>NC_137703.1:7128092-7728092 GCF_964034855.1 Anser brachyrhynchus | reverse complement strand
TTTTTTTTTTTAAAGGGAAGAACCAACTTTACTACCCTTGCTCAATGAAGTGGAGTTCCTAGACTTTAACAAAGTAAGGAAGAAATTCAGCATACTCTGAAAACAGAAGTACTTACAGTTAAGATCATGGAAGAGCAAGCCAGCTAGTAGGACTGTCTTTCTTCTGAAGACAGGCAGTAGCTTTCATTTTGATGAACTACTGTTAAAATACAGAGTTAAGCCCTGTCTTCATAGTTCTACCTTCAACTTATGCTTTACTGTTGAGAAGTCACACAACCACCCAACCTCATTAAATACAAGCTAAATAAAGCAGGACTATTAGGCAAATGAGGGCAGGGAAAAATACCGATGGATGTAATTTCCCACTTGATAAATTTTAGTTCTCTTGAAGCTTCAATAAAAAAGAACAAATGAACATGAAGAAAACAAGCAACAAGAAATCTCACATTTCTCCTTTGTTCTTGTCCTTGAGCCACTGATGCAATGTATGGCTGTTGAACTGCAATGCTCCCTTTAAGCCTCCTTTACACTGGATCTGCATGATTGTATGAGAACTTCTCACTACCTCAATGAGTCCCACGCAGTCACCAATAGACAAACAACCATAAGGCAACATCCTGTAAGAGAAAGTTGTTTTTATAAAACACATTTTAAGACAGCAAGCAACAGGTACTGTTTAATAATCCTTACCAGGTAAATTTCACGTTACTGACTTTAGGATATGAAAATCTATTTTTAGTGTTTTACAGGTGTATTATCATTAGCTCCACGGAAAAAATGTACCAGGTATTAGTCTTGTAACATGCCAGCCACTGTATTCACCATTTCTGTTCTTTAGTTTTGTATCAAGGCAAAAGGCTACGGAAAAAATTATTGACATATTTTTGGAGACTTTGGGGAATCCACTGGAAAAACTTTTTAAAAAGACATTCAGCACGATTCAACAGTACCTGTTCAACTCTATTCAAAATGAAATATTAGAGACAGAATCTAAATACCCAGAGAATGAACGTTAGTATTTCATGGATTACTATAAACAAGCAGCAGGTAATACACTGAATTAGCAGCATGGAACCTTCAAGATTATTTTTTTGAATAGTGCCTGAACATAGTACAAAATTGTAACTGGAATCTACAGTCAGGAACATTACTATTTATCCAGACATTAATGGACTAACTGTACCCAGAAACACAGCCATTTACTCAGGCACTCTTTAAAAGATCATAGTCTGTTGCTTGAGAATGACCTCTAATGCTTACCGAAGATCAAGACCCTGATTTTGCCAGATGTTTTCCATAATTCTAATTATCTGTAGTGTCAGCATGTCTTGACGTAAGTCTGGAACAGTCAAATACAAAAGAGATTGCACGTTTCATAACATAGAACACTGTTACACTTTACCACCTAGAAGTATTTCTAACGGAAATGACGTTTGTATAGTTTAACATAGGTTTTGTTCTCTCAAAAGAGAGGAAAAGCTTTTCAAAAGCTTGAGAATGAATATAAACTTGTGGCGATTTCAAAGCTGTTTAAATATATATTAAAAACAATGGAATTGTCATGTCAATCAGCTAAACATTACACATCTGGAATGAAGTCTTGAAAACATTTTCATGTAAGGAAACAAAGTATTAAATAGTGTGATGTTCCACCCCAACAGACTGAACGTTTAGGAACATAGACACTTTGCACATGCCTTTGAGACAAATATTTATTTGTGCATGCTCAGTTTTTCTGGAAAAGAAAATTGCTTTGGTCAGTGTTTTTTTTTTCTTTTTTTCAATGCATGTTTTTTTTATGCCTAAAAAAATACTACACAGTATGCCAGGAAAATAAACAGATACGTAGGTTTTGAATTACACTTATTTTTCCTTACCATCTCCATTTTTAAAGATTATCTCATTGTTCTGAAACAACAATTCAGACATAATATCTGGGTTTTCCCAGTTCAACCATAGGGGCCTTTTTGCAGATGACATTATCCTGCACTCCTCAAGCCTATAAAGAGATAAGATTCATATGAAATAAGCATTCTTATACCATGTTTCTGTAATTCTACTATGTTCTCTGTGTTTTCTTCAAAATCTTTGAAACAGTATCAAATAAGATCTGCACGGGTAACTGACAATCAACCACTGTTTCCAACTCGGAATTTAAATCACTAACGTCAATGCTAATCATTTGCTAAGCACAAAGGAAGAACTAGCTATATCATACATTTTCCTTTGGTAGCATGCATTCTTCACAAATGGGATAAGTATTGCAGTTCCTGCCACCTTATAGGAACAGCTAACTGTCATGTTGTTCTCTAATTTGTTAAATCATTACATTGAAACTACTTCACTCTGCTACATATTTTATTCAGCTAACTTTGATAATACTAGCATTTAGTATATGTTAACATTACTAGGAATTTACTTAAATATCTGGACAAATTTTAAAACTGAAGACAATACCGAAGATTTCCCAGCTGATGAGCAGGATTAAGAGGAGAGATAAAGCCTTGCAAAGCATCCATAAAATCTGGCCGTCTCATTTGTTCAACAAGAAACTTCATCTGCACCTGATAAATAATCACATTCAGGTTTTGAGAACACTGACTACATATAAATGAAGATAAGTATCAGGTTTCAGCTTTTTTTTTTTAAAGGATGGTTTTGCACAATTCCAACATTAGCAACTCCATTTAGCCAGACATTACATAAATTGAAGCTCTTAGCTTTGGTTCTATTGCTTTAAGATGTAGACAATGGTAATGAAAGCAGAAAACACTACAGCTTCCAAGCAATATACTACCTACCAAAGTTAGTAGTATAGATATGTTCCTAGTTAATCAAATAAAACAGTTCTAGTAATTCCTTTGACTAAAAGCAACAGTTTTGGTATGTGGACAGCTTATAATACCTTCTGGGTCTCATCTTTCTTTTCCTGCTTGAGAATATCTGTGAGGTTAATCAGCTTCTCCATAGCCTCCACCTGCCTGCTCAGATGCTTCAGGTACATTCCACACGCTCGACAGTAGGACTCCAGAAGTAAACCAAATCTCTGACTTACAGTTTTATTGTGCATTTCAGACCTACACAGAGAGGAAGAACAGTTACAGCTTTAAGACAAGACCACTTACAGGTGCGAAAATGGAACTATACCCATAACATTTTCCTCAAGGTGGCTTATTGGTCCTTCTTCCCAACAAAGTAATTAGTAGTGACTTCCCACAACTTGTCTCATTTTGACTGGACTGATCAGAGTTCAGTATTACTTACAACTAATTCAGCACAGAATTTTCAGGCTTTCCCCTCTTCTGTCCACCCCCTTCCTTCTTGCTCCCTGTTCTTTTCTAACACTTTCCTTAATCAAAAATCCATGCTTCTCAGAAACGCTGTACTAACCCTCAAGTTTTCAACTCAAGTTCCAGATTTCTTGCTCAGACAAAGGCTAAACAAGCATGTATGAACTGTAATTTTCAAAGACTTATGTGGTCAAACTTGGTGGGTCGCTTTAGGCCTAACTATTTGTAAAGCATGAAGGTATTCCAGACTTCTAAAGAGATAGGAATTTTTTTTAGAAACATACTTTTCTATATATTTCTGGCTTAATTTCAGAAGTAGCTCTGCTTTAGCAAAATTTTCTGGAAGACTGGTGAGGGGATCTGGCATACAACAAAGTTCAAATAGCAGAAATCTGTCAAAATTGTAAACAGCTAACAACATGGGAAGCTTCAGCAATCTCAGTTAGGCTACCTGGTTTTAGAATAATCACCATTAGAGGAAAAAAATATCATCTAATCATCCAGCTTTTTAAACTGGAAGGGATGCATTCTATTACCAAACTATGCACTCGAACTCTTAAAATAAAGCTTGCTTTGTTTAAACACAGTAGGTATCTCATAACCCCTAATCATGATATTAAGCTTACTTTAAATGCCAAAAGAAGAAGTGTCCTATCCTTTGATTCGTCAGTGCTTTCTTGAGTAAAAATCTCACAAGCTGATTATCTAAATACTGTTCATATTTCAGAACCTAGTTAAGGATAAAGAAAAAAAAACATTATTTCTATTAGTCTACATATAGATTAAGACATTTAGATAAAACACAATGCAAGTTTTACATTAAATTTTGTAGAATGACTGATCTTGGTATTTTATGCTTGTACGTGTCAGCGTACGAACAGTATCTGCTAACTGAGTGCATAGACTGCTTCTCTTTCAGAAACTTACCATCTGAGGCTTCCTTCACTATTACTAAATATTTTAGCCTCAACTTGCTTCAAATTTTAAAAAGATGCTTCTGTTCATACTTTCCTATATGCAAGACAGCTGAAACAGTTGCCTGTTCCAGCTGGTAGAACAGTTCTGTATCTTAAATTTTGGCATTTAATATTTGTAACAGATACCAAAGCACTACAGAAAATGAGCTACATTTTATCTTTAAGAGCTCCTCCTGCTAATATAATCTGCAGTGCAAACAGATACTGCTGATGACCTCACAGTCTCCTAACTTTTGTTGTACTTTAGACCTCTGTAACTATCAAATATACATAAGACATCAAGTATACCAAAATGTTATATACCTGTACTAGCTGGATTAAGTACTGTGACAATTTGTCATCTGTCAAGTACTTCTCTAGACACCGAACTGCAAAAGCTCGCACCATTGGATCTGGATAATTACAATCCAAAAGCTCCATTGCTTGCTCTGGCTTGATCGGAGGCCAGTCTTTTACCAAACAGTACATCTGTGAACAAAAAGTCCAAGGACGTTACACACTTGCATTGATTAGCAAGAAGTTATAATACACACTCAGCAGAAGGTATCAAACACAAACTGCTTCTGAATAGAAGCTGTTTACTTGCCAGTCACCTCTAAATGAACAATTTGGTATTAGCTACCAGCTGATTGTTTTTTTTATCCACTATAAAAAATAAAACCTCGCATTTAACTAATTGACATAACAAAGATTGAAGTAATGCCAGCAGAAGAAAAACTAGGACTCAGACTGAGCTAAAGAATGAGAAATGAGGACCTTTTCTGGACCAGGCAAATAGATCACATAAAACAAATACAGACTGATCAGCCAGTTACAATGGCAACTTGAACCATCTAAGTTTTCATTCAACATATCATACACACAGCTTCTGGAAGTTTTCTTGTTAAGTAACATTTTCAAACTCTTCAGAACTTAAAACTTTTTCAGTGTTGTTACCTGAGCTACTTCATCTCTAGAATTCCATTTAACAGACAAAAGTAATTTGGGCAGAATTTCTGGCGTATTTACACAATAATGCCTGCAAAAGATAAAAAAGGTTGTTTGTACAAAGCATCATTTTGTTTTGATATCTACCACATCCCTTCAGTCCCGCATCTTTTTCTCCCTTTGTCAGCAGGATCCAGCTGATATCATAAAGTGTTGTCTGGAAGCAAGACTACAGTAATAGGAAAAACAAATTAATTCAACAACTTAGCTCATAAGCCTTTTCTAAAACACAACCTAAACAATACAGAATAAAGAAAAGGGACCAAAGCCCAAAACAATCAAAATCAAGTGAATGAAGTTTGACTGTGACAACAAATGATTTTCTGTTTTGTGCGTGTTTTGTTTCTCCCCTCCCAATACCTGTGGCTCCAAAGGAAGTCCTTCTCTTGCTCAGTGATTTCAGACAAAGGATCCCGCGTACATATGGCTCGCAGCTGCTCCTTGTCACTTTCTCTTAATTCGTTATCTCTAGCTATTCTGTTACTCTGTAGAGAGAAATTGGTCCATTAACCCTCCACACGTTTTCTTCCGTTGTCATACATCATACACAAGTGTTTTAACAACATAGGAACATATGTATGTCATGCCATACTACCTTGCTGTTTCCTTCTATTAAAAGTGAGCACTTACAATTAAAAAAAAGAGAAATTAAAGACTGCTTTTAGTTGCTACTGGGTAAGTATGCCAATCAATTCCTTTACAAATCATGGTACTTATGGTCATAATAAGTCCATTAAACAGGCAATAAAAAGTTATTAGCACCTTTACGCTAAACAAGAAAGCCTCTTTATAAACATGAAATTGCAACAAAGAAAAACAGTACCACTGAAGGAGAATTACAACTTTTGAAAAGTAGTTTAGACATCTGAATCTGTAATTTAAATACGTCAAAAAGGTCCTAACTTTGCACAGTAAGACAGTTTCTCTTTCAAGCATGGGTCAGTTATTAATTAAGACAGTTTATTGGTAATAGAAAGGAAGGAAATTATATTTCTCTGTGCTAAAAAGAAAACAAAAAATTGATTTCTTCCTCTTACAATGAGGGAATCCTTCTTCCTGTATCCTGATTTATCACTAGCATACTCAGAAAAAAAGAAAGAAGAGTAAGTACTTTCATATTTTAGTAGCTATTCTTGGAAGGTAAGTTTGTCTTACCAGCCCCGCATAGCTGTAGTTGAACCCCAGTTCACGTGAGATAGTCCAATTGGCATGTTCTTCAATCACTGTCATATCTGGAAACTTAACAGGATTGCTAAACCAATCGAATTCCAGCTCTAAACATGGAGTTTCCTACGTAAAAGGAATTTAAATTAATTTTTCAGTCCAATGATACTAATTAGAATATGGCATATTTTGAATATGTACTCCTAAGAAAGAAGTTCACATGCAAATACCTACCTTATTCGGATTCGATCCAGTAACACCAATAGGATTCAACAAATCTTCCAGTCCATGAGGTACTGCCCAAAGATTCAAAGCCATTTTCCCAGATACAAGAGTGTCTGTGTAATCAAACATGTTTATATTTCCCCAAGCCAATGGGCAGTGCTCCTTAAAGAGATTAAAAGACGATCTTTCAGTTTCATCTTCTAATTACTGCACAGTAGTACATTTTAAAAAGGAAACACAGTAGATTAAAAAATTAAAAAAAATAAGACTATGGATTCATCGTGGCTTAAAGTTCTATCTTTGTAGGTCCCTTCCAAATGAACTATTCTGATTTCTAATGTCTGTCTGCACACTAGAAAGATTATCAAAACCAAATAATTCTGGTTTTCATAAAAATAAACAGCAGCTGTTTTCCCTACACTTAAACTCTAGCTAATAACAAACTAGCGGGTCTAATCAGAGAGTTAAAGTTATGTTAACAATGAAAGACATGCTCCAAACAGACTCTTCTGCTAATTTTTCAAGCAGTTTAAGACAGGGAGGGAAAAACATAAAATGGACACAGGAGAACAGTACAGTACATAATCTTGCTATTAACAATACCATCTCACTTGGTCAATTTAAGCTGGCAGTGAGAGCAAGTAATTAGAGAAGTATCATTATATCATAAATTGCATTGTTTTCCTTTTAGTAACACTTGTTTAGCTCCATTTTTCCCTGATAAATCATGTACCAAACAGACCACTTAATCTACTGGAATTTATTGTTGTGAAACCACTGAACTCTGTTTCTGACATCAAACCTTTAGTTGTGCATCACGAGAAATAACATTTTTATCCAAGAACAAGTTGTTACATTTCCAGATTACCAGAAAGCAGGTTAGGGAAATTGTACCGTATTTTTCTTTCCTTGCACACAACTATGACACCTAACCTTTGTGCCAACATAATATAATGGCAATCATTTTGCAGAATGATATCAGAACACTTGCAAACGCACACTAACATTGTCCCCATGCCCTAGTAACTCACGATTTGTAAACCTGGTTGTAGATACAAAAATTACAAAGTACCTGTGACACACACAAATGCAGAATTTAAAAGATGCTAGTGTCTAGAATTAGGTGCCATATTTAGATTCCTAAAAAATGGTTTGGGATCTTTCCTCAAATACTAAAGCAGCGCAAATTTTAAAATAAACTCTGAATCTAGATATAAATACTGTCCTTCTTTAATTAGCAGCAAGTAATTTATGGGTTTAGAAACTTGAAGGCACTCACACCTCAAAAGACTAACACTGATCTTATTGACAGGCCATATAGTACAGATATGATTTGCAGTGTTGAATGTATAAGCTTTTTCAGTTATGTTTGATTTCAAATGACAAAAAGTGTTAGTCTGAATAATATAAAAGAAAAGAAAAAATCCTATTTGAATCAGCATTTCACTAAGACTCATTAGCAGGACAGTGCTTACCAAGTATCTTCCCGAAGTTGATTTGAGTAACTTTTGCTTCTTAGTTTATTGAATGAATTGAATGAATATTGAATGGATACTATGAAGTATTTTACCTCTTTAGCACCCTTCCGGCCTTTAACAGAACAGATAGAAAGGCAGAGCCGAGCAGCACGTGGAAGATCGGGAATGTACATGTCATACAGCAACCACTCATTCCATCTGTAACATTTACAAAGCAGAATAAAAGCTAATTAAAAGAGGCCAGGAAGAGAGCTGTATGCAAAGAACAGTTATACTAAAAAGAGTGTTATATCCTTACCTAAGCCGTGCATGCATATAACGAATACACTTTCTTACTGTAGAATGGTCCTCCCACATGCATTTGACTACACTGACTGCCTTTGGGAATGGAAGCTTCCCTGATTAGCATTCTACCATCAACATCGTTTAAAAAGTCATGTTAGGTTCAATTCTTGCAAACTGAGTAACAGGTTCATTCATCTATTTCTCGAATACCCAGAAGCTGCAGCTATCAGGTAGGTATAACCTAAAGACAACGACTTTGCAAATGAGCTACTAATGTAAGGTTTTACTTGTGAAATCTTTCACTTTAGCATTCAACTAAATTAAAACTGCTAGAAAGAAAAAAGATAAATGCAAGATGCAAATACAACTGAAGTCCAAAGCAATATTCCTAATGTCCTGCCATATTTTTTGCATACACTAAACACTGTACAGACTAACAATTTTTTTTTGCTAATACATTACATTTGATATAATTAGAAGTTGATTGAAGAAAAGTGTTTTATAGCTGCTATTTAGAGAGCTAAGCAAAGAAAACGTATCTTGCAAATTTTTTTTCTCAGTTTGAGGAGAATCATTAAATATATGGATGGTAAATTTCAAGTATTAGTGTTTTACAAGACATTTCTGGTTCCAGTTCCTTTGCTAGAAAGGCTGCAACTTAATTTACACTAAAACGTGAAACACTAGGGACCAGTCGTTAGGTACAACCAAACCAGAGATTCTTCAGCAATGGTGATAGAAAATAAGAACACTTCCACAGCTGCATAAAGAAAGGAAAACTGAAATTGCTGGCAGCAACTGGACACTTTCCAAATGATTGCTTAACTCTACCAACTCTATTAGCTGTGTTGCTGCTAAAAAGTAAGTAAATGAAACAGAAAGCACTTAACAATTAAAATGCAAGGAACTGCAAAATCACAGCAGACTGAACCATGTTACCTCTTCAAATGACAGTATTCCAGTTACAAAATGCATTACAGTCTCATTTCATTTTGAAAATAAAGGCTTCCTCAAATCCTTTTTTTACAGAATGACCAGCTTGCTATTCCATGAGGTTCTACCGCATTAGCAAAGTGTGCTTAAGTATTTTTTCCTGCAGTAATTCCTCAAGCACTCCAGAGTCTTGTGCATAGCCACTGTTTCTCATATTCCATTACCTTGAAATCTCACCACTACTACTAGTTCAAGTAGTCTGAATCATAATAAATAAAAACAAATGTATTCATTCTTCTCTGTTACATTGTTCTAGAATTAGACTGCTAAAACAACCGAGATACTACTCAATTTACCATAGAAATAAGAGCACAGATCAGTTCTAGAGAAACATACATTTCGTTTTCATGAACTTCTTTAACTAGAATTTCTCTCTCAACTGGCAGAACTGTGCTTTTGAACTGCTGAATACAGTTATTTTCTTAAGTATTTTCTTAATTTTCCTCAGCTGGGAGAAGCAGCAGCTTACAAGGACAGCATTAATTTTTCCATGTGTTTGTAGCTACTAAAAGCAGCATTTCACAAAGAAATAACTCCCCCAAGCCCTTCTCTATGAAGAACTAAATTGGCAGATAAACTTTAATTCACAGAATCATGGAATATCCTGAGTTGGAAGAGACACACAAGGATCATCGAGTCCAACTCCTGGCTCCACACAGGACCACCCAAAAATCAAACCATGTGTCTGAGATTGTTGTCCAAACTCTTTTTGAACTCCAGCAGGCCCGGTGCTTTGATCACTTCCCTGGCGAGCCTGTCCCAGTGCCCGACCACCCTCTGGGTGCAGAACCTTTCCCTAACCCCCAGCCTGACCCTCCCCTGTCCCAGCTCCATGCCGTTCCCTCGGGTCCTGTCCCCAGAGAGCAGAGCTCAGCGCCTGCCCCTCCGCTCCCCTCCTGAGGGAGCTGCAGGCCGCCATGGGGCCTCCCCTCGGCCTGCTCTGCTCTAGGCTGAACAAACCAAGGGACCTCAGCTGCTCCTCATACATCTGTTCAATTTTCTTACAGTTTGTTAATTCCATATAACATAGATCTGTGTGGTGATATCCGTGTTTTCAAATCACACCTTTCACCACCTTTCCTAAGAGGTTTTTCCTCTAAAAGAGCTACGCTTGAACTGGTGGTTTAACTATGTGGGGGATAACTAGGAGGGAGCAACTATTTTTCAGTAACCGCACATATTATTAGGTGTTATAATTAGAGGGCCTAATCATATTCATAGAAAATATACCTTGAGACTTTCAAAGACATCAAGTCAGAAAATGCAAGTCAATTTCTGAACACCTATTTCGTATCTAATCCTACGAGATGCTAAAATTGCACACCTCCTCTTTACTCAGAATTACAGGCAAAAATTTAACATCTTTTAAATACTAATTCTCAATATGTTTATGTATGCTCAAATAAAACTTTGTTTTGCGTATTAATGGCACTTTTAAGTTCACGTGATTTATTCTTCCAGATAATATTCATGGTAGGTCCTGAAAACAATCAGCCCATGGCTGGCAGTCGCTTCCAGATTAGCAAACGATTCCCATCTCTCCCCACTCAGTGCTTCTGCTTTAGTATACACTATGCAACCTCACTGGAACAAATTTGTGGATTACATTACATCCCACTGCCTCATGCTGAAGTTGGAATCTGTACCTGCAACCGGAACGCAAGCTATTGATAGAGAGTAAACAAAGAGAGCTCAGCTGCCCAGAACTATGCTGATTTCACGGTACTAATGAGTAATTTTACTGGAGTTTGAGGCAATTGAGAATGCACAGGTAAAACAGACCTGTTCAGTACAGCAACTGTACTATTATATGTAACATTACAAGACAAAATACTTGTGTTTGAATGAATTCAATTCTATTTATACATACATGGATACGTAAAAATGTTCTTCAGGTAAGGGATTGCCAGCAAGTAGCTCTACCTGAACAATGCTAAGCAGAGCCTTTACTTCTTCAGTACTATCATTTACAATGCCCTGGAAGTCAGGTTCTCTACAGTTGTTCTAGTACCTAGCTTACCTGGGATTAGAACAAGGTACCCTCTGAGTATTCACATTGTCGCACAAAGGTTCCCCTCCATGGTAGATACCTGTTCGAACATATATCTGAAAATAATGTTAATATTAGTACTATCTTCCAAATGTTATTATAAACAAAATATGTATTCCTATCAACATATAATATGATTACAACATATTATCCTTTCATTTCTATCAGGCTAAAAAACATCAAAACACCCCAGCCCCCTAAAAAACAGCATCATCACCCCTCAACCCACATTTTTTCATGCTCTGCAATGTGTTTAGTATAGTATATATGCACAACCTTCTATGAAAAAATAGGTTTTGGTCTTTTTCCTTATTATTTTTGCTAAACTATTCTTGAAAATACAGTAATAAACCTGAAAGGAACTTCTAAAATAAACTGGAATTTATTATCACTTCTTGTGCCAAACTACAGCGAAGGAAAAGACCAAACAGACGAATTCTGAGAAAGTTAGAGAGTCATACTTCTTGTATGACTTCAGTAGGATTAAGCCCTACATGCCTTTTCTCATTGATCTCCCCATACCTTCCTTTCTAAAAAAGATAACAGCACACTATCCAGCATCCCCTTATCAAATGTATTCCCAATTACTGCAAGAAATTCTTGAACATACTCATTGTTTAGAATGTGGAAGATAACATGGGTTTTGTTTTTCTATCCATTACATACTCAGCTGAAGTGAACTACACGAACTCAGTTCTGCTCCTGTCAAGCGGAATATTTAGCTGAATACCACAACTCATGCGTTTTTCAGTAGTATACAAAAGTTTGTAGATGTTAGAACATAGCTGTATTTTTCAGAATTGAGTGCTTAAATTTAAATGGCATGAGGATATAATTTTCCAACATTACATAACAACTGTTTCCCAATTGTAAACATGGAACAGAAAATTTAGGAGAGAAGCCATGAGCTATTGAAAACCACATGTGATTCCATAACAGCATTTTCCTTACTTTGTCAATGTCTCTAATGTTCACATTTACATAGGTTGCACAGAGAATTCTTATTCTGAGAGCACTATTTATAGTCCACAGGGATTTAGCTGTAGCTTCTCCATTCATGTAGGGTGTAGCTGTAGAGATACGCCTGGAATAAGATGGCATTGTAAAGGTATCCAGTGGCAGCTGGGTATATAGGCTTTCTTTAGCCATCAGCATCAGATTGGGCATGCGACCAAGCATTATACAACTTCTTATGTACTGCAAGAAAACAAAACCAAAAATCAATGTGTTTTTAAAGTGTACGCTCTTGGTAATCAATGTGTAAAAGCATCAGAAAAATATATAAAAGCAGAAGCAGCTCATCACTGTCCCTTTACGTAAAACCTTTATGGAGTTTTTAGTTATAACATTCAACAATTTAAGTACATTGCTGGGTAGGACTGCACAGCAGTGCTTCAAACAGATTTTGAGGTATGAACAATGTCTACAGCAGCTGAAGGGTGAACTGGAGACAGAGAACAGAGCTGACAAAAGACAAGTCTGGTGCCTTGTAGGGCTCCTTAGTTCAGGCACAGTGCAGAGCAAACCAGATTGCTTCCAGATCAGGGCTGGTTCCTGGAAGCAGGTTAGTCTTTTTCTGCCTTGCATGCTGCTGTACTAGTATACAGCATGTATGTGCAGACACAGTACAGGTGCCCACGATACTCCTAATCACAGGTAGAAAGCACAAGACAAAGGGCAGGGATGTTCATTTTTGCTTCTCTTGTACTTATCGCCTTCAGCTCAGCACTGATTCTGACAGACTCAAGTTTTAAGCCTGTGTGGCGTCCACTCAGGACTCATTGCTGAGAGCATTTAGTCTGGCAACAGTACTACAAAATACAATGTGTTAAGACGAGTCCAGCTCTGGACTGTAATTAGTAAGCTCTTCTGTGGCACAGTAAAGGCATACCAGATACTTTTGAAGAAACCACACTAGATCAAATAGGTCTAGCGTTTGATCTCCTGACTGCACAAAATTATTCACGTATGCTTGCCCTTGTTCCCCAGCTCCCACAGTATAAAGTTTTTTTCCCATTATTCAGGATCCCCCATCCCCCTTTTCTCCTCCCTCCATTGCTCCGGAGAGCAGATTTTCAACCATTTTAGATGAAGGAATGGAAGCTGTTTATTACAACAATACATTTTTCAAAGAGGAAGCAACTGCAGTCTGTCAGGAAATCTACAGGGTAACATTGTTGTCTACTCCAGAGAGGGCTGCTCAGATGCTCTTCTGTCAGCAGTTCTGTCACACAGCACTAACAAAACCAAGGCACTGAAGGACGGACAGCCACAAGGAAGATTTACCAATGATTAATGCAGTGCTGGCAGTTTACCACTCCCCTTTCATAAGATCAAAAAGTTGACTGATGTAATTAACAGTAAACCAAGAAAGTTTGCTTATTTTTTTTTCCAACCTCTAAAGGAGGAAGGGAGAAGATCCACAGTAGCAATGGTTGCTTCGTAATTCAACATCTGATCAAATTTCCTTTTGCATTACATCAGCCCCCTTCAAGCATAACTCACCTCTTGCCATCAGAAACGTGGGATATTTCTGAAAGCACCTGACACTGATTTATCACTAATATTAGAGGTAAACTCCTACTTCATTTAAAGAAGAAAAAATAAACCAGTGATCTAAATCCTAACTTCAATTACCTTTCCCTGCCACAATTGAAATACACACAGCAACAAATATGCACACAAATCAAATGCACATGCATTAGCCAATTAGTTTAAACACACATACACTTTACTTTCTACGTTTTCGACTAATTTAATAAAAAAGCAAGTCATAAAATTGATCACTTTTCTCCCTCACAAATTTGGATTATTTCAATGTACTTCAAAATAAATCCATTATGTTACTCACCTTATACTGGCTCAGCGGATATTTTTCTAGCAAGTATTCATCACAGCCGCACACCTTTAAAATATACTTGCCCTGGTACTCCAACACGCAAAGCTTCAGTTGTTCGGATGACAACAACATACTTCGTGTTTTCTTCCTAATTGCTTCAGCAATAACTTGCTCAGGCACACAGTCATGATTGATTTTTAAGGTGTATTTCTGTTTATCATTGTTTGGTGAGACTATTACCCAGATCACAACTATAATTTGCCCTAGAATAGATGTGAAATAATGTTATCATTTTCAACACAGTTTCAACAGACATACAAACCATCTCCCCCTTCCCATCCCCAAAACCCAAAACTACAGAGAATTACTTGCAGTACTACCGCAAGGAACTAGGTGCCCTCAGCTTATTTTTGATTCCAGTGTAAATTCAAGAACTTTTACTCCTAGAGGTTAGGAATATTATAATACAAATACTGACTATTCATTCGGCCTTCAAGAAAACAGCACTAACTGTTCCATCCTTGACAACTGTGAGATAACTCAGTGATTCGGTATCATTTAATTCTGCATTTCTGAGAATTGAAGAAAAACAAAGAGCCAACAAGCTGTTTCTGCCATTAGAAGAAATTACTATTTACCACGTTTAAATCTTGAAATGTAAGTTATTAGAACAGCAAAAAACATTAAAATTTTGCTGTTTGCATTTTGAACCTACACACTATTAAGGAAGCTATTTTGAATAACTCAAGGTCATGATACTGATGCAGTATACTAAATATACTACATAAAACAGTCATTTACCTAAGTCACCAGCTGTATTCTGATTTCAATCACACACAAAAAACCATCGTGTGTCTACAATAAATATTTTTCTTACCTTTATCTAGTTTATTGTATATGTGTTTGGGTAGTTCAGGTGAAGACTCTACATTTGGAGGACAGACGTACAATGCTCTACTATGTGGTGCATTGGCATCTCGAAGATCCACTGCTTCTTTACAAACATTAAGAATATTTCTTCTGAAGTCTTGTACTTCAGGATCCTTAACCATGTCAAATTCACAGACGGGCATGCCAATAGCAAAACCTACAGTATTGCAGAAGCATGAGGAATTAATTGCAACTGAAAACTAAATTAAAGATTCCTTCTACCACTGACAAAAAAAAGCACGTTTCAAGCAAAATAGAACCTAAAATACTTCTGCGTTAACCACTGGCTTCCACTTTATACATAATTGTTTTGTCACTCAAGAACAACGCAGTTCTGAAGGTAAGTTCACTCAACAAGCACAGAAGAGGTTAGAAACCAGGTGTGTGTTTCCTGAAAATCCTGGAAGCCTTAAATCACCAAACTCACTGCTAATATTGCTCGTGGAGGAAAAGAATCAGCAATAAACTTCTTTTAAAGTCAGCACAAAGATTTCTGAGAGGATCAGAGGTGCTGTGGTACTGATTTTCTCTAAAACCTGACAGGATTACTAGTAGCCATTAGAACCATTACCAAATTTGCTTACAACTCAGTGACAGCTCTTCAAGTTTTTGATTAACTCCACTATTAAAGATGTGACAAGCACCCCAAGAGATACTGAACTTAGCTCCTTAGCAAAGATTCACGTAATAAGGGTCCCTTCCTCTCAAGTCTTCAGTCTTACATCTAATTCCATTTACTTTCATAAATAATTATTTTTGCATGAATGCTCAAATTTGAAAGCTTTCCAACTATCTCCACGCACAGTTAGGTAAAAGCACTGTTCTCTCCAAGTCCTGAACAGGTTAAGTTTTACAAAACAGAAGGAGTTTACCCATGATGTATTCATAACAATTAAATAATTTAACAATTAGGAGCTCCCCAGAACAAGTATTTCCAGTTGACAAGTCCCTACCACTGCAATATACATCTGTTAGCAACTACGAGGGAGGGGGTATGCTTGCCCTGGCTGAATTTAGATACTTAACCTAGATACCAAAACATATGCTAGGCTCCCTGTACCTTCTCAATGGATACTGGAAAGTGAAATGCTTCTCCATAGAGGATTCAAAATACTACAGTATGTCTCCTTCAGGTGTTTTTGTCATGTTCCCCCTCACCTACCAATGCTCTTTTTGTATGAAAGGGGGGAAGAACCCACCTCCGTCCTAAAATGCTATGCTAAGCAAGGTAAAACAGTACTAAAAACTGTGCTATTGCAAACGTGATTTAAAGTTTGTAATGAAATTCTCTTCTACTTTCTCTTGGCTATCACAGTTCTGCAAACTTCAAAACAAAGATTGATTTCCCAAATAAAACAGTTACAATAAAGCTTTGCTCTGTGATAATATGAAATCCTGCTAATTAGAGACAAGCAAAAGATACGGTCTAACTCATATACAGCTGCAAATAAGCAAAGTGAAAAATTTGTATGTGAATTCAACTGAGAATAGCAAAAAACAAATTAATTCCCAGTTTACAAATGTTGTCTTAACTATGATCAGTATCTTTAGATATTTGATACACCAACTAACAATTACGAAATGCAAGCTTTGACACATACAGCTGCAAGAGGTGACAAACATAATTCATTTCAATTGTTCTGTGTTTTGAAGAGGAGAAACCAGCTAAGCGGATTAGCTATGGTTAAATACAAATAATCTCACCTATTTCTCTGTTAAGAATCTTCTCTTCTCTGTTACCTACTGGTTCAATGACTTTTAGAAAAGGTTGAAATAGCCGCAGGTCACAAAGCCTCCGTGTTTCATCGAAAAACTCTTCTCTTTCTGCTTCTTGCGTAACACTTACAAAAATGTAAGAAGATTCATCTTGAAGGAGCTGATAGAGAGGGTATTTTCTCGCTTCTTTAAAGAGTTCGTGTTTAATAGTTAGTAACGTGGCCTCACGGAGGCATTCTAGAGTCACTATCATTCCATTTGGGAGAAGACACTCCACAAGGATCCTCGGTGGCATCAAGTGGATGCCCCATAGTTCACCGGATGATGGTCGTGGAGGCATTTTTAAGTCTTTTGATAACTTTGTACTGGAAGTTTTTCAAGCAGTGATTTGTATGAGTAAACCTAAGAAGAAAAATCAGAAATTTAAACATTAAAATTTAAAATACTAACACCAGAATTTCCGATAATGTTTATCAAACACTTCTTACAATCATAGATCCATTTCACAGCTATGTTTTACATCATAAAAACAAACCTGATAAAACCGGTAAGGAACATGCATTTAATACAAATATCTACTCAAATAAAACAGTTAATAGAACCACATTGGTGTGGGAAAAAAATGCCCAAATGCATATGGTTTGGAAAAGAAATTAGGACTAATTTTTCTACCCAGGGTTTATATACTTATAGTTAGAACAGTTAAACAGCACAGGGGATGAAAATACCTAATATTAAAACTGTTTTACAGCAAGTTTAAGCCTCTCCAGTGCTTGCAGAAACATCTTTGCCAAGCCAGGGGGAGGGAGGGGACACGCCTGACCTTTCAGCAGCGCTGGCTCACGCTGACTTAAAACAGGTACAAGAAAAATTGTATTTGTGTTGTATAGCCCAGTGGCCAATGATGGATGCCAAACAAGGAGCAGGCTGACAGTGGTATTTCACAAATAAACTCTCCTAGTCACTGCTATTTATTTATTTATTTTACATTTTTATCCTGGCAATGTTTCTGCAGTCATGAAAGAAATCTACCAAGTCCAATCGAGTTTGTCTGGGAAGTTCTCAAGCACACACAAAACGCAGCCATCCTGTGACAAGAGAACAACATCCCACGTTGCACGGTATCTGCTTTGCTTTGTTCTAAAGCCTGCTCCTTTCACCAGATGTCCTAGTTTTCTTGCAATGAAACAAAGCTCCTGATCTCGCATTCATCGCTCTTACCTTTTACAGAAACCTATCACGTGCTCCCTACTACCTCTTTTTCATACCAAATCAACTATTTAGTCCTTCTCTGCTCCGAAGTCATTCCATATTTCTAACCTCCTCCTCATCCTTGCGTCTCTCCCAGCCTTACCGTACCCTTTCTGCAAAGGAAAGGGAGAACAACCACAGCTGCACAGCATAGTCTGGGGCCAAACTGCACACACGGTTATGTACTGACCACCTAGGCTGCTCAGAGAAGCTGTGGGTGCCCCATCACTGGAAATGTTGAACGTTCGGCTAGATGGGGCTTTGAGAAACCCAACCGAGTGAGGTGTCCCTGCCTATGGCAGTGGCAGCTGGACTGGATGATCTGCAAGGTCCCCTCCGACCCAAGCCATTCTGTGATTCCGCAGCTGCGTTTTCTTTTTTTTCCCTAACTGGCTGCTTTTCTGACTGCCCCTGAGCAGAGACATTTCACTGCACTACCTATCACGGACCTAAGCAGTCGCTGCAGCGCACTGAACTGCCTCAGAGGTCATCACACATCAAGCAAATGTCTAACAGTGCATCACATACACTTAGCCCATACTTTCATTACATTCAGCACGTCCATTATGAGAAAAGGTAATATCAACAGACATCTAAAGAGCAGGCCATCCCGCCTCCTCCCTCAGCCAAGTGTCCTGAAAGCACAGGGCCAGGAAACGACCAGGCTGCTCTTCTCAAACCCTTCTCAGCCATCTTCCCATTAAAGAACCTTCTCCAGGTGGACCCTCTACCTTGGTTTCTTCTCTTTAAAAACACAAAGGGGGAGGGTATTGACAACAACAGAAATGACTTGTTGGAAGTGTTTTCTTTCAAGTATGCCCAGTACCTGCTTTTACCACACTTCAGTGCTTAAGATGCATTAGACTGAAAATGATGTTTTCCCAAATCCACTACTTCCTAAGCAACTCTCGCTACCAATAGGGTTATCTTTTTTTTTTTTCCTTCCTTTGTAGTTGCAGTTTGCTCTTTTAAAATTATCAGCAGAAGTACTGAAGTGCCACTGCAGGTTTAGAAAAACGCTTTTCCACTAACACCTCATGCATATTTAGAAGGGCTTTGCTACCGACTTCTTTTTGAAAAACAGCTTAAAGAAGCTGTTTTATTTTCCTCATCATTGTAATGGTCTCAGCGAGGAGGCACCAAAATGGAAAGGTCTAAGCACACTCGTGGTGTACTTAAAGAGCCAGACCAGGAAAGCTTTCCAATTACAAAACGTTACAAATAAACCCAGATAACACCACTCAGAGCAGCTTGGAGAATTATGAATTACTGATAACCATCCTCGGTCTACAGATAAAAAGAAATACACAGGTTAAAAACTATCTTTTTTGATCAGGTGAAGCATGAGCAAGACTCCCTCTCCGTACAGCTGAATCACATGTTTATATTTACATTTCTTAATTACAAGCATAGGCAAACAGACGTTACTGTTAATGCATATACCAGCATGAAAAAACAAAGCAAGAACATGCAGTCGTAAGAACTTTTCTGTCCCCACATACAAACAATGATAATACGGATGAACCACAATCAAATTAAGTATTCACAGTGCAGACTGAGTTTACACCTGCAGTCTTTTAAGTTCACAGCCCTGGTTAGGCTTCTCTGAACTGATGGTTGTTGGAGCCCATCTCCTCCCCGCCCAAGGCAGGTGTTCTCATTCTTCATCACGCTGGCACCCTGCTCCCTGCGCCAGCTCCTTACAGGCTCAGACGGATTGAAGTGGGGAAGAATTACTCACTTTTCCTTTCTCAGTTTGGGTTCTGCTGGCTCAGCTGCCTTACCGAGAGCACCTTGGAGCCTGAGATGAACACCAGGGTCTATGCAGGGCAGGGAGCAGGACTGCAGGGCACATATACATATTAAATCCTTCTAGATGCTATCTATTCCAAATAAATGTCATCCTTGACTTTTTTTTTTAAAAAAAACATTAACTGCCAATACTTTTTTTTCCCTCCAAACAAAGACTTGCAAACGGGCCAGAAGGGACAGCCCAAAATCGACACTGTTTTTGGAGCAACTGCACCAAAACAGCAGCTTTGTTTTAAATTGGGAAACGGACATGTGCTGGAGCTGTGTATATAGTCATTTTGTGTGCACATTCATTTTACTTGTGCATGTAAGCACGCCTCCAGGGTTTGGATTTGGAAAGCAAAAATGTAAACAGAAACAGTTTTGAAGTATAGTTGGCAGCTTGTGTTTCTGTGTACACTTTCAAATCTGGAAGGCTGCCTGGAATAAAGAGAATCAATTATGTTCTTCGACAGTCAAAGGAGTATAATTTAAGAGAATTCTAGAGAGATTCAGATCCAGCTATGGCTCCATGCAAACACATCAAATGAACACGACATCACACCTGTAATTTCTGACCTTCCAAAAATACCTTAAACCTTGTTCCTCTGCCAAAAGCTTCGGCATACCACAGATGGTCAGCAAGCCAAACTGAAAGCACCCACTGATCAGACCGTATTCTTTTGAACTCACTACAGCCCTCCTGATCCATTAAGCACATTCTCCATCGCTAGCCTTGCTAAGCACCAACAGCGATCAAATTCTGAAACTCCATTCAAAAATAAAATACGTGGAGGAAAAAAGAGGGAAGTGAAAGCACATGCCTCTCAAAACACTGATTCCTACTTGCTTCCATGCTTATCAAATTAATGCTAGCTTATACGATCTATTTTCTTATACGATAGAAATCAGCTACAGTCAAACAACTACAGAATTTAGGATAAGGGATTCTAAGATAAAAGGCTTCAAAATTTGCTTTTGGTAAACTAGGAGACCAAAATCAATGCAAAAGGGCAGACTAAGCACTTGATACAATTTTATCAGTCCGTGCTTGAAACTGAGTTAGTCGTTCAATAAACTTCTAAACTTTAATTGAAGTCCATTAGCTTTTCCAATTGTAAGACAAATCTCATTACATTGCTGTCATAAACAGGATGTAGTAATGTCTTATAATAACTGGTAGTATCTTTGGTATCAAAGAGCTGCTCATTAAGATTTGTATGGAGATCTGAATTCTTTTCCAGTTAGAAGTTTCCTCCAGACTCTTACCACTGTCTTCAAATGAAAAATTCTTCTGCTCATTAAACAATCCAACCACGTTTATAGATTCCAATTTACTGCACACTCACGAGTGGGTTCGATGATTTGCTCACTTCCCTATCAAACTGGCAGAAGAACCAGCTACAGCCAATTCCCCCGAACAAGCTATTTTTATTTCTATAGAATCCCCAAAGCTAAAGTCATGAAAAAAAAAAAGCCTGCAACAAAAGTAACCCTTTTCAGAACACAAACTATATTCTATATTCTGTTTTGTCCCTGAAATTTCAAACTTCCTAAAGACCAAAATCTTTTACTGTCATCGTCAGACGCAGTCATCCCAAAACTCACCATGAAGGAAACTGGGCAGAGCTGCCTGTCTCATTTTGCTGCTGTCCAAACCTGCTGCGTGGTGACAGTACGACTGCCTCAGACTAGATATTTTCAGTCTTGTCCTTTTGTTCTTCCTGCTTGCCAAGCTGGCATTTTTCCAAACTGCAGGAAGACTAGTACAAAGATGTCTGGGACTGTCCTCCCTTACAGCATTGTTACGCGCAGTAGCAACATTTGCTTTGTCTCTAACAGAGAGCAGGAGACTGATGCACTGCAAGTTATGTGTCTGTATCTCTTATGTATTATTTTTGTCTTTATTCTTTCACAGAAAAGGCGCAAATACGCAGAATTGCTTATCTGATCACAGCCAGCAGCTCAAGGGAAACGAGCATTCAGAGGGATTGAACAGTCAAAAACACATCTCATAGCATTTTGTTTCCTTGTGAAACAGACAGGCAAGTACTTCTAAATAATATCAGTTTTACTTGGAGTTACATACTTCTCCCCCCCACCCCAACAGTGCCGAGTACTTTTGTTCTGGACTGAGCTAAAAAATTAACATTATTGGTAGCATCTGTACAATTGTAGTACAGCTGCAATACAGCATTTTTTCTCACTGGAAACTAGTGAAACTCAGTTTCAGTTTAGTTCATTCAGAGCTCTATCACACGCAAATTTTTTTGTTTGTTTGTTTCAGAAAATAATATCCTTTGATTCTGGTGGTAGTGACATCCAGGAACGGCAAGTAAAATCAATGGTGAGGTCGTTCAGAAAAAAAAGAACTCACTATGTACTATTGCTGGCCAATACTGAAAAGTTACTGGAAAAAAATATAGTATCAAACAGCTGAAAAAAACACAAGATGAACAGATTTTAAATCCAGAAATATTCCTGCTGGAATCTTTTTTTTTTTTTTTAAGAAGAAAAACAAAACACCTTCATAAATTCTGTGGTCTTGACATCACGCTATTTTCCAAGCCCCCTGACCGCCCCCACCCGTGCGAGCACGCTGTGTGCAGCCCCACTCGCTGCCTGGGAGCCACGCAAACAGGAGCACGAGAAAGAGGCATTTGCAAGTCGCTGGTGACCTCTGCGACTCCCACCACGATTGTGCTTTTTCCCTAGGGATCCCGTGACATACCAAGAGCAGAATGTCTGTCCTAGAACATTTTCTGCCAGTTAAGGGCAGATTTGTTTTCCTTGTTAAACAAAGGAAAGCCTGGAATGAAATCTCTCTTTTTAGACCAAGATCATTCAATAATTCCACTTCTAGCTTCACCTTAAAGGAAAGGATCTTGTACTTACAGAGACCAGCAGTCCCAAGGTGCAGTGCAAAGGCAGAAAGGCACTGCATCTCCTCTTTACTCTCCATACGTGTTCTTACTCACTATTTTGACCACGGCTTGGCTTCAGGCACATGGGATGAGAACTACTCCCCTGTAGGACTGTGTTGGGGCTGGGGCCGTTCCTCCGCAGCTAGGTGCGCGCCCTGGAGCTCGCTGAGCAGCACTCCCATCCTTTCAAGGTGTTTAAGTCAAAAGCCTCCAAGTTAGGCAACAAAAATCAGAGCGACAAGCCACTCTGTGCCAACAGAAAGAAGGTTTTCCCATGATTACATATTTTCTTTAATGCTCTTTTACATCGGTGACAAAACATACACGGGGCTTCAATTTCAGCTTTTGCATGCAGAGGCTTCTGCTTTTGGAAATCAGCAGAGAATGATGTAAACAAAAGATTACTCCAGAATTTCTTCCACGAAACTGGACTAGATAGGTAACAAATGCTATATATACACGCACAGACGTAAACATTAAGCTCCACCTTAAATAACACTGTTTACTTTTCTTTCTGTTTCTTCCCATCCTCCCCCCTTCCTGGGATATTTGGAACCCAGACAGTAAACAGGATCTTTAAAAACAGGAAGTGCTGGCACAGGGACAAGGACAAGGAGCAGGACGAATCCAGGTGTTGTGCGCTGCTCCCAGCCTTCGCCCAAGCAAGCAGCTGGGCAGGGCTGCAGCTGGGCCACAGGGGCTTCCTGGAGCTGCCCCCCGGCTTTGGGGGGTAACTCTGTGCTGCAGCAAGGTGAAGCTCTAGTCCTGTGGAAAAAGAGGGAACATTTCCTCCTGCTACCATACCTAGAAGGGCAGGGAAAGAAACGCAGAGGGACGCTGAGGCACTACAGCCCCCAGAGCGTGGGGCTTTCCCCTCCGCTGCAGCGAGCAGACGCAGGCAGGGCTCTGGCTGCTGGGCACCCCACCGGCTCACGGGGATGGGGGCACAGGGGAACGCACGTTCCCAAGAAAACTGGGCTGAAATCAGGCCAACTGCCGTTTATTAATTTTATCTTTCCTCAGCAGACCCACCCCACGAGCCCTTCCCTTACTAAAGAGAAGCTGAAAATGCCGAACTCGACAGATTTTGACTTAGAGCACGTTGTGCATACAGCCCACATCACGTTTCTTAGAACAATGTCTGAGAGCAACGGTAAATTGAGATAAAAGGTTTCTGCTGCACTGAAGGAATCGCTCCAGACCCTGAAAGCAACAGCGTAAAATAAAAATTAAGTTTTGAGGTGGCACTGGCTAGCAGTATTTCTGCAACTCCGCAGGTTTTTTAAATATTAAATATAGAAGAGCGAACTGGAAGACAGAAGTTTCTGTTCTGTAATCCAAATATAAACTAGTTTTCCATTTCTTCTGTCTTCACTCACTTCTGTGGCCAAACAGCCTTTGTAGCAGCATAGGTTTAGTTTGCATAAACGTGCTGACTTTCCTCAAAGAAAACAACACACATTATAATTTATTTACTGGCAAACAGAAGTTGGGATGCAGCTTCACTTCTGACAGAGCATTTATAAAAAAAACCAACAAAACATGCCTCAGCAAAAGCCATGGAAGTAGTGTTTCATTTTGTTTTTGAAGCTCCTAAACTAAAACCAAAACAACCCCCACGCATTTTCCACTGAGGCATTTCCTAACTCTCTAAAATCATTTGCTGAGCGAAAGTCTGTGACGGAGTTAATGCAAAGCCACAGCTACCTAGGTGAAAAACTTAGATTTTGCAGCAAACTCCTCTCACCCTACAAACAACTAAAATTAACTCAGCCCTCAGGAAATTAGCCTACCCAGACAGAGACGTAGAATAAGAGAGGAGGCAAAGCCATCCAGTTCTGGGAACCCTGCCCTGCAGTAGTCACCTACTTCTTCACAACCTACGGCCACCACAGGAGAGTAGTAGGGCTTTTTAAGAGTCAGTTAAAAACAGTGAGCATCACTCCCAGCAGCCTGTGATGCAGAGCCAGCCTCTGTGATGAGCTACCTATGAGTTTAGCAGAAGATAACCCTGCTGAAAGGGAAACACCGGGAGTATTCCGCAGAGGATGATGAAGACCTTTACTGACCACCTGAGCAGAGTCAAGGCTTACCCGTGCGGCAGCACAGGGTGCCCCTGGGCTGCAAAGTGTTCAGCACCCATGGGTGCTCCTGCAGGACATTGCCCCCTCCCAAAGGTCACAGGTCGCTTAGGTGTGGTGAGCTTAAGGGCGCCAGGAAACGGGGCCTCTGTGCAGGATGCTTCTGTTGACTGAGTTACTGACGGCTCTACGTAAGCTATAAATAAAGCGAAATTTCTGTGAAACCTGGAGGAGCGTCCGTGCGTTTTGGTTCCAGCTGCTGGTCCTGGTTGCAAAAGCGCTAGTTCCAGGGAGCGCTGACCAGATGTTGAGCTTGCTGCCGGTGCACCTCCTGCCTGTACTTCAAGCTGTTTCCCAAACTGTTTCCCAATTCACGTTTACTATATCTGAAAGAAACTGCCAGTATTTGCCTAGATAGATATTTACAAATAACATGAACTCTTCTAAGAAGAAAGTGACATAAGCTCATAGGCATGTAACCACTGAATACCATCAACTTCTCCACAATAACTTGAAGATTTCTCAACTCCCCTGCTTGGAAAGTTGCTTTCATTTCCACAGCAGATTAAACACGTAGGTACGTTGGGATGTGTTGCCTACCTACGATCAGAGCTCTGCTAGAAGGGCTGTATTGCGGTGACTGAACTTTCTCTGAAAAAGCCAAAGCGACACTAGTGGTGGTCAGTGTCTGCTATTAAGTGCACTTTATACATCTCAAACAAGACGTGTTTTTAATACGAGGCGCTTTGGAAACATTTTGTTAATGCTTTTGCAAATGTATATATTCAAAAGGACTGGAAGCCTGGTGAGTTTAACCTTGAAACAGAACATCACACAAGCTTAAGTGTCTTGGATTTAATTCTAGCCCATGAGAAACAACAATTAGGGAGAGTAACCACACTGGCAAGTCATCTAACTCACCTTTATTTTGTTTTTATTTTTATATTTTTTAATGAAACCTGCTCACACACAAGGACAGCAAGAAGAGATCAGAAGCTGTAATAAGGGTTACACTTCTCAAATTTGACAATACACTCAAGCAGAGGCTCTAGAGTCCGGGATAGCTTTTGCTCTCCTTTTGTTCGTGTAGTTTTGTTGCTCACCAGTTCACATCCTTTATCTCTCGGTAGTAGTTATGCCTTCTTCCTCTACATGTCAAAACATTCCAAGTCGGAGCTATCTAAGATCAAGGGAGCGCTGCTCAGCAGCGATAACTACAGCGGGGCTTTCTCCTCCATTTCGGAGCAAGTTGAAGAGGAAAACAACTTACTAGGATTTACTAACAAGCAAGTAATTAAGCTTCACCTATTGAATTAAAATGTTGAAGTCCACTTTAAATACGTTATTTTAGATAAAGACCGCATCAAAAAAAAAATCACACTACTCATTAAGTATATCCTCTACAAAGACAGCATCTCAGTTCCACGTACTTTCACGTACTATTTTACACCAAAACACACACAATTTATTATAAATCCCCATAACGAGCTTGCTAGACCAGAAGTGGCACTCACAGGCACAGGCTTGGATGTTGCTTAAAAATTAGCTCTTTCACTTAGACAGAAGAGGTTTTTGTGGGACAAGTGCTCTTCTACAGTACTTAACATCAAAACCAAAGATCTCAGAGGTAACAGCATGAAATTGCAAGAATAAGAAATGCAATTTGTTAACTATTTTCCTCCCACCAACGGAGACTGTCTTGATACACTGATAAGCAGAACTGGATGCTCGACATCCACATACACTTTTCAAAACCCAGCAGAAGAGAAGTTTTTGGTTTTGCTAGTACCATCTCCACTTCTAAAATCCAGCTGTGGCATTTGCTGATTATTCTGCTCAGAGCTGGGAACATAAATACAAAAATGAAGACTAAGTGGTATGTTTTATAATCTAAGCAGTTTAATGACCACAAGATGCATATTTTAGAGTATTATTTGGAATGGAGGTATTTACTTCCTGTCTCCCAAAGGGAGCTCTATCTAGAAGCTTCTCCCCATGTTAACCACATTAACTTGATTTTAAAGCCATGCCTGTCGTCAAGAATCCCTTTGTTGTTTTCCATCCTTAATGAAAAGTTACTTAATGGCACAAGCACCAAAGTTAGGTAATAACGTATCTCACCACACAAAGCATATTTGTGAAGTCTGAGAAAAACAATTCACCTCCCCTGTGCTTGCACAGAAAACCAGCCTTCACTCTCTGGTCAGCGTTACTTTATTTGTGCCTGTAAGCCCAGATGGTCAGTGCTTAGCTTGCCTACATCTTCATAAAAATTAGTCTCATCGCTTCTCTAGGAAGTCAGATGCCAAAGTCTCAAGGTTCAAAAAATTTTGTTCTATTGTATTCAGATCAGAGAGCAGGCAGGTATTTCTACTTATGGTGGATTTGTCTCAGCTGAAGTTCGGAATTTTATATATCTTTTTAGTCCTGCTCAAGGCTTCTTGCATTTTCAGGATGTTCAAGAACTGCTTGTTTCTTTATTGACTGCTAATATCTTAAAGACTGAATTAGGTTGCAACAAGGCATAGCCTTTTGCTCTATTGAAAGAAAAAAAAACAAAGGTCATGTCCACCACAAGGACTTTCAGCTGTTTAGCAGCGAGTTTAAGACATTTCCCAGACAACAAATGCAATCACAGCAGAAAATCTATGCTTCTGGATGGGGACCATGACCCAGGCTAACAGCAAGAATCAAAAGAAGTCAGGAAGAGTCTTGGAAGACGCATTCATCATAATTAACTGCCACATTAAGTACTGGCAAAAGACTGGCTGGCTTGCACCTTAAATAAATAATTAGTGTGAAAAAAACAGTTAAGTCTGAGCCACAGATAAGTCTTTTGACATACTGTACAATCTAGGAGGCAAACTTCCAGTTCCCTTTCCTTTCTTTTCTGTTTGGACTTTGAAAGAATACACAAGGGATGTTTCTCTATGTTTCTTTGCCTTAGAAGAGGGTCATAATGTACAGCCAATAATGTGACTCAGCTGTCTCAATTTCAGAGAACTTTACAGTTAAGTTTTAGTCAATTCAGTAAGGCTCCCGTATCTGAGAAACATGCTTCGCATTTCACAATCCTCAAAAGCTCCACTTGCAAGTATTCCTTTAACTGGAAGCCGTAAGTGAAACTGCCACAGTTTCCCTACATAAAATCCAAGGATTTAGGTTAATTTAAGAAAATTAACTTACAGGGTGGACAAAAAAAAAAAGAAAAGACTTGAGGTATACCCAGCCTGCTACCAGTAAAAAGCAATGAGGCACAAACCAGGAGAACATTGAACCTGAAGTTCTACACTTGACCCGACTGCTCTCACACTAGGCCGCAGCAGAGCTGATTTACTTCTGCCGCTGCGTTGAGTTCGAAGCGTGCCAGCGAGGTGAAGGCTTCTGAAGGCCTCCATCATTCTCTCTCCTTCAATTTTGTGAAGGTAAGTTGGTTTCTTTGAACTTCACTGTCTTGTTTGTGGAGTTCAGGTACTCAGGTGTAACTTTTCAAAAGCAGACCATAAACATTCCCAGCGAGCGTGCTTGCTCAATCATGCCTGCCAAGGGCTTTTATTCCCCGCTTTACCAGCTTTGAGAAAAGTATGCTGTTCATAGAGAACAAGCGATTATTTCCACTGTCCCTCACACTCCTTGTTTGAAATGCACAGGGTTTAGAGACCGCCTCTCACAAAATTTGATCCAGAATTAACTAGGAAAATACTTTCCAAGAAGCGAAGTGTAAACGTATGCTATATAAAATAAAAAGACACACTGTTTGCAAAGCCATTGCTTAGACAGAGGGCAGATTCAGAACTACAGACACTACTCAGTCTGCAGCATTCCCATTTGCCCACAGTTTATTTGCATAATTTACAAAAAATGCAACCTTTTAAAACAGTTTAACTCCCCCTAGTCCCCCCTCCTTTTTTTTTTTTTTAATTTTATTTTCAAGTTAACACTACAGCAGTGTTACAAGGAAAAAAGACAGGGTATTTCAGAGTTATTTCTGGTTCATTTAACACTCCATCAACCATTCAGAAATAGAATTATAGAATAATTCAAGCTGGAAAGGACCTCTGGGAGCTATCTGAACCAACCCTGAACTCAAAACACTTCACATGTTTGACGTCCAAATAAAAACCGAGAGAAACAAATCTATTTTCTCTCTCCACCATGCACATTGGGATTAGGATACTACAAAGAGAGACTTGTAACAAACAATTCTTCACCATGACACATTCAACTTGAAGAGTAAAAATTCCCATCCAGTTTTAGCTTAAATATTTTTATGCCTCTTCTAGTCTTAGCTACAATTTCAGACAGGCATCGTCACTTGGAGCAACTGGACTTGTGGCTTTTTAAAAGGAAGAGACAAAACTCCTAGATGGATGGAACGCAATGCATGAAGAGCTGGAAAAAAAATCTCTACCATATCTTACACTTCAAGGTATGAAGCTTTTTTTCCAGTTTGCTGAAGTACAAACACACATTCTCTCTCTAATGTTCCCTCTCCAACTCACTGACACACACAAAACGCCCATGTGTCTGCAACTAGGAGACTTACTAGATCTCAGACATTCTCCAGTAATTACAAAACTGTAAGTAATAAGACAAAACCCTGTTTTATACTAATACTAAGTATTAAAAGACTAATTTTGAAGTACTATTCCTGCTCCAGTTACGTATCATAAAAAAAAAATCAGTTTTAACTGTTTCCTCACCTGTATCAAAGTTAAATAGAAAAAAAGCTTGGCTTCCTCTCGTCCAAGTACAACATTTTTCATGCGCTTTGTCAAAATTAACATGGGTTGTAGTTAATGTACTCAACTAGACGAAGCAAGCAGGTGTGTGTGTATATACATATACACACACACACGATACCCATCTATGAGATGCTACTGTTTCTGGTATGATTTGGAACTGATGTATCAGCATAACAAATCTACGGAAAACATTCTGTACATAAAACATCTATTCATTAACAAAGCTATTTCTGCAGACTAAATGCCAGCCTTAAGTTTGTTGTTTAACTATTTACAGATAAATCTCTGACTTAAAACCTGTGATGATCATCAAGGTTTTAAAACTGTATTGTACAGGAGCAAGCCATTAACAAGCACACTGCGTACTTCAATCTGAGGAACACCTGTTTTCGGAAAGAAGTCTGTTCTTTGTGCAACAACACCTTTTAAAGATCTGATTTCAATAACTTCCAATAACTGGAAGCCTCTTATGATCTCATTGGTTTTGTGAGACAGCGTGACATTAAGTGCAGAGCCCTTGCTTGTTGTAGAAATTCCTAGTCCAAAACCTCCAGCAACTTTTTAGGACAGCTACCCAGGAAGAACTGTTCCCAACCCGCTCTCAGAAAGCGGCAATAGTCTGGTTGACAGAGAAACAGTTAACTAAACACTGAGCTACTTTATGACTTCCAATAAAGCACAACTGCTTTGTAAACAGCTCAGCTACACCACCTTTTCCAAAGAAGGCTCCAGAAAAACACACACACGCTCAGTTCCCTAACTAGTGGAAGTAACCTGTAACAAGAAGCAAAACATTTTTGCCATTAATACTAGATGAGTAACTGAAGGAGCAGAACAGCTAAAACATCTGGGCATGGATTTGTAGGCTGGGCTTGAGCACTCTTTGAAAAACATTAAGTGTCATCTCCAGGTTGCTAAGTTTGGCATCAAGTTAACGCCTCTGAAGCGCAGGGCATCTTCTCAAGCAGAACTCCAACTGCAGCTGTGAAGCTGTCGTATTTATTGTCTTAATGAAAAAGCAGAGCATTTCATGGATCACAGGCAGAGCTCTGCGGTTTCATAAATTCCCCTGTAAACACTACGAGCTTGGCTAACGCGGGGTTTGTCTACATGATGACATCGTCTAAAATACGCTTCCAGATAACTGCTCTGGAAGAGCTTTGCCATGGTTATTGTTGGAGAATAACGTTATTTATTGTTAAATTTTATGTTCGCATGGGGCTTTATTTCAGAACTGATACTGAGATCCCTGCAGTAGACAAACCATTAAACCCCATCACCCTGAGCACTGGAATATCCCTGGGAACTCGCGTTGTTTATGCACAACAAGAGGTGGACTTTGATTATTACAAGGCACTACGGAATTGTAGCTTAGAAACAGCTGAAGCAAGTGCTCCAAGAACATCTCTATAAAATAACGTGTGTGTGTGTTAAGAACGATGCTGACAGCGATGGCAAAGTTAACTCTTGCCACATGATGAATGTGAAAATTTGCCACAGCTCTAAGCTGGGATGTAAGGGTACAAGTAGGTAACAGAGTCGAGAAGCGGGTTTCCTCTATGGAAGTGCTATGATATCCAGTCAGAAATCAGTTTACCACTCCTTTCAGGCTCCCTAGAGGATGAACTGAAGCAAAGGTCTATAGCCTGAAACCTGCACTTCACTCACACTTACCCCGAATACGCCGTGCTTATAAAGGAATCCCTGCTCAGCCGCATTCTTAAAGCCCTCAAGAAAAACAACCGGCAGAGGGAAAGACCTTACAGAGCAGCACCAGAAATCACAGCTCTGATACCTCGAGAAACAGCACCAAAGCCCCTCAGGACGAACAAACCAGCTCCGAGCAGCGGTACCCCCCAGCCCCACGCACGCGACCGCCGGCGACAAGCCCCCAGCCCCGGCGGGGAGCAGCCCCGCGGGCACACGGCCCGCACCGCATCCCCGAGGAGAGACCCAGCCCTGAGGAGCCCCCAGCCCGGGCGCCAACCCCGGGGGGGGGGCGGCAGCGGGCGGGCACCGAGGGGACCCCCCCACCCCTCACCGGGCCGCGGCGGGCCGGGAGCAGCCCTCACGGGGAGGCCGCGGCCCGGCCCCGCGCTGCCCCTCGCTCACCTCACGGCCGCTTCCGAGCCGGGCAGGGCCGGGCCGGGCCGGGCAGCGCCCCCACGGCCCCCGGCGGCGGCAGCCCCGCGCCTCCCGCCCGGGCAATAACAGGAAGGCGGCGGGGCCTGACCCCGGACGGGGAAGGCGCCGCCCGCCGGAAGGGAACCGCGGCCCGCGGGGGGAGCGAGGCGGAGGGGGGCGGCCGCAGGGCGCCTGCGCTGCCGGGGAGGGGCGGGAGGGAGAGCGGTGTGGCGTCACTCGGCGTGACGTCACGGAGAGTGATGTCACGCCATGCCGCGTGACGTCACGGAGAGGCGAAGCAGGCCCGTAGCGGCGCTGGGGGGGGGAGCCCCCCGGCCGGCTGTGGGGAGCGGGGCTCGGCCTGCCCCGAGCGGGCCCCCGGGCTGCGGCATCAGGAATGCTTAAAGTTTTCTCTAAAAAGCGTTTAAATTTGTAAAATTAAAAAAATAAAACGTTGATGTAACAGAGGCTGTGCGAGCTGCCGGAGTCGGGGCGGTTCTAACTGTTAGCGAGGGGTAAGCGTGCCGAGCGAGTGCCCTCGGCTGGGAAATAGGAATTAAAGGTGGTAACGCTTAAATCGCGTTTGGTTTTCTCGGGGTCCAAACCCAGCGCTGGGCTGCTCGGCCGGAGCCAACGGCACACAGTGCGTGAGGGCCGCGGGATGGATCAGCGGGGCGTCCCGAGGAATCGTGCCCTTCGGGGCTGACACGCGTCCCCGCAGCGGGAAAGGCGGCGTATGGGAGGTCTGGGGAGCTCTGGGCCAGGTCCCGAGGCACTGAGCACATCGGCGACAAGTGGCGTGGCCAGCTGCGGGGTCCCCCAGGGGGCTGGGCGATGGCTGCCGGCAGCCTTGGCCGCAGGTCTGACTTCTCAGCTCTTCCCCGTTGTGTCCTGTTGGGCAGAAACGGGAGAAAACCACCGACAGCTGAATGTACCCCAAAATGGCAGCCGGACTGCCCGCGTGCAGCCTGTGCCACTCCTCGGTGGCTCGAAGGGAAACGTAACGCTCGTCGGCAACCGCTGGCACCGGCAACCCCCAGGTGTTGATATGTACGAACGCAGGCTCAACTGCGATTTTGGCTGCTGACGGAAGGCGCAGCGACCAAAAAAGACGAGGTAACGTTGTGGGGGCCCCAGCTCAGGGTACGCCCAAGCTGCTACACCTCGGGGGCAGCTTTCCAACAGTTTTGGCCACGTTTGATCCACCAGCACCAAAAAAAACCGCTCGAGACCTCGCGGTTCTACCGGGCGGCTTCAAAACGAGCTGGGGCGAAAAAAGGGGAAAAAAAAAAAAACAAAAGTATGAGGGGTTCGGGGCTGCCGGCTGCACGGGCGGCTCCCGCCCATGCCAGCCCCGGGAGGAGGACAACGAAGGGCTGCGGGAGCTGAGGCCTTGCACGGGGCGGGGGGGGCGAGCCAAGCCGTGCCGTGCCGAGCCGAGCCGTGCTAACCCAAGCCGTGCCGTGCCGTGCCGAGCCGTGCCAAGCGGTGCCGCTGCCGCAGCCCATGCGCAGTCCCCGCCCCGGCTCGCTGCGGTCACTTCCTGCAGCTGGGCCCGGCCGTGCCCGGCGCCCCGGCCTCCGGCGGCCTCGGCGGGCGGCAGCGGGTGCGGGCGGAGCGGCGCTGGCGGCCGGGGGCGCCGGGCCCCGGCTGCGGTAGGTGCCGGGGGAACGGGGGCGGGCGGGACGCGGCGGGCCCCGGCCCCGCACAGGGGGTGTGTGTGGGGGGGTTCAGCGCAGGGTTTGGTGTGGTTCGGGTGTTTGTGGGGTTCGGTGCCCGTCCCTGCGTTCCTTTTGTGCTCGTTTTATGGGGTGTTCGCTAGCTGTGTGTCCGTGCCGGGCGTTAGTGCTCACCTCGCGGTTATGTCGGGGTGGCGGATACCGGGCTTTTTTTTTTTTTTTTTTTTGCTTAGGATCTGCCGCTGAGACCGCAAGGCACGCAACTTTGCAGAGGTACCTGCTAGGATGCCAGCAGTGGCACCGTGGCTTCAGAGACCCTGCTGGGCTAGGACATGGCAATGCCCGCTGTCTCTGGGGCCCCAGTACGTATCGCCATCAGCGGAGGGTCAGCAGGCCCTGTGCATTAACATAGGGCTGTGTATGGTGTGCATTTGCTTTAATGCACTGTATTCAATCCCTGCAACACCGTAAAGCTCCCCCAGGCTGTGCTCATGGCACCGAGCCCGCTGGAGTTCAAGGAGCGTTCTCAGACACATGCTCCGATATTTGGGTGGCCCTGCGTGCAGCCAGGAGTTGGACTTGATGACCCTTGTGGGTCCCTTCCAGCTCAGGATATTCCATGAATCTGTAAAATGACCGTGTCTTTCAGGGTAAATTCTGCAGGTGGCCAAAGGTAAACTTTCTGGCAAAGAGGTTAAGTGATGGCAGTGTTATGAGATAGTGTTTCCTGTCCTGGAAAAAAACTAACAATTTTTTCAATTTTTCTTAATTTCTAACTAGTTTTCTAAAACTAATTCCAGTGAGAACACTGCTCTTTGTGTGGATATCTCATTGTGAGTTACATCTATGGCTAAGGAAGGTCATATAGTGTATGTGCCTGCTCAGAATTAAGACGACATCAATTCCTTCCCCAGACCTGTGTTGTCCCCCAGACAGCTGGGGACATGCTCCCCGTTAGCTGTTCCACCAGCAGCACCTAGCTGCTACCACCCTGTGACGCTCAGGGCAAGGAGGCCGAGTCTCCTCCTTCGGTGCCGTCTTTGGGCTGCCCCAACCTGAAGGAGCAGGAGAGGAGCGTACCTGTCCTTTGCACCCACCTGCGGACAACTGGCACAGGGTGGAATTATGTCCTAGCCCATGCAACGTGTAGGAGGAGGCATGGCTGTGATGTAAGAGATGCTGTGGTGAGGCAGAATGCCTCCCCCGCTCAGCCTGGAGAGCTGCAGGTCCTTACCCTGCCTGGGGCTGCAGCGTTATGTGCACAAGGCTTTCAGGAGGGAGGTTCATTGATCGTTTGCTCTTTTGTAAGGGTAAAAATTTTGCAGCTTTTCATGTGAACGGAAAGGAGGAGTCAAAGTGTTCCTGTTAACTTCTGCACAGGTGTCTGTAGTGACCAGCAGTGATGTGTTAAAGGGACATGTAAATAAGTAGAATTTGAATGATTTGAATGCTTTTTTTTTTTTTCCCTTTAAATAATATCCAGACAAAAGAAGTGAACGAAATTTGAGCAGTTTCAATGATGGAAGATCGCCATGAGAAGAACATCAGAGTTGCATATGCAAAGTCAAGAAGTTCTAATTCTAAAATTGCCCATGCAGCCTTAATTTTATCTTCAGACTACTCTTTACTTTGAGAAACAATAAACGGCCTTATAAATAAAGATTTTTCTAAGAGTATTACGTTATATCTTTTCCCCTGTGGATGCATATCCTATAGCAGTGTCCTATCTTGTGCCTGACAAATCTCATCCATGCCAGATACGTATGGAAGATGCAGCAGGCACTCATGCATAATTAAGTGGATGGATTCCGATCGCCATTTATTGTAGATAGCTTTATATTCTTCTCTGAAGTATTTAGCTATAATTTACTCCCTTTTTAAGGAAGAGGCCCACTATGGTATTGAAGCAGAACTCTGATGGCATTGCTTAGCTGCTTGCATAGCTGATGTAAGATGCCTTGATAGACCTGTGGTATGATCCATTTAACCATCTACAGTATGAACTAATTCCATCAATAGCCCCACTGAAATTGGTTATACAGAGTACTAGTTGAGCAAACTAAAGATAGCAAAATCTTTTTCCATAATTCTGTTTAGCCAGAAAAACTTATGCTGAAAGTTGGAGAGAAGTTAGGTGACAGTACAGAATTTACACTGCTGATGAATGATTTACACCACGCTGTTCCTGTATTTCCTCTTGTTCATGATGGATTTCATTTTATCATGTTTCAATCAGTTTTCATAAACTTCTTTTTGATTTTGTTTTTATGGTCACCTTTTGGTTCATGTTAGGTTCATGCTCTCCTGGAATTTCAGTGTCTTGACAACGGAGGGCTATCTAAAAACACAGAAACTTCTTGTGGCTATATTACTAACTTAAAAGCTTGTTCCCAAGATAATGTGTGCTCTTTCTTTTCTTCTTCTATGTTTTTCCTTTTTCTTACCTTTAGTTGCTAATAATAATGGAACTTTATCCAATCTTGTATTATTTAAAAATCTGGTTTTAGAGGTAAAGATTTCAGAAATGCTTTTGTCACTTGAGTGCTTTAGTCCAACTATTTTTTTTCCCTAATAGTATATAGACCTATCTGGAGCCAGACTTTCAAAGGTAAGAGTATCTAAAAATGCAGTCATCAACTAGGATTTTCCAGAGCTTGAATGTAGCAAGGTATTTATCTCCTGCTAATTTTAGCAGATTGAAAATCCCAGAAGTTATCCTAGATAAATGCTATCTGCTTCTCCAGGTTCCTAAATGACCTTGAAGTCAAATTCTGTTCTCAAAAGTGACTCAGGATCAAAGTTCCTAGGTGGCATTTCATCTACCTTTCCCGTAATTTTACAGAAGCCTCTTAATTTTAAAATGTAGATGTGGCTCACTATTTGCTTAAACAAACAAAGCCCACAGCGTAAACATGGTTGCTACCAATGCGGTCTTAGCTGGAAGTGATCTGCGGAGACCCAAGATAATGCTTCCCTCTACCCCAGTGTAACAGTGAACAGGATTTGTTATGATAAGAAGCTAATAAGACATTAACAGAAGTAGCTGTGCCTTGATTTATAGTATCACTGCTCCGCATTATTCTGGGAATGTTCATCCCGGGCTTTAGATGTGATTTATAAACTTTAATTAAATAAGCCTGTGAGAACCCCTTGTTGGAAATGTAGGGCTAGTTCTAAGAACTTGAATTAACTGAGAAATAATTGAATAAAGGTTAATATGGGATAAGCTGTCTATTCTTGCAGAAGAAGGTACAGCTTTAAATGTTGCATAGGTTGTAGTTAGTAAAGGAAATGCAGAGAAATAGCTCAAGGTCATTCAACAAGACCACGGAAGAGCTGGGAAGAGAACCGTTGGGGGATGGCTGGGTACAGCAAGGTGTTCTCGAGTCACTTGGTACTCCTCTGCTTTTGGTTGACTTACATGAGAAAAGTTAACTTTAGAATATTTTTCCTCAGGAAGGTCTTTGTGAGTATTTGGAGGGTGTATTCTGTGTGTATAGACGTATTCTATATCTGTCTATGTAAAATAAATGTTCTTTGAAATATTTGTGTTCTTTTTCTTTTTAAGTCATCAAGTAGTGGTAATAAATCGCAGTGTTTGTTTAGGCCTTAGAGCGTAAGCTTCTCCTTAGGCTGTCAGAAAAGGACGTGGCTGACGGTTGCATCCCTCTGTTAGCAGTTGTATCCCTCTGATACCGCAGCTTTATGTGCTGTGCGTGTTGGAGGTCGCATCTTCTAGCAGTCACGGAGTAGTGGGGTGGGCATGCTGGGGAGGGTTTGGCTCTGGGTCAGGTCCTGTGAGCTCTTAGGAATCTTCACGCCTCCGGGAACGTGCCACAGGGTGCTAAAAGCTTCGGTCCTCTTATTGTATTCATAATTTCTTAATCTTGCTCTGGTTATCTGGGATGCTGCTGTTCCTGTGAGTGCTACAAGTTGCCTTTATACCTGCTTGGCATTGTGAAAAGGCATAAAGGAGAGGCAGAGAAGTTGCAGAAGGTATCCCCTGGGTTGTCGCTGTTCCTGTTAGTACGATGTGTTTCAGCAGTTGTGTTTCTCTGGTCTAGATCTGAAGAGGACTCCTCATCCTTCAGACGTAGCATGCCCACAGTCTTCCTGGCCAATGATTCTTTTACAGCAAGCAGGACTTCTTCCTCATCCTGAGAAGCCTCCATCTCTTCCTATGTCAGTGGCTACAAGGCCCAGAGCCACCTCACCGCTGTCCCCACCCAAACCTCTCGGACTGGGGCCTTCCCTTCACCACGCACAGGACGAAGAGCTTGCAAAGGTGGTGGAGCAGGACCCTATGCTGGAGGAACTATGTAAGCCTCTGTGCTGTAAGCTTTGCAATGTCACCCTGAATTCAGCACAACAAGCCCAGGCTCACTACCAGGTAAGCAGAGCGGCGGGGGGCACAGCTTGAGTGTAGCGGTAGCACAGAGCTCAGCATGGGTTCATGCCTGAGGACTAATTCAGCTGCTCCAGTGGGTTTTGAGTGCTGTATTGAGGTGGCTGCGCACTAGCAGCTTCGTTTGAGTTAGCTCATCTGAAGCTACCTCTGCTACAGCTAGAGCTTTCGTTTAAGGTGCCATCACAGGACCGACTTCAAAGTCTTTGCCCACAGGGACAGAGAAGTACTACAAGATGGCCTGGCTGGAAAGGCAGACACGTCCTTTTCCTTTGTTTTGTGTGACCTCTTTTCCACCCCTGCACCCTACCAATAAAATTGAACTTCTGTTTCCACAAGCATGATTTTGTAAGGCCTGGATAGATGTTTTCTGCTGGATCTAGCTGTGCCTTTAGGAAAGGAGGCTGCTGCCATGTGCTCATCACTGCCTCTTTCCCGAGGCTGTGTGCACCACTGGTCTGCTGGAAGGGCTATTTATTTAAACTCTCATCTGCTTTGGACAGCACCAGCTGGGTCAGCTTAAAACAAATAAAATTTTCTTAAGCTGGTCTGGTTGGTTTGTCTGAAATAGGTTAGGGACTGTTTGCATATGTTTCTTTTCTGACATTGAATACATTGTGGTCTTACATCACTCTGTACTACTGGTAGCCTGTCTGCCTAGTGTGTTTGTGTGAGATGTGGAGACAGTAACTTTCTTCACCAGCAAGCACAAGAGAGTGGTTGTCCATATCCTCAGGACACCAAGCCCAGACCTCAGGTTTGCTGTTGGCCCTGAAAAAGTGCTGTCCCGACATTGAAGGGGTAGGTTGAATTGGTGTTACAATTTAACATCTGATTTCTGCAGTATTTCTGTCACGAGGGGACAAAAGTTACAGTTAAAAAGTTGTAACCTGTGTTTATACATAGGTCTTACTATATATCCAAAATATATATACATACTCTCATATACCTCTCTCAGATTTTTGAAACACCAAAAAGAACTACAACATATATTTTCCAAGAGAAAATGAAATATGAGGCAGAAGGTTTTTTTTTAGAAATTCAGTCCCATGTTTGAAATCATGCTTGAAATCTCATGAAAAGAAAGGTGTATGTTTGCGTGTGTTCAGGCTTATGAAGCAAACTATGTAAAGCAGTTAGCGCTTTATGTCTAAAATACAAAATACTGTTTTAGATGAAATGGAAACAGATTGATGAACTAATTGTAACCTTACGGGATTCAGAAGATTGGTTGAAAATTAGGCCTAAAATGCTAGCTGATGAACATTTTGGAGAAAAGGGAAGGATGCCAGCATCTCCTAAAATCAGAGCTGCTGTTTTCCAAGTGACAGCTCACTTACCTGAGGTGCCATCTTCATGGCCGCTTTTTCCTTTCTGTCTCTGGCTCTGCTTGCTTTCAGTGTAAGATTCTATTATTGGGACAGTGATTAATTCTAGTTCTCTTTCCAGGGTAAAAACCATAGTAAGAAACTCCGAAATTACTATGCTGCCAATAGCTGTCCGGCACCTGCCAGGATGAGTAATGCAGTTGAGCCTGCCCCGCCTCAGGTTGTCTCCCTTCCAGCTCAGGTAAGGCATGGGAAGGTAACTGAGATCATGCTGCTTGCTTCTGACCTAACCCCCAGTAAGGATAACCGGATCTCACGCCTGGAGAATTAATGCAAGAGTTTGGAAAGAATTTTCCTCTTGATGGCACAGGAAGGTGGACGTGGCTTGTTGAGAGCTGTTTGCTTTCCTCTGAAGAAGCAGATACTGACTATGGAAGTTTGATGTGCTGCTGATTAAAGTTGTTTAAAAGCAGGTGTAAAACAGCATTTTCAGAGCAGCACTTGGACATGAGGGTGTGGCATCCACCCTGCACAATCATCCCTCCATTGCGTGAGTGAAGCAAACATGGAAAAAGTGCTTAGGTGCTCCTCCACACATTGCCCAGGGCTGTTGTCTAATTCCTCTTTTGTTGCTCCTTTTGCAGTGGTTATTCCTGTGTGTAGGGTGAGTGGATGGATGGGTCTCTCTGTGATCCAGATTCATTTGATCTCAGGCACGTTAGAAGCAAAAGAGATGATTTTTTACTTTTGCTTGTAGAGTTCACCACTTCTGATTGCTGTGGGGTGTAGCAGCTAACCTGTCTCTTGCACGTGAATGTGCAGGGAACCACAGCTGGGCTGCAGGGATCAAAGCTGTGCCTGCCACCTCCAAAAACATTCGTCTCTGTTGTCTGTACAAAAGCAAAAAGCATTTGCAGTAAGTGGCAGGTTGCTACATGTGCTGTTGGAGCCGCCAGAGGGAGACTCAGTCCCGTGTAAAATGACTTTGCGGCTCAGGGAGCTGAATCAAGGTCTCGAGAGGGCTTTGGGTCCTGTCCTAGGTAGTGGGATGCGGGTGATGCACCCGCTAGGGTGTCTGATGCTTCTTGCACTGGACAGAATGGTCCACGGCAATAAAAAGGCCACTTTGGGGCCGTACGAGGATTCATGTTGTAACTTATGAGTCAGAATTGTGTGTGTGTGTGTCTGTAAGCTTGCAGTTTCAAAAGAGAGTGGACTTGGCAAGTGCTGCAGTGACAGGGCCGTGTGAATCACTGCTGCTGCGCTGTTTGCGGAGCGCTTTTGTCTGGATGACACACAAACACTGAGGAGAGCTGGTTGCTGCCCCAGTCAGCGTGCCTGGCTGACTGGAAAGGCAGGGTACCGATCAAACGGCCAGGTCCTTCCTCGGAAATCATGGTCCAGGTGTCCTCGTACCTGAAGGGTAAGGTTCAGAGGTCTGGCAACTCTGCTATTGCCTGTGTCTCCTAGTGTGGTCAGGGAACTGTGGAGAGATGGGGTACGCTGGAAACAGGAGAGAGGAGCACTGTTACATTTCTGGGAGCGTGAGCCTTCCTCGGTATGAAAGTCACTATTAATTGCGTATATCTCAGGGAATTTTTGGGTTCTCTGGAAGGACGAGGCAGAGAAAACTAAGTTCTCCTTGTAAGAACAGTTTGGGGAGCACCGAGAATGTCCTAATCCATACGGTCTAATTCCAGCGCTCTGACAGACACGCTACTGGTCTCAGTCCCCGTGATTCAAGGCTTTCAGAGATTTAACCTTCCTGTGTTTCACATGCTGTCTCTCCCTTTGCTGCTAGATGGGATCCAGTAAACCGGGTGGCCGAGTGATCTTGGCCACAGAGAATGATTACTGCAAGCTTTGTGATGCCTCGTTTAGTTCTCCGGCTGTGGCGCAGGCTCACTACCAAGGGAAAAATCATGCCAAACGGCTGCGCCTTGCAGAAGCACAGAATAATTCATTCTCGTAGGTATTGTTCAACTTCGCGCTCAGGCTGAAAGCATGTGGCAGTGTCTCTGGCAGTCGTTTTACTCAGAAAACTCTGAATTGCAGTTGTTCATATCTGTTTAATCTTCAGGGATGCATCGGAACTAGGCAAACGGAGGACAAGGAAAGAAGGGAATGAATATAAGATGATGCAGAACAGAAGAAATATGTATACAGTTCAAAACAACACAGGTAATCGAGAGCTTGCATCTGTTTTAGTCTATAGTTGGAATTATAATGCTAATACTAAGCAGTTTTTCTTCTGTTTCTGAGCTCTTTTCTAGCAGAGACAGGTTGTGAAAGGAGCTGGTTCTAGCTCTGATCCTTCATGTCTGCATCTATCTTCCCAGCTGCTAAAGTTACTTTGTTCCGTCAGCCTGCTTGTTAGTTTGGTTTCTCGGTTTGTAACTTAATTTACCATCTGCTGGTCTGTAAGGCTGCTCTGAGTGGAGACAATTTTCCTGCTTTATTTCCTTGGCCAGTGGCCAGGTGCTTTGACTCCTCCTGTAGCACATCAACCTGTAGGTGCACTCCTCTGTCCTGAACGAGAGAGCACGTTAGCCTCCCTCCAAGAGCCCATCCTCAGGTGTTAGATACTAACTTTGCCTCTTTACTATAATTTAAAGCATGTTTTGTAGTGTCCAGCCCAGTATCTCTTTCTCTTTTTCGTTTTAAGTTATGTTACGAGCATGTTAGCTGAAACCCTGCTTCCTGGTGAAGCTTGGTTTAATCCTGTCATTCTAACCACTGTCATTTGGAAAAAGGTATGTCTCTTAAAATTCTATTAAAAATCATTTTGTGATAATTTTAAACTGAGATAGGCAGGTTATTCTAATCGAAAGACTGCTCTATTCTGGAATTGGATGGTTTAAGAAAAATAATTGGCTCATTACTTAAATAATTGGACTCCTAATATTCTAAGACTCTATTGATTCTTCATAAAACTGGAGCGCTAGGTCCACTCTCCTGCTTTGGAAAATAGCAGCGAGTACTGCTGCCCTGTGTGCACTGCTCCCTGTAAGTCTGGATCTCAGTGGAGAAGTCATGGAAAAATGAATTCACTCTAATCAGTTAAAGAAGCTGATCTTTGGCTGCTTTTTAAATATTTGTCGGACTTGGAAGTTGTCAGTGAGCGGTGTCAAGCTTTTCTTTTTGTAGATAAGTAAGCTTTTCGGTTGTTTCCTCAGGTCCCTACTTCAATCCCCGCTCACGGCAGAGGATTCCTCGGGATTTGGCCATGTGCGTCACCCCCAGCGGCCAGTTCTACTGCTCCATGTGCAACGCCGGGGCCAGCGAGGAGATGGAATTCAGGCAGCACTTAGAAAGCAAACAGCATAAAAGCAAGGTGTCCGAACAGCGGTACAGAAATGAAATGGAGAACCTAGGCTATGTACAATGACGCGCCGCCCTCGGTAGTAGTTTGCAAATAGAGCAGCTTGTCTCTCGCCTGCTGTTTGCCACATGCCCTGCTTTGTGCTCCATTTGATAGGAGCATGCTCTCGAGCTATACATGTAACACCTGCAAACTTAATGGTATGGTTAGATTTTTTTTCTGTCATAGTTGGCAGGATGACGCTGTGCAGGACATGAAGTGTTTTTGATGTTTGTTTGCTAGTTATCTAAGGCTCTTCGTTGTGTTGAGTGGCTGGGGGGACTTTGTCTTCTCCCCGGCCTTCTGCATGAATATGCAAAGACCAAGAAGTGCTGGGAACTTCTGTGATTCCACCATGCAGGTGAACCATGTGCAAAGCCCGCTCCCCTCTTTGTGCGCCGCAGAGCAGTGCTACCGAATGTCTCCCTGCAGCAGAGTGAATCTCTGGGCAGCTTGTAAAAGAGGGGTAGGAATGGGGCCTGTGAATGTCCGAGTTAGGGGTGTACTTGTCCACAAATTGCTGCTTGTGGCCCTCATTACAGCCTGCACTAAGTTCTTTCCACATGCCTGTAAAAAGGCTACGCACACCTCTCCATCTTGGAGGGTCTTGCCTCTTACCCATTTCTCTGTGATGCAGATTTCATTCTGAAGATCTGACAGTAGATGCCAGCTGGTAAGCCACATCCAGGAATGTTCTTCTACCAAACAGTTAACAATGAAAATGGATTTTTGGCATTGTTGGCTGGGTACCTTAATGCACCGTGGGTGTAGCTCATCTCCCTGAAGAGAGCCTGTGGGGGTTTCAGTGACTTAATGCAGTGAATCGAAAAGCAAACCTGTTCAGGTGAGATGTGCTGTGCTCTGATTCCACGTTAGCCAGGGTAGGGTTAGGGGTAGGTTGCAAGGAGCTGTTGGCTGTAATTTCTTTGCATAGTGATGTAGAAGAGAGTGAGTGTTAGTGTTTGGTGCACAGCTCTGTTCCTTGGGAGAGCAGGGCTGCCAGGACCCCGGGAAGCAGATGTCAGTGTGTCCCACTTCCATGCCATTCCCTCGACAAAGCCCACTGGGTGTTAAAGAAGAGAGGTAAAATGTTCCTTTGAACTAGGGCTACCAATATTGGATAAACCTTTTCCCCTCTTTCTCTTCCCATCTCAAACTGGGTTTTGATTCCATTCCTTGATGTGAACTTCACTGTTTTAGGGACCATAAAAATCCAAAGTTAGGTAGGATGTAAATGTCAGGGGTAATGATTGTTTGAGTAAGAGCTTTTTGGCCGTGCAGAAGTATTAATGAAACTTGTTAATCAACTTTTTAAATGTCAACAAAGGGTGTGTGTCTGTTTTGGTGTTCCTCAGTGGAAGTGGAAAGGGGATAAAGAACAGAAGTAGGGCTGACATTTTTCTACTCATTTAGGTAGATGTGAAGCTGTGACTGGAATCCAGTTCACAGTTTTTCTATAGCATTGGCTCCAGTGGCAAGTGCAGCGTGTAGCTAACCTCTCCTGGACCTGATTCCCACTGTGCTGCTATAGCTGTACGCTGGTATAGCTTCATCGACTTCAGTGGCAGGTGCAGGGAGGGAGTAGAGGAAGCATCATGCCTTGACTCTCACTCCTCTTTAGGCAGATTGAATTAGATGCAGCTCCATTGGTTTCAGTAGCATTTTACCAGAGATAAATTGTACCTAGTGCATGATGTTGAAGGTAACCCTGCCCATTCTTCCCCTTCTCCCCCCCCCCACCTGTTTTTGCCATTCTGATCCTGCTTCTTGCATTCCAGAAGGATTTTCTGCTTGCCTTAAAAAAAGAAAAATGACTCAAAAACTATCTGGATTTTTTGTTTGTTAATAATCTTTCTAGTCCACTTCAAAAAGGCTTGTCTCATTTGGCTGCTCAAAAGAGAAGGCTGCTCCCCAGAAACTGTGTGGTGTTCTCTCTACCTACTTGAGCGTGAGCTATCCATGCAACCTTAACCCAGCCTTCCTAAATCCAGGCAGGGTGAGCTCTTGCAAAAAGAAAAAAAAAAAGCAACCCTCTGCATCGTTCCAGGCTGATGCTTGCTACGTGAATACAGGCAGGGCAATGGACACCCTTTTGAATGGGATTCCCTCCCCTCCATTGTGCAAAGCCCAATTTTGTGGGCTTTGTGCACTGGAGCACATTATAAGGTAGGAAGGAGAACAGGTGTCCAGGTTGAAAAGCACTCACAGGGCAGTTTTCACAGCCTCTAAGTCTGTTTCTCCAGTGCTGTCCTGCCCCTGGCTCACCTTCTTTGCAACATTGAAGACCATTCCCCTTGCAAAAGTCTCCCGTCAGCCTTTACCCCTCATCCTTTGCAGTCAAAGGGCTGGTTTTCTCTTTGTGTTCTGTCTGTTTTTTTCCTAGTCTGACACCACTGTGAAGGGACAGAAGGAGCTGGGTGAGCCATACCACAAGTGTGTTTGACCAGCATGGTCCCTGCATTGTGGTTAAACGTCCCTCTTGCTGTAAATTAAAGCGTGGTATTTTCCCACATTCAGGAGGCAGCGCGTGGGACGCGGATGGCCGAGCTTGCGGGCTGCTCCCCTGCAAGTGAGTCTGGTTTTGAGGAATGGCTCGAGTCTCCCCCGAACAGAGACACCTAGCTGGTTTGTTTTTTTCACAGGAAAACAAGCAGTGAGTGTCGTCATCCTGAGAATTTCAAAGCGGCGGGTTGTGTAGCAGGCGTAAAGCAGGTAGTGGGACCCCAGCGGCAGGAGAAGGACGGGTTTGCGAAGCGGGAGGAAAGCAGCTGAGGATTAATTGCTTTGCCCCAGCCCTCTGTTGTGGCCCTTCTCTGCGAGTGACCAAAGCTTGCCTCTCCCTTTCCAGCACTGCTTAATGGTTTGTGTTCTTCCCACTCTCCCTCCAGCACAGAAAATTGTTGACTACAAAGAGAAAACACCTCACCCCTCTAATATCTGTAGGGTTCGAGCCAATCCAAACTCATACTTTTCAGCATGAGAAGCGGGGTGGATCCTGATTTTATTTTTTCGTGAAAGCTGTTCTCCAAATCAGCAGTCAGAAGGCATATTGAAAACATGTCCTGGCAAAATCCTATTAGTCATAGGTGGGACGGGGAGAATAGCATACCGCTGTAGTACCGTTTTCCAGACTCAGTCAGTCTTTTTCTCAAGTTAGTCAAAGTACCAAACTCAAGAAATAGGACTTCTGTGAAACTGTCACGTTGGCCAGTAGGTTAATGACCTTTGCTGCTAGAAACAAAATATAAATCAATGTGTTCATATTTATTTTACTGCGCTGACCACTAATTGACTTGTTGATATTTAAGGCGTTATTATGTAGGTTGTTTTTGTTTGAATAGAGAACTCTACATCGCACTTTGCTTTTGGATCAGAAATGATATTTATTGTATTTGTGAAAATGTTTTCCCTCCCATGTTATGTATTTTTTTCTTTCCCTTGATGCAAAAACCTTGCCCCCCTAAAAAAAAACACAAACAAAAAACCAATGCAACCTACAGATTTTCTTTGTTCCTTTTCATGCCAAACAAATTTGGAATTTCCATGCAGCTCTTTCTTAAATGTCCATTTGAAGGTTTTTTTTCTTTTTTTTTTTTTTTTTCCCCCTCCAGTGGTTCCTTTGGTAACTTGGGATGATATTTTTAGAGACACGTGAAGTTTGTACTACATTTAAGCATTTCTTTTAAGGCAAGGAAGTAAACTGTGGAATCCATGTATTTGTGAGAAGTATGAAAATGATACTATTTTGTTTGTATTAAGCAAGCTGCATTAGCTGTCATTTCGCATTCTGCACTAATGGGAAAACGTGTTAGAATCTTGCCTAACGTTGCTCTATTTTTGACCTTTTGCTTTTTTTGGTATACATCAAAAAGAACCCTGAAAACTTCTGTGGAGTTGCTTACAATGGTCATCAGTGTAACAAAACGCGTTTTTTTCTATAAGGCTTCTTGTCTTTTTTCCTTTTCTAGGTGCTCATTATAGGGCGTTTGAAGGGAAAGCTATCGCCATGGCACGGGTTCATATTTTGGCTTACTAATGCATGAAGTCCTTTTGCTACATGACTTAAGTAATGCTCTTGCTGTAACCAATGGAAATCTTGCCCAAGTCTGGAGTAAATGAAATACCCTAGCTAAACATATTATGTTGGCTAGGGCCAGGGAAAATACATCGCTAAAAACTGTGTCTTTTACTTCTGTGTTTGGGTTACAAAACTCTTAAAGTTATGCTTTTTTTTTTTTGAGGAATGTGTATCTTGTTCTGTAAGGATTTGGTCCTGCTCCATCTAAAATAGTTTGAAGTACGTTGACTTTAGCCGACTAGGAGCAAGCCATGAAACCCTTCAGGAATTTCATACTGCTGATGTTTTCTCATGTGCTTCTTTTTTTTTTTTTTTTTAATTTTACAACCATGCGTACAAGGATGCTCTGGATGAGAAGGACATCTGTTGCCAATTATGAAAAACCAAATGTCAGGGTTTCTAAAGGATTAACAGACAAAAAAAAAGAATGGACCCGGTTTCTTTGAAGTTAGTGGCTAAGCTCCTGTTTTGAGCTGGGCCAGTTTCTTTGCTATTTGCATGAAGTTGGAAGTGAAGATAAAATCCACTTGCAAATAAGTGTGGTCAAACAGTAGTTTGGGGAATCTCTCCTTTAAAAAAGTATCACGATTAAAATCTTTATCTTTTTATCTAAAGTATCTGCAGATACAGGCAGGACTGTGGATTTTTATTTTTATTTTTATTTTTTTTTAATAAAATCGGTTTTCAGTCTGTATTTTGCAGGGGAGGAATGACTTGATTTAATTTCCTTCTGCATCTGTCCAGCAACATCATTTGCAAGTGCTTTGAACGTGTTTCATCTAGAGCTGCCTTGTCAGGTTGGTTTTGTACATTTGTCCTTCTTTTGTTTATGTTGTACTGATCCCCCTGAGGGAATAGTTGATGAAACTGATTTTTTTTTCTTCAATATATAATAAATCATCTTGCTCTTATCGTTGTACAGCCTTAGTGTTTGGTTTTGCTGCTGCTTGTGATATGGCTGGACTATGCATGACTGAATTGATTTCAGCCTAGCATTGAGATGGAGCTACGTGAGTAATATGTTTTAATACACTGATAAAGGAGTACGGCCTTGTGCAGGAGCTGTTACTCTACAGGGGGGTCAGGGTACTTTCAACTGTTCCTGAAAGCCAGCTGAGGGCTGAGGTCTCCCCCTGAGCTGTGTTGTTTTCAGGAGGGTTGAGATGGGAACTAGTAGGTATGGGAAGGATCTTTTTCGTGCTGTACTTTCCCCTAGAGTAGACATCACAAGCTCTGGAACAGCCCCAGGCTGGACTTGCAACTCTTAACTGTTAAAATGTGGGGACAAGCTGAGCCTGATACTTGTATTTGCACATTTTTTTGTCAGTATGCTCTTTTCCACTTTCATTACTTGAGGGCTCTAGAAGAGCATATGCCTATGCAGCTCAAATGACTTTCCAAACAGGAAAAACATCCTGAACTGGAGCCTTAAAACAGAGAAGATCTGGGGTCTGCTAGGTTGAGCTCAGGTGAGAGAAAAACCTTGTTTTTGCTCAGAGCTCAGCCATGCAGTGAGTAGAGTGAGCTGTTGGCCTCAAGGGCAGCACCTAAGGGTACAGACGGCTGCTGCAGCACAGCTCTGAGTGTAGACGCCACTGTCTGAACAGGGACAAATACCTGCACTCCCGTGTCCTTTGTTATTCATGGGACTGGGTGGCTGCAGCCAGTAGTGGCACCATGGTGAAATTATCTTGATTTAGTATTTTGTGGGCTGGGAGCTGCCCGAGCACTTAGGCCACTTCTGTGATAACAATCAAATGCAGGAGCTTTTATGAGTTCTCATTTATAGTAAATAGGGTCATAAAAACGTATAAGTAGAGCTTTATGTTAAATCTGACCCCAGTCCTTCATTGTCTTGTGTTCAAGTGGACTCTGTTACTTTCAGTCATTTTAGGAACCAGAGAATAACAAGCCTCTACAGAGCAGCATATCCCCGTTATGGGATGTTAAAGTGCTGCCTTAAATCACAAGATATTTTTTAATACTTACATATGGTAATTGCATTCTGTAGTAATTCCATGGCAATTTGGTTTGGTCAAACCTTAGTGACGTGCAGAGACACCTGGGCAAGCTAATTCAGAATCACAGGCATTTGTGAAATTATGCAGCAAATAAAATAATACAAAAATGAAAATCTAAGACTGATTGTATAATTTAAAAGCATAAATAACTCTTCTTCTGCTTCTCCAGTTACCCTTGTATCTAAGGAATCTGTTTTAGTTGTCTTGCAATATTTTACAGCTGAGGAAGGGAAATTTGGAAAAAATAAGTGATTCATCCAGAAAGTCTGTGGCTGAAAAGGAGGATTGAACCTGAGGCCTTTAAATACCAGGGAGTACTGACCCTGCCACTTCTCCATTCAGCCTCCCTCTTCACAAGCTGACGAAAACGACTGGATTTTTAAAACAGTTTGATTAAGAACTGTTTGATTTTCATTTTTTTATATATATCATGGCTTTGCAATGCATTAGAAAATGGACTTTAGCATATGGTTTAAAAATAATGAAGCTTGGCACAGAGAACTCTCCATATTGCTTCTGCCACTAAATCTTAACAGAGTGGTGAAAGAAATCTGACAGCTTCTAGGAGGATTGTAGGGTGGGCATGTTTGCAAAAAGCAGGTTCTGGATGCTCTTCTGTGTTCATTTATGTCCACTTCACATAAATTCTTTCTGTTCCTACTGCTAGTTCTCCTAAGGCATTTGGATTGAATGCTGCTTGTCTTTTGGAATGGTAAAGAGCTGTTGTAACAGATAACACCTAGAATTCAGTTGGCCTAATCCCTCACTGAATGACACTCTTTCAATTGGCCTTATTCCACTGGGCTTGTTTCACCTCTCCACCTGTATGAAACAAGAGCAGATCTATTTAAAGTCGGTGGAATTACACGAGCGTAAAGAGAGATAGGAAGATTATCCACAGTATATTAGCTGAGACTAGAGACTGCCTTTGGCAGGTGTTTGCAGTACATATAAAGATGTTAAAAAGTATTAATCTAAGCCTTGTTTTTCAGTACCAAGGCCCTTTTTTTTTTTTTTTTAACAAGGAGATACCGCGAATGAAAGAACAAAGTGTGGGGTTGTAAGGAGAAACGGACACAGTTGCACAATAAGCTACGTGTGCTGCATTCAATGTGTCTGTGGAATTTTAGGCATGACTGCAGCATTTACCTGAAGAAGGCAGACCATGTACTTTGCTAAACGAAATGAGACCAATAGCGTGAAAAACACTGCATTAGTCTGTCTATTACCCTGGGTTTTAAAAGATGAAACGAAGGTATGAAACACCTGTGAAAGTCAAATGGCAGAATTCCCATTACCAGGAGAGATGAAGACATATGGGCTAACACCTGATATTTTGAGGAGGCTATAAAGAATATTTCAGGCTTAAGGGACTTGCGAAAACAATACCACGATGACAAAAATCTCTGATTGCAGCTAACTAGAGAGTTTGGGAGCTGAGAGGTCATTTTTGACAATGGCTCCTTTTTGCTCTTTGTGAACTGGTGTAGATGGGGAGTAATTGGGCAAAGCCTAGAAGCTGCAGTGTAAGGCAGGGCTGGCTGAGTCTCAGCAGCAATGGGATTCACCCTTCTCTGCTTTGACCTGCTACGTACGTGCATGCATATGTATGTGTGCACAAGTGAAACAGACCTTCTCAGGACTCTTCCTCCTTGGTATTTATTACCTGCTATCCATAAGAGATCATTTTCCAGTAGCTACCTATTGCAGCCACCTCTCTTGCTGTCTGCAGTAACTCAGCAGCAGCATGTTGGGCTGATTTGGGAACCAGCCAAACTACTGAGTACAGGGTAGTCTTAGACAAGTGCCTTCTGTTTGTAAAAGCTGGTGAGCACCTGCTGCTGATGTAACAGCCAGTGATACTCAGAGCATATTTGGATTAGGAGGTCCAGATTTAGACAGGACCAATGCAATTCACCTCCAGGATATTGCAGTTCTCTGGGGCAGGTATATGGGCTGCTGTACCTCTTGCTGCTCTGTCTGGTAGCTGGCACCATGGTACCCAGGCACGAGAGCTGGGTGTTTCTCATGCCTCCTCTGATGAGTGACATCTGTGACTGTGTCTCTGATGGTCTTTTTTTTAATTAGTCTATCTTTGGTTTACGTTGTCATGCAATCACAGAAATGTAATTAATAGGACAGCTTTTATAATGTTTGCTTAAAGACTTTGGTTGATACAAAGTTTGATTACTTCTGTGAAGCACAGATTCTTAGTAAGGAAAAAACAAATACTTTCTAATGAATGTTATTGAAAAGTACAAAGAAAAATGTCAACAAGAGAATATAAATAAAAACAAGACGGCTGTTTCAAGGTTGCGGTGGCCCCAGGATGAACGCAGCAGCACACAGAACAAAGGAGGTAGAAATGGGAGGCAGCAGTGAGTAGCACCAGTCTGTCTTTTGCCAATTCTGCAGTCCGAAGACACATGCTGGATGTTCAGCTGCCATATTTGCAATGATTCTCTTGAAATAATGTCTGATAAAATCCAAGCTATACGGCTAACCGTTTGTATGAGCCTTCCCTTGAGGCTGACACACTGCAGTGCAGCGCAACAAGCAGCCTGCGGGAGGCTCGGGGAAGGTTACACACAGGCTGAACAGACTGAGCCTTCCTCTTTGCTGTCTGCCCCCCGGGCAAAATGCAGCAGGGCTGGGCTAAGCCCAAGTCCTTAGGGTGGGCTATGTGGTAGCCCAACGTCAGCAAGCGCTTGCACAGAAGACATGACAACAACTGTTGGAACGTAAGGTGTAGCCACATACCTGAGGCTTTGAAGGAAGCACTGGAGGTTGCAGGTGGACACAGTACGAAGAGAGGCATGGAAGTTCAGGCTGGATGTGCGTACTTGGAGCAGCATCTCTCCTCTCTACAGGTGTCTCAGTGTAGAGACAGTTACATCAGCCCAGAGTCCTTCTGTGCGTTGCTTAGCGTCTGCTATGCGAGACAGATTTCTGAAGACACGATGTTAATCTAGCTTAACATGGATCTTCACACAGCTTCTCGCAGCTGCTAAGAAATTCAGGGATGGATCAGACCACAGCTATATGTATATACGTGCTGGGTATATATTAGAACATAATAAGCTTCCAAGGGAGTTGTTCTTAATTTGGGTACAGATATATGCTAATTATATGGCAACAGTCTTGACAAGTAGCGTGCACACTTTTAACTTGCATTTCTGATTACAGTAACAAAGCCAGCATTGCTTTCTCCTCTCACTAGCTTCAAAGGCATTGTCTTGACTTAAGAAATGGTATCCTAAGCTGTTCCGAGAAAGCAAAGCTGTATTCCTGTGACTGTCAGGCTGCCCATTTAACAAACTGCATGGTAAACGGATGAGCAGCCAAGCTCTCTGAAATGGTTCATGAAAGCTTTGAAGTTACAAAATGCCAGCCTATATTTATTGTCATTGGCATACAGCAGAATATTCCCATGTTGAATGCAGCACAGGTGTTCCAAATCAGAGTATGTGTCACCAAAATATTAGGACCCAAAGATATATCTTGAGCCTGGATCATAGGATGTAATACATAAAAGAGAATATAAGGTACACATCCCAGAGGAATAAGTAATATTCAGTGGAAGAAAAAGGAACAGAAACAGAGGCAGAAAATCTGAAGCTCTTTATGGTGATCGTTCCAGCCCTTAGACACAGGAGTGGTGGCATAGGTCACGGACAATGGTTTAAAGGCATCTGGCTCTTTGATGTGCTTGGGTGATTCATAAATCTCAGCAGACATTTTAAATTACTGTAGCATTTTTATAAATCTGACTGCAAGTCCTCTGAAAACAAGGCTTAGAAACTAGTGAGTTAGTCTACAAAATTTAACCCTCCAAGGAGAGTTGTTAGCATGTGGTTGCACAAAAGCAGTGAGTGCAGTTGTAGCCTTTGAACCTGGCTAGAGCTATGCAGGACAATTCCCTGCACAGTCCTGGGGGTGCCTGAGTTGCCTAAATGAAAATTAGACTACGGTCCCCTGCGTCTGCAAGGGTATAACGCTGCTTGCCAGTCCCAAGCACGTTCCATATAGAAACCCATCATCTCAGTGCTGCAGTGCCACAGTCAAATTATAAATATCTGAATGTCTTCCTGGAGACTGGCTGGGGTCACCCTGTGCTCAGCTGACACTCCTGGAGATGATCTAGATTTCTTCCAGAAGGAAATGAAGCTGTATCACATCACACAGGAGCATCGCTTATGTTTGGCATTTGGGATAAAACTTAATGTTCTACAATTATAGTGTTGGATGGCTGGCAGCAATTTTGCCAGACAAATACCGCATGTCTTTCCCAGAAGGATTCAAACTTTAATATTGTTTTGATGCTGGCGGCTTTTCCAATTTCTGTTTATTAGAAATGACTTATCTTTGTTGGAAGTGCTGCCTTTAACCCAATACAGCTGGTGCCACCTACAGCACTCCAGAAAACTCATGGCTGCAGTGTTCTGCTTTCATGGAGCTGTTGTCTGACCAAAGCAACCTGTCACCTTACTGAAATTAAACCTTTGAAGGGCTAACCGTGTCTTAGTTCTTCATCTGCTTCGTCTGTGTGCTCAAATAGCTTCCCTTTTACATCCTCGAAGAATGAAAATCTATTTCTGAGACTGCAGGCAAACGTTGTAGACCTGTGTGTGCCTCTGGTCAAGGCTGTGGCATTGTCCTGCTCTTTGGGTTGGGGATAACTGCCATTTCAGAAAGGATTTTATTCTGTACAGCCGCCTTCAGTGAAGACCAATAGTTATACCCACCGGCTCCACCTTCAAGCTCAGCTGTCGATAAGGTCTGGCAATATTTCCACTGGCTGGACTGGACTGGACTGGCTGGACTGGCAGGACTGTCAGTCCTGGCTGGTGCTTAGCTATGTAGCTGGGCCCCAGCCCTCAAAAAAACTCAGAACTTGTTTAAGCACCAAGCCAGAAGTCACATTTGCAAGTACAGCCCCTCATCTCCATCTCCATTCCTAGCCCAACGTCTCTTCTCTCATCAAAACCTTTGTAAAGGCAATTATTTATTAGTTCACTATGTGCTTTCCGTAACAGAGGTGGAAAATGCATACCAAATCTGTACGTATAATGGATATTGCTATTGAAAAAAGTTGTGACTTGTCTGTGAATTGAAATTGCTAACACAACACGGCCCTCGGTCTTCCCACAGCATCGATCCTCATTGCTCCGTCCATGCTGTTAATAAAGCCTGTGAAAGTCAGTTACCGATCGGGTGGAGCAGAGGACTGGGAGCGACTGCTCAGTTTTAACCAATTCTAGTCACCACTTGGTCGTTAATGTGACCTTGGGGAAGCTGTGACATTTCTCTGTTTCAAGGGAATCTTGCATATTCGTCTGGGAAAAGAGGAAATGTGAGGTGACTGGATTCATTGATATTTCATAAGATTATAAATAATGGACAAGGCGTAATATGTGAGAGGGAAATCTGGCTGTGCTGTGTATTCATTGAAATGCAATCATGCACTTGATCCTTCTTCTATGGGTCTTCACTGGGCAGCTCAGACGTTTTCCTGACACATTTCAGGAGGAGGAGGCGGCGAAGGAACAGGCACGCTGTGAGATCACAAGTCGCCTTCCTGAAGCGCTCAAACCAGCACTTGATCCTTGCTCCCTGGAGGAATGGCTGTAGTAACTGAAAAGTCAAAAATAGCACAGAACTGTGACCAGATTTGAGGAACCGGGTCACAGTAATTCACAATTCCAGAACAACTCGTATCACCTCCCCAGGCTCTGTGTTTCCCACCTGCCTGCTGGCCCAGCAGCTTTCCTGTGGGCTGCGATGTGCTGCGCAGACAGCAACCAGCCTCAGACCCACTGCAGGTACAAGCCAAGGTTTCCTACTTGACCAAAATCAAGGTGATTGGAGTAAAATTACTGAGTCTTGTAGGCCTTTAGAAAATGACATTTTATGTGTTTGAGCCTTCTGGCTGCAGAAGTCCCATTGCTCTCCAGTCAGGCTGAGGACCTGGAGTCTAGGCCGCAGCTGGAGGGGTGGTCACGGAGGTGGCTGTCCCTCCTGGTGGCTCTCTGGGGTGCCTGGAGCTGTCACCATGGAGTTGTCCCTGGTGCCACATGTGCAAGATGCTCGTCCCCGTGTCCACACATCGTTGTCAGTCTGTCCTGGCAGCCGTACTCCTGCCCGAGCTGGCTGAGGCTCAGCTCAGGCAGGCCTTCACATGCTGTGATCACACCTCCTGATGGCACTGCAGACGTACTTTTAGAAACTCCAGACAATTACCTCCTTAAACTCATATTTCAAGTTCTTATTTAACATTGCCCCCATTTTCAGAGGTTTTTAGAAAGGTGCCAGTGCTTTATTGATACTGGTTTGTTGTTTTGGCAAGCGAGGTGATGGCATTTTATTTTGATTTCAGCAGCACACCCATTAGGACTTTGAATGGAAGCAATATCTGCTAGAAACAGAAGAGGGCAGCTGTTTTTTGAGAAATGAAGAGAGCTTTGACTGTTTTTGAGAATGAAATAGCAGTCACTCAGATCTAGGCGAAAGGGCTTTTTTTTCATGAATGAATAAAAATAGCGCAGCATTCCAGGGGCCCAAGCTAGTGTAATTAGTGTATAAAATAGCTAGACCCCATCACCTTCCGCTGAGTCCCTGGGCTTCGTCTGGCAAAATTAGATTCCTTGCAATTTTATTACAATGTAATTAAAAAGTAACCAAGGGAATACAGAACTCAGTCTTCAGAGATGTTCATCATTGGACTAAAAAGAAACAGAATAAAAAGGATTCAGCAACTTGCTAGCTTTATAGATGATTTATTTGTTTACTTACCAAACTGGGAAAAAATTGCTGTGAATTGCCACGCTGTACATATGGAAAAAATGGAAAAAATCAGATTTAGTAAAATATTATTCAAACCTCTCTATGTATATTTTTATTGAAAGTTGTTTTCAATCTGTATTTTAGAACAAAAGCATGAATTCCAAAACAAAACATCCTTCTTGTGTGAAATCATTCTAATCCAAAATAAGGCGTTTTGTGACTTTTTAATTTTCAAAGCTTTCATTTCCAGTGAAAACGATGGGAGTTTGCCATTAGATTAGGTCCTTCTGAATCTTTATTTCCTGTCAAATACTTAGCTGAAAACCCTTCAGCTGCTTTGGCAAGCACCCACAAACCCCTATTTTACCCACTGAGCAGCCACGTTCTGGCAGCAGCAGCACCAGCCTGCATTCCTAAGTCTGTATACTCATTTTCCAATGCCTACTGACTTCGTAAAGACAATATAGCTTCGTAGCGCAAGGTGGTGGGTTTCTACAGAAGAAATATCCTACATTTGGTTTGCTGTACAATGCCCATTCCTTGTTCAAAACTAACACCCCCACCCTGTCTGGTCCCCCACGACTGGGGCTGTGCTGAGGCGTGTCTAGACCCAGAATTAGGAACCTGGTTATATTTTTAAAGCCAGAACAGTTATATTGGTTCACATGGAAGTGTGTATCCTTGTATAAGGTTCTTAGTGGGAGGGACAGTTAATCTCCATTCCCCGCGGGAGGGAGGATGGAAAGGGGAAGCCTGCGTGGTGCTGCCAGCAGAGCAAGGTGACAACCAAGAGGGGTGGTGATGTAGCCACTGATGTCAAGGAAGGCTAAATATCTGCGTGAGACTTCCACCTCCCCCTGCCTTCGTTGGTCCAGCTGGTAGATAATTTGGAAAATTCAGCGGTGACTCCTTCCAGTGCCTTCCCAGTGTCCCTGTGCCTTTCTGGCTCTGAAAACAAATGGGAAATTTTTGTATTTGGCTTTGGTGAGGAACATGTGAAAAGCAAGCTGTCTTTCTTTTTAAATAGCTTTGAGGCAAAAACAATTAGAGACCCTCTGTAATGAAACTGACTAACAGGCTAACCCAAAAAGACAACTCAACTCTTCTGATGCAGAAAATAATGAGGGCTGCCCTAAACTTTTAATCAGGAATTCAACTTTTATTTGCAGCTCCTGACAAGGATAGCATCCCTAATAATATTCGTGACAGTTCCAAACTCCTGAAATTAATATGAGAGCAACGAGAATTTAATGGAAGTGCTAATTACAGATGCTGGAATTATTCTGCTGCAATTCAAACCTCTGATGTGGAGAAACTCAGCAAGGATGGGCTGTCATCTAGTTTGAGGTTTTGCTGTGAAAGGTGACCCTGGCTTTACGCACCTCCATTCTGCATGGCATAGGCATCCTTCCCTCCCATTGACTTCCACACCTTGTGAGGAGTTAGGATGCAAACAATTAATTCTTCTTACCCTGGAGACTGTACTACTCATACCCCTAACACATGCTGTTCCTCCTGTTTCCCCCCTCGTGATTAGTCATAATGTCCTCGACTGGCAGGATTGCATCCAGGCTTTTTCCCAAAACCACCGACTGATTTCAGTGAATCAAGCCCAGGTGGCTGTAGCAGTTTGATCCTAGGTTGCCACCTGTGCAGCAGGAACAACCAAGCCTCACACACAAGACCTGCTGGGATGTATTTTACAGTCTAATATACTGGGATAAAGTGGAGCCACCAGTCCGGGGCCGCTGCCTGTGGTCATTCACACATCGCTGGTGCAAGGGCTGGAGGTCAGGGCCAGGCAGCCTCTGGGGATGTGAGAGAAGACCGATTTGTGAGGAGTGGCCACGTCAGTCTTTGATCCACTTACACTCCTGCGTGAACATCTCCGAAATCTCAGATTTTTGTAAAGGAGATTAGACGTTATCAGCGGACCCCTTCATGCCTTGCTCCAGAGCCACTTTTCACCTTGGGCTTCCTCCAAACCCCACAGAGGTGCGTGGGGACCCTGCCACATCCCCAGACCCAGTGGGCTGTGGGAAGGGGCCCTGGCTTGTGCTATTCTGGTGCGTGCACCCTCAGCCTGCCACCTTCCCAGCCATGCTGCAAGGCTGCTGCTGGCCAGATGAGACGCCCTAAGTGCCGAGAAGAGCCCTGTCATCGTCTTTCAAAGGATTTTATCATTTTTTTTGGAAGTTGGCTACACGGCAGCAAGCCCGCACTGCCTTCTTTACATATCCTGAAAAGGCTCTATCAGCTGGTTGTTTAGCAGTCAGAAGATCAAGAATTAAGTCTGAAGGCTTCAAAGGGAGAGCTTCTATTTCATGCTACTGGTTAGAGACCAGAGGAAGTCACAGACCTCGGGCCTGGCCATGGATCTTTCTCAAAAAGTGAACAAATTGTGATGTGTGATTTTTTTCCTGCCTTTTTTTTTGCAGCCAGCTGTGAAACCTGAACCTTGATATTAGTTCCAACTGTTGAATGGCATTAGATGATTCATCTCTTCTATTAACACAAAAAGTAATACCGCTTTCTGCTTCGCACGTAATGCCTTTTGAGAAATGGATGAAGACATAAGGGACATCGAAGAATTATTTAATCTAAGCCTTTTTCTTTGGGCCCGCATTTTCTCTCTTTATTGAATGATTACGCTCTGGTTCCTGCCCTTGCCCAGCTCCGCTGGAGACACAGCGGCAGCAGCCATCTCGCCCTGCTTCAGTGCCCCTCTCCTGAGGGAGGGGTGTGCGTCTTCCACAGGCACTAATAAATGCCCCTTGATGGAAGCGAGTGAAAAAAAAAAAAAGGAGGGGAAAAAGACAAGCTGGTTTCACTACGCTCTGTTAATAAGCCAAAGCCAGTATCATTAAAATGTCAGCATGAGCAATGAAAATGGAAGGAAGTCTCGGTGATTGGGCTGAAAATCTCATTCAGCCAAGGAGGTGGCTTGGAGATTTTCCACACTATCTGGTCAATGTTCACGGAGTCATGTGCATAGATACAAATGTTCCCAGGAAACATTGCAATGAATCAATATGCTCCATGGCAATACAGATGGACAAGTTTTTTTTGGGGGGGGTAATGCTTGGCAAATGATGTGGGTTTTGCAGCTGAGAGCTGATGGCCCGTTGTAGGGATTTCTGAGCTCTTACTGCGTTGTGAGGACCTTGAAAAAGTGGATTGGCACATCCCCTTCCCTTCACTCCCTCTGCTGTGTTATTAAGAAAGGGAGCAAAGATCAAATGTGAAATATGAGAAAAGTAAAAGTGAGAGTCAAAAGAAATCTTACGGTATTAAATTTTGGGGAAGGATGTTTGTAAACCTAACACTTAGTTCCAAATATCACCGTAACATAATGCCCTCTCTACAGTTCCCTGAAATCACAGCTCACATACTGTGCAAGCCCCGAACAAACTTCCCCCACCATCAGAAACACGCATTGCAAGCCCTGCATTGCCCTGGGGCTGAACGCACTCAGAGCAGCGGGGCCAAGGTGAAGCCACACCAGGACCTGCGAGCTGCAGAGCAGAGGTGGCTGCTCCGCACGTGGCATCCTCATCAGAGGCTTCCTCTGTCCCCAGGTGACAAAATCATCTGGCTAGTTTTGCAGGGAGAAACACCACTCTTGCACCTCTCGTCACCTCACTCCTCTCATCAGGTGAGGAGCTTTGCCGAGCTTGTGGGGCTGGCTGCTGCTCGGGTTAAGCTGTCCCAGAACCAGGTCTCTGTCTTTGTACATGGTTTCTCTGAAATACATTTCAAATGAATAATTTCATTTGAATCATTTCAAAAAATACATTTTCAAATACATATTCAAATACATATTCATACTGTTTTCTCTTGCCCCCTTTTATTTTCTTCCTGCATCTGACAGTAGTCCCTTGCCCTGCTTTGGGTGCAAGTTCCCCTGGGCCGTGACCTTCTTTTGTGTCCCGTCTGCCCTGCCCCTGCCGTGCCACGTCCTGGTCCCCAGACTGATGGGAGGAGACGGGGGCCTCTGCTTTTCCTTCATGAAAGCTGTCTTTGCTTTTGCTGGGTGCTGGGGCAGTGCTGCCAGAGGAGGGCTGGCACCCGTTCACACTAAAAGACGCTTGCATGCTCTGGGCCAAAGAGCTTTGGGTGCTATGAGCTGCGGGAGAAAGCCATTTTTTATATCAGCATCTTAAAAGTGCCAGTCACCCATGTAACACAGTGGTAAGAGGCTTCCTAACAACCCATATTTGTTGTTTATTGGGGCTTGCAAATGTTATTATAACAAGAATAAATTATATAGAAAGGAAGGAGCTAGTCTGCTGGGGCAGAACAGCAAGTTCCAGCTCCTCCAGCGAGGTTCTTGCTGCTCTGCAGGGCATCGGCTTTACCAAGTGGAAGCTGCATTTTCCCAGCACATCAGTACTGTGATTATTTCCCCAGCACTGACAGCATCCTCACTACTTTCTCATTATTTAGTAGGGGTGTAAGAGCCTGGTCCATCTCCCATTAAAGTCAATAACTATCTTCTTTAATTAGCATTCAAATTACTACCGTTCTCCTAACATTACTGTCACCGAGGTGCAGCACGGCCACGCTCCAGCTCTGTTCTTCCTTTGAAGTCTTTGAGGTGAGATGTGTCCACAGAGGCCAGGAGGGATCCAGTGACCATCACAGGCTCTCTGAGATGCTGATAGAGGAAAAGGAGGAGGAGGAGGAGGAGGAGGCTCTCCCAAAATGGTGGGTCCAGCAGTGGGGGTGGGGAGACGTGGCTGCAGTGCCGCTGGGAGGGCAGTTTAATTTCCCTGTTCCCCTCAAATGAAAGACTTGAGAGTGTCAGAAATGCAATTTTAACCACAGAAAAGGGAGCCTTTCCTCCTTTTTGCTCTGAGCTGGATCACTGAGGGCTGCAGTGACCTTGGCACACAGCGGACTTCCACCAAGCGCTGGGCTGGGGCCCAGGAATTAAGACGTGCGGGTTTCTAAGGCCAATTACAGCACATGGGGGTGAATGATAACTGGCTCGGATGCCGCAGCCTGGAAAGCTGGTTTCCAGCTTTTCCAGTGCCAGGTTTACCCTGCGGTGCTGCACTCTGAAGTGCAGTCCGTCAAGGAATTGATGTAGATACGGAGGAAGTACAGGGGAGCTGGCCCCGCGCCGTGATGGATGGGTCATCGCGACTCCCCCCAGGTACCTGGGGAGTGGGACGCGGGCAGTGCAGTGCAGGTGCTGGGGCTGCAGGGTGTGTTTGCTGTGAGACTGTTTATTCAGATTGTGATCAGAAGTATTTGCGGTACTTCAGTCAAAAGAAAAAAAAAAAGCAAGAAAGAATGTGCTTTGATGAAGTTAAAGAGCAGAACAAACCTTGCTCCCTGCTGACTGTACCAAGGTTTGCTGAAATTTAGCTTATCAGCACATGGTGATATTTGCTAGCAAACTAGACTAAATGATCTAAACCAAAGCACATGGGACTGTTATAAACCGCCTATGCCTTAGAACAGAAAATTGCTTTATACCGGGGCTCTCAGGCTTTTCTTGTGATGTCCTTCCTTAGTCTAACAGAGATTACCTTCTGAAGACATCTGTTTTTATCTATGAAAGCTCAGGCTGCCATGTGTTTTTCTCTGACCGCAAAGCCTATTTTAACTTTGGTACTATTGAAACTCTTGCCGTGTTTTAGACTACTGAGTTTGACAACAACCTGGTACAATGGGATACCAAGGTGCACAGAAATGTGTGCTTTGCCCTGGGTCCAGTAGGAGGTTAGTGCTGGAGCTAGGACAACTACTACTTAGATCCCAGAGCTTTGCTCCCTCCATCCCTTTCTGTTCTCTGAATTTGCAACAAGACCCTCCTGACAAGGACAGCGGCTGTCCACATGGAGAAGTGACCTTCGAATGTACATTTTTTTGCTTGTTTGGATGCAGGGGCAAACATGGAACCAGGATTTTGCCTGCAGGACGGAGAACATTAGCTGCCATGAGGTATTAGCATGGTGCCAGGCACCACTTCACCTACACATCTTGCCAGTCTGTTGGAACGAGCTCTTGCCAGGGTGCTGCAGGAGATGGGGTGCACGGGGCAGGGATGGGGAGCAGGGCCCCCGTTGCTGGCACCACGGGACGCCCCATCTCCACCTCTGCTGCATTCCTTATTCATTCACATCTCGCAGCAGGGTGTCATTTATCTAGATGTGCCTGCTCAACAAAACCTCAGTTTCTTAACTGCTATGATAGTCTCACCTCGACTGCTTTTTGAAAATAGAAAAATCCACGCAGCTAAAATGGAGCGTTTTGATGAGTATCTTCATGCTTTTTCAGCTCTTTCTTTGCTTCGCATCATAGAAAACTTCAGAACCTCACCTCAGCACCTGAAGCACCGATTTCAATTTACATTAATTTCAGACACCACAAAGTGAATCCCTAATTCCCTGAGCATTGTTAACTCTTCTCTTTTTTGAGGTAAAGAATGAAGAAAAGAGTCTGAGAGAAATCCACGTGTTGTACATAATAACAATTCACAGCGAAGCAAATACCCTTAATGTCCCAAGGAAAGTTCTTGCAATAAAATATGTGCAGTTCTCTCTCTTTGGCTGTTAATTCCTATTTCACACTTTTTATCCACTGAGACTTTCAATTTTCTGAGCAAAATGAGAAAACGGGCTCTAGGTGCTTCACGCTTGGGAGCAGCAGCAGCAGCACTGAAGAGAAAAGAGTTTCCTCCTGAAACCTGGGGGATTCCCGGCCTTGTGCAGGTAAGGAGTGGGACACAGCAGTGTGGTTACAGCAGAAAGTCTCCAAAAGAGAATTTTAAGGAACAGTCACTTAAACAAAATTGTGATACATATTCTGACAGGGAAAAAAAAAAAAAAGCCATAACTTACTTTTAAGGCTTGGGAAATGGAAAAATGGCTTTGTTTAATAGCAATGTATCTATCCCCCTTGGAATGTGAATGAAGATTAATCCTCCTCATGTTGGAAAAAACTTAGCTTTGAAATTACTGTTGCAGTGATTTTAAATTAGCATATACAGCAGAGTCAGTTCTTTTCCTCTGAGTGTGTCCACTCTGGGCACTTTTTAGCTCAATTTAATTGACTGCCAATTAATGTAAAGTAGTCACACATTTTTAAGGCTAGTGTAGACACTTTCTCATATTAATCTCCAAGTTAGCAGATAATTAATCTGAGATATCTACCACCACCCAACCCCAGAGATAGTTTTATCTATCAGATATATGAGGTGCTTGCTACTGAAAAGAACAATTACATCTTCATTCAAAAATAGCTGGGGAGCAGTGTTTAATTAGAGTTACATGCTATATATTGTGGACAACTGACTTACATAGAGACAGGGACTTGAGTGGTCTGAGTTATATATCCAGCTTTGCTGTCAGGTGTGCAGATCACCTTGGGAAATTATTTAGCTCTTCGTGCTTCTCTTTTGACCTCATCCCTAACACTGACAAAAGTGAATGAAAAATGCTGTATCAAACCAGTAATTTTTTAAAAAGACTGAGTACCGAGTTGTTTTGTTTTTTTAAAGGAAATTTCAAAACTGAAACAAAATATTTCCCCTCAAATATTTGACCTGAAGTTATTTGTGACTTTCTTTGAACAATTGAAAGCATTGTGAGAAGAGCCAGTCTGCTGCAAGCACAGTGCTGTTCTTGCACCCATCTGGCTCACCTGTCATCATTTGGAACGGGATGGAGTGAATGAACAGGTGCTTTTGCTCTTGCATGACATTTCCCAATCAGTCTGTACAGCCAGGCATGGCTCAAAGATAATGCCAGGCTCACTGCAAGCAAAGACTGTTCGGTGCTTTCACTGTTTCTTCCCTTGTCTCAGAAAAATAGCTACTGCCCGCAGAAAAAAGCATCGTCTTGCTTTACAACTGCTCTGCACCTCCACATAGCCCAGCCCTTTACAAGGAGCCATGCTATGCAAGCTGGTAGGTACAGGAGAGCAAACAGCTTCATATAAATGCCAGAAACGTGCATTTCATGTCCTATCCTGTTTCTGAGAGCGAGCACAACCAGCTGCTAATTCTCTAATGCTGAGAACTGGCGAGGCGCACATCGCTAGCCGGGGCTGAGCCCGGCAGTCCTTGAGAGGACAGAGCGCTGGCCGAGCCCTTGGCTTTCTGCTGGTGAGGACCCCACATCCCAAAGCGCTGGTAGCTCATTTTTAGATCCTGAACAACAAATGTGTTGCCCAGTGCTATTATGACAGATGCTGCAGAAATCATCAGGGCCTCTTTTATTTGGCTAATTAAGACAAAATATTTAATCAAGAGAGACCAAGCAGATTATTCCAGCCTGACTTTTCTGCTCCCAGGGCCCCGCTGGATTCCTTGCGTCAGGAATTGCACCAACACTTCAACAGCTAGATTTGCTGGACCCACAGAACCCCCAAACCTCAGTGAATACCTCAAAATCCAGGTGTTATGGTGTGCTCAGCAAGGCCACAGGCTGGACTGGGCTGGCCAGTCTTCCCAATTCAGCCATAGAAATAAATATTGGCCATACTGGGGGAGTACATCGTGGGGAGCTGGTGCCCCACAGTGCTGCAATACAGGCAACAAGGACATTCATTCCTTCCTCCCACCCCAACTAACAAGAAAAAAGCCATCACCCTTGGTTTGCAAAGATGAGCTTCAGCTTCGTGATTCACCCCAGAAATCCCTCCTAGTCTGCAGATAACCCTGTGGCTTGAGGAACAGAAATTTCTGCAAAGGTGATTGAAGAAAGCCCCTATACAAACACTGGAAGTGTCTTAATCAAGTTCAGTAACAGTGTCACTGTGAAGTGATTGAGTTTTAAGTAAAAAAAGCCTTTTTTTTTTTTTTTTAAGAAAGGTGGATACTTTCTATTGATTCTTTTTTTTTCTTCACTCAGGATTTTTTTTTTGCAGTGAATCCATAAAGCAACTTTCACTGCAATGTTCTTGGAAATAAATGGACCACATATTATGCACATTCATTTAAACCCACCAGATCTATTTAAAAAGAATAGGAGCTGATTGAGTTAGCTTTCTGTAATTGAAAAGGGGCTTGGCTGTACCAGTCTTGTCACAAAGTAATTTGTCTGCTTGAAAGTTGGATCATCAGCTGCAGTTAAAATTCATTCTGCTTTCAAGATGCTTGTTTTGTGTCTCCAGTCTAGTTTTTTTTTTCCTAAGCCATCCTGAGCTTGGTTTTTATAACTTGCACAAACTTTGGTGAATTAAATCAAAGCCTGGGAGGAGCAGCCCTGCTGCTAATCCAGTCTAACCCCGGCCTTGAGCCCTGCCCCATTGCAGTGGGTTTATGGTTTGAGAACTTGGCTTGTTTAGTAGGGATGCTTATTTAGTGTTCAGAACAAATCCCTGGTATGCTTCTTGGGTCCACAAGCTCTCCTCTCTGCCTGCTCACATAAGTCAGTGCCTGGCTCCCATGAACAGGTCTGGGAAGGGCCTCTTAGTGCCCAGGGATATCCCCCAGATGTGACACTGGGAGCTCAGCACCCCAGAGGTACCTTGATGCTCATTTCCATGAGCCTGGCGCCAAGGGATGTGCTCCCTTCTTGCATTAGTCAGCTTTCCCTCCCAGGAGGGGACACCAGGGGAAGATTGGGTTATCCCAGCAATGTGCAGGCACAGCCAGAACCTCGGTGGCACCAGAGTGCCTCGGTGGTGGCTGTCACCTCCGGGGCGAGGAGCTGAGATGCGTGTGCCCTCAAAAGCTTGAGCAGCAATATCACTTTGCAAGTGAGGAAGGAGGAAAACCAAACTGATCTAATGGCCTCAGCCCCAGGGAGTTCTGGCAGTCCTTTAACACAAGTAAAGTTGCTATAATCCATGATATCCATGGATCAGGACAAACAGAGCCAAACCAGGAGCTGCTTGGCCGATTGTCCCCCAGGCCTGCAGAGGGGACCACAGTGCAGGTGAAAGGCCCAGGGGAGCTGCCGGGCCCACGGTGGCACTGAGGGCTGGGAGAGGAGCTGGCGCGGGGGTGTGCTGCCACAGCCTGACAGCATTCTTCCTGATTTGTAGCCTTGTGGGAGGAGAAGCAGTCAGAAATCAATATTAGTGGATTTTAAATGAAGTCCTAAATTATCTCACCTTTGGTCATAGTGGATTAACTCCAGAATGATTCCTAAAAAAATTATTGGCTTTATATGCAAAGAAATTATGTAGCGGGTATAGCATTATGTATCCCATTGCCAAAAGGGGAAGAAAAAGATTACAGGAAATGACAATATCTTTTTTTTTTTTTTTTAATCTGCTAGATTCTATGTAAAGACCTCCACGCTTACCTCCTAGAGAGTTACTGGTGAAAATATAATGCAATATTATTTGTGGAGTAAGAACCACCGCACTACTGCTGCATGTGACATAGATACAAAAATGATATCATACATCAAATACAGAGGCTTTATAAATATCTGAATAGAGTATGACGTGCAAGTTGTTTTTCCTATTGGTTTTGGGACCAGGTGTCAGTAGACTTAATCAATGTACACATATATTAGTGTAATGCAAGTGAATCTTTATTACAGTAGAAGAGAAACACCTGTGATAGAAAAAGAGCAATATAAATACTTCTTCATCTCAACTACAGCTGCTCTGGGGTTCTTGTGCTGAATTCTAAGAGATAGTAAAACCCATAATCATTTCCTTCTTCTGCAGCCTCCAGCCAAAACACAATTAGAGTAAAGCATTGAGCTTTGCAAAAAGGAAGAGGTAAAACCATATCCTCTAGCACTACCTCCAGGGTGGGATGGGGATGAGCTTGAAGATGGCAGTCCCCTGAGTGAGAAACAATACTTTGGCCATGGGGATAACACCAGGCCCTAGCAGAAGGTCTATGGTAAGGCCAAAAATCCTCAACCACCAGCCAGGGCCAGAAGCAAATAGGCACAGGTGCAAAGCCAGAGCCCATACAGCTTCTGGGCCCATGGTTGGGGTGCATGGGTGGGGGTCTCAGGTGGGGCTGGTAAGGATGATTAGTGCCTATTGATGCACTCAGTGTCCCACGCTTTAAAAGTGCTGGAGTTACAGCTGTATTTGCTTTAGAAGGTTTTAGTCTAGGTTACAGCATGTGATTTGTTTCCTGCTTCCTAGAAGTGTCCCTCAGGTAGGTACCATGCTATGGCAAACCTTTGTGAGTTCAGAGACCTAAATACGCTTCTCTTAATGCTTTTAATACTACCATGCTATGACTGCTGTTAGAGAGCAGGTTGCTGGTGGAACGGGTCTTCTAATGGTGCTTCAAGAGAAAGCTATAAATTTCTTCACCAGTTATAGTTCTAGTCTATAGGCAGTGAATTCAACTCCGTCAGCAATTGCTGAAGGCTCTGGATGAGGATGGTAAAGCCTGGCAGGTGGCTGGGCATTGCACAGCTGCTCCTTAGAAATTCAGATCTGCTCACAGTGAAGAAGGTTGTGGATGGATTACAACCTTTCAGTAAGCTGTCTTTTTTGAGGTGGATTTGGCTGTGTCCAACTGCTATGAGCAGAGTATGGCACTTCTGGAGCCGTGTGGGTGGACTGACAGCCCTAAATGTGTGAGGGGTAGATCTTTTGTCTGAATGACATCTGAGATGTAGGTGTATGGAGGTGCCAGTAGGTGACCAGGTCAACTTGGAGAAAGTGTCTACTGCTGGATGTCATGGTGCTGTGTAGGCCTCACTCACTCCATTGGTATGTGGGTCTGAGAAGAGTCAGGTTTGCCTTTAGAGGAGGTCTAGGAGCTGTTTCCAAAATCCAATTGTGAACTGGGTCTTCTGGTCAGTACTGGGAGACTGTGGCATCAGCACACATTGTGGTGGATGTTGGGCTGTGTTCGACTCTAGGAAATTGAAGAAGGGAAGTCACTGGCCCCATCCCAGCCTGGCCTTGGCCAGGTGCTTAGCCCTTCAGATTGTCCTCTGGCATTCTCTCCCCTTTTTGTGAAGAAAATGGCTCCCACCAGTGAGTGTCAGGAACTTTTGGTATGAGCAGTCGTAGCCCAGTACACTTTTCCTTAAAGAAGCTTAAAAAAAAAAACAAAATCAAACTCCATACCTTGATGCACACATTTTATCTAGTAATTAAAGGCTCTTATCGCACCAAGCTCTAGTTTAAAAATAGTTCACAGTTCCCCATGGACTACAGAGTAAAAAAAATAGTCTTTAAGCAACGTATGATAGAGAAGCTTATGTATTTCCTATCACTTCTGCAAGCTGTGTGGAGAGCCCTTTCCCAAGGAGGGAATCTGGAGAGACAATGTCAGTGGGAGAAGGAAGAGGAAAAGAAAGCCACAACAATGAAATATTCATTCCTTTCTAAAATAAAAATAGCTTGAACTCTTTATGCATTTATCATTCCAGCTGGATGGGGGTGGAGAGACACCCCTAGTGCAGAAAAATTCAGAAGGAACCTGTGATGAAGTCCCACTTGACTTAAAGCAATCCACTGTGAAGGACCCAGGAGGTCAGGCAATGACATGGGGTTTGTCCCCATCCCTCTGGACTTGGTGGTGGCTGTTTCTGAACCTCCTGCCTCCTAGGGCACCAGAAGAAGCAGGGCTAGGTCCATCACCCTCTCTACTATTTTTAGCTGAAAAATGAAAATTCAATGTGCTGAATGAGGAAACCAAGGTGGGTTTTGCAACAGGAGAAACCTGCCTTCCACCTTACCCTCCACAACCCAGGGCATACTCTGAGGCCTCTCCAAATTTTGTCATTCCCAATTTCTGAAAAATATCAGCATCTGTGTGTGGAGTACCATAATGCTATGGTTAGAAGCCCGTCCTAGGAGACGGCCAAAGAATAGAAGTGGGCATTTATTGCTCTATTCTCCTATTGATTCAGCTTGACAGTGTAACATGGGGAAGGCCACCCCATGTGGCCGTGCTGCAGGAAGGCCTGCTCCTCCACACAGCGTGAGGCCTGCTCCTCCCCGCCTCCGCGCACATCACCCAAATTACACGCACAGCTGTTCCAGCACCAATTAGTCATGTGATATTTGAAACATCAAATATTCTTTCTCTGCTTATCAACACTGTAATTATGGCCTGTCAGGGCTTTACGCTCTTCTTAAAATAAACATCCGAATGCTCGTGTTAACCCTTCAGTGCCGTGCTGCTGCCTTCTCTGCAGCAGCTCAGGGACCACAGGGCCCATGGCATGGGGGGCAATGGGGGATAAGGGCAGTGATGGGTGCAGGACGTGGGGTGCCAAGGCCATGGTTAAGCCCCTAGAGCTCTCAGCTATCTACTCCAAGGCCTTAGTAATATGTCACCCTTATGCCTTTCCCAGCATATGACTATTCTGAAGCTAACTTGGCTATGACAAAGCCTTGCAGCATCTTGTGCAGAAGAGATACCTCATCTGAGACCATCTTTTTCTTTTTCCCCTGCCAGATGTTTTTTCTATTTAATTAAAACTTTACAGGAAATAACCATATTTTGATTGTTTTCATTTTGTGCAGTAAGTCAGTTTACCTTTGAGCCATTGTCCAAAGCTGCTCATGCTTTCAGTTTATGAAGAGGGTATGAAAAAACAAGGTATGAATTTTTTAAGACTTCTTTTGAGAAGATTTTTTTTCTGCAGTTTCATGTAGGTAAAGAGACTTATTTTCTCAGTCAGCGCTAGTGCTAGCTGACGCTGGTTGTGCAGCCCCAAGCACAACGCAAAACCTCTCACCCGGGCAGGGGATGTAAAGACTTTGCCTGCTTTGTTTCAGTGGCCAGTCAGCTCCTGTGCACTGGGCTCCGTACAACCTGCAGCTGCTGCCACCCTCCCTGGAGCTGCTGCCCCGCTGTGACCAGTGCTATGATGGCTGGGAGGCCTTGTGGTGCTTTGGGGCTGCAGAAGGGAGAGGTCAAGCTTTGCTGAACTTTTGCAGCAAGTCCGCGCACTGCTGCAGGCTGAATTTTGCAGATGCAAATGATCTGGGTCATCCCTCCCAAGTTACCTCTGCTTTTTCATAGGATGAGCGTGGCAGCCTGTACTCACAAAGGACTGCGGCTGTGTCTGGTTGGGAGCAAGGGGCTGCCCTGGGATACCCCCTCTGACCTCATGGGGCACTAGGACTCTGGGTGCTGTTTGGGCTTTGAATTCCCCAGCACTAAATTTGCCCCAAACGGCTGGTAAGTGAGCAGAGGCTGCAGCAGAGACCCTGTACACATGCTGGCTTTGAACGATGGGCCAGCTCTCTTCTCCCCTTCCTGGTGACCTTAGTCTCTCCACTCTTCACGCTTCTGTTGGCTTTGCTATGCAGCATTCTGTTCAGAAACTTGATGCTACTCAGCGCACTGCAGTTAATAGTGGTGACGTGCAGGCTTGTTTTTTTCATTATTCTCTATTGCTGCTTAATGACCTAAACATCTTGTACACTTTTGATAAGTTGGCTGAGGTGTACAGATTCAAGTCCAGCAGCTTCCCCCGTGCAGGCTCCTTGGAGCTGAGCAATAAGGCAGCCCATCTGCAGTGCTGGGGGCATGGCAGCAGCAGCAGGGTCGCTGTGTCTCACTGCCCTGGGGGGCAACCCTGCCTTGTGGGCACAGCTCCCACCTCACACAACAGCATGGAGGCCCTGCCTCAGCAGCAAATGCCAATACAGGTGGTGGTGTTGGCTAGGAGTAGCTAAGAGAAGCCCACCTGTGTCTCAGCTGTCTCTTTCTGGGTGCCCCATTTTATCCCAGTCTTGTGACAACTTATTTTGTGAAGGGCAGAGCCAGGCTTGCATCCTGAATAGCAGCTCTAGCCCAATCTGATGCTGTGTCTGTGTTGGGAGTCACCCAGCTTTCACTTTCATTATTTATAAGGATAGTCTGACCTCGGTGCCAGGGAAGGTTATGGATCAGATCATCACACAGCATGTACGGTGGCACTAAGGGCATGGCTTAGTGATGGGACTCGGAAATTCAGGTTGACAGTTGGACTTGATCTTGAAGTTTTTTTCCAACCTAGGTGAATCTAATTCTATGATTCTAAGGTTATTTTAAGAACTTGTTTTCAGGCAATCCTTTCCTGCCATCTATTGTTTTGCCTTTCTAGGGTGGCACTTTGAAATCTGCTGAGGAGCTGCTGCTGCAGCCTTCGCTCCACCCCAGAGCCAAGTGCCCTTGGCAAAGCCCAGTGCAGGTCCTCCAGGTCTGTGTCCCCTGGTCTCCTCTCCATGTTCTTTCTCTGTAGTTCCCACATTCCCAGCAGCTGCAGCTTTCCAAATTCTTCCCTTGTGCCTGGTGGCACAGCTGTGTGCTGGGCATTCAGAGCATGAAGCACCCACTGGCTGCAGTAGCTGGAGTCTGGAGTTTGTTGCTCTTTGCAACAGTTTGGTTTGGGGTGTCTCAGCACGACTGCTTGGGTTAGTGCAAGCACACATGTTTGGGTGATGTCTTGATGCAGAAATTATTTGTTTACAACAAAATACATGAAAGTAAGAAGTTACTTTAAATTTCAAATGCAAGTCATCCCCTTGCTGTTGCCTGTGGGCAGAGGGGATGCAAGGCACTGGTGTGGATTGGGCAGGGCAGCTGTGAGCTGAGTTGCCTGACCTCAGCACCAGATCTTACAAATTCACCGTCCAGCCTAGCAGAGCTGGAGCCTGTACCTGCTGCCGTGTGCTCAGATACTCAAGGATAGCGAGGATGCTGTTGTCGGCACTCATCCCTTACAAGGCATAGGCAAATTGGCTTGGACGTGCTGACTGCTGCTGGCAGGTACCCAATTAACCTTGCTAATCAGCTGCTTTTTGAGGAGGAAACTGTACTGCTCCTGCAGGGACTTCATTTTTTACTTCAGGTTGATTGAGATTCATGTACTTCAATATTTTCGCATTCCTCTGTTAACAGTATTGGGTCTGGCTGGAATGTGAAGGGTTTTTCCTCTGCCAGAGCAAGGCTGAGTTGCTCCACGGCAGCTGACATCCCTGCAAATCAGATATGGGCTGGGGGATGCGGGGTGCTTAGTACCACTCAAGGAAATACAGAGAGAGAAAGAGAGGGAGAAAATCTATAGAGAAGAGCATCACATGGGATAAAATGGCAAAGAGAAAACAGGATTCAATACAGCATTTTGTAGAGCTCTGAAGTTCGCATGTGTTTTGCTGAGGCTGGTCCCACAGACCCCAGTTAAATGTGGGTCCTGACAACTTGCACGGCAATTTAAAACTCAGAGATAAACTGAGCTGGAGAGTGCTGGTGCCTGTCCCAAATGCACAGAACAGGCTTGGTTGGCTGAGAGGGCTGGAAAAGCCTGGACTTCTATTATTCACTGCCAAAGAAAGTGTATGCAAGGGCTGCTGCCTGGTGAGCCCCTCGGCAGCAACCAGCCCCAGGGGCACAGCTGGTGGCAGCAGGAGAGGGGTTGGACTTCAGATGTTATAGCACACTAAAACCAAAACTTGGCCCAAAAACGGAGTGCATTAAACTTGGAACGTTTTATTACTCCTTTTTCCAGAAAGCACCCTACAACAGGAGCATTTTTTCAGCTGCATCATGATTAGCTGCAAACCTCTTCTGCAAGCCCGACCTGCAGACCCAAAAGTCAGTCCCCAGATTTGTTCGAGAAGGACATTCCACCCACAGGTACAAGCATATGCATTTATGGGATATACTTATGCAAGAAAACACTATAATTTTAAAGACTGTCTTTATGCCAGAACACCTTAAAAAAGACCATCTGAACATCCGGGCATGAACCAGTGCTCCAGAGATGGGGCTGCAAGGTATCACTGGTCCCCTCTTCTTTCACTCGCTGCCCTTAGCCCTGCAGAAGTGCTGCTGAAGAGGAGAGCAGCTCTGTCTTAGCACTCACTGCTTAAGACTGGAGGTGGCCTGAAAGATGTGCTCTGTTTGTTAAATAAAATCACTTCTGAAGGTATTTTCTCCCGGCTGAATTTATCAGTTTAAACAGCTCAATTAAAAGGCTAGCATAGTCCTTAAGGGTGCTGTCTTTCATCACTGATGAGAAGATGAATGCTGTACAGACAGATCGCAGAGAGATGACAAATAGCATCACACACAGAGCTCAGAAATAAAAAGGGAAGGAAAAATTCCCCAAGCACATATCTTCCCCTTCTCCTTGTGTTAATTCAGCCACACCTGGCACAACAGCACACCCCTGCATACCCTGTATGTGTTCTTGGCTTAAAATTTCTTCCTTGTGACTGGATCATAAAGTTTTTGTGGCTGTACCCTGCTCGGATCCCCATCCTGCAGGGATTCAGCTCTGGAGAAATGCATCCAGAAACATCAGCCTATCCCCACCTGTCATGGCCCTGTGTCCCTAGCCGCAGAGGTGATTTTTCCCTAGAAAATAAGTCATCGAGTCACTCCTGGGGCTTACGATGACTTTGGTAACTGTAAGGTAGCTTTGGCTCTGTATGCCTTGGCTTGTTTGTACTCAGCACTCTTAAATGAGAGCAGAAGATGACTTCATGACCAAAGACTCATGTCTTTGCAGCAGCCCTGTAAACTGTGAACCTAGAATCTGTGCTCTTGAGGCACTCTGAGCCCAATTGCAATTACACATGGACAGTGAAGCTCATGTCCAGGCTGAATCTCACAGTCAGGGGACATGTCAAAAAGTCTTGAATGGCTGTACAGTCCTCACTGAAGTGCACTGAGAGACTGTTTTATCTTCCATTGAACCCTGTAATGTTGAGTAGGTAAATGTAATTCATATTTTATTTTATTTTTCTCTTCATAATGCTTAAGGTTTCAAAACTTGCATATGCTCATTTGCTTTCTAAGGAACAGGAGATATTACACAGTGAAAATATGTTATGCTTTGGGATTGCATTAATTCTTCATATTTCATACGCTGGAGATATTCTGGAGTCACTGAGCACGAGCTCTGCCGGATTCAAACCAAAAGTTAAAAAAATAAATAAATAGTGGAGACATTAAAAGTAAGCACACGAGTGAGAAAGACTCTTGTGATGCTGTCTCCACTGTCTGTGAATGAATAGTCACCAGGGGAAAAACATTTTGAAAAATCCAGGTAAGTCAATTAGTTTTGCTTCGTTTCCTCCTCATTTGTTTCATTGCCTTATCGTGTTTCACCACATTTTGCTAGAACGTGGTGGTGCGCACCATGGCTACTGGTGGCTGAGAACTGCTTGCAAATCCCGGTGGATGCTCATGGCTTATCTGGGGGATTTTCTGGGAAGAATCCTCTGTGCCTGTACTAGTAGAGGAATGGGACTCTGTGGCGCTGATGGTTAGTTCTGAGCAGTTCCCAACTTGTCAAGTGCATGAACACCCTGATCTTTGGCCTGGCTTATGAGTAAGGCCAGGTTGAACTGGAGGAACGTGGGCTCTGGTGGCTGTAAAATCTGTATGTCGATAGGTTTGTATTTTGTTTGACAACAGGACACCTTCAGCTGCAGGGTGCGGTAGGAGATTTGGTGGCAGCTGTCCAGGGCCGGGGGGTAAACTCAGCCCTGGTGCTGGGGCACTGAAGTGGGGGTGGTGGGGTCATCTGTTCTGCAGCACTTTCCAGTTTCTTTTGAAAATATGGACTAAAAACCTAAAAGTAAACTGGCCCTGTTTCCCAGGGGTCGGAAATGTGTGAAAACAATCAATCTGGAGCTATCAAAATGTTTCCTTCAGGTTGCTTTTGGCTTGGAGCTGACCTGCTTGGGCTACTGCCCCTTAGAAGACGAGCCCAATGCTTGTATGGCACCGGTGTGGCTGTTTCACTGACTCTTGGTGGGGTCAGGAAGGAAAAGGATCCGCAGGATTTTGGGGAAAGGAAGGCTCTCCATCAGCCTCCCTTGGTGTAATCCTCACCACCCTCATGGCATCACGGCAGTGTCCTCTGCTGGAGGACATCACAAGTCTCCTCTCCTGTCCTTATTGTGTGGTAGCTTGTTTGTGACCCTACTCTGGGTGCCAGAGGTAACTTTGCAGACGCTCTGCCACAGGAGAATGGCTTAATCCGTGTGTCTGTGGTGCCCACCTCTGAGCTGGGCCGCTCGGGGGCTGTGCAGGTGTCTCTGGACAGAGCTGCCTGGAGCCCTGGAGAAGGATCCAGACAGCTCTGTTGGCAGGGCAGCGTTTGGCAGCGGTGCTAGACGGCACTGAGGGCACACCTTGAACAACAAGGGTTAAAAAAGATGTTGAACAATGACTCATTAACTAAACATCTTCCATATGGGGCATGGCCAGGGGTCCCGTGGAAAAAATGGCGTATCGCTGTGTAGTTAGAGCTGTATCATAATGCGCACATGCAAGCGGCGCTGCGGGAAGGCTATTCAGGCAGCTCTATTTCTGGCATTTTGTAACTTTTCAGTGCTTGCTTTTGCAACCTGAATAATATTCTTTTAAATGTAGGGTTTGGGTTTTTTTTCTTTTTTAGGATGTAATTATAATCTTGTTCTACATAATTTAACAGCGTCAGGGTAGGAGATTTTTATCCAAGTCTGGAAGTAAATGTCGGACTAGCTTGTTAAACAGCTGAGGCAACATGAGGAAAGGACAAGGGTGCACATTTTCAGCCACATAGTGAACAACAGGACAAGCCCACCTCTGGGTGTGCACACAGCCTCTGCAGTGGATGGGATGGTTGAGAGCTCGGGGCAGTGATTAAATCGTTGCCATGCTCACAGCTCCTGCAGATACTGTGCATGTGTGATAAAGGTCACCACCCAGATGTCCACACGGGCACAGAAGGGATCGTACAGCCCCCTATACCCCTCTGCTAGTGGGCTGCTTGCCTTCTGCCACTGTGCTGCTATACAGACTGCCCCAAGAAGGAAGAGGAGATGGAAGAAAATCTGTTTTTGTGGCTGTGAAATGCTGTCCTGGCTCCAGAGGAGCTGTGCCAGGTGCCTGATGGCATGCCCAAGGTGGGCTGCCATTTCCTGCCCTCGGTGTGAGAGGTTTGAGGGTTATTTCAGGCATGGGATGGCAGGACTGTGGGCTGGGGATGTGCTTCAGCCTAGCAGAAGGGTTAGTGGTCAATGGCTGCTTGAGAGGGCCCTGGAAGCTTCTTCCTTAATCCCCTTCGGGGACCATCAAGTCATTGGTGGTGATGGGTCCATAGCAAGCTGCTGGTGGTAATGGCCAGCTCCAGGGCTGAAAGGCGGGTGACACCAAGGCCTCCTTGTCCACGCATCAGAGTTTGGATTAGTGCTGACTCCCTCTACATGATTCCTAAGATGGGAGGTGGATGGCTCTTGGGCTTTGCTTCTCCTGCCGTCCTCCGCGTGTTGACCGGCATGGCCAAGTCACGCTGGGAGAGAGGCCAGAAGGGGTGGGAGGGGACTCTGGAAGGATATGAGGGAACAACAAATTTCCTAGATCATTAATTTGCTATTTGTGGCCAGAACGTTATTGGCTCGAGATGAAGGACTGCCAGCGACAGCAGCAGAAATCTGGGACTGCAGATGTTTTCCTCCTTAAGGTGACTGCTCAGCAGCACCAGGCTAATGGCAGGACACGGGGACATCAAAAGCAGCGTGTGCCTCCCGAATTCCTGCTGGCAGACAGGGCTATCAAACATAGGCGTAAAGCAAGACCCTGAATGAAGGTTTTGCTCCAGTAGAATTTCCTTAGCTTCAGGAGGAATTTTGATGGAGTACAGACCTCCTGATTTTGACAGGAGAGTATCTGAATTCCCTCTAATGGCAGTTCTAATTTTGATACTCCTTAGCACGGGGAAAGCCTTTTGGATAGCTCTGCCTGTGTCCTTAATAGGACGTGTCTGACTTAAAGGAGTGAAAAATGGAGTGTGATGGAGTGTTAGCAGAAAATCAGGTTTTTGAACAAGGTTGATCAAATTCTTTGCCTGCAGCCAACTCCGTCACGGCTTCTAGCATGGCTCCTGCTCGCCAGCCAAGCCCTGTGCTGCAGGGCACTCGCCTGCCTGACCCGCAGTGCCACTGCTCCCAGAGCCCGGCGCTTCCCCTGTTCCTTGTAGGGGTTTTGCAGTGCTTGCATTCCCTCCTTGCCCACCAGCCAGCTGATAGTACTCAGGTCTGCTCGTTTATTGTTGGAGCCCCAGGGTTCACCCCGTGGATGTGCTGTTGGGGGATCTGAGCACTTAAACATTTGGCCCCAAAGCAGCTAAATGTCCTGGGTTTGGCAACCTGAAGACAGGTTGTCTGCCTTCGACCCCTTGTCTTTGATAAACTGAGGAGAAAAAGCTAACAGCAACTTTGGAGAAGCTGGACCCTTTGGGTCAGTAGAGTTACGCTGGAAATTTTTCCATTACAATTTTCTGCAACATTTTTGTTTTTCTTTTAAGGTTTGCCTGGCACAAGGGCCTGTGACATGGAGGTTAGTGGTACAGTCCCCACGCCGTCCCAGGTCGGGTATGAGTGAGTGCGAGCTGTCAGCACCCGCAGGGAGGACGGTCCCGCCACTGGTCATGTCCCTGCCTTCCATATTGATTAATTCATTGGGCTGCTTTTGGATCCTGATTTGTTTGCGACCAGTGGAAGTTTGGCTGCTGATCTCAGCGGAGCGAGGTCAGATGTCCGGACTGGGTAGTCTTTCCTTGGATTTTTTTTCTGTTTTTTTCAGTACTGAACACTCAAAATATTTACTGTCTGGTTCAGCAGCACTAATAACCAGCTGCTCACAGCAGCTATACAGCTCGGATGTGCTCCTTCGGGCATGCCTCTGGGGATGGCAGTGGCTAGACCAAGGGCCGTGTGTCCCAGCTGGTCAGGCTGTGACACCCAGCTCAGTCACCAACTTTGGCTACCTGCGTTTTTCTCTGTGCGTCCTTTCCCACTCTTTCCTAGAGGCTCTTTAATAGAAACCTGGACTGATGGGACTTTCTAAGGTAGCTTACACGCTACAAAATGACAATGCTCGTGGCAGGTTACTGGGACTGTTTTGCTGTGGGGCAGGAGGTAATATATAACGTCTATAACGTCTGGTGCTTGGAGACGAGCATGGGGCAGGGCAGGAGGCAGTGGGTGCTGGGGGACAAAGAGCCCTGCTGCTGCTGCTAGCTTGCTTTCCCTCCCATCTTTGAGCATATGGCAAAGCTGAGTTTTGCAGCCTTCTGCGGTTTTAGCAAGCTCCCGTTGCATTGTTCAGCTGTCTTTCTGTATTAATGACTTCGAGCCTGCTCTTGTAAGGGGAGTGATAAAGGTGTTGCTGCGTAGTCGTCATGCTTTGCTGCCTGCTTAATCTGTGACGAACGTAACAGAGCTTATGTGCGCGGTGATTAAAATCAGGAGAGCCTTCCACGTGGAAGTGTCTCAAAGCGTTCTTCCTTCTTGCCCGCTTTATTCCGAGTCCGCAGCTGAGCAGCAGGCTCAGCACAATCCATCCTCTGGGATCTGGAGCTGCGTGCAGGTGGCTGGGTAGTAAAAAGGGCTTTTGTAATTGAAAATAGAATAGTAATTGCAGTTATGCAAAAGAATAGCCAAGTTGGAGACTTTAAGAAGAGGGATGATGAAACCTCCCACTTTTTCTCATATACATTATCGCACGATATATTAGAAAATCTACCCTAGGAGACTTTTTCTTTTCTTGAACATTTTAGCCTGAGCTGTGTGGGAAGATTTTTTTCAATTCCATGACATTTTAGGTGATTTTTTTTCCTATCTTGCATATGGCATGAAAAATTAGAATTTTATTTTTTTTTCCTAAAAACTAAAAAACCTGAAAAAATTGAAGTGCAGTCAATATAAAGAGCTCTGTGAGATAGTGGCTGATCACTCTATTTCAGGTTCAGATTTTTTTTTTTTAATTTCAGCTTTGGGTATTTTTTTTTTCCCAAACCAAATTAATATAAGTTTTGAAACAAAATGTTGTTTTGTATTTGGAACTAGTTTGTGGTGAATTGAGTGTCAAAACCAGCATCTTAGTGTTTTTTTTTTTTTTTTTTTTTTTAACAATTTTCCCCAAAATATATTAGAAATGGCAGCTGTTTCTGGGGGGGAAAAAAGGGCATAAAGATTCTTTGCCACCTATAGCAGCAGCTGATCCTGCTGCGCAGGGTGAACTTTTCTATCTGCTCCCATAGTCCTGACCTGTCCATAAATATTTCACACCTTCTGGGGATGCTTCTATTTCTCACTTATTTTTCGTGAACTTCCAAAGTAAACAAACCCTTTCTGTGCTTTGCATGAGAAAACCATTTCCCTGTGTCTCTTCAGTGTTTTTATGAGTCACTTGCTGCTGTTCTGCCTGGAAATGGCCTCACTTCTGTATTGCTGGCTTTGTAGAGTTTGCAGAACATTTTGGAATAAGCATCTCTTATCTTTTATATTACAATAAAATATACTAAATTCTCACCTGAATAAATGTAGTTCAGTTAAATATATACTCACCTACCAGCTCCCCAGATGAAAATGAAGAACTATAAAAAGTATGCAGGCTTGTAGGGAGGGTTCTGCTATTTATAGCACATTTTTTATTACGTTTTGGAGAAATTTGATTCATTTAAAAAAAAAAAAGCCTGTTGCGAGTTCACCTGGCAGCATTTCCAGTTTTGAAAGCAGACCCTAACAGGTTGCTGGAGACAATGGCACTGGGAGCTGGCCCTGGGAGCGCTGCCCCTCACCGCACCACTGCTCCCCTGGTGATGTCTGATAAATGCTGCTTTCCTCCTTCCCCTTGCCTTCTAGTTTATTAGCTGTTAGGGGCTCTGAGGCTGACACTTTGCTTTACTCGTGGTTGCAATCACTGATGTTCTCTGGGATGACCAGCGCTGCTGGTGGCTCTGTATGTGACTGATCCTGTGGCTCTCTGACTGTTGAGGAAAATAGAAGAAAAGAAATGTCACCAGTCAGCGTCTAAAAAATAAATTCTCCAAACTGTTCAGTGAACCAAGCAATTGCCAATAGCTTTGTTTCACATCAGAGGAGCTATTATATTTATTTTTCAAGCTTCAATAGTAAGAAAACTACCCCCCTCTTGATTTTCAACACGCAACATCAGCTCAAACTGAAAAATGGGAACATCTTGTTTTCAAAACATTGAAACAAAATAATTGATACTTCTCCCTCCCTTTTTACTTTTTTCCCCAACAACGAAAACTTGGCAGAGTTTGTACACGGTTGTAAAATGGCTGGGTACACCGCAAACTGCACGATGCTGGGGAGTGACATGCTCAGGGTGCTCAGTGAAGCAGAAAAGTGTTTTTGTTTTTTCTTTCACCAGGCCTATGATAGATGATGAGCAGCACAGGGGCTAATGGAGAGCTGATGCTCTCCCACTCGGATTCTGAGACTGAAAAGTTGCATTTCTGCAGAGATTTTGGTTCAGTCCACTTGAATGGCTACAGCTGTGTTAATAGGGGCATTACTGTGTGAGGGGGGAAATGAGCTGTCCGGTTTTTAAGGTGCTGTTACCCTCAAATTGCCATTCCCTCCAGAGGTTACACTAACACAGTTGTAATGCTGTAAGGTCTCAGCTGTCATAGTCAAACAGGTGCTGGGGTCTGCGTGGACCGGTGCTTTCTCACTGTCTTCTATCGACCTTTGCTGTGGCTTGTGTTGTGGCAGCAGCCTTTGGGTTTGGGATGCAGACTTTAATATAACTAAATATTGCCGTGCTGGCTGAGAAACCTCCCCATTGCGCTTGCAGGGCTTGTCTTTGGCTGCCTTTAACGTGGCTGTGTTGTAAGAGCAGAGTGCCCCGAGGCGGGGACATGCAGCCAGCAGTGTCCCCAGCCTTGCTTTGGACTTCCTGCCAGGTTTGAGATCACTGCATTGGTGTCTCCTGGAGATGTGCAGCTCTCTGGTTTCCTGAGTGCTCTTTCCACCTTTCTGTATTCACCTCAAACTCCCACTGCTTGTGTTTTGGGTACATTTTGTGAGATAAAAGTGATGTCTCCTCAATTAGAAAAGATAAACCCAAATACACTCTCTGTTGTCCTAGCTGGTGACATTTAGTGGGTCTGCTGCAAGGTGCCAAGTTTCAGAGAATTACAGCAGGGACGTTCACACTTCAGCTTCAGATTTAGATATTCCAGAATAGAAATAAGACCTGACATAAATAATCTAATTAAGAAAATAACAACTATTAAAAGGCCATGTGAATGCGGCACCTGGAATATTATGCATGCTTTAAACCCCACGGGGGTGCCTCATATTGCCTTTTAGCACTGCACTGCTGTTTTCTTGTGGCACTTTTCCATTCAGGGGTTTGGCAGCCCTGGCTGCTCCCTGCAGCCCCAGCCGGGATGTTGAGGTGAGGTATTTGTGCTGGGGAGAGACGGGACCAGCCTCAGAAACCTAGTGGGGTTGCATGAATACTAAATTTCACCCACAGAGCTACACAAATGGGGGATTTTTCTCATCATTTGTGCTTTCTGCAAGAATATCAGTTTGTTTTGCAGGGGCTAAAAAGGATATTAAAATGGAGGTAGAGTAAGAACACAGACAAACATCCCCTCTGAAACACTACCTCCTAGGGGCAGCAGGATTTGCCAAAATTACACTTGCAGTGCTAACAGTTCAGTGGGGGGTTAACTGTGTCAGCGACCAGGTGGGTAATTCCCTTTAAAATTACTGTTTTATCTCACTCCATCCAATTACCCAAGTTATTTTGCTATCCCACAGATCTCTCTGTTAACATCAACAAAATGATTACAGACAGCAACAGCGTCAGGGCGCTTCACCCGCAGGTGAAACGCCGACGGCGCGACATGTTGAAAGCAGCGCCTGATGCGTAAGTGTCAGCAGCAATCAGTTGTCCCGTCCCCGCCACCGAAAGGCACCAACGCGGGCAGCTGAAGTGTCGTGCATGAGATAGGAGAGTGGCTTTGTTGCAGGCTGTGTAAAAATCGTCCTGTAAACGGCCAACGTTAGCGTCGGGGATTTTGTGAGAAAGCCACCCTGCTCCCACAGCCCTTTGCCAGCACTGCCTGGTGTAATTTTGGATTTGTGAACTGAGCCTGGCGGCATGGTCGAGGGACAGGTGAGGATGGCAACAGCGGGCTCGGGTCAAACCCCCCCTGCTTGAAGGGAGACTTAAATGGGCCAAGACGCTTCAGCGGTGAGGCTGGCAGGGCCTGACCTAAGCTTGTCCCTTACCCTGCAAGTTTGGCCACTCAGGTTTTGTGGTAACACCGAGTGCCTGACTCCAGGCAGCAGGCCCCGTGTCCCCAGAGAGCAGGATGGCTCTGAGCGGTGACAGGACACAGCCTTCCCCTGCTGTGCCCCTGGCCCCCAGCCATGCCAGCACAGGGGCAGTCACGTTTTCTGCTGTTGGACGGGTGGTCGAGTGCAGGCCGCTGTCCGCCCAGCGAAGACTCGGCCATGCTGGTCCTGCTAATGCTGAGGGTGCCCGGGCTTTCTGGCGATGGTTTCTGCGAATCCGACAGATTGATCAAAAAAGCATTTTACGAAGAAACCTTTTTGATTTCCCCATTGCATCAGTGCTCCTGATTTCAAGGCACTAAGAGCTACAGGCAAAAGTCTAATGAAACAAGCCAGGTCTGAATGCAGAAGATATTGAAATCTGGAAGATTTACTTTAATATTTTTATTACATAGTTTTGGAGCCCTGATTATACCCACACCCTCCAGGAATTATTGTACCTAAGGAAAATTATACTACTGATTACAAGATTGCAAGTTAATTTTCACTGCTGAGAACTCTTTAACTTTTTTTTTTTTTTTTTTTTTTACAGCTCATGTTACACTTGCATGACTTGTAAAGTTTTGTAACATCTTGAAATTGTTAATGATATGCTGCGGAAAGGTACTTATATATAGATGAACGAGGCAAAATACTTGCTTTGCAGTCTTTTTGAGGGAAAAAAGTGTTAGTTTCTTGGTTTGAATAGGCCTGTAAATGATTTCTTTGAACCATTGGGTAGTGAGTTCACAGCCTGCTCACAGGAGTTGCCTTGCATTTGTCCTTCAGGCTAAGTACAAAGTGAGAAACTATAAGAGGTGTCTTTAAACACAACATAAGAAGGAATGTTTTCTACAGGGGAATAAAAATAAATTATGCGGAAATCGCGACTACAGTGTGCATGAAATTAGACTGGCAAGATCCCTATAGTAAATATCTGACAGATAGAACAACATATTAGTCAGAATCTGAGTTTTTCCAATAAATCATTTCACCTGGGCATTTTAAATCAAAATTTACTTCAGCCAGCACTGCATTCTGAGTTAAGGTCAGGAGAGATTTCCAGAAGTACTATGATTATTATCTAAAAATTCAATTAATGGAGCCATAGAATTGGATGAGATTTTTGTCATTTCAGATGTCATAGCAATAGGGACCTTTGACTGCAACAACATCATGAATATTGGATAAGATCCTGCAGTGCCACTCCTCCATGTTATGATCTTATCCAAGGCTGAAGGTTATGAATACAAGTTATATTGTTCACTTTTCGGTTGGTAAAAACAAAAAAACCACCCCATAATCAAGTTCCAATACACAACTAGATATAATATAGCTTCTCTTTATATATATATATATCTGTATATATATCAAGTAAAAAAATCTAAAATAGTTGGAAGTAAAAAATGAAAAAATAGCTGATTGTGTTATTTTTTTTCTTTACAGTGATATGGTAGCAAATACAAGACAAATGAGTAATAAATCTTTACATAAGGTGTTCTGGTCCCATCTCCATTAGAAGGGCTCAGATTGGAGTAGAAAATGGAACAAGGTGATTTTGCTGTTGTTGTGGTTTTTTTTTTTTTTTTTGGCTACAGCTTCTGCAGATAACAAAGATGCTGTTGGTAAGACAGAAGAAAGTTATAGCACTAAATAAAATAAAACCACAAAGAGTTTTGCAAAAGACCTTAAACACCATAGGGTAAAATTTACTTCTGAACTGGGGGAGCTAACACAAAGCATCACCAAGTCCTATTTAGGCTGTTAATACTGCATGCTTATCCTGTCCCGAAGATACGTCCATTTTGTGCCACCTAACAATAGAAAAACCTCTGGTGTTTCTATGCTATTTTTTTTCCCTGCAGCCGATAATAAAAAAGCAAACGACAAATCCATTGAATGGACTGAGCCAGAGGTGAGACCTCAGTGATGCACAAGTCATTCGCTGCCCTTTGTCCAGGGTGAATTTCCCCAGAATCCCTTATAGTGAAAAAGTCAATTGACTGAGCTTGGCAAATGGTCACACTGAGCCCAATTTTGGCTGTAGAAAGGAAAGTACTAGTCTCAGCATAAAACAAGATCATATAGACGGTCAACACAAAACAGTATTTTTTTCGGTTGTCTGCATAATAATAACATCATGTTTGCATATAGAACAGCTTTTGCATTATTGCTCTACTTATAAGAATATAGTAAGGAACTTAGAACAGACTTGCACATTACAAACTTAAGGTTCTTTGGTGAAGAATGAGAAAACAGTATTTTAGCGGTAATCGAATCTCCAAAGTTTTCATTCTTATCTGTTGATCCTTTGGATTCTCTCGCAGAGGAGGGAAAGGTATTGAGTCAGCTTTACCATCGCGACGATGGCAACACCACCGATCATCATGCAGGTGGGCCAGAAGAGGGAGTGAAACAGCACATTAGAGCTGTATAGTTTGGTCAATATTACATTCTTCTGAGAGCCTTCGGGGTCATAGAAGCAGGAGAAGCGTTGGTACTTTCGGAAGTTTTCCATCACAACATTCACCAGTGACAGGGATTCTTCATAATTCTTGCCACACTTGGGTATATACGAACACTGGGAAGAAATCAGAGGGAGAAAAACGCATCTTCAAACCAGATACTATGTCTGTTTTCAGGAGAATTCCAAGATAATTATGCTTTTTAAAAGAAATGTAATGCTATTAAGTGAATAATACATTTATCCCAGACAAAACTCACTATTATGTACGTCTAAGGAATTTCCCCTTTGGAGAGCCTCCAAGTGCTGTACAAACATTAGTGCTTTAATCTGCACAGCGGCCTCATAGATAGGTGAATATATTATTATTGCTAATTTACACATGCAAAAATGGAACTGATGAAGCACCTCTTCATCTTAAGTGGTGTGTGTATTCTTGCAGTGAGGTGGGTAATTGACTCGCTGTAAATATGAATCTGGAAGATTGGACCTCACTTGCATTGGATCAACATGATCTTAGGCACAGGCGTTCTCTCACAGAGGGAAAGGCCCCAAAAGACCTTAATACAAATCTTCCCTTCAGGGCAATGACTCAATTACGAACAAATGGAAAGTCTAGGACAAAATAGATTTTCGTAGGGACGTGACAGAAGGCTTCCATTCAGCCTCTTGCTGGAGACCAGCCACAGTGGTGGCCCTTGGGCTGTTGCTTAACTTGCTCATGGGTCCTGCCACACTCCCCTGCCGCACTGCTGATCTTACTTGTATGGGGTGATAACTAAATTTAGATAATTTAATGAACGGAAGTAATTTTTTTGGAGGGAAAAGACATCTTGATTAAAATAATGCGACCCATGGGTTTTTATTGTTTTAATGTATAAACTTTACAAATGTCCCTCAGTTCTTTTTCATGACTATGCTGTGACTTTTCATAACATACTGAGACAGATCTCTAGTCCTAATAATGATCAAAAGATTAAGCTCATAACAGGATTTGATTGATTCATTGGCAGGTTTATTAGCCCAGAATATGATTTGAAGCACGGCAGGAAGATTGTCTGGCGTTAGCAGACTGGAGCATTAATGGTAGAGCATGTCAGCCTGCCATTATGAATATTTCATAGAGCTCTAGAAATTAGAGATGGAAAATATCAGAGCAGTAATATCTCATCCATCTTCCTGCTGGTGCAGGACTGCTCCCCCCTGGATATTCTCTTGCACTCTGTTCAGATTTGTCTTAAATTTCCAAAGCCACAAGCCCTCTTCCAGTGCCTATGACTCTTCAATACATCAGAATCTAATAAGTAGGGGAATTTTTTCAGTGAAGCTGTGCCTCATTTTCTTTTACTGAATTATATGCTGTCACTGTCTTAGCAGTATTTCCAGCTCTGATGTTTTGGTGGTGGGTGTTTGTTTTGTTTTGTTTTGTTTTTCAAATTTGGTGCTAGACATTTTTGTTTCTTGAAGTCCCAACTGTTACTGTCCTGAGGGAAGAGACTGAGTGAGGACTTGGCCACTTTTGCCAAGCTCTTCCCTCTTGACAGAAAACAGCAGGCATGTAAAAGCCCAAACGTTGACAGATTCCTGGACTCCAAGTCTGCAGAAACATCCCAAGAGTGCAGTGGGGAGGTTCTGCAAGTCCTGGCTTCCTGCAAGCTGAACTATTTTCCAGACGCTTTTGGAGGAGACCTGATGCAGAAGCAGAACTTGAGCTGCTGCCTCCTGCACCCGAAGGGCCCGAGCCACCAGCCGTGTTGGGCTGGTTGGGCTGACTGTGCCAAGAGGGTTTGGAAATACAAAGCCATGGAAGTCAGTTGTGCAAGGGAGGTTGATGTGTTTTGTCCCTCAGCCCAGGCTCCTTGTGCCAAAAGCATCTCTCCCCGTGCTGCAGCCTCCTGTGTGCTCCCTGAGATACGGGTGCCCTTCACTCCATGTGCTAGTGGCCTTGTCCCAGTTCCCTTGAGCATTGTGTAGGTGACTGGCAGGCAAGAAGGCAGACGCTGATAATGGGATGCTTGGAGTGTTTCCTTTGTTTTGATCATCATTTAGTTTTCTCCGATGCCTGGCAGGGAGTTTTGTGTCTATCACTCCTACTCTGTATCTGTGAATGTAGCCTGCTAACTCTATGCTCTTTTATTACACTTCTGCATTGTCAAACACCTGGGAACCTGCAAACATGGAAGTAAACTTTGTCTGTGCCTCTGCCTCAAGTAAGGATTCTGTGACACGACGTGAGAAAAGTGGCTCTTGTGTTACTTGCAATCTGATCACAAGAAGCATGCCCTAGGTAGTTATAAAGAAAACTTATATTTCCAGCCCTACTTTTCTAATTTAAAGGATTGGTCAGTCTGTACAGGCTGCCTACCTGTGGACATGTCCAGTCCAAAGCTCTGCTCAATGAAGAGCTGCTCAGGGACTTATCCAGTCACAATGTGGGTATCTCCAGGGATGGAGACCACACAACATCTCTGGGCAAGCTGGAGGCAGTGTTTTTTAAGTCAATGAAGTTGACTCCTGCAGCGGGAGGCACCGGCTCTCCCCAAATTTTGGCTCTCGGACAGGTGCAGCTGCTGCCTACAGCCTGCTTGGTATCGCACGTATGGAGCACTGCTGAGATGGGCTGTGCTGGTCTGAAACCTGGAGGCTCTGCTGATCCCAGCCAGGCACGACAAGCCAGGTAGTTTACAGCTGTTGAGAACTTGCATTCAAAACTGCATTTGGATTCAGGTCACACAGTCAGCAGCAGCATATCAGGAAAAGCTGGGAATCCTCCCGAGAGCAGAGCTTAACCTGTAAAACAACCTTGGGCTGGAGGAGTATTAACTGTGCCTACGTTAAATTAGGAAGAGGAGGTGGCTGGGGGAATTTCGAAGTCTGTTTTCAGCAAACAAAAATCATCAATAACAGAAAGTGAAGATTTATGCTGAACTTGCTGATTTATTTGAATCCAGTGGAGCACAGAGACTGATCTGATCTGTTTTAATCAAATCACAGCATAAGCATCACTGGATTTTATTTCTGCCCCAGCAGAAATTTGGGTCTGTCCCGGCCTGCAAGTTCCGGGGAACGAGCTGAGTGTGCCTCATTTCTGCACCAACGCCAAACTGGGCTGGGGTGCACTGCTGCGTTTCACACTTCAGATCCAGAGAACTTTGTCTCTCAGCCACAGGAGCTAATTATCCAGCAGAACAACCGTCCCCGTGCAACCACTCTGTGCTTTGACTCATTTTAATATCACTTCATCTTAATATGCAGAAGTAATTTGGTCTACCGAACTGCTGCCATAAATAGAAACACAATAGGTTACGTTGTCAGCAGCCTGACAATGGGGCTCAGCCTTTGTGGGCTGCGGTTTGCCGAGCGCCTGTAGTTTGGGGTTCGGTGACCTTGGATAGCAAAGCAGTCAGTGCAGGTCTGGTACTTGCAAACCTACTGCCTGAGCTGCATCCCGGCTCACTGCGGCCTGCAGACCTCAGTACCCGGGCGCTGTAGGGACAAAGAAGGGGCGGTGGGGAGAGGGCATCCTGCCAGCCTCGCCGCGGTGGCCGGAGGGATGCCGGCCGTGCATCCGCTGCCTTCACCGCAGGCGGGAGCTGTCTCCGTCCCACCTGGGCTGAGTCACGCTGGGTTTCGCAGTCGCTGAAGCAGAGAAAGGAATTCTTCTGTGAAATATGTTTTTGTTTCAACGTCTGGAATCGGGGAAATTGTGCAAGAAAGATGGGCTGGCTTCTTAGTCTGTCTTTTATTTTTACGCTATGTCTTTTCTCCTGACAGTCTCTCCTCTGTAGACTTTCAGCATCTTTGCGCCGCTGACAGGGATAAGTGCTGTGCCACGGCCCCAGCAACACAGCCGACCTCAGCAGAGACTGCCAGGGCTCAGGGTTTGTCACCAGAAATGCAGACGGAGCCACATCTGCTGTCGGGCTCAGGGCTCTTGTCTCCCTCTGCCGTCTTGCCTGGCCCCGCAGTAATGAGGCCGTTCCTATTCTCCTGCCCCCCTGGGACCACCACCCCGTGTGGGATGAGCTATGCTCTGTCCGGGCTCTGATTTCTGCTTTCTCTGCTCTGTACTTACCAGGGAAGCAGGAGCTGGAAGCGTTATATGGCTTTAAAGCAGGGAATGGATATAACATAACTTGCAGCCCTGCAGAAACCCACTTAGGAAGAAATTTCATTCCGTGCTCCTACCTCAGAATTAATTTTCATTGTTTCTTCGTTGTGGTAGAGCAGAAGCTTCTGGCCGGAAGAAGTGAGATTGACGTACACCTGGAGGCAGGGGTACTGAGAGATTTTCCAGCAGTCTGGACCGCAGCTGAATGAGCAGTTGAAGCTTTCTGTGATGGATGCGTTGAGAAGCGAGCACTGAGCCTCTTCCGTCCAGACGCTAAGCAGACAAAAGGAGATGTTAGAGCATGGCAAGAATGGGCAATAAGTGCTAACTGCAGCTCAGCCTTTCCATCAGGGATATACCCGGGGCACCTTGCGGGCTGATGGGACACTCTGTGGGGCTTTGAGCAAAGGCTGGGCTTTCTCATGTCACACATCACAGACAGAGGGTATTATTCTGCAGTCCCTAACGTTTGTGCTTTTGGCACAAAAATACCTGATTTGCTTACTTCTATGTGTAAATGAAAAGGGAACTCTTAGTCTGGAGAAGGTATATCTGAGATCAAAGGGAATCAGCAGAGAAGGAAATGGAGCAGCCTGCCCCGGGGAGAGCAACTTCATGACAGGGCACTGTGAACCAAGACTCGATAGTTAACCACAAAGTCCAGCTCAGCTAAAAGTGGGGGACAACTTTGCATTCCTGGGGTGCGGATATCCATACGCACAAGCCCCCAGTAGCACACAAGTGGTACTGCTTGCAGCTCTACCAGCAGGAAAGCTTTTCTGGTAGCAGCTTGCCTGCTTTTCAGTAAGTTAAATCTCCTGATGTAGTCATTCTGGGGGGATTTCAGCTTATCTCAAATTCACTAGAGGTTAAAACTGGCATGGGGGAGCCTGGGTATGTACTGCCACTGTTCACCTGGGTTTCTTGTATATATTTAAGAGCCTATGGCTGTATTTTCCTTAGAGAGGAAGAGCGCAACCTGTCCATGGCCACAGCTAGGAGGAAGCCGAGGTCTGCTTGCCCCGTGCCGAAGCCTGCAAAAGGCTTTCAGTGATAAGTGATTGCCAAGATTGCTGACTAATTCTCTTGGTATTTCATTTTGGCAGTAATTACACTTGTATATTCTGTTTTACATTTTTATTAAATTATGCTATGATTTCTGGAGGGAAATCGAATGAAAGGTTTCCTTTTTTATTTATTTATTTATTTATTATTATTTTTTTTTTCTTCCCAGGAAGTATTCTGCTGGACGGGTATTGCTGTCTACAAAGCAGAATATCTCCCTAAGGAGATCTGGCTGCACCGAGAGACATGAAAGCACAGGGTAGCCTTCATTTCCCCACTTTAACCTTTGTGACTGCTGTTTTATTCACGTATGGGGAGGATAAACTAACACCTACCTACAACAGACTTGTGAAGTTGGAATATGTGGTACTTTGTAGGTGCTTTGGTATCTTCTGGCAATTTTTCACATAGATTGTAATATAAATCATCTTTCCACATGAGCAGTTTTGACCTTAACAGCCTCTACAATTGACCCTGGTATTGCTAAAAGGTCTGGGAGAGCGATTTGGAAATGCAAATACTCTTAGATACTTAAAAGGGCTTGATCCCTATCTTTGAAAACCTAAACTTTGCTTGGATTTAAAAAGGGACAAATACCTTTATCACACAACTAAGATGCTGAAAATCAGTACAGTTTATCTTCATGCATTGTGTTGTTTTTTTTTTTTCCTTCTCAGGGCAGGGTCAAGAAGGAATATTTTCCTGCAGGTGCACCATTAGAATGGAGGATATTCATACCAGTTAATTTCAGGCACTTATTGTGCGTATCTAAATATGAAGCCTGCTGGGGATAAGCCAGCATGTGCCAGCTATTGGCCACTACCTCAGCGTGGGTTTGGGCATGACAGACCAGCCTTTTGATCCGCAATTATGCATTTTTCATTCTCCTAACTTTGCTGATCAGGGCAGAAAAAACATTGTTGACAGTCTTATTACAGTCTAGGCTGAATTTTAAATAGGGCTGGTGCTTGAAAACTGCTTTCAAATACTGCTAATGAATTACAGGCCAAACTTTCTGCTCTGTACCAGAGAAGAAAGCCAGAGAAAGCCTCAGAAAAATTAAGTACAGAGCAGTAATGATGAAAGATGATCCTTCACTTTCAGCAAATTACTCTATTTTGGGAGGATTTCACTTGTTGACATGAAAGCAGTAACCTACACGGAAAACTACATGCTCCAAAGCAGCTGGATTTCTTTCCCAAATAGATTCTTCATTTTTCATTTGCAAATGCATTGTTTCTTGAGGCAGCTAAATATTTTTGCTGCTCTCTCCAGAGTTTGCCTGGGCTTTGCAGCAACAGCCGCTGCAAGGCTTACAGAGCTCAGCAGGCTGCAAGCCAGCTGATGTGGATATTATAGATATGTTAAACTGTGGCAAGTCTAAGGCTTATGGATCAAGATTTCGTCAAACAGGGATCTAATACTTCCCCTGCTTATGCTGGCATTGCTCAGCTTGCTTTTCACTGTAGTTATGTGTAATTTATACTGGGGTAAGGAAATGCAGAATCTGACTTATGTTGACCAAACGAAAAATTATAATAAAAATAGTTAAAAGAATAACCAATGGTAAGTCAGCTGGAACAGAGCGTGTGAGGTCAGGGCAACTGTAATGAAATTACCTTTGCATGTAAGACCGCAGCAGGGTGATTCCCAGGAGAAAGTACATCATGATAGAGCACACCATCATGGCCAGCCCGAGGAGTATGGCCCGGTCTTCTCCGGCTTTTAGGGCTGTGACTGTTTTCCTTTTGTCCAGTAGATCGTGATCCCTGATTTTTTGGTAAATATTTCTGAGGTTGAAAATAATACATTCTTATGTGAAGTTCATATTTAATCAATGAGCCCTCTGTGGGGTGGGCAGTTCCACCTCCATACCCATCTTGTGGGTGAGAAAGGCTTAAGGGTCCTCAGGTGTCCATTTTCAATGGATTCACTCTGACCTGGTGGAAATTTATTCATCTCCGAAACAAATTACAGCCATTTCTGAAAAGGTAAAAACCTCTTATTGCAAATATAAAGATTAGACACTTGTACCAGCTCAGTAAATCCTTCTTTGGTGCAGCTTCATTGGCTCGGTATAATTCTACTATGGATGAATTTGACCTCTCAATGCCAATTTAGGCCACTAGAAGATATTTAGTTATAGGAGGTGTCTTTTCTTCAGTTCAATATAGTAACAGGTCTTATGTTACCATATGTAGGAAATAGCCTGAAGAAAGTAGTCACTGATTTTTTATGACAGGACAGTGTTCTTTCTTGATTCCCTACAGGTTAGTGGAAATTTTCCACCCTGAGTGTGACTCAAAGCTCATGAAACACTATGGGGATTTTGCAATTGATTTCTGTGGGTTTTTTTGATCGGGAGCTTATTTACGTTATTTTAAAAATTGCTTTCTGGAAGACCCGTTACTCATTACATTGAAAACCCTCACAGAAAATTATTCACTAAAGCTATTTGTTCGGGGATTAAAAAAAGAAGATACAACAAACCATTCCCCCTTCAGCAGAGTCCTTTCCATTTTCTAACCATAAGTCCTTCTTTCATCTCCGAGCCTTTGATGATTCAATGGGTCATGAGGACACAATGGTGAAGAAGGAAATATTTGAGTACATTTCAAACACACTCAAACTTTGTGGGTTTAAAATGTACTTACAGACCTGAGGCTGGTCAAAATCTCCTGTGTTTTCTGTTACGGTTCTTTTGAATCATCCAGGCAGCACCCGAAGCATGTGAACCGCACGCCTCTGAGCCCTGGCACCACCAAAACATGGACATAGAGGTACACGTGGAAGAAGTTCCTCTTCTACTGTCTGCAAAATGGCAGGTGAGCAACATCAACATCACTTTGGGCTCTAGCAAACCCACCACTCTTTTACGCTGAAACCACCAAGTTTCACGCAACCGTGGAAAAAAGCACCGTGTGACAGACCAACCATGTAATTTACATCCACTAATAGGGACAAAGAAATAGAGTTAAGACAGATGCAAAATCATACATAAGCACAGTAGAAACAAGGAAAAAAAGTTCAATCATAAACTCCTTGAAGCTGGAATTGAATTTGTGTTTAGATGATGAGTCATAGCCAGGCAAAGCACATATGGTGTGGGGTTTTACAGCAAAAATTGTGCTTAGGTGCTAGTGCAGTCAAATAGTCTCCCATACCTACGACCCCCTGAAGTTTCTTCATCCTACTGTAATTTACATCTTTAGCTGTCCATGGTTTCTCTTCAAAACCATCCTTTAAAGCTTGTCAGTGTTTTTCTAGTTGGAAATGAAATGGTAATTCAGCCTGTCAAAATTTTCCCTGGTGCTGGGGAGAAAAATATATTGTGCACTGGTAGATGCCGTTGCCTTCAAAGAAGTGATGTAGAGTAATAATCTAATGTTACTTTTCTATTATTATTTATCAAACTGTATTTAACTCTGAGAGCTGCTATTAGGATTTGCATTGCTCCCAAATGGAAGTCGGCAGGAAGGAAGAAATTGTCATGCAGTTCCAGAACATTACCTGATCACACAGCATAACTCTTGTCTGCGTGTAGACACAGAGCACAGTGCCATCACTCACTGATGTCACCAGAACAGCTAAGACATAAAAAGGGTCACCGATGGACAATTTAAATACAAATAGCTAATTGAGAATGGTTGCAAATACTTCTGATGTATTTGATCCTTCTGACGTAGAATGAGAGGTAGAAAAGGAGGGACTGAAGGGTTCATTGTAGAGATGTACTCTCTGGCAGGTGATGAGCAAAGAGGATGGTGTGTGGTCCCCGCCTGCCTCACGGTTTCCCACACTTGCTGGCCACGTATGTAGAGTTCAGTAAAGCTCTGTCTATTGGGCTATGCTTGGAGCAGTCATTTGGTTGCCCTGTTGCAAATATTTGTTGTTCAAAGCCCTGAACAACAGAAAAGCAGCAGTCTGGTACACCTTGCTGAGGGCGTTTCTGTCTGGCATCCCTGCCAGAAGCCGGTCTGGTGCCACGTGCCGAGGTGTGCAGTGGCATCGCGTGGCACACCAGCCCTGATGCCGTGCAGGAGAAACACTGCCTGAACACCCCTCTTGCTCCTCCCACTCCTGATGGCTCTGGGCAGGGAGCAAACTGCTCCCTGTGACACCAGGAACATCAGCTATTACCTGGCTGCACATTTTGCACTGCAGAGCCCTGGTTTCGGGGACACAATAGGGTACGTACAACATTTTGCCACTAGCAGAGCAGCCTCAGCATTGCCTAAGCTGGCGCAGCAGCTATGGTATCTGCCCATGTGCTTGCTGCTCTGTGGGGAGGGGAGGATTTTGAGTACGTGTGAACTTGTGGCACAGCCCAGGGACCTCTCCCTGCTCGGTGAGCCAGAAAGGTGCTGTGCTCAGCTGGCTGATTCTGCACCCCAGGGCTGCGCAGCCACAATGAGCTGACGGCTGCCCTGCGCACACACACAGCACTGCACCCCGACACCGCGCATCTCGGGGACTCCATCGAATACTTGCGATGACGTGTGACAACTCCCCAAATAGGACACTGGTGTGGGTGGGGGTGTAGTTTGTTTCTAAAGCAGTGCCAGCTGTCAGAGCACAGCTTCTGCAAAGACATTTAATGGAAAGCAATCCTCCAAGGACGAAAGGTCTTTGCTGTCCTCATCATTTCCAAACTGAAGTTCTCCCCTGCTAAATCTCCGTGTTCCTTTTGCCAAATTGCTCACAGGATACGGGCTGGCTGCTCTACCCAGGTTCAGCTGCCAGAGAGGAAACCTCGGCCGTGACCGTGCCTGCCGGGGACAGAGCAGAGATTTCCCTCTCCGTATCACCCCCACAGTAGCAGAGCAGGGATCCCTCTGAAGGATGTTCGGTTGGTCCTTCTGTGCCCTCCAGACAAAGGGAGGGGAAGGACCTGTGTGAGGGATTCTGGCAGCCTGGGTTATGTTATTCAGCCCAAATACCAGACCACCAAGGAGAACTACAGTGCTGGTCTGAGCCAGCTTCTTAAAGAAGTTCTACATCTGCAGAGTTGCTCATATTTGCTGCAGCCAAGACCTTCCTTTGCCATCATGGGGGACACGAGCTTTTAGCACTAACTTACATAAAGGATGAAACTTGCCACATGCTCCCCATGTGCTCTGTGGGTTGCTGGGGCAGGGCTGCTCTGCAGTCCCAGGGATGCGATGGATTTATTTGTGTTTATTGGGAAAGGTCCTAAGGGTTCGCAGCCAGGCGCTGTCACGTAGAGCAGGAGGGGGCTGAGGTAAGGCTTCTCCAGTAAAGCAGTTCTCATTTCACTCCCAAATGGGTAGATCTAAGCACGCTGCAAAGGCAATCCAGGTTCTTCCCTGGAAATCTAGAATAACCAGGCACCTGCAATTACTTTCTTTTTCAGAAGATACGAAAATATGAATTACCTGCACTCAAATTTCTTCCCTTCCAAATGGGCCACAGTGCAGGTGCTAAGGGAGATGCTGCCTCTGTCAGCGCAGAGCTGCTGTGGGGTTGGCGGGATACCTGTCTGCTTGCATTATACAGAGTGACTCTGAATTCACATTTACCACACTGATATCACAGTTAGTATGCAGAAGTCACTCAAATTACCTCATGTTGAGATGTCTGCTGATATAAGAAATCCTTGAATGCAAAACTCAAAAAATCCTGTTTGTTACCTACAGAATTCCCAGTGCTCAGGGTCTTTTCTGCTCAGAAGCCAATTTCTTTACATTTTTCTTTACTGGGTATATTTAGCTGCATCGATTTTTGTTGTTAGAGCTATGGCAACATGTGATCTCCCTGGAGCTCTTACACAAATCTCCATGGTGGTTGTGGAAGGATTCCTACCGGTAAGAACAGATTTCACTCACTTATTTCCCTTCCTTGTCCCCACCAAACCAGACCAAACCGAACCACACCAAAGCAGTGCTCTGGTTTTCCAGTCTTACAGTGCTGTGGAAAGCATAATGGACAGCAGAGAAAGAATGAGGGCTTGGTTAGGTTTCCAAAGCCTAGAAAGTGGCAGATGGGGAACAGCAGATTTCTAAAACAGAGCAACGAATATAACTTTTGGCCTTGGTCCTACAGAAGCAGATGCTGGTGAGACACCTCCCACTCAGGAGACGATTCCCCCGCAGCAAGGACCCATTGCTGCAGCAGGCTATTATTAAGGTTTGCTGCTATGAAAGTTTGCTGCCCCAGCTGACAATCTTCCCATCTGAAGCTTAAAGAGCACAGAATTCCTAGGAAAGGATTGCTTAGGGGATGTTATTTGTCTAAAATGCACTGCCTGTTTGGTACAGTGATGTTGCCGGTGACCTTACATGTGTTAAAATTGCTGCCAGACACTAGCAAATGAGTCCCTCCCGTCAGCAACACTTGCTCCACATTCACACCTCTCTTCTGCAGCCCTGAGGCTACGGTCAGCACTCTCCTATTCCCATTTTCGCTTCTCCCCCCCTTCCCTCCTCCATTTTATCTATCACTCACAGGGTATGGACAGTCCCTCCTGACGGCTTGAGAAGGCACCTGAAATTGCCAAGGCCAGCGTGTAGGTACAGGGGTGCTGCTCCCACCTCTGCGGGCAGGCGGCGTGAGCTCTGCCCAGGGTCTGAGCAGACCAGATGCTGGCCAGCCCTGCTTAGCACAGCGCTCAGCCCAAGTCAACGAGCCCTGCTGGAAGGCATGCTAGGAGCCGAAGGCTGTGCTAATCAGGAGCACGTGGCTCCCGGCCAGCCCATCCTGTGGGCAGATATCTCCTGCAAGTGCCTAGCCTCGGACCATCCCGTCCATGTCTGTGCATTCACACAGAAGAACATTAGCCTGGGGAAAATGCAGTTGCAGAGGAGACCTGCAGAAATGCAAGAGGCAGTTAGAGAGCCAGCTACAACCGAAAGTCCATGGAAACCTACTGCCAAGCCGAGGTCCTCCAGATATCTCTTTGGGATCAGAGTATCCAAAGCCGAGCACCTATGTGGCCTTTGCAGCAGAGTTGTGCAAACTGGCTAATTCTCCAAAGGAACCCCGCATCCTGAGGGCAGCTCTGGTGCCTGAACTCACCAGCCCATTTTCCCAAGCAGATGCCAGCAATGTCTCATTAGAAAAACCGAGGAGCGTGTTTTGCTAATTGGCGCTGTAGATGCACTGACCTCTGCTTTTGTTTCACTGGAGTCTGATTTTTTGTGATTGCTTTTAGCAGTGACTGCAAGGAGAATTGAAGGAGAGGAGGCAAGGGAGAAGGGGGAAAGAAAAGAAAGGGAAATGCGTCCGGTTGTGACAAGACAAGCTGTCCAGCAAATCTTACTACAAAGGAGAGAGATTTTGGAAGGATGAGTCTGAGCATTACTGACAATTGTTCTTTCATCAGTGATATTTAACTTCCTTCATTCCCAACTGAGTGCTGCTTTGTCTGAGGACTTAAAACCTCTCCTTCCCTTTCCTTCTCTTCTGTGCGATTCTCTGCCCCCCGGGAGACCCAGTAATTCATTTATTCCTCTGTCTCGTCAGCCTATTTTATCCAGCAACACCACTGAAGTGGGCTGGCACTCTCCCAGTAGCCAGCTCCCTTTCCACCTGCTTGTCATCACCCATCTGTTGTGCAGTGCCTTGCACACATGCTCGCCCTCACGTGCGTGCAAAGGAACAGGAAACATCTCCGAGAGCTGGATGCATCGCCCAGATGTGGAACAGACACGGCTCGGGGAGAGGGGGCTGTGAGCGGCGTCAGGAGGGGGGTGTGCACTCTGTGGGCTCCTGGCTGGAAGCGGGACACCTGCGAAAGGCATAGAGCTGTGGCTGCAGACAGTGCCAGGGGATTGGTGTGCCATAAAATGTGCAATGTGTGTGTGCCGGCCTCAGAGATGGACCTCAGAGAGGAGCTGGAGGGAGCAAGGGATAAGAGGATGCACCCTTTGCATCCCTCCTCCCTCCCCCTGCCACCACTGAAGGGCAGTGACAGGTCACACTCCTAGAGATTCAAAACCCATCCGAGACAACCAGCATCGATGCCATTTACCTTTTCTCATCATGTCTGTAAGATGTAGAGCTCCGGCCACTGGTCCAAATAAACATTTTAGAGGGTTGCCCAGTGTTGTTTTTGCTTGCTGCAGTGGGACGATGGAAGGACCTGGGGGAAGAGGGATAGTTTTTGTCACAGCCCATGCAAAGCAGCAGTCCAAGTTACTTCCAGTGTGCCAAATCCCCTGTGGCTGTGCCCAGCGTGCTTTGAAGATGGACCATTCGTTAACGTGAGGTGAGATGTAAAACAATGGGGATGGCAGAGCAGTGGTGGAAATGAAGGACAAATCTTGTAAGCCCTTCCTTCCTGTAATAACTGTAGTTTAGAAGGTGAAATAGCATCTATCAGCCACCAGCTAAGAAGTGTTTTTATGGTGATCACAGCCAGAAATGTGTTGTGTGTCCTTGGGTCTAATCCTCACGCTGCTGTTTCTGCACTGAGCAGGAGGGTGCAGAGCAGCTGTCCGAGGGCTGGAGGCCACATCGGATGTTGGACCGAGACCTCTCCCAGGCTAAGCCCCAAGGATTCCTAGTGCTGGGAAATAAAATTATATATTTATCACTGCTCCCTTGAGGGTATCACATGTGAGCTGCCCCGAGGAAAGCCCAACTGGCTGTGCTGCCACAGCCTCAGTTCTCCTGGAGCCAGCCAGAGGTGGTGGTGAACGCTACCAAAGAGTCTGTTCTTATTTAAGCAAAACTTGGGCATGCATTAGAAGTAACCAACAGCTTCTGCTGCCTGCCTGAGTTGGCAGAGCTTCCTGGGCAGGGAGGGAGCAGATTCACAAACTCCAGAGCAAATCGCAGGAGAGGGCCTGTCCCACCGAGGGGGTGCCAGCGGAGGAAGGGGGCTGTCCTTCTTCCCCCCTGCGGTCAGCGTGATTTCAGACACTCCTCACAGTGCCAGTGCCTTGCAGCAGTCCCTATGTGATTGCGTTAATGCTGCCCGCTTCATTAGCTGGGCAATCCAAGCTAACGGTCACTGTTTAGCACACAATTGCATCCCTAATCTTGTGTAAAATCCTAACACTGATGGCATCACCGCAGCCACTCCAGAGGCCAGAAGTGACTGGAGTCTGTGCTTCCTTTAGGTGAGGGTTAGCTCTGAGGTAAAAGACTTTTTTACCTCAAAAAAAGCCAAAGGCCCTCCTTTGAAGACCTTTGAAAGGCTTGTAATGTAGAATGGCTACAGCCTACACGACCGTCTCCTCCTGGGGAATACTCCCACAGGGCAGCTTACCAGCAAGCTGCTGTACTTGGTGTGACTTCTCCTGTGCACAGTTAGAGTCAGGACACTGGGTTGGACCCTGGGCTTTCTGCTCAGTTTTGCCTGAACAAGGTTGTTTCCTTCATAATTTACCCCGTGTGGCCTCAACATATTTGTCTCTTGGCATCGTTGCCACAGAGACAGTCAAGAAGGCCAAGCTTTGGATTTTACAAAACACACCTTGTTCTTGGCACTGGGGGTCTGTCCTGAATAAATGCACAATGCTTGAGGGAGAGGCTCTGAGTACAAACTGCACAACTCCTATGAACACATTTACATCCATGCCCAGGGCACTTCACTGCTCTGGGCTGGCTTGGGAGCACCTCTAAGGGCCCATGACACCAACATCTCTGCCAGGGCCGGCCCCGTCTTCTCTTATCTTCTCCCAGTCTTGTCTTCTTCTTGAACACTATCTTCTGGTGAATTTTATGGACCTCACTAGAAAACCTGCCAAAGTTTCCACTAAGCATTATCAGCATGTCTCCCACCACCAGCAGCAAACACCTGAGGCCTGCGGTGTGAAGAGAACCTGCCGGGGCAGGGCCTGCTTCAAATTGCTCCAAAAGAGACCTAATTCTGAGGGTGAAGCTCAAAATCCTGAACAGGTACTTTGGGCATTGTATTGTGATCTGCGTGCCCTAAATCCACTTGTCTGTGGCCGTAGCAGAAGAACAGTCAGAGTAGACTAAGAGAGACAGCAATAAGCTAACTCATAAAAGAAATGTATCTACATTAGCAGACGTCAGTTACCACTTAGGGAACATTTAACGCCCTGGCAGCAACAACACTAAATCGTGAAGCAGCAATAGCAATATCAAACAGTGTATTTCTGCCCTGTGACCAGACCTTGATGTACCGCGAGCTAACGGCACGGTGCAGGACAGAGGGACATAAATAACCCTTCTCGTTGGAGCATCTCCGGAGCTCCGGCTCTACTACCTGACTAATCCAACTGGCAGGTGACCTTGAATTCGGGTTCCTCGTCACAGGAAGGGAAAAAATGGACAGTGGGGAGCTGGTGTGAATGTACTGACAAACGTTTAGGAAGACTGATCCCTAATGATGCTGCGTTAATGAATACACCTCTGTTTCTAGACCTTTTTCTAAATCTCTCCTGAGCTTGGAGCTGAGATCTCCACCTAGATTTTGAGCTGAAGGTTAATGTCTGGGATCCAGGGTGGTCTTGCTGGGCTCCAAGGGGACAGACATGGCTAAAGGAGGCTCCATGTCCAAAGGACGAGAAGAATGGAGCTGCCAGTGACAAGTCATCACACGGGGATGCAGCTCAGCTATGGGCAAAATACAGGTGCATTTGGTTTTGTTTTTAAATGCAAAATTTCTTTTAACTTTAGGCACAGAGGTTGCTGAGACTGGTCCAAAGTCTCCCAGGAACTCCGTGGTAGGCTTAGTGGAGAAAATAGCCTGAAAGAGGGTGGGCGGTCACCTCTCCCCTGGTGAGGAGGGTGGACATGTGCAGATCCCCATGTCAGAGAGCAAAGGCAGAGCCCTGCTTCGTGCAGTGCCGAGTCCCATCAGCAGGGTTGCCCTCTCCAGCTCCAGCTATGTGCAGCAGTGCCTCAGCTTCACACGCTTCCAGAAAAGACCTGATCTGAGAAGTACATGGCTTTTAAATAATCCTCGAAGAGATGTTTCATTTGAGGATAGCAGTGCTAAAACCCTGGCGGTGTGTGTGGGTAGGAGCACGCAGAGGGGAACAGGGAGGGCACCGGCTGCCCTCAGGAAGCCACAACAGAGAAGGGGATCAGAGGAGTGACATGGCTGGGGAGAGAGGTGAGGACAGAGAGAGATAAACAGCTGCAAGGCAGCACCCAGAGGAACAGTACAAACAACCAGGGCGGCTATGGCAGGAGGGGTTTTTCTCCCACCTAATTCCCTGTGAGGTTCAATCATCTTTTATCTCCTTTGAGCCAGTCCCCGTGCCATCGAGAGCACCGGCCGGAACAAAGCAAAGGCAGAGGCGATGCTGAAACGGCTGCCCATCGGGAACTGAATGCTCTGGCACTATTTATTTTTGAGTCCACATTTGGATTAGCTGTAAAGAGCTGTGTGGATAAGCAAGCAGGCAATTACAGCTGGGACGTGCTGCTCATGAATGGAAATGGCTCCAATCTGCTCAGGACATATTGAAATTCTAATTCAGTTAGATTCCTTTAGTTACAGCGCTTATCGCAGACACTAAAAGAGATGGGATTAAAAAATAAATACAACTCTTATGCTGCCTTTGGTAGTAGCCTTCTCTACTCTCCTTTCCCCCCCTTCGCCTCCTCTGTTTTAGCTGTTGTTTGACTTTATTTTCTGTGGCAAAATACAGCAGTCTGCACTTAGTAGCTTGTTAATTTTTACTAGGCTCTAGCAGCCTGCAGCGGGCTGAACGTGTTCACTGCTGACGGGTGGGCAGTCGGTGTGAATACCAGACCACCACCGAGGTTTCACCTATCGCATCTTACTAAAGACCATTACCAAGAGATGTTTTTATTATTGCAAAAGTGCCGGCGTGAAACCAAGGCACAGGGGATGTGCAGGCAAAGGGGATGATTTGCACAAGCACTTAATTGACTTGTCCCTGGCTCACAGCAGTGCACAAGCCCACCAGGCCTTGCCGCCTCCCTGGTGAGCAGGTTGGCTTCCTGCTTTAGATGTAGGTGTAAAGCTGTTTCGTCTTTGTAGGCAGCTGCTATTGCACTGGGTTTGTGCAGGTAAGTCAAGAAAAATCTGATCCAAAACAGTGGCCAAAGAAGAGGACCAGGAGTGCTGGACCAGCACTGCCAATGTGACTCGGCAATTCAAGCCGGGTTTATTTATTTAATTCAATTAAATTATTCAATTAAATTATTCAATTAAATTATTCAATTAATTATTTATTTAATTCAAGCCGGGTTTATTTAACTCTGCACTGCCTGATTTTCCCTGGCTGTCATTGAAAGACGTATTAAATCTGCTGGCATGTGCAAAGACCAGTTAGCTGAATCTAAGTGTCTGAGATCGCCAGATGGGAGGAACAAGAGGAGTGTGAGCTCAATCCCCCTGCTCACACTAATGGTGTCTTGGACCTGCTGGAGGACCTCTGGACACAGACAGATGTTCACAGTCAGGCTGGGAATAGTACCGATGACATTAGTGTGTAAACCTGGTTATCACATATACCGAGTAGAAATGACTTGTCTTCCTCAAGACTAAGAAATGATCTTGATGAGGAAAGGCAGATTTAATAACCCCATCCTACAGAAACGAGGCATGGAGATGTGAAGTAAGCACCTCTGTAGTAAATCAAAGAACCCAGTTCAGAGCTCATGAGTATGTTTCTTCTTTGTCTTAGTACAAAATGGTAAATTCTGCAGTGTAAATACCCTGTGGTGATTTCTCACCCTTTCAGAACCTAGACTTCATTATCTGTAGCCCTTTGGTATTTGAATACAATCGTCTGTTGCAATCAACTTTTCTGGTGGATTCATGTGCAGAGACCAAATCCAGCCTGGGGAGCAAGCCTGGCAGAAAGTTAGAAATGAAATGGGCTACAATAAGGCAGAGGATTAGAAAGTTAGGGAACACAACATAAGAGATGATAATGATGTGCACACACAAGAGAGAATAGGAACAGCTTCATTTCGCATAAAAGTAGTCACAATATCTACCAAAATAGTTGTATGAAGTAGATGGGAAATCTGGGGGAGTCAAATGAGTCAAATGACTAGAGAGACAAGGCTGATGAGCTGGGCTTAGTATGGCGCGGCACCAGTCTATTAGGTAAAAATCAGTGTAAGCACTAAATCACCTGCTTTGTGGATGAGTTTAGCACATGATACACTGGAAGGTACAAATGCAGACTTAGCCTCCCTAAAAAACTAATACCTTGAGAGCTTATGAATCTCTATATAGACGTGTTCTTGTAATATACTTTTTAGCATAAAACCAATTTTTCTTGAGAGTCAGGAAAAAAGATAATGAGAAAGAACAAAAGCAAAGTCTCTATAAGGGAGAACAATGTGCATATGCCTTCTATGCAGTTTTGAGACAACAAAGGGAACAAAACCTCTGCAGTCCTCTGAGGCCAGCAGAGCACTCTGAACAGTGAAAGGGCCATGTCTCCAAAACAAAAGCCCAATGTATTTTGGTCTCATAACTGGTCTAGAATGAAAACAATGGCAGGAGCAGGCACAGATACTTTCATTCCTCATATGCCGATAATCTATATTAATTACAGCAAGCATCCAGCTTCGAGCTATGTCACTGCAGTGCTATTAATGTTGAAGAGTATTGAGTTTCTAAGGAGGTGAATGTCTTTTTCTCTCCCTAATCATGATTACTTGGCTTAGTACTTGGGCTAAGCTTTTATTTAACCAAGATAAATGGATATTTCCAAAACCAGTGAGTTAACACTATGCATCACATTATTACTCTCTTTTCAGATTTCTTGCCTTGTATGCTATTTTACGCAGCTGCTAAACACAAATAACAATAAGAATAGGAAGGAGGAGCTGTGCAGAATTCCATATGGATTAAAGATTGAAAAATAAATAAATCTGGTTTTGACCCATTACTTCCCCATTCTATGCTAGCATTTCCCCTCGATCAATGTAACATAACTATATTATTTTCTCCTATAATTTCCCTCTCTTGAAACATGAGTGCCCACACCGCATTTCTGCAGACACTACCAGCCTAGCTGACTAATATTGTGTTGCTTTCTATTTGGAACCCCTTTTTATCATTTAAGCTTATGTGCCAAAGCTGTAGGTTAACATTCAGAAGAGCAGATGGGGGAATTAGAGGCAAAACTTCTGTCACTGATAACGGGGTTTCCATGCTTCATTTCCCCCAGGGCATGGGGAATGTTTTCCTTTTCAACAGTGCTGGGCAAAACTGCCATAAGGAACTGGTGGTAGCAAGACCGGGCTCTGGCAACACATTGAAATAATCAGGATTTTCAGCTGTGGGATTTTCAGAATGTGTGGGATATGTCTGTGTTTTCTACTTTTAGGGAAACTTGACAATTGTCTCTTAATTTTCACCATTTTTGGTGTTTTTATGAAATTTACCGCTTCTACCTTTTCTAAGAATCCCTGAGCCCCAGTAATCAAGTAAATTACATTCAATCAAAATGAAGAAAAGCTGTATTTTCAAATTGACCTTGAAATCTTGTAGGTCATTCCCATCTCCTGTGGGATACAGCTGGTGTGTATCTCATTATAATTGCATAGTATAGCACCTTTTTTTTTCTTTCTTTTTTTTTTTTTGTTAAGTTTAACCAAAAATGTTTCTCATAAATGGGTATTCTAAAGATCCTGTTTGCTACTAAAAGCTAGTATTTGAATTCCTAAATTTATTTAGATCAATTTAAGCAAAAATGCTTGGGGGAAAGGTTGCTAAGCTATCAGTTAACACACTGCAGTTGACCTGAGCTGGCCCTGCTGCAACACTTGTGTACCTCATTGTAATACAGCATAGCAGGTAAATAAAAGCTGATTGTCTTCCTCCTAATGTGTTCAGAAGGCTTTTCTCCTATATTAATTTGATAGTAGTAATCCAATTACAGAAAACATCATCAGAAGCTGTTGTAACATGGATTGCATTTTTATTTTATGCATTGCAAAATGTTAACTTTCACCTCCCTCCTGCTTCTCTCCTTACATTGGAAATGCTGTTGTGAATTCCCCATCTCAGCAGTTTTGTTTTGAAAGCTGATATACAAGCTTAATGAAGTCTATCATTTCAATGCTCTTTGATATGCACTTCAGAAGAGACTGGATACTGGATTCTCTTCCTATTTACAGCCAGATCAGGAGCGAAATGCAGAAGCAAGCACAGGGTAGGGCAATGGCACAGAACTTCTCAGTGCCAGAGCAAACACTTTTCTTCAGTTTGTTATGTTCCCTTGGGACCACATTAGTCCAGTCCCCAGCTGGACCAGTGTCAGATGTTGTTTAAGACGCACTCTCTTTAAATTGGAAGGAAGTTCCAATGTTTAAATAAAATCCCTGCTGAAAGAACGCTCAAAAACTCAATTTTGACCTTCATGAAAACCAAAAAAGAGATTTTCAGTGTCTGTAAGGATTTAAAATTGATGTGGAACATTTTGTCCAGTAGTAACTTCTTGAATTCTTCATAGTGTATGTATTTATTTTTACCTTTTGCCACAATGGCAATTCAAGTCAAATATTCAATCAAAGGTGAGCATTTTATCAACTTTCTGCTCTGATGTCTGAGTCAGATACTTAAAAAGTAACACCAGCAGCTCTGCAAGTAGTGGATGGATAAAGAACAGGTAAATCAACCTTTTGTACTATATCTCAGGGAACGTTTTCATCTTTTTTTCTTTATCCTGGTGAAGCCATTTACTATCAGACCATGTCGCTATCAAAAGCGGTCTGCAACGGGCACCGCACAGCTATCGGAAAACATTGCTACTTGAGTAGTTTTGGCTGCCAGAGCGCTCCCAGTCAGACCAGTCTGCTGGTGGGATGTTCTGGCTGGTAGCAGGAGCCTTGCTATCGAATGTTTTCTGACTGGCAACAGGCAATATGCTTCTTCCTCAAGTGCAGAGAAAAGCAGTATCTGTTTAATCTAGAAGGTAGAAAGGTGGAGCAGACTTAGAAAGATCGTTGCCCAGCACCTTTCCACAGCTTCCCTTTATACCCACAGAAATGTTTTTCTTCACCACTGCCCTGAAAGCTCCCGCCTTGCTCATCGCTGCTGGAGCAGCACTGCTTTTGGTAGCCAGGTCCTTCTGGGGCTTTCTGGTCCCAAGCCAGGCAGGACGTGAAGGTCACCACAGGGTGACAGAAGATGTTTGTCCAACCCACTGCTACCACCAGTCCTACCAGAGGGTGCACCACCAGTGTTAAGGTGAAGGACTCACTCTGAGACAGCACACCTGCTTCTGCTTCTGTAGGTTTTGATGCACAAAATAAATTCCCGTGAGGTATGCAGGTACTGGGCATTGGCTACTGAGCAAAGATATCCACGTGTGTTCTTATCTGTGTCCCTGCTCTTACTCCATGCCCCTTGCAGTAAACACAAACCAGTCAACTGACCCAGAAAGTCCATTTGGCTCCAGGAGTGCTCTGGCCCACCTTTCTGGTCACCTCCGAAAGAGCATCACCCCAAACATCACCTTGGCAGCACTGGGAGCAGTGCCAGCAAGTGCAATAAATAACTGATAGTATTTCCTACAGCATCTGTACTGTCGCTTCCATGGAAAACAAGGAGCTGATCTAGAAGGACTTAATTGGGGAGCTGTAACACAATCACGGTGAAAAGCAGCACTGGAAGACCGCCTGTGGATTTCAGCAGATCAGATTCCCCGTAGTTAAACTAAATGTCATCACACCGTACGTGGCTGCTGATTTCAGGTTTGCTAATTTGTAAAACAATGTGAAGAACATGCTGCAGTTGTGAGCGGAGCAGCTGAATTATAGGTACTTACACAGCACAGTAGGGATATGAATTCTGTTTATTGCACAAACCTGCCTCTATAATTAATAGAAATAGTAACATTTTCTTGCTCTGCTTTCATTAACTCAGACTGATAGCTTTGGAAGATTGGATTGGATTAGGAATTGCTTTTTTTTTGGAAGAACAGGATAGAACCACGAGACTTTCTTGGCTTTTTCGCATCAGTCCTGATCTCCTTCATTGTGCAAGAAGCAAAATTACTAGCAATGCCCTGTTGTTTGTAACAGACCATCTGTCACCATAATTGTAGCTTTATTTTGTTTTTCCCATACTTCTGGGAGAAAAGACTTAAACTTCCCCAGCTGCCTGTCTGCACTGAACATTATGAAATGTATTTTAAAACCTTGAGAAACAGCCACATTCAGTCCAAAGCCTGCATAAACCCCAGCAGCTCTCCACTAACATTGGCATCTTCTGATTAAAACTGGCTTCAGGGTTTACCTAACAAGCTGCAAATGATATAAACAGCCATGACTCCTTCATTGGGGGTTTTATAGGCCTTTCCCTCTCTTTTAGGAGGCCTAAACATATCATGGTTTCAAATTGTGCTTTATTTATCTCAGCGGTATGGCACAATAAGCACTGTTGATACTTTATTGTGGTGGATAGGAGGGCATGGCATGAAGCAGAGCTGACGCGTGAGTTGGTTTAGCCATTGCTGGCAACAAACAAAATATAGCACAGGCTTCAGGCCGGGTTTATTTTAAAATTTGGGACTTTCTAGGGACTGGAAGCAGGGACTGTCTGGAAAGGTGGCGTGAAAGCTGGACTGCTGCTGAGGGGCAGTGGACTTCACCTCGCCTGGTGGCAAGCTTTGCCCCAGCACAGCTGGCAGCCTCGTCCCTGTCGGGGTCAGAGGCACGGGAATAGGTATGTCAGAGAGGACTTATTTTCCCAATGGTTCATTGAAAAAATATTAATCTTAATAGCTTTCTTATATGAAGAACATAGCGACCACTGAGCTGCTCTAAGGAGGACCTTTTATTGATACAACTCTGTAGCCAAGTGTAATGCAATTAAACGAGTGGATTTCATTACGTATATTGACAGGGTGTCACTGACGATTTCCGTTCCCCCTATTATTTCTATAAATAAAGTCATGCCATAATCAGAAAATATGAACGTGCTAAGACCTCCATTAATTCTTCCCCATACTAATCTAAGAGCTGGGCAGATGTTTATTAATACCTTGTTACACTGCATTCATCAGCTGTTACCAAGAATAGAAAGGCTGAGACCTGATCTCATGCTGAAGGTTAAATAAGAGCAGATCTGCCTAAATCTAGACTTCTGATTGACTTTTTGACAATATTTTTGTTCCCTATCTAAATATCGTTTAAACTTTTAACCTCTCTTTCTCTCTCTCTCCCTCCCGATGTGCTGTGGACCACACCTGAAGCCCAGTGGCGTTCCCCTCCCTGCAGCACGGAGTTCAGCAGTCCTTTGACTGCATGCCGACATCTCTTGATTTCAGTGGAGCTTGAGGACATCAGCCTGTGACCTGCCCTCTGTTTCTCCTTTCTGGAAGGTATTTAAGGAGCAGCAGTGCTAGGTGTGAGCCCAGGTCCACCCCATTCAGAGCTAGGCCCTGGCTGATGCCCGCTGATGGGTGCTCAGGGATGGCCCTGAGGAACAGAAGGTACGGATGGACCTGTGCTGAGCTGTGGCAGTGCTGTGACCCACCGGTGGGACCTCACGCACCCTTCTGGGTCCCTGTTGTTGGCAGGTTTTGGAGCTGGTTTGTCTTCTGGCTGAAGCCATCTTCCATTGTTGCCTGCACTGGCTCCTCTGCAAAAGCACCTCCAGGATTTAATTACTTTCTCTGTGAAAGTACTTTTTTCCTCCTTCAAATCTTAAAGCAGGAAATCTTGACTTCTTTGAAATCTCGTGCTCTTTAACCTAAGGTCCCTCCCTGATCTTCTCCTCCTTCCCTAGTTCTCTAGCTCTTTCTTTCTCTTCCCTCTCTCCATTCTTCCTCACTACCCGGGCCTGCTGGCTCGGCGCTGACTGCCAGGGCCGGGGCAGCTCAGAGCCTCTCACACTGCCTTCGGTGGGGCTGCACTGCCTCGTAACAGCGAAGCAACTGTCCTGTGGCCTCTGCAGTTGCTGCAGATGCTCTCCTCTTGTGTGCAATGTCTGTGCCTAGGTGGCCGTATCAAGGGAGCTCTGAGCTTCGGGCTGCTGCCAGCCTTCCCGGTGTGCTCAGGCTGCCTGTGGGGGAAGGAGGTGCTTGATTTCTGGGATAAGCCAACTGAAGTACAAACAATGCTGATTCACATCAGATGTTCACTGAAACAAAACGTAAGATACGTGTCTGTCTTACTGCATTGGGGCTGCAGTGGATCCAATTTCCTTATTTTAGGAAAAGTTTGAATCTTGCTGGCAAAACTCAGTGAACTTTTCCTGGACCCAGCGTCCCAGGCTATTTTTTTTTTCCCCAGCTCATAATTATTGTAATTTTTTGCAAGCTCATTGTATTTTCAGGTACACTAATATGGATGAGATGAAATTGTACACATCTTGTGATCTTTTCTCCCCTGATTACTGGCCTGTTTCAGTTCCTCATTTAAAGCCAAAGGATGGCTGTTCCCATGACTGGCCTTTATTTTTGGGGGTAAGATCTAATGCACTAAAATGGGTGAGGCAGCTCTTGGTCTGAACCTGTCTTGATGTTTTTGGCTGGGCAGCACTTGAAACAAAACTAGAGTATGTTGTGAGCTGTCCAGGGCTGGGGCTGGCCTTTCATTGCTGCTACACCCAGCACCAAGCACCTGGGGGGTTTTGGTCTTCATCAGGCCTCAAAGAAAAATTGGATTAAGAATGTTTTCAAGCTAGGCTGTCCACACTACCGCGGAGGATAGGCATGACCCAACGCCTATCCTATAGTCATCCATCCAAATCCTGGATCGATGATCTGGCTGATAAGTACTTTGAAATACAAGTGGTGGTGGCCAGCCCAACCTACTGCCCCCATCCCGTCCCGTCCCGTCCCATCCTGTCCCATCCCATCCCACCTTCAGAGACAACAAAGGCAGGTGGAAAACTGTTCATAAAAATGACAGGGTCCATGTCAAAACTTCTGTTGATCTTGGGAAACAAGAAGGTGGGTGCAAAATTAAGACTGTCTGAACCTGCGAAACCTGTGTATGCAGATACCCATGCTGCTCCTGTACTCTCTCCTGGCTTGATTTCAATAACAATACTCAGACCTTGCTTTGTATAAATTAATTTGAAAGTTCTGTAGAAAAATCAAATCAAATCAAAAATCTTATGTTGCTTCCACCACTTTTAGCCCCTGCCCATCTCCTTTGAGTTGGATGCTGCTTGTCCATTATCTCATCTGCCACGTCTGAAATTACCCACTTACTTTTTGCACTCTCTTTCCCTTTCTCGGAATTGCATTTGCAGAAATGTACATAAACACCTATTCTTCGGGTCAGCATTTCAGTTAGTTTTAAATTGTACATTTCTATTTCCTGGGTCTTTACTTATTTATTATTAGTTATACTGAGTCTTCTTCTGAGTGTTTGCATTGATCCTGATAACTCTGTTGGGTTCTTATCTGTATAAATAGATCAATAGCTTTTGGATTGCACTTTCTGAAGCAACAGACTGAGAGGCATGCTTCAAACTTGAAAGCTTATGTACTGAATTTATTAATATAGCCAGCCATTACAAATGTATGGTCCATAAAATGACTTCAACCTCATTTAAAAATATCTGAATTTTGTACATGTTCTTCCTGGCTAGTTGTATTTTGCAGTTGCCTAAGTTTAGTAATGCCTTTTTACTTTAAAGACTCCCTCAGTTCAACAGGGGAAAGGGTACTACCAGTGTCATGATGAAGTTCTTTCTGGAGTTGACAGGGTTGGGATAATTGTGGGTCCCAGCAGTCAAAGGGTGTGTGGAGCATCCTGGGCCCCTCAAAGGGACTAATCTAGTTCCTTAGGATCTAACAGGATTAATCTAACAGGAATCTATCTCCCATCTCAAATAGGAGATTCTCCCTTCTCTTAAACCGCAGCAAGACAACCCCCCCTCTACACTGATACTGAATTGAAGTCAGGCACAAAACAAGACTTTCAATTTTTATTTCTAGCTTGCTCTGAAAAGACCTCTTTGAGCTGTCTTTCTCCAAGCCAATTTTGGGCTAAATAAGAAAACACAGTTCCACAAAATCTCAGTGTGAAGCCAGCAGAAACACAGCAAGATAATAGTGTAGCAAGATAAGGGGGATTAAGATTACCTCTGGGCTTTTTTGAGAAACAGGGGGGTGAAAAAGTTAATGGAATGCTCAACTGGGAGATGTTGCTGGGACCTGCAAAAAAATGATAGACCAAGATAGCTTGTCTTGGTGCACAGCAGTTGCTCCTTGTGAAACACCATTGCACAGCCAGCCTTTTCTATGTACGTTGAATTCCACACGGCTCATGACATGGAGCCTTTTGGAGCTTTGGGTAATGAAGCTGATAATTTCCAGCTGATGTACGTAATAAAGAAGTGGCTGAAGCACAATGATTTGGCCATTAGCAAAATTAGAAATACAACAGCTGGCAATGCAGTAGCATAATCATTGCAGGATGGGTGCTGTGTCTCCTGTTGGCTGTTCAAGGATCCCTCGGAGGGTGGGGTGAGGATTCATGCACCATTTGTTACCGTGGTGGAAGGCTCTGCCTATCGATTACACCTCATTTAAGAAGGTCTGGTGGTTGCATCCCATCCACTTGTGATTTTTCTGGGCCAATTTGGCTCTTGCTTAATGCAGGAGACGGCTCTGGTGCAAGCATGGCAGTGCCTCCTATGTTCTGCTTGCAAGAGCAGCACACACTGAGAATTTGCTTGTATTGTTGTGGAAATTAGAAGCTACTTTAATCACTGTGGTGAGTCTAAGTGGAATATTCTGCAGAGACAATAACAACCACTGACAGTCTAAATTCAGTGGAGGCCTGATCCGGCTTGTATTGAAGCTGAAGTAATATTTCTATTGTACTTACTGGACACTGGCCTCAGACTCAAAAGAGTGCACTTCAGATTGAACTTCTCTGCTTTTGCAGAGATCTTATTAGATTTGCAGAGCTGGTATTAGATTTGCTCAGTGGTATGAGAACATTACTATTCCGTTAAATTACTTTTTCAGTTAATAATAAATTCTTTTCTACAAGGGTTTTTTTTTTTTAAGTCCTTTTTACCTGTTTGCCTTCAACTGGTTAGGGAATTCATTCTGTCTTTCTGTCTCAAACTATTACATAGTGCTACCTTGCAGGAGGAAACAGCTCTTGTCCAGTTTGCAGATGAGTACTCTGTATGCTAAACTTTTTGTCCCTTGTGCAGGATGTCACCATTTTACTGCTGGAACCAAACCAAGAGGACCCTTAAGAGTTAATTGGAAGCCTACATCAAAACAGGTTAATTGGAAGCCTACATCAAAACAGGTTTTGACCCCAAACTTTTCCAGGGTAGGGCTCAGCACCGCCTTCTGGGGAAGTGCTCCTCAGCTCCTCGTATCAGAGCCTTTTCTATCGCAACGTGCAGATACACTCTGTGAGCACATTTCCAATGAAACAGATCTCTGAGATCAGAACTGTAATATATTATTTGTAGTATTTCCATCTATAATACCAGCAGTGTGCTGAGTGCCTTGTAAAGGCGGTGGAGGACAAAGTCCCTGCCCAAAGAACTTAATAGTCATATTTTATTCAAAATGAAAAATATCCATATGTTGAGCCTGTATGAAACTGGATTAAAAAGGCTTTTCTCCTTAAATCAGCACACAGAAATACATCCCCCTGAGGGGAGCGGAGGAGAAAGCTGTGGAGCCCGGCTGGGATCAGGGAAGATTGGCCCCCCACCGCCTCCCTGGCTGGTTTTCCCTGTGCAGAAGATGGATGGGGGCAGCGGTGGGGCTGTACCCCCCCGAGCCACCTGCTCTAGCAGCAGCCTGTGCTCTTCGGACACAATGAGCTCGCTCTTCCCATTTGCCAGAAGTAAAGAGGGTCTCAAACATGGTTCCCCTTCAATATTTTGTCACATCACATTTACTTGCTATTTCTCCATGCAGCACATCACAGTGACAAAGCCCTTTCTAAAAATATATTAAATATATTTCATATATGATATCATCAAAAACGAATGAAAAATAAATCACAGCATCCGAAGAAATCTTTGAGAAAAGTCTACATTCCTGCATCAGGTATCGTTGAAGTTCAGTGGAAGTGGGGTACTTCTGTCCTAATGAACACCAGTGAGAGCGAAATGGAGCACAGTGCTCAGGTAGGGAGCAGTAAGCGCATCTAAAATGTTTTTGAGACAAGGAAGGCAAACCCACCATTACACGCTGCAGGCTGAGAAGCAAAGCCGACGAGAGTTTTGAAGCCCTAAGTTGCAGCTAATTGCAGAAGTTTAATGTGTTTCCACATGAGTGAGGCTTGTAAGCACAGGACTGGAAAATTAGGATTAGCAAATGAGTAAATTAAACTGAAATTTGGGCAAAGAGATATGAAAGTAGATTTAAGTGCTTCAGCCATCATGGGCTTTGCCTTCCAATGACTTTTTTTCCTTTGAAAGCTGTCTATGAATTCGTACTGGATTTGAAATTGTTTCCATTACAGACACTAGAGATTTTGCAGGGAAATCTGCTGGTGTTACGGAAGAACAGTAACAAGAACACCACCAGAAGAGATGTAGGCTGAAAGTGCTTCAGTTTTGATTTAATGATCTCGCTTTTGCGAAACGCTCAGCACACAAACAATTCCTGGGCTTCACTCCTGGCCACAACACAAAGACAGAAAAGGTTGCATGCAGACCTTGCTGAGCTGCTCCCGGATCCTGAGAAAATGTCTGTAACAGTCTAACCCCAAATCTACATGTACCTACTGAGCTACAGTTAGATCCAAGGCTTCCCTCTCCAATTTGTGTGGTTAGATCGTGCTGATTTCATCAACAAAGTCATTTTAGCACCCGTGCTTAATCCAAAATCTAGTCAGATATTTGTTTAGGAGATTTGAGTAATCTCTTTAAGAGAATTAACAAGTGCTGAAGTCCCAAGGAACAATCTCTCAGCCCTGTCTGGAGCACAAGGATTTGAGGTCAGAGCTAGGTGAAGGGTCTTTTTAAGACAGTCTGGAAACAAAACAAATTCTCTTTAGAGCCAGACTGCTTACAGAGGCACACAGCCTGCAAGTGATTTTAGGTTGCTTTTTGGGTTCAGCTGTTTGGCAGTTCTGGAGGCAGCCCAGGACGTGTGGCACCGACGGTGGTAAGGCAGGGGCTTGCTCCAAGGGGTTCCCTTCTGAGCCACAGTCACCTGCAGTCCCTGGCCAAGCAACGCATGAATTTTTTTTGACGCTTTTCCAGTGTGTCACTGCATGCTGCCTGTTGGCCCTTCGTGATACAGTGCTGGCCCTGGGGCTGTGTGTTGGGAGAAAATTTCTAGTTAAGGGAAAATTCACTCAAAGTCACTGATGCTCAAATACAGAGCTGTTAATCTTCAGTAAGTCCTGGTTCAGAAATTAGTCCTTTTTTTTTTTTTTTTGGATAAATGCTTAAAAAGATTATCAGTGGATATAAGGTCAAATGTTCATTTGAGGCTCTTGGGTAAAATTTTGGGAAGTGCTTTGAGGAATTGGCTTTGAATCCTTGCATCCAAAGCTACTCAGCGTGTTCTGGTTGTTGGATGGATCTGAAATAAACCATTTCTACATGCCCTTGGCTGAGAATATGTGGTTGACATCTCACAAGATTAGCCATCCTCTTGCAGATTGCTCCAAGAAAAATAACAGAAATCCCACAAAAGCAGTGTTCCTACGAGGTTCCTATCATGTCAGGCAGAATGGCCAGGAAACAGCTCATGGCATTGTTGTGATATTAACCCTTACACCCCCCCTTCTCCCCAAAAGACCGATGAAATTTTATCTAGATCCAGAAGCAGAGGACGTCATGTTGGCCCTGCGTGGGTGGCTGCTGCGGATGCTCATCTCAGGCACCCTGCTGCTTCACAGCTGGCAGCGACAAATAAATTTATCAGTCATCTGAGCCAAGGTTCACCAGATGGAATTGCATTCTGCTTAGAGGGAATATTGGACTATTGCAGCCTCAAGAGTAGAAGTAGTTTTGGGTATTAAACTCATCTTAGCTTCCAAGCTTTGGACTGAGAGAGAATTCGGAGCATAAATGGGAATCCTGAGGCCAAATACCCCAAACTTGAGAGCACATAAAGCAGCAGTCATACCTGGAAGCGGTATTTCAGCTCTCCTAGTGTGGTTTTACAGTGAAGTTTTCTATCCAAGACACAGAAAGCTTGTTATATCTGTGTGGCTGATAAATTGCAACAGCAATGATTTTACCATAAAACGAAACAAACCTCCCGTTAGACAAGTGAGAAGCAGTATTAAATCTCATTCCTCTACATTCAAGAGACATTTATATAGGGACCTAGTAATATTTTGATATTTGGAAAAAAGGCAGCTTATATGAGTAAATAGAAGAACATAGCATAGCATATAGCAATCTTCTTGGCAAGGCCTATAAAATTGAAGGTAAAAGATGTATGGCAGGTGTTGCCTAAAGTAACACAACAGTTACACAATAGACAGCCAGGGAATATGGTAAATACAAGAAGAAATTGTTGGTAAATTCAATACACCCCTGGCAGATCATTCAGACCAAGCAGAGGGGTTTAAGATGCCCGCTGCACTCACTGCAATCTGCTGCTAACCACATGCCAGTGGCCTGGCTGTCTGTGGCTGCTGCAGAGGTGAGAAGAGGAAAAGGGGCCCGGAGGGTGCTAAAAGCCTGACCGTAACGCAGGCCTGACCCTGAGATACTTTCTTCTATTAATGCCAGACTGAAAATCTGAAAGTCTGAAAGTGTAGTGAAAATGCATTACGGGAAGGCACGCAGCATTACACAAGTCATTGAATGTTCATTCCTTAGTCTAACATTTGTTTCAGCACAAACTCTACCAGCTCCATGGGATCGGTTCCAGGTTTATTCCAGGGCAACACTGAACAGCTAGTGCCTGAACCAAGGGGCCTGTGAGGTTGCCAAAGAAAAACACCGGGGTTAGAAGCAGCTGCTACTGCCTAGCTCAAAGGTTTGACGTGAATTTCAAGGAGCAGAAGTGGTCCCCGTTCAGACTCCTGGTCACCCAATCTTCCCTCGATCTATCAGAAGATCTCCAGGACATGCTGGAGACCCGCAAGTCTCTGAAAGCTCAGCTAAGCTTTCGGAGGTTATCATGACAGAGCTTTAAGTACCAATGTACAGCATCTGCCAGCATTAATGAAAGCCTTCTGATGGGCCTCTCTGTAATATTCATACTTTACGATAGCCTAAAAACAGCTGGTCCTGCATCAAACTCATTGCTATTTGCAGAAACAGAATCAACACATAAATAAACTGAAACAAACATAAAGAAACGAAATGAGAGAGGCTTTCTTAGTGGTTCTCGGAGACAAGGTGCCTAAGGGCGTAGAGGGACTACATAATTTACAGGTCGGGAATACACGTACCTACCATATGGGTATCACGCTCACGTACCGTTACCATTCTGCACGTAAGCACACAGAACTGGTGGGGTGGAAGCAAACAACTACCTCTTGCTTCTTTTTCAGCCCCTCAGCTGCTGACTGAAGCCCGCACAGACCGCAGACTGCTGCTGGCAGCAGGCTCACACAACACGCAGCTCGCACAGACAGCTCTTCTTGGTGGCACTTTCAGAAAGACTGGGTTCAGCCCACGTTGTGGCTGCGTCATGTGAGGAACTAGGAAGCGCTGATACTCAGTGTTGCATCATCAGGACGTTTTTAACGTGATATACCCAAATGTTAGTTATACCCCAACACTGCTGGGAGCTGTAACAGCAGGGTTTATGGCTCTTAACGCACAGCACGCTGCTACTAGCCACAGCACTAATGTAGATCTCCCAATACTAATGTTCTTTATTATTAAACACTACTAATAACATATATTTTCACCTGGAAGTGGAAGCACGTGCTGAGGGCATTCTATAGCAAGCTTGTGCCTTTTACTCCCCAGCCATGCCTCACTCGAAGCACAGCCCTGCTGACCCAGCTGGGGTGCACATGAATGCCACCGAGGCCGTCTCCTCAGTAACTGCAGCCAGATGAAACACCCAAAATACCCATCTCCTGCTCACTGTCCCTTGCAGTTGTGGCTAAAGTGGATGCTAAACCTCCTACCTGAACTGCAGAGGTACAACCTATGTATCACAAAGCAGAACGGTTGGCTTGCAAACAAGCTAACTTTTGCTACTACCCTGCCTTCAGGCTTAATTGTAAAAATAACATTTTTTTCCCTACTGTGTTGTCTTAAAACACTACCTGCACTCATAAACTAATACAGGGAGCCTATGCCAGGCGCTCAGATGATACAAATTGTCGTTAGGGATCTGTTAAAGTTAGTGGAAGTATGACGAGGTAGAGCGATCAGCTCCAGGTGCTCACCATCCCGGCCAGATTGGGAGCAGATAAAATGCTCACCCAGGAGCACTGGGGGCTGGTTTGCTGTGAGCAGTTTTGGAGAGCTTCTTGCTGAGGTGTTTTGAAGAAAACACCTTTTGGAAGTGTTGGCCGGAAGAAGGAGGAGCTGTGTGGTATGGGGAAAGATGTTTGCAAGCAAGGGGGAAGCACCATTTGTATGTCCAAGGTACTGCATCTAGTAGTCTGAAACTATTCCCTTTTTATCTGTTCATTGCTTCTTTGAACACTCAGTTCAAGTCAGGCCGACTGTATGTGCTTTCTTCTTTGTGCAGGCATGCAGGTATGGGAGAAAAGTGGAGAAAAGCCTGTATTGGTTTATACCTATCACTCTTTAACAAGAGCAGACTGTGGGTTCAGGGTTTTAGTTCAGCTGGTGGACTGTACTAAATGCAGACTGGCTCTGCTGCTCTTATGTATGGGTTATCTTTGATGCAGTCAAATTGCTTTAGAAGTATTATAGAAGGTGAAACAGAGCCAGCTTTATAGGCAATAACAATAGAGTGATATTATTTAGGCTGAAATAAGTCAATATTTGGAAAATTCCACTCTTAGTAATAAGATCTTGCCTGAGGGAGGCTGCTTGGTGCTGCCTGTGGTGAGGGCAGCTCAGCACCATGAACAGCGAGAGGAGGAAAGGCCAGTGGGGCACAAAGGGTCTGAAACTGGGAAAATGAAACTGGGAAACTGGAACATGAGAACAGAGCTTTAGTTACAAGGTGGGACAGGGGCTGAGTGGGGGCTGTATGCCTGGTGGGAGGGGATGCAAAGCTGGTCACCGAGGCGTAGTGTGAGCAGGGCATAGCCATGGGCTTCAGTTAATGAGTGGAGGAAGAAAAGGCCAGCTTGGAGAAAGTGTGAAATGGTGGAGATGTGAGCTGCTGGGGGACTTGTCCCTTGCAGCACTTGATGAGGACCCTGTTTCCAGCTGGGGCCAGCACAAGGCTATACCTGACCTGCTTTCCCAGAGCCTGCTAGCCCTGGAAGCACCAGACTCCAGCTGTGCTACAGTGACACTTGTCCTATAAAACTGACAGCAATGATGAATGATAGCCCATATTTCTGTAACATCATCTTAGCACACCTAACAATGTACCATTGACACCACTTGTGAGGGCTGGACTGCAGCCAGTTCCTTGATGAGGCAGTAGCTGGGCCATGGCCCTGCAGTGAGCCCCAGTCTGTGGTGCTTGTGGTCAGCAGATGGGGTGAGGGACTTCCCTTTTCCTTCTCCTCAATACCTCCCTTCCCCAACTTAACAACCCTTCCTTACAGCAAATGCTATATGTCCAGGATGTTTAGAAGGTGATGTTTAGGGATATCAGCTGCCCAGCCCGAGCATATAGGTGGTCTCAGCTTGAGCTTCAAACTATGAAGGCACCTCCTCTACCAGAGCAAGTGTGTGCTACTCAGCTTTACTGCATTGGAGCAGCTGTCTGTAGTACCAGGCAGCAGGTATAATGACATTGCTGGATCCTTTCTGGGACAAACTACAGCAGTAACTCATTTAGTATAACTCCAAGGGAGCCAATTTTGCTAGTTTTGGAGATGTTACAAGCCACTGAGAAATAAATGAGTTGTCTTTCTATCACTGGTCCATTGCACAGGTCAGAGCTTCTGTTTTTTTGTGGGCTGAATCTGTTATTGACCAGTGTATTCTATGCTGCAAATGGAAATTTCAGCCTTCAGGTTCATGGCCATTAACGATGGTGATAAGTGGTGCATTTGTGTCACATGGTGAGCTGGCATGTGGAAGCTGTGGGCTGATGTCTGTGGCTGATATGTTCTCAGGTACTTTCTGTCGAAAGTGCCCATCCGAGTTGGATGCTTGCTGGTGTGAAGTGATGCTCCCTCCTAGGAGCAAGGCTCCCAAACAGCTGTGGCTTTCTCATGCCCTGGAGGGATTTACCCCTTCTGAGTTGTCTGGTTGTGAGAATCTGAAGGGGATAGGTTAAACTTCTCTGATCCTTTGTGGTGGGTTATAGTGAAGTTTTCTGCCCAAATAGTCTTATTTCCTCTGGCTCTGTCATTTGTCACTAGCTGGACTTTTTGGCTCAGTGGCATAACACAGACCAGATGTGACTTGGACTGCAGGTGTAAGAAGGGAGCTGAAGCTGGCAAGCATCTTATGTATGCAAAGGAGACTGATGCAGCTGAGAGTGACTAGGCTAAAGACTACTGTAAATCCTTGAGTGTGGGCCTGCATAAACCATCTCACCCTGAGTGGAGTTCGAGCAAGCTGTGTGCTTATGCAATTAAGGTGAAGCTGTGCTGCTTCTGCTGTGGCTTGAGCACTTAGAGCACTTGATAGGGATGCAGACAGGTCAGTAACTGCTGTGTGGCCATCTACTTAATCCCTGAGTGGGAGGAATTGGCATCTGTGCTGTGTGGAGGAGCAGTGGGTTTGCCTTGGGCCATGTAACTGCAGGCTCAGACCCTGAGCAGGGATTGCCATCTCAGCAGCACCTGTGCTCTTGTTTTGCTGGGCTTGGTGCTTATCTTCATGGATCAGGAGTTCGCAATCAATTCCAAAAATACCAACAGTACAGTTTTAGCCCATTAGTCAGATCAGGAGTGGATGTGTACTTAGGAGAAATTGCTTTTAAAAGAAGTATCAATCTTATAATTGCTGCGAAGGACTGACACAAGAAGGCAGGTTTTCTTCCACCCAGTGGAACAGAAAAGGAGTCAAATTCTAGGTGGTTTTCAGTTTTTCCATTGACTTGTGTTTGGAGGTGATCAGCTACCTTCCTTCCTGGCTTTCCTGCCTTCAGACAGGGCAGAGCTGCAGCTGAGGAGCTGTCCTGTGGCTTTAAGGCTGTGCATGAATGGGAAGCTTTGGATGCTACTATAGAGATATAACATGACTAATCTGCAGGCATCTGAGAACACTTATGACTTAGCTTTTGGTCTTGTATCTGTTACTTCACTTATGGGGCTGTTGATAACTCATAATGCACATCAGGCCATATCTTGATGATTAAGAGGGGTCTGCTTTATCTGTAACTAGTGTGAAATGCAATTATTTTTAAGTGGTGTAACTTCCTGCACCAGCTGGACAAGCGGTATTAAATGGTTTTCATACCCTGGCTGGAGGTGTGCTGCGAGGTGCTGAAGCACAGGGCCAGCTCTGGAGCTCGTGTGGGGGCAGGAGCCCTGTGGTGGAGGGCAGAGGGATGGGGGGGAGTGAGGCAGGGTCAGATGGGGTGTCTTGGATGGCTGGGGAGGGAGAACATCACCTGGGGGTGATGAGGGATGTGACAATGATGATAGAGCTCTGTGACACTGGAGGATGGGTGGGAGTGAGAGGGAAGGGCTGGAGATGGTGAGGGAAAGAAAGGTCTGTTCTTTCTACATGGAGCCCTTGTGCTGGTGGTAAATCCCATCTGGGAGCAACCTTTGCTGCCTCATGCTGACCTGCTAATTGCTGGCAGGAAGCTGGCAGTGCAGGGACCTGGTAGACCTGCTGGCAGCAGGGGGATGCTCTGTTACCCTTCCCTGCAGCTGAAACTTCCAGTGCTTGTCAACACCACACACCTCAGAGCTACTTAAGCTGAGTATTTGCAGAGACAGACTTCAGTTTTAACCAGAAAACCATGTCCTACCTACATGCTCATGGTTGGGTTTATTCAATTTGAGATTTTTTTCTTCCTTCATGCAAGACATTTTCTCTCCCCTTTGGTCTTTACACGCCAGCAGCAGAGTTAAGAATTGGAAGCAGAGTGAAAAAGGGCAGTTCTCAAGGCTTGCCACATCTCCAGTGTGCAGGGCTGCTGTTCAATTCACAAACCCAGGACAGGAGCTAATTGCTGAGAACAGTGGGATAGTTCAAAGCTCTAATTAAAGGTGATTTTCCATCTCTACTGATAGTAGCAAGAGCATGCAGCCTCACTGTGCTGGAAATGTACCAGTGAACAAGACCACCTTATCAATGAGGGTGCAGATGGCCTCTTTCAGAGATGGGCATGGCTCTTCTGAGCAAATTGGAAGTTAAATTGACTAACACTGGGTGGAAATTTGGCCTGCTATCCTTCCTGCACCCCTGGCAGTGTGGCTGGGGGATGATATTTCTGAGCACAAAGTGCCAGGTTTGTGCCTGTGCTCAGTGGTGAGCGCAGTGCTAAGGGAAGGCAGCTTGATTCGGATCCAGCCCAAGGCACCGGTGTGTGCCCAAAGCACAGGGGTTAAAGTGTCTGTGTAGCTGCACCAGGAGCTCAGACATCTGTAGTTAAGTATTAAAACAGCAGCTTTGCCTAAATGACAACTCGCTTTCTAACTACGTGCTTCTTCATCCTGATTCATTCCTGGTAAAACACCTATCGAAATCACTGCCTTCTGCCTGCTTGTGTAAACACCCAAATGTTACACCCAGCAGCATTTACCTGTAAGTGGGCACAAATGAGTGCATCTCTGGCCACGTGGGAGCCACAGGGAGTTCTGTCAGAGTTCAACTAGCATTAAAATAATTCCTGTAAAAGTGCGTTTCTACTATTGTGCTGTAATCTCTGCTCTAGACCTCTAGCTAAATGCACATTAAAGTCTAGGGTCAAGCCACCTGGCAGTAAATTAATGGTCTGTAGTGTGGCTGCTACTGTGATGTGTCTTCTATTAAGAGGCAATGTTGCTGTAAGTGGTTCGTGCCCAGCTTAACAGTGCTCATGGCTTGCACCTGCACAAGGAAGGATGCTTGTTGCATTTCAACAAGACATGAGCCAAGAGGCACTGCTCAGCCTGAGAGGCACTGCAGAGCTGCCTTGTTCTGAAGGGAGGCTCTGAATTGGAGTGGGAACTTCTGGCATGCCCCCCTGTATCATTTCTGGGCACTCACATGGACCCCTTCACCAGCTGGAGTATTGCTGCCTGCTCTTCTCCTGGAGGGTGTCACAAGCATCACGCTTGTAACCTCTGGATGAACATGCAAAACCCAGGCGGCTCCTTCTTGCTGCTGTCCTTTTGCTGGCACAACGTGCATCATCTGGTTACCAGTACACTGATATGCCAAATGATCTTTAAATATAAAGGAGACTAATGTTGGGTCACTCTGGACACATGCAATACTCCAGCCTATGTGGTTGCCTCTGGGTTTTTCAGGAGCAGCCTGCAAGGCAAGGTTCAGTGCTCTCCGGCACCCTGGTGCTTGGCATGCAAAGTGGCACAGAGAGGGGTTGATTTCTCTGGCTCATTTAGAAGGGGAAAAAAAAAAGGAAATGAGAGATTTACCAGCTGCAAAGGTGGGAAGGGTGCTGAGGCCTTCTGCTTTCCTTCCCCATGGTTGTGCTGCTTTTCTCTCTGGGGCCCCATGGTGCTAGTCCTATGCTCCCATCTGAAGAGCTCTGGCTGCGGGCTCCCTCCAGAGCCCATTGATGCAATCTGGGTCATTCAGAGAAGGTTGTCAGGAAGGATTCTGCACCTCCCTGCTGTGCTGGGGCTGGGATTTGCCTTCCTGGTGTGTGAGGGGCTGGGCTGGTCCCCAGTCCCTGACCTGAACCCAGCTCGCTCAGTGCTCTGTGCACTGCTCAGGCTCTGTGCTGTAGCCTCTGGACTCCCGCAGTGTCCCTTGGGGGGCCAGCTGAGAAGGGGACGCTTTGGCACTGCACTGGGGACATGGGGAAATTGCCCTGTGGGATCCATCTAAGCACTTTTTTTTTTAACATAGGGACAAGTCAATGGCTGAAGGTAGCACTTTGTGGCTATGCCCAGGGGCTGCAGGTGAGCAAGGGGATTTTCAGCAAGGCAATGACCCCCTCCTGGCACAAGACCGCTTTTCTTGAAGTGGGGCTGAGTGGATTACTGTTGGGAGCTAATCTGTGTGGCTGCTTCATAAATTTCCCTAGTGTCTGCACTCGGCGCTCAGCATCAGAAGCTAAATGTGCAGAGAATAACTGATTTCAGAAATGCTGTGCAAGAATATGCACATGCAGAGGTCCAGAGCAAATTACAGATAAAGCTAAAATACAAAAACTGATGTAACAACTCATGTTTTAATGCCAGTTTAGTACCATGACATCAGATACTGTGCCAAGCACCACAGCTTGGCAGAAGCAAGCAGTACCTTACTCTAGGTATTTACACAGCAGATGAATGCTAGTGGTGACAAATCGAACTCCAAAGGAAGAAGCTTTGGGGCAAAGCAATGGTCACCAGAGCAATGAATTCCCAGGCACTCCACATATATACCAGTGCAAAACAATGGAAATCAATGCTTATGTTCCTATCTGGTGGTTGTTTCTGCTTAGCTGTAGGATTTTATTCAATTTGAGTGCTCAGTGCCGCAGTTTCTTCACTTGTAAGTCCCTAACCTGCCTGTTTGTCCTTGCGTTAAAGGCCCTGTTTAAGATATGGCTTTGTTCTAGTAGCTGCCTGTATGCATTCAAAAAACCCAAACTCAATGCTTTCTGTGGAGTATGGACAGCCAGATCAGCCTGTGGCTGGGATAGCAGCACCGTTGTGGTGCAGGCTGAGGTGTGCACGGAAGTTTGTGCTCTGCCCCTGGGAAGTTTGTGTGCAGCTGCTGTTCCCTCAGCCCTTCGTCACTTTAAATGTAAATAAGTAAATCTTTTATTTTCACCCTAAAATAAATGAAGATCAATATGAGGTTAAACAAGCATCAACAGCACATGAAGCCCATGAAACCTGGGAGCTGGCAGCTTGTCTCAGTTTGCTGCTGCTGCTACACCTGTAATTGCCCTGGTCTGGCTGAGGAGCACAGAGGGGGAGCGCTGCACAGCTGGGGGCTGAGCCCAATGCATGGGCTGGGGGGGCTGGCCATGAGTTATCCCATGCCAGCTACAGCCAGAGACTTCCTGATGATTTCTGTCGTGGTGCCAAAAGCAGCTTTCTGCCCACAAAGTTTTGCTTGTGCCACTTCCCTATCCCATATGCTGTTTTCAGCCTCAGTGCATTCAGGGCTATTTCACTTTCCACATTAGAGGTCCACAGGGTGTTCTAGCAGGTCCCCCCCATAGAGTATTACAATATACATGGCTAAAATATTACCCGAAACCTTTAACTCCAACCCATGAATGCTACCAACAGCTAATTCCTCAGACAAGCAATTGTAATTCATACCCTAAGCCAGCACTTGAACTTGCTTGCCTGCAGAATGTCCTTCACTCCAATCCTCGGCTTGCAGCCTGGCTCGTGCCTGCTGCTTGTCAGATAGAAGTGCTCTAGGAAATCCTTTTCCAAGGCATGCTGAGCTGCCAAGCCCTAACACATGCTATAATCACCCTTCCCTGGCACTGTCCCCACGTCCACCACCTCTCCGTGCCCCGCGGCTGCCGCCCCACGATGACCAGCTTTACCTTGGCAGCAGCAGTACCCAAAGCAGAGAGTTCAGTGGGACAGGAAGATTTTTCCCATCGTCTACTTCAGTGGTTTCCACCTTTGGGAAAGCAGCAGCCTGTGTGCAAGCTGGAGGTTTCTATGTAGTTCTCAATGTGTCTCCAGATATTTCTTGCTGCTCTCACAGTTCCTGGGTTGTTTTAATTGCTTTGTATCTGCGTAGAGGTAAAGCACCAGCGTTCAGTGACTTTTTGGAGATGAGCTGCCAGAAGGAAGCGGGTGAGAAGACCCTCTGGATAAAGTCAGCCTAGAAAAGCCAGGGTTCCTGTCTCTGGATGTTGCTCCCCGGAGCTCTCTGGTGCCCCTGTGCCTGCAGAAGCCCCTCTTCCCACCTGCTCTGCCCAGGCTCCTCGCGTGGCCCCGGGGCATGGTGCTCACCGGGGCAGGGCGCGTGCTGCAGGCGATGCCTTGTTCTCGCTTGCTCCTTGGAAGAAAACCGCGGAGCTTGGGCAGAAAAGGGAGCTCGCAGCGGTGTCTGGTGGTGGGGCAGCCCTGCTCCTGCGGTTACTCCTCGCTTGCGATCTCTACTTTGAGAAATGCCAGGGCTGTGACGGAGCAGCCGTGCTGCTGCTGCTACGACGCTCGCCTGACACCGTGCCTCCTTGGCGGTGTGATGACAGGGGCTTTCCAGCCCTTCCCTCCGTCACCTCCATCCAGACTGCTCTGTCCTTGGGTGGTGTTTGCTTTTCTGAGCTGAGAGCGTGCCAGAGAGACTTGCTTGCCTCAGTCTGCTTGCTGCTGTCCTACACCGTGCACTTGCTGTTTGCTCCTATGGCCAAAATAAAAGCTGCTTTTCCCAGCAGGAGAAATGCATGATCCATGGCTGCGGTAGGATCTTTTCCCCCTGTTTAAAATGTGAGGTCTAATGAATTAAGAAGCTACAACCCATCTAGATCTTATACCAGTCAGTCTCTGATTCATCAGAGAGTCTCCTTGGTAACTAGCTGTTCCTCTCTGATGGTTTGTTACAAAAAAGCTCTCCCAACTTAAAGATAAAATACAGCAAGAGCAGGAAGAGGAGCTATGCCATACAGAGACATATGCCTTGTGTGCATGTGGTTGTACAGGATATTTTCCAATGTGTGTGGGAAGCAGCCTCTCCGTGCAGTGGCACAGGTGGGGAAGGGGCTGCCCTGCCTCTACCAGAAGCCCATATTTCTCGGGAACCCCATCTGCAGGGCGAACAACCCCAGTGGAGATGGTGGTGTTGGTGTTTAATGAGGGGCCGCCTCCCTCCCCATTTCCTCAGGGGCGTTATGCCCTTTGAGTCCTGCAGCACTAATCCCTCTGAATGAACACAACAAACAGCAACAAAACTGGGTCTGTCAGGTGCTTCTATCTACCCATCACTTCCCTCAAAGTGAGGGGATTTTGGGCTCAGCACTGGAACTCGACCACCTCTGCCTGCAGTGCTGGCTGTGGGCTGTCATGCACCACAAGTGTTTTGAGGCAAAATCTGTTCCCATTAAGCATTGTGGCATCATTGTGGCATCTGAGCAGAAGAGACGCAGGTTCAGGTCCTCCAATCCATCCCTACTCAGACCTGGCCAAAAGCTCAGCTATAACGGCATTACCCCCACCAGCACAGCCTGAAGAGCTCAAGCCTCGGTTTGCTGAGTGATACGGGTGGTAATGAACGGATGCTGATAAATGAGGGTTCAGACAATCAGGCTCATTTTCAATGCAATTAATCCATGTCAGGAACATGACCTCATTCCGGATAATTGAGGTCTTTGCAGATAATCAAAGCTGTGATAACGGAGGGCTGACTCTCCCTGCCTCCCTGCGTGGCAGAGCCCCTGGGGCAAGGGGAGGGAGGTGAACACCTCCTCGTCCTGCTCCCTTGTGGCTGCAGTGACACGGGAGGGCAGGCATCCTGCTGTGTCCCCAGCATGTCTGGGCTGCCTCAGGCCCAAAGGGAAGCAGAGGGAGAAGCCTCGCCTCCGCCTCCATCCCGCCTTTTCGCTTTCTTTATGGAGCTTAAAAGAGAGAGCAAAGCCTTGCTGCTGTCAGATCTCACACCTGCATCTTGTGGGAGGGACGTGGTGGGAAGGGAGGCGGAGGAGCCCTGAGGAAACGGGTGTCTGCAGGGCACGTCCTGGGGGAGGCAGCAGGATGGGGGCCGTGGCTCCTTCCTGCAGCACCTGGCGGTGGCAGGAGCTGCATCTCCCCAGGCAGGGCGCTGGGGCAGTTCCTGCACTGCCTGTTGTGGCTTGGTTGCAAACTGATATTTATTCCAAAATCCAACCAAACAGAACTTGGGTACAGTGTCTCCCTGTTGCTGTCTCCTTTGCAATGAGTCGCTATTTTGGGAAACCAAGCAAAGGTGGCCGCGGTTATTTGTAGCGGGGGAAGTTGTGTGGGTTCGTGAGTTCTGGTTTTGCTGTGGCTCCTCCACTTCATTTCAGTGGCTGGCCTAATCACGGGGCAGGTGCGAAATTACAGGAGTGACAGTAAAAAAAAAAATTGTGCACAGCCTCGGCAAGTATTTTTTATGAATTGGATCTCCTGAGATGAAAGCTTCGTTACAGTGAAACAATGAGCCTGCTACGCTTCCAGTAGTACAAATGGGTTTCATTTGTATTAGGAAGATACAGGCTTATTATTTTTAGTCTGTTCCTCTAGCACCAGGAATGTTTAATGTGGTAATCAATGTAATTGAGGAACTGAAGGTACAGAAAATTGCAGCACACTCGCAGGTGATAAGGACTACAGCTGCTGGGAGGCCTGGGGGCCTGCACAGGTGAAGACAGGAACGTGCAGGGGGATTCCTGCAGCCCTGACACCACTGCCTTGGGGCTCTGGGGCTTTGTCCCTCTGGGTTTACCATGACTGCCCCCTCCCCAAGAGCAAGCCCTGCCATTTGTTGGTGATTTACTGTGTGCTTTAGGCCGCGGCACAGGTGGCAGGGAGGAAAGATACTCCTTTGCTCTGCCCTGCTTCCCTGGGTGGGAAGGGACACCTGGGGTGGGCAGCCTGAGCACGGGGCTGGTGGAGCTGCCCCGACACCAGCCTAGATGGGTATAGGCAAGGAGAAATGTCTGGGATCCAGGAACATCAAGTATGCTGCAGGTGCAGTCTCCAAAGCTGCTAGATTCAGAGCAAACCTGAAAGAAAAGACAGCTTGCAAGGATGCCGTCAGGTTTCTTCTCAGCCCTCGCTGTTTTAATTTGTTTCACTTCAAGGAGGGAAATTTTCTCTGCTAAGAAGTTGCCTTGTTCTGGTGGTGGCCTAATAAATCACAGCCTCAGCAAGAAGCCCGTGCGGTGCGCATCGTGTGGGGAGAGCTGCTGCGGCTCCGCTCCCATGGGTGCTGCCCCACAGCCCGCACCACTGGGTCTGCGGTCTTACACAAGTAGCTACAGAGCAGGTCTGACCATCGAATTCACTCACTTTAACGTATGCAATCAGCTGTGCCGTGAGTTTCGTGTACGTGAGCTGCAGTCAGAGGGCACTTTGCTCGGGGAGCTGGCTGGGATCCGAGCTGGAGGGACGGCTCCGGCGGTGCGCACTGTGCCGCGTTCACACTTATAACAAAACTGCTCACAGTACAATGCAATTATCATGATTTAAAATTCCACTAGATTTTGAAGGCCTATATGCCGGGGGGGCTCCGTTTGCAGAGATGTTTCTTTTATTGTACCTCCTTGCCTAATAACTTTCCTGTTTGAACCACGCTGAACTGTGTTTGTGGTCTTTGCAGAAAATCTCCGTGCAGAATACTGCTCTGTTGCAAGCTGCTACTAGGGCCTGATTTATGTTTTGTGCAGGTTTAATTGGGTAAAAGTCCACACAGCATTTCCTGCTCCCCTTCTTAATTTTTGGCAGCACATCCCTCAGCCGGAGCAGAGCACGTCGGTGCTCTGTCACTGTGAGACCAGCAGCCTCTCCTCATCAGTCCATCCCCTCCGGGAGCAGCAGTCACTCTTGCAGTAAATTTTCGCCCCAAATAACATCTATCATTCTCCCAGCCCACTCCTGGTGCTCTGTAGACAGGCAGGCTTGGGTGGGAAGGGTGAGCTTTGCCCATCAGCCACCTAAAAGCAGACCTGCTGCTGGTGCTTTGGGGCTGCTGTGCGAGGTAAAGGTGCTGCAAGCCCCATCACCAGTGTTGGGGGCCGCAGGCAGGTCTGAGGGGCTGTCCCAGCTCCAGAAAGGCCAAGAACTGAATTGGGACCTACTGCAGGGGGTGGTTCAGATGTTCCTTAGCAGTGCAGAGGGCAATGTCCAGACCTGACAATTCAATATTTCCCAGGAGGGCTCCAGTTTCCTTAAACAACCTCGGGAGGTTTATCGTCACACAACCATTTATTGGGTGCCAAATGCACATGGGGCTGCGCGCGTAATTGCCATAGTAACCCTAGCCACAGCCTTCCTGTGCAGGGATTCAAATGCCAGACTGACGCATCCAGGGCAGTACCACACACACGTCCTAGCACAAACCCGTACACTTGTGGCAGTCGGCGTTCTGATTCTAGACTTCCACTGCCAGGCTAATAAGCGCTCACCAAACCTTGATTACCGACGTGTAATAAATACCTTTTCACTAGATGCAGGCTTCTGTGTGATGTCTTTAAGGTCATGTGGAATTCTATTTGCAATCTCTTTTATAAATAATAACACAAACACTTGCTGCTAAATTTGGCTGTCAGCAAGCAAATGCCAAGAAGCAAAATGATTATTATTACTGTTATTTGCACCATTCCAAAATCCATTAATTTGCTTGTTGCAGTGTTTGGTAATGAGCGCTCCTGCAGCAAGGTCACAGTTCTGTTTTATATCACATAACTATCTTTTCTCACGTATCATGCATAAAGCATATTTCTTGCTTAGGGCAAAATGTTTTATTAAAATTATTTTCCGTTGTTCTTTCTTACAGATTGTCTGTTATGACTGTAAAGATTTCCTGCATGACATCTCTTTTTTTAAATTCAATGCATAATTATATGAAACAGAAATTCATCTGATGCTACGTTAATAAACCTCTCATTATTTTCCTTGAACAGGGGGACGTGTTGCTATTATTTACACAACGACATGGATTTAGCTAAGCTTCGTGGAATTTTGCAGCCACTGACACTCGTATCGGGTACGGACAGAGCAGCGATGGAAATAATGTGAAGGCGAACTGGTCCTTTCAAGTCCAAAAGACTAATGGAAGTAGTAAAAATGGGAAAGATATGAAAGCAAGAACTAGTGAAATAAATATCCGAGCTGGGAACCTGCAGGAAGGGTTCACTGCGGCTGCAGATGCGCCTAGCTGAGTGTCAGCCCGGGTTAATTTGCTAGGTGACGGATGGTTTGGGAATGGACAAGTGCTGAAGAAAAATCTGGTGTCCCTGGGCCAGGTCTGCCCACAGAGCTGAGCCACTCAGGTGTCCTTGGAGCATCCCTAATTTACTGCAGCTGTGGCCTTGGAGTCTGTGGTTAAGGAATGGTTATGCAAGCCTGGACCTTCTTATATCTTTGGCGGTGCGCAAAGCCTCGACCCCCAGCACTAATGCAGTTATGACTGGCTGACCCTACGGTGCTTGATCTGCTGCAGCTGCTCTGATCTCCCCTTTGGCTCTTCCTCTGAGCCCTGTTCTGCCTCGGCTGGCTGCAACCACCTCTTGCTGAGCTCCCAGCCCTCCTGCTTGCCACCCTGCCCGGGTGCCTCTGCTTCCCCTCAGCTCCTGCTCCTCCAGACACCCAAACGCCCGCCTTGCCTCCCTCGGCACTGGTCCCACAGCCTCCTTGCTGGGGCTGGAGGAGCCCCGAAGATGCTCCCAACTTGTGGCAGCTGCTGTGCGAGGACAGGGCAGCGATGTGGTCCCCACAACTGTCAGCTTGTCCTGGACCTGCAAGGAGGTGAGTGCTGCTCTTCCCATGGATGTGGAAAACCTGCTGGGTGATGTTAAGTGTCTGATTGAAGGTCACGATGCATATCCTTGAAATTGCTTGATAAACACTTAATTCCCACCAAAGGACATGCTTTGGGCTGTGATCTTATCCTATAACTAAAGCTGGGATATGTTCCTCCTCTTTCATTTTAGTCCAGCGGTACGTTTTGCCCACGCTTAATAATAAGCGGAAAATCATTAACTTTGCCTTCTGATATATGTTTTTAATTTCTTTATTCATAATGAGTTCTTCGCTGCAGCAGCAGGGGTGAAATATGTTGTACTCCTGGAATTCCTTTGCAATTCAGCATTAATTAATGTCCACTTCTTATACAGTGTTAACAGTAACGAGCCTAATCTTTCAGAGGCCATTGTGGGAAATTCTGCCTTTGTTCTTTTCCAGCAAGCAAGTTGCCAGAAATACAGTGAAATTTGGGTCTTAGCCTTTGTTTAAAGCTGCCTCTTAGGGGTTTTGAAGGGCTGGAGGATGGTGAAGTGTGGTGCCCTTGTTATCCAACTCTGTGTCATGTAATGGAGATCCCAGTCAATCTGCTCGGCTTGCTTTTTTGTGTTTGCCAGGCTGTGCAGGGAAAGGACACTTCACTTCCACAGAGACTGTGATCAGCTTTGTTAGAACAACAGGTCTGTAGGTCCCTGCTCTACTCTGAGGAGTAAATACAAGCCCTGGTGGCAGCACCAGCACGTGAGTTTGTAGCACACCATGGCACATATGGATATGTTTTACAAAAAAAAAAAAATACTTGACGCCTTCCTCTTTGCTACACCCACTGAGAAATGTAGCCCTGATTAATGATATTTTTCCAAAGCTCCCATTGCATCTGTCTGAGCTGAATTCATATGCAGAAGTCTATATGAAGAAATGAATTGCTAGAATTCCTAATGAATTTGGTTATCAGAGAGGCCTTTCTAATAAAGATAATATATGTCAGCAGAGCTGGCAGGGTTTTTACTGGGGCAATTTTTCATTGAGTCCAGAGTAAATGTTCTCTGATAAATCTTGTCAGTGCTGTCACTCTTGGTCCTAATGGCGTGAATAGCCTTTTAGCTAGCAAAACAGCAGAGCTGTTCAGTGGCTCATGGGTTTTGGCATCACGCTCAAGTGTTCTCCAGCCTTTCCTGTCTTTTGCTAATCTCTCTGTGACTAATTCACCAACTTTTTTATAATGCAAGAGAGGTTGCCTCCATGTGTCTTTCCACCTCTGCTGTTCAGCCCCCTGTGACTGATGCTGCCTGCTCTCCCTGCAGGATGTGATCGACATGCTGCACTTCACCTGGCTGCCTTGCCAGAGTGGCGTAGGCAGAATTAACGCTTTGTTCTTAGAGCACCTGTATGGCCTGTTCTGTGTCTTTTCCTTTCAAAAGCTTTTGAATCAGATTTCCTCTCTGGCTTTCACAGCCAGGTGTAGCCGTGGACTGAAATGAGGTCTAAAAAATATACTGTGCTCTGTATTTCTTACGAATAGTGTTTTACAGCAAGCTAATTCATTACGAGGGATGCTGTGCTTGCTGAGCTGCCGCCAGCCCGTTGCGTGTCTCCCCAGCATCTGTCTCACTGAGACACCCACAGCCCGGGGCTGTGAGCCTGTGGCTGTGATGGCTGCTTGCTATCACGATGACAATGACCTTGTTTTCCTGACTGGGCCTGCAGTTGCCACTGTCTAACACAGGGGGAGGACCCTACAAACTGGGACAAGCAGGGAATTTGGAAACGTCTACCCTGTGCCTGGTACCCGGGACATGAGCTTACATTCCTTTCTCCGTGCTGTGCAGGATGAGTGGATCCGAGTCCCACTGTGTGAGCCTCCCCGTGACAAGTGGTGGGAGGTTTGTTTGGTTTAAAATTCTTTTAAAGTCTTTGTTGCTGATCTTACATGCCAGCAAACTCCAACGTATGCAGCGGAGACAGTATCTTGACGAGTGGGTTAGCATTTGTGGAGATCTCGGCAGAAAGAGAAAAATGAGGAAATGTCATACAGATGAGTGAGAGCTGTGTATCAGCTAGATCTAATACTGACTTTGGAGAAGTCTTTGGATGATGTGAACTGGCTCTTATTGCTAGCAGAGAAAATAAAGCTGAAGCAGTTTATACCAGCTGAGCACCTGGTCATTACATCTAATGTAGTAAAAGCTGGTGTGGAAGCACAGGCTAAAATGGCTATTCATCTTTGATCCCTCAGCAGTGCGGGATTCTCAAATAATCTCTAAGAGTAGGGTTAAAAAGAGCTCAAATTTTATCTACAGCCTGCTAGACCCTGTTTGCAAAATGCTTCGGTTCCAAGAGGAAAGACGGGCAGCATGCAGGATGGGTGCAGATGTTGCATCCCCAAAACCAGGCAGCATGCAGAAGCACCCTTGGGTGCAGTTGTTGCATCCCCTCTCCTTCCCTGCAGAATGGTGGGGCTGGAAGGTCTGAGCTGGGTCTGGTGCCCAGCGCTGCGGGTGCAGGCATTTCGAGGAGCCGGAGCCAGGGTTGGCTCTGCCTCGCCTGTCCTGGGATGGCTGTGCCAGACAGGGTGCAGGAAGTGATGTGGCACCAGATTTGGGGAAGAAAGGATCTCGACTGTGAAAGCAGAGAGCCACCGAGACCAGGAGCCAGGGAAAGCAGCGATGAAGCTGTCTCAGGCCAAGCCTGGGCAGCTCCCCAGGCTGCGGTGGAGGGGTGGTGGGTTTGCTCTGGGAGAACAGCCTGCCTGCCTGGCTGTCAGGAGAAGAAGCAAAGCAAAACAGGGTGGATTCTGTGGTTGGCTTGCAAAAGTCTTGCTCTTTGAGAGTCCACCCTGGTCTCACATATGATAATGAAAAAGGACGTGTTCAGTACAGGTTGGGGTGCTTTAGTGGTGGATGGAAAACTGTTTTCTTCCTTCTCAACTCATAGTAATAACTCCGTGTGTATTTTCAGAGGTTTCACAGAACAATGTTTTTGTCCCTCCCAAATACTTGGTACAGTGGTTATCTCGGAGACTGCAGGAAATGTTTGCTCTGTCTTGCTTGTCCTTCTCTCAACAATGCACATGCATAAAAGCCAATTTGGAAATGTTTGTGCATTTTGATTGACAATAGAATTTTTCGCTTTGAGTTTTGGCAAAAGATTCATGCTCCCCAGAATGCTTTTCAGTTAACTCTCGTTTCATTTGCATGACTAAACAGTGGTTCTGCATTGCTTCATTACAAAAGATTTGCAGATCCAAATGTGTTTCATTGCTGGGAAAAAAAAAAGAAGAAAAAGCAGTAAATAAAACTGCTGTGTATGGTTAAATTGCTTTAAATTAAGAATCTCAATAGCAACAGTTCTTTTTATCCCTTCAAATTTAGCCCTAGGCAATATGAAATGGAAAGGCTTCATGCCCCAGAAGAATTTGGGTGTGGATGGTGGAAACGAGATGCCTTCTTTTAGGAAATAGTCCTGGTTACTGCCAGTGCAATAACACGAAACACTGACGATTGACTGCTGGAATCCACTACTACATCAAATGTATTGCCATGAATTATTTAGCAAATCTAATTGAATGTTAATTTTGGTATTGGAGATAAGTAGCCATTGAGCTTAGGCTGAAAAATCAATTTGTAGGTGTCATAGTTCTGATATCCCTTGAACTTGCTCGGGCTCCTCCACAGTGCTGCCTCCGTGGTGCTGTGGTTCTGTGCTCTGCTGCTGTTAGTCTGGCCTGCGAAGTCCAACAGCCGGTATTTTACATCCAGGAGGCTGTAAACCTCGCTGAGGGACATCTCCAGCACTCTCTGTCCTTTTTGGAGAACTTACAGCATCTTTGGGCAGTGTGACAGACCCCCTGGACTCGGGGAGTGGTGCAGGATGGGGCTGGGCCTGCTGCCCTGGTTCTGCTGAGCCACACGTAAAGGAGCCGGGGTGCGCCCTGCCAGCGTGCGGAAACAGCGAGCAGAGTCCGTGTGGGCTAAGAAGCCTAGATTTAGACTATCAAGGTCAACGTTGTCCACTGAGGATTAGGTAGGATCAAGTAATTAAGGAAAAAGATAATTTACATCAGATTTCTAATCCCTGCAGACGGAGTAGATGGCACATTTCTGCCGTCAACCCTCCTATGTATGTTTTTTGTGTGAAGAAGCGCAGGGAGGGGAAGGACGGGTAGCAGGTTGCAGAAGCTGTCACCGTCACTTCCCAAGTACCTCCCAGCAACCTCTCTCCCTCGCTGCAGATGCTCGGGATGCCAAACGTGATCTGTCAGCGCACCAAGGCTCTAGTGATTCCCTCAGAGCCCCCAAAAGCAGTGAGTGCACAGCTGGGGCCTGCTCCAGCACACCCATTGCTGTGTCAGGGGGAGAGGCGGTGCTGCTGATCCGACCCTTGCTGAATTTAGGCCTGGAGACACCAATGTGTGCAATCCAAGCCTCCTCTGCTCTAGTTCAATAGTTTATGAGTAGCGGAGAAAGCGGCATCCTTGGGGATGCCCAGGCTTGGGTCTCAGCTCCGTGGTGAGGCCTACTTGCTTCTACGGCTCGTGCAACCGGGGAGTTTGTGTGGGCACGGGTGTGGGATGTGGCTGGAGATGCTGGGATGAGCTGAGCCCAGAATAAGTCGACATCCCCATTCCTGTCTGCTCCTGTGGGTTTTAACTAGAAGCCTGGGGGTGGCGGTGGGGATCTCGCTCTTAAATGTACGTCTGGGTCACAACAGATAGCTGTAGCCAAAGGTAATTTGACCAATCGAGGATTATTTACTGCAAAATTATCCACTTGGACTATGAACTAATGGATTTGCCACCTTCTGAAAGCTGCTTCACATGAGGTGGATGTGCAGGCTGTGGAAAACTATGGCTCTGACATCTCCAACTACAGGGTTGAATGAGCTCAGTGGAATTTTTCTGCTTCAGAGTACTCAAACTTTTCACAAAAATGGACAATTTAGGCCAATTAAGGGAATAGTTTTGGCTGCAGAAGAGGAGGAGGAGGAGGGCTTCTGAAACTGTCATTCCCTCTGTTTCAAAGCTGACAAAGTGCTGTTTCAGTACTTTTACAATGAATCTCTTGGACTCTGCTTTGAAACAGTTTCTAGTTAGAAAATGTTCCTAAATTTAAAAAAGCTAGACTCTAAAATATTTAAAGTAGACTTGAAAAGAAATGTGGGGTTATTTAAATGAAAAATATCTTTTTTGGATCAACTTCAACTGAATATTTCCTCTCTGGCCTGCTTCAGCCATCAGACTGGAAACTCCAGTATTTGCCCAACAATGCAAGAGTTATCAGACACTTGGCAAGTGGAAGCACTGGCCTCCTAAAATGGGGGCTGCTTCTGGAGGAGTTTGCAGCAGGAAACCCCCACCAGGTTTTGGGGTGCAGAGGCGTGATGCTTGAGCACACAACCACGTCACACTCCCTGACACAGCAGCTCTGATGCGCAGGAAGCAGAGCCTGAGTGCTCTGATGCTTGTGGTTGCAATATGGATGTCAAAGGATGATTCCCTCAATGTTCTTGCTTTTATTGCTGAAACATGAGACTCTAGATTACTTGACCTCAGCATCCAGAGCCATTTAATCATGTATGTGTGTTTCTGGGTGTACGTTGTTCTGTTCTGCAAGCTATGCTTGCTGCTGCATCTTGGTGTGCTTTCCTTCCTGCTCCCATAGTCATTTTTCGCAACATGGGATGCTTGCCACCTTCCTTGATGTATACATATCACCTCTTTTAATTTTTTCTCTAAGTTCAAATTGTGCTTTCCCCCTGACAATGGAGAGACAGGGTGCACTCCCATGCTCTGAAATCAGCACCTGAGAAACACAAGCAGCATATCGGATTGCATTTGATTTGGCCGCCACTAAGCAGCTCGTTGTCCCTCTGCTGTGCTATCTTGCTCAGAAATAATGTTATCAGATTAGCATAATCAAAGAGGGAACAGTTCCTAAAACCCTCGGTAGAGATAAAGTTGCATAATCAGATGCAACATGCCTGTTCTTCTGGCACGTGGGAAGAGATGTGATAGATGGTCACCCCAGTGAAGGCAGATAAGAAAAGCCTTGAGGGAAAGGGAATAACGTAGGAAGCTATTTCCCACTACCTGTTTGTAGCAGTCTGTAGAGTGCTGTGAATTAAACTCTATATTATTTTTCAGCCTGTTACTGCCAGCTGTGGCATTCAAGAGCAGTTATGACTTAGCACTGATGTTACCTGCTCCCTGTTTTGTCTTTTATGACGCTTTTCAGGTGTGTAAGTCTTCTCTGAGGTTGTAGCCAGGTGAGGAAGATGCCAACAGGGCTGTGATGGGGTGTGGGAAATGCCATAGTATCTCTTATATCCTAGCTGGATTTCTATTTTGCATGTTCCTCCATCAAGACAACTTATTTTGTACACTGAGCGTCTTTGCACCCATTAATGACATAATCAATGTAACACTGCTTAGCTGTCCTGCGATTGTAACAGATTCAGCAACACAATGGTGTTCTAAATGGAAAAGCAGCCTTTTTGGGATACAATTTAGAAGGTTATTGGTGGAAAGAGGAGGAATGCATCCACAAAAGTGAGGGTACAGTTGGGTTCTTTCTACCACCTGTTGGCATGGCATGATGTAGCAAAAATACTAAATTGAGCAAATAGGCTGTGGCTGCTTCACATCTGAGTGGAAAATTTTTTTGTGCACATCTGGAATTCACTGACCATCCCCTTGCTCCTGCCCATCCCCTCGGTGCTGCTGGGCCTTGTCATCAGCTGAAAGCCCTGGAGCTCGCAGCAGGAAAGTGGTTGCCTGGGGCAGAAGACCCTTGAAGGGCTGTGCTGGAGGTGGAGAGGGATGTGATGGCTGGGGAAGGAGCAAGACTGGAGAAGGAGGGACAAGAAACTGCAAGAATAACCCCACTCACTGGTCTTGTAGGTCTGTGGGTGATCAGGGTTGTCCTTAAGAAGTAATGTGGAGCTGGAGCTCGAGGAAATCAATCCACGGGAGTTTGTGCATTGATCTGTTTGGAAGCATTAACCCAAGGAATTTCTCCATCTACACTTGTTTTCATTTGGGCGCATGTTCACAGGGATTGATTTTCTGAAGATCTGAGCATTGAATTAGATGTTTATCTGGATGCACTGTTTCACACTCAGCTTTTATAAGGAGGCATCAGCTGGGCTTTCACCTAATTTGACTGTCATTGAGATTCACTGGCAGTAAGCAGGTTTGTGACTACACTTTTCCCAGAAGCCCTGGAAAGGGCAGATTGTTCCTCTACCTGTAAGGCTTTACCATCTCCTCACCGCAGTGCTATGGGAAACGGGAGGCAAACCCAGATACCGCTGTGCAGTAGGGTAATGCAGCACAACTCGGGGTGAATTCCTACCCTAACAAAACACAGTGGCATCTTAACAGGTAGAAAAGGCATTAGTGTCATCTTTTCTTAAGAGAAGTTACGTAGATACATTCTCTGTGTGTATGTGTGTATATATATATATATTCAGACTATTTCTGTGTCCTCTGGCCATAGAAGATAAAGGGGAAGCGAGGCAGCCCTGAGCTGTGTAATTTTTAGTGAAAAAACATTTTGGGGAGAGAGAAGGAAGTCACTGTGATGCTGCTGCCCCCATCTTCCAGTGAATCCTGTACAGGTGCAGCCACGCCTGTCCCTTGCCAAGCCCCTCGAGCGAGAGGAGCGGACACTCACTACCGCAGGCATTAACAGTGTTGTTTCCCATGTCTTCATCCCCTGAAATCTCTCTCCCTGCATCTCCTGCCCACTGCTCACCACTCAGCCCCGATGCTCCCGGGGCTGCCCCAAATCACACTGAGACTGCTCCAAAACCAGCTGGAAATGGAGCCTCTGCGCAGTCACCAATAAAGCAGAGTTGCTCTTCCCTAGCTCCAACTTTGTCCTCTCCAGGTTTAGCACATCTTCACCTTGTACCTGACGAGCTGGGCTCAGGTCAGACTGAGGAAAAGTACTGAGGTTCAGGGGTCTCTTGGATGCAGGGTTTGAGTTCAGGCACAATGTGTTACCAAAAGCTGATAAATATATGTGAAACGCCTTTGAAATGCTAACCTCCCCTGAAAAGCCTGCTTCTTGACTATTTCTAAGCAGCACAAAGCTGCTTCCTAGACAGTCTGCTCCCTTCTCTCTCTTTTAATAAGCAGGAAGCATAGCATATGGCTGGAAAGAATGTGACAAGTATTTTCACATCCACCAGGCTCAGGAAAGAAGGGACATCGCAAAACTTCAAGAAAGCTCAGATTCAAAGTACGGAGATGCTCGGAGAGAAGGGAGCCTGGAGCAGCAAGGTCTGAGGCAGGGGGCTGCCTCTCCCTCCTGTCCCCGTCTTTTCCCCATGGGTGTAGGCAGCTCTGCCCTTCCAGGGAATGTTTTATTTCTGAACTGGTTGCAAAAGCAGCCAAAAAACCAGATTTCTGCTGTGCCAGACTCTGTTTAACACACCGTGCACTTGCTCTCCCCAGCTGCATTTTCCCTCTGCTCTTCTGAAGTTGGGTTTGCTGCTGAACTCCTTGTGTGGGTACACTGTGACCCATTTCAGCTCATTTGAACTAGGTTAGCTAAAGCGATGTAAAATGTAGGTCTTCTGCTATTGTTGCCTCACTTTGAGTGAAATCCATTGGACGCAGAAGCCCAGTCCCTCGGCTGCTGTAAGTCAATGCACCTCCTTTGACTTTGATGGAGGTTTGCGTCTTCATTCCAGCTGCAGGTCTCGCCTGGCATCTGGTACAATTTATCCTGCGTGGTGTTTATTTTAATAGCCTGATAAAACTGTTATTCTCAAGGGGAGAGAGAGGCTGGTAGCTGTGTGTTTAGCAAAAATCTGCACCCATGTAGATTCCATAAGTATTTGCTTCAAAGATGTAAACACCACATTACCCAATTAAAGGAGTGTCCTTAATAATTTATCAGGCAATTAAAGTATTCATTGCCCTTTATCCCAGAGAGCTCCACCAGTGATATACAATCTGAACTTGAGTTAAAATGCTATAATAAATGAACAGCGATGCAGTGTATCAACCATAATGAGAACATTAAGGCAATGAAGGGTGGTTTGTCAAGAATAGAGTACATAACGCAGTTAGTGGAGCTAACTTAATTTCTGGAAATACCACTGATCTTGGGTAGGGGCACGGAGGGGGATGTCTGGGAGAAGAAATCTCAGTAATAGGTTCTAGGGAAAATTTGCCCATTACAAAGTCAGAGATGGAAAAGGTCTGTCTCCCTAGTTGTTATTAATAAGCCTCCCGAGACTGGCATGAGAAAGGGAAACGAGCAACTGAATGAGGGATTGTAGCAGGAGCTGTGTTTCAGCTCAGCTCTGACTGCTTGTCATAGCACGATATCGCTTCATACTCCTGTAATGAAAAACACAAAAGCAAAGGGGAGAGGAAAAGATAAAAAAGCAAATGCTTTTGTTACTAATTCTGGCCTGGATGTTTGAAAATGACCCAGGCGGTCAGGAGTCCAGTTCGCACTGGGTTATGATCAGACACAGACACTTTGTTTCTCTTCTGAAAATCTCAGCCACTGCTGTAAAAATGCCAGAGCTGTACCCAGCCTCCTGTCTGTGGTGTGCTGGGAGCTGCTGCTGGTGTGGGCGTGTGCCCAAAGAAGTGTAGAAGTGTAACCACGCAGCTGGGAAGTGCTCAGCTGTGGTTGAAGAGGGGATGGTGGCTCCATCTTCCCATTTTGAAATTGTATCTTGAGGTGGGTGAGGCGACTAAGGACCGTTGTTACTGCTTCTGAAGAACTGTTCCCAAGTCATTCAATTAATGGTGCGAAAAAAGATGGGATGGAAGTTAATGGGGGGTAAGGAAACGTTGGTTCCTCACCCAGATAGACAGCCAATTTCCCTTTTCTCAACTCTGAGGCTCCAATGTGTTGGCAAGCAGTTTCTTTTAATGGAAAACAAACGAGACTTCTCTGGCGGTGGTGGGTTTCACAAATATTCACAATTACGTTGCCTCTATGTGTGAATGTGGCATGCTTTGAAAACGGGTTCCTGCAGTATTGCTTTTAGTGGGTGAATTCTTGATCTTTTTTTGGGATATCTGCCAGTCTAGGAAAGAACTGCCCTATTTAAGGCAATGTTGTGTGCTTGCTGGTTTATTTGCCAACCTTCATAGGCGTGTATGATACCTATGGAAACTTTAGTCATTAATACTGAGGTCTTAGCACAGCAGATGAGGCTGAATGTAGGTTGTCACTGGGAAAAATCCATCTTACATCAAACATCAAAAGAAGCCAACCGACCAAAGGCACATTTTGGAGTCCTCTGCACGCAGCAAGGGCAAGAAGGACGTGGGCTCTGTTCCTGCCACCGTGACTGACTTGCTCTGTAACCTTGGACACTTTGTGCTATTATTATTTTTCCTTTGCTTATTTGGTCTCTTGTGAACTCTTTGGAGAATGAACAGCTGCTTGCTGCAGGATTGCGTGGTGCTTAGTGCTGTATGGCAGCTCGTAACAAAAGCAGGGAGGGTGATTGGATAGTGAACACTATATTAACTAATTTGGAGTGGATTATATGGACTAGAACAGTGTAACTGAATGCAGGGCTAATCTTTTCCCCACCATTTGCAGTACATTAACTCCATTTATTTATATTGCTATGCTTTCTCCTTCATGTGATGCAAAGGAGAGTCAACCTCCTGTTGTGAACTCACCAGAGATTTTTGGGGTGAGGATCTGCTCATCACTACATATCTGAAAGCTTTTGTAGATGTTGCTGCTCTCTGGAAGAAGATACTTCAGACCTACACACAGCTCTGCCATCCGAGCCTGCACCGCAGCATCCATGCGGGCGCATGGCGCTCCCTGCCCTTCTGGAGGAGCAGGCTGGGGAGCCAGACACTTCTCCACAATCCCCTGTCCTAGTTTAATGAACAACCACACCTATAGGGATAAAATACCTTGGTTTGCCAGTCACTTCAGAATCAACTTTTCACTGAACAACGCTGAAGGGAAAAAGAATATATTTAAATAAAAGAATGAGCTATAAAAAAATAATAGCGAAGAATATTTTTAATGTGATACATAATAGATTTTTTTTTTTGGTGGTGGTTTAACTCAGCAAACTTTTAGTTCTTTGTTCTAGGTTAAAGCAGCCACCTCCCTCTCTTAGCTTAAGAAAGGCACAGAGAAAAGGCAATGTCCCTGTGTTAGCCATTTGGAGCCTGCATGTCCTTGTATTTCCCTCTTGCCTTCTGCACTTGGTTCCCTTCTTTTGGTAACTGAGCACTTGGATGCTGTTCAGCCTGCTGGGGGACTACAGCTGTCCTTTCTTTTTTCATCATTCTGGTCATCTGGCTGACATTTTGATTGTGCACCTCCAATTCCCCATTCCTGGATTCAGTCTGATTACTTTGCAACCTTTGGAAGAGAGAGCAGTAAGACCTTTTGTATTGCTATGAGATAAAACAGATGTCCAAGCTTCTTAGGACAGTCATAACTATTTTCTTGTGACTTAAGACAGTTAAATGAGAAACAGCTTGTGTGGTTTACTGGTGCCCCACCTCATCGTGAGGGTTATGGGAACTGCTGAAGGTTCCTCTGCAGCTAGATACTGCCAATATTTCCTTTGTATGACTGCTATTGCTTGACGAAATTTAGAAGACGACTTGAACCAAAGCCAAAGACCCGATCTCCAGTCCTCAGCAAACTAAGACAAATGCAGTTCTAAATGTACTGTGAAAAATACTTGATTTGTGATAAATTTATAGGGAAAAAAATTACTGCCTTGCAGAAATTGCAAGAATTTCTGTAGCGTATAAGAGATATGGGGTTGGGTGACTGTTTGAATCCTCCTCATGTCATGTAATTTATGTTAATTAAATGCTGATGGCATCTGAAGAAGCATATTGATGGAAGATGTATTTGAGATACTATTATTAATTCATCATTCAGTAGCTAGTGCGTGAAATAATACATTCCTAGACTTTGACTTAGGACATTTCATTTTCAAAATTATCAAGCTGTCTCTTTTCTGCAAAAATAACCCTTTGCCACTTATTTAAAAAACAAAAACAAAAAATGAATGGAAAAAAACCCAACCCAACCCCCCAAAATTTCATTGGAGTCAGCCTGGTTGAACAGCTCTGAAGTAATAATTATTTACGTACTTCCAGAGCTATCACGCATACTGATCATAGTTCTCCAGGACAATAAAACATTAATTTAAAAATAATAACATTTAAGTATGAAGAACATCAAACTCAACAACATCTGCCATTTTGCGCCCCAAGCTTAAATTTCAGCAGGTTTAAGGGCATAGCAACCTTCTCAGAAGCTCAGCAAGCCTTAAGTTTGCACCTAAATTTTGACCAGGCCCCAGGTGAGTAGGGCGCTTGTAGGCGCTCATGAACAGCGGGAAGGGTTTGGGCAGAAAGCACCCGGGCTGGATTCCCACCATGTCGTGATGCTCGCTGGTGTTGAAGTTGCTTTTATTCACTAAGCATTTACAGATAACCTATGAGCTATAAGCTAATCCGAGGAACCAGCAGCACCCTAGCACTTAGTTGCTTCCATTATGTTGAGCTTTACTGGCAGAAGGGAGACTGTCTGCTCTCCAAAAGTTGCTGTTTTTCACCAAAGGTTGTCCCTGCAACCTTTACCCATCCCTGTTCTGCCCGGTGTCACCAAGAGGGACTGACACGTGTACCCAGCTGAATTGTCTGTACAGGTTTTTGGGTATTCACCCAAGGCTTGTGGCTTCCTCCCCTCTCTAAGAGTGTCATTGCCTCGGGAGCTGGGGAAGCATTGCTGTTGACAATTGTTGTGTTAATGCACGAGGATGTGCACCGGTTCCTCATCACTGCGCGGAGCCCTGGGGGTAAGTTTGGAAACGATGGAGAAACCTAACGATGAGCTTCTCTGAGGCAATTACAAATGTAATGGGGAGGGGAATGAGGTAAGCAGTGAAAATCAAGGTGAAATTTCACGACTGACTGAAGCTGAACTAACTGTGGGAACTTGCTGAAGCTGTCCCATCCTCTACTTCCAGGTGTGCAGCTTTTGCCACTTTCTTCACCCAACATTACCACATGCGTGGCAAACTGAACTGTTTTTTGGGATATGGGGTTAGTTTTCAGGGGTAGCAATGAGCTAAAGTCAGAGGGAGATGTCTGCTTTTGATCAGAAGGAGTGGAGTTGTGGGACTGCCAAACTGCAGTGTACGAGTGAAGGTGTAACACGGTGTGACAGCAGGATGCAGATGCACAGGTGCCAGCTCAAACACACCTCCTGGACAGAACCGATTCAGGCCCTGATGGATCACTTGTGATTTTCTTTCATCTGTTCAAATGTTTGAACAGATTTGTTAAAATTTGCTTCTGTTTGACCTATTAATGGGAAATTAGGAGGTTCAGAGAGCAGCCCGCGCCAATGCTAATGAACCTCTGTGCCATGGATAGAAAATAGAGCAATGCCTTAGGGGCCAAACTGGGCTTCCAGTTTACATCTGTTGCTTCCTAAGCTCCAGATTTGCAAGGAGTAAGTCACTTTTTTCCCTTTGTTCTTTATTATTTATTTTTTCCCCCAGTATGGCTTCTGGAGGGCATACCTGCAGCCTTTGCCTCTTCTATCTCAAATACACGGTGGGCGATAGCAGCGTGTTAAACAGGTTGGTAGGTGTGCTTCTCCTCCTCCCTTCCCCCTTGTACCAGTCTCTTCCTCGCTTCACTGGCATGGCTGGAACCAGATGCTGACACAGGATTTTAATGGGTGAAGAAACTGTACTGAAATGATGTAAATTGCTGCGAATACAAAGGGCACTGATAGCCCTGAGAGGTGGGGTCTGGATGGGTGTTTCCATTCTCATGCTGCCGGCCTGCTGGATGTGGGTACGAAACACCCCACTCTGATTGTTGCCAAAGGAGCTCATTTTTAGCTCAGAAACATGCAGTGCTTCTCCGTGGTGCCAGCCTTTAAGTTATATCAGTGTTACAGTGCTCCTGCTCCCTCAGGGAGTGTGGAAAGTCCACATGAACACGCTCAGTCTACCAGCAGGACAACGCTGGAGGTTTCAGTCAGCTCTCCATGCATGTAGGCTGCTGAGGCGAAACACCGGAGTGGCAAAGGCAGGCAGAGGCATCTGCTGCAGCCACTCTTTGGGTGCTGGTGTCCCTGACCCATCCAGAGGATGAGGTGGCAAACTGCACGTCAGAGCTCTTGCTGCTAAAACATCCAGAGTCCTGGTCATGGCAAAAGCCCTCCTGAGAGGGCCGGGAATGAGGACACAGCTGTGCTGACTCTGCTTGCTGCACTCCCCTGCGTACCGCAAACCCATCTGTCCTGCTCTCCCATGGCTTCCTTAAGCAGTACGTAGTGTGTGGCCGAATTTCTGGAGAGTGGCCATCCTGTAGGTTGGCAGAAAATGATTCACTGTCTTTTTTTTTTTTTCCCATGTTGATTTTTTTTGAGAGTTTTAAAAAAATAAAGGTTCTTAAATCTTTTTTTACCTTGGATAAAGTAAGAGGTCAAACCAATGCCAAGCCAAGGAGGCAGCAGAAATGTGCCAGCAGGACAAGGGGATGTGTGGCCACTGCCCGTTTTGGTCAGGTCTCCCCTGCCCCCGTCCTACAGTGCTTGTAACACTGCAGGTTGGGTGCGTGGAGCTGTGTGACACCCAAGCTGTTCTGCTGCAGTGGGGAAATGTTAGCTTCACAGTGCTCATAAGCAACTGGAAGAATTGGATATTTGGTATTAGCCTCTAGGGACTTTTATGTTTGCACCATCAAGAGAAATTAAGTTCTGGGAAAAGATATTTTTAAGCACCTGTGTGGAAAGGATGGAGTTGTTCCAGATTGCAAACAGCCACTTTCCCATTCTGCTCCCCGAGATGAAACCACCCCAGAGTCATTCTGCTTTTTGCTCATCACCATTCAGCCTGGTGGATTATTTTATTTAAATGTAATTCCTGCAGCATCTCAAATGGTAGCTGGAAAACTTTCCATGCAACTTCACCAGGTCGCTTAGAAAAACACATCCCGCCTGTTGTGTTTTGCTGAGGAAGTTGTGTTATTCAGGTAGGTGTGAAAGGGGCTGGAAAACAGTTTGTGCGTGTTTGTGCAGAGCAGGGAAAGGTGCCTCATCACTCGAACTCCCCATTCAGGCCGTGCTTGGGGAAAACTCTGACTGTCCCAGCAATCAAAGACATTTGTTCATATATCCTGCTGCCTGGCTGCATTGTGCTAATGGTGGTGTCTGGGCCCACAGGCCTGGCCAGGGAATTCCAGCTATTAGCAGCTGTAATATATGGGCAGTTTTGCTTAAGAAACCTGAAGCTGGAAATTCTTAGGAATTGCTTTTTGCCCTCTAAGGCATTTGGCTGTCTGGAGGATCAGCTGGAAAGGGCACCACCAGTAGACAAGGCCAGGAGCTACTTGCATCTCATGCTGGTTGCTCTCATGGATTCGGGCATTTCTGTAGCAAACCTGTTTTTGTTTTTGTTTTTTTTTTTTTCCTTCCTAGCCATCAGTGTTCCCAGTGCTAGCATGTTCTCATGATGTAAAGCTGGCAAATATCACTTCCTAGGACTGATATTCATCTTTGCTTTTTGGCTTCTTCATACCCAAGGGCTGGGGTGTGGTGCAAGATCAGGAGCTGCGGGATCTGCAGAGCACAAGAACTTTTTAGCTTCTGCATCACATTCACGTCCTCTTTATTTCTGCATTTCGGTGGTTTTATGTACATCCACTTGCCCGGGGACTTGTCATCTTATTTGTAATCTATTGTTTTAATTATTTTCTGTGAAGGTGCCCAAAGACCTTGGGGCATTGAGACACACATACTTTGGTTTATACATTAATTATTCATTATTGCTAAGTACTTGCTACAACGTAGTCAGCTGCACCAATGTGTCTGGGTGAACCCTCTCCCATGGTAGCAGGGTAGCTGCTTTATTAGCCTGACTTCCCTTGGTTGGTACTCAGACTGCTAAAATAATTGGGATGGAAAATATTTCATGTGGCCAATACCTTTTTTTTTTTTTTCTGATGTGAATCTAAAAACTGACCTAAAATTCATCAGATGGAATATAGGCTCCTTAATCAACACCTGGGGATCCCAATCTGTTGCTGATTTGTCCCAAAATCACTAGGAGAAGGATTTACAACATGGGTAAAAGGGCTCTAACTGCCTGACTGCTCCCCCTCATGAAATTTGTGTCCTCCCTCTGCAGCTTCACCCAGGTCTGAAACTCCTCCAGTTACCTCTGCAGTTCAGTGCGCTGGTAGTGTTCTTCCTTGCATTTTGTTTTAAACACAGAAATAAACACAGAAACGTTAAAAATAGAAATGACCCTGAGCTGAAATAATTTCCCCTTCCTAGCTGACTGCTTCGTGCACCAGGATACAGTCACATTTTGTCTGCAATCGAGACCGGTGCTACAGAGCTAATTTCAGTGATGGTTGTTTCGGAGAGGTACTTGGTCTCAGTTCTTCACAGGCTTTTACTCATTTCTTGTCCCTCTGCAATCTGATTTCCATCATTTCCCTGCACTGATTGCTATAAAAGACAGGCCTGCCATGAACCTGGAGATGCCATCTCAACTGATTTCCATGGCAGGAGAAGCATGTTCCTGGCCAAAGTGCAGTGACCTCAGCCTGCCTTCCTCCCTAACACTGCAGTTCATCACACCCCTCGGTATCAGGCGGTATATGTGGTTTTAAATATGTTTTTAGCGTGTGGTAGAGGTCTGAGCTATGGCCCAGGAGGGAGCTGTGGTCCTCTTGCCAACCCCCTGCAGCACTTGTGGCTGTAGGTCAAGCCAGATGCCACCACTTGTGGCTCCCCGTGCAGATGCTGCTGGAGGACACCTTGCTTTTGGAGCTGGTTAAACACAGCTCTGATGAGCAACAGCTTTAAACAAGGTCTTTTGAAACCTCTGGGAAATTTTAACAGGCTGTGTGAAATTTGTTTTGGGGTTTGGTTCAAAATAACTAATAATTGCTGAACATTTTATGTTTAGCTGGAGGGGAAAAGCTCTTAATTAGTTAATTGATTAGTAATGGGTCAGAGAGAGGTTGAAATTTCTCAGGTGGACTGATGAGACTAGAATTTTTCCAGGGATGGGAGGACAGGATTGTAGGTGGAGGAGAGCTGTGCGAAATATCTATTGACACCATTTTGTCCTCCCAAAAGAGCGTCTTTTCAGAGACAGCTCCAGCACCTGAACTGGTGTGTGCGCCTCTGGAAATAAATCTCCCCTGCAAAGGAAAATCGATGCAGGCTGCTGGGCATTGTTGTGATGAGCGGGTCCCATGGGACCAACGGGAGAATTTTTTTAGTGTGTTGAGGATGTTTCTGGGAGCTCTGAGACTGAGAGAAAATCCTCTTTGGCTTCATGGTCTCATCAAAAAATCCCCCTGGGAGTCTCTGGTCACCATGACTGTCTGTTCAAGAGACTTCCACATCTGGTTGATTAGCATGTTGGATTGCTCCAGTAATCAAGGAAATTAAGTCTTCAGTGCTATGGACAGATTTTCTGACAGTCCTGGAGAGGGCTGGGAGGAAGCTTGGGTGAAAAATCCCAGCACTGGAAGGGTAAATCAGGCACTTGGCATTGTTGTCAGCTGTTTAATGGAAGACAGCTCAATCTCTGGCACGATCAATCCCTATAGATTGAGCCCATGGCTATTATCAACTTTTCCTATGTCCTTGCTGCTTGTAATTTTAACTCCAACTCTCAATTATTTCAAATGAATGGCACAGCAGTGCTGTAGAAAAAGGAAACAGTGCTTCCCCAACATGTTTTTTGTGCACACCTTTCTCTGCATGAAGCTTAACTTCTGCCCATTGCCTGCACAGGTTGGTACCTTGCATCTATACTTCTCTTGGTGCTTTGTTGCTGTTGTTGAGAAGCCCAAGTGCAATACAGCCGGGAGTACCTGTCTGTGCCCCTCAGTAGTTACACACCCCTGTTGTAAACACTACAAAGAAATTGCTCTTGGGAGAGCACAGCCCATTGCACGCAGTTGTGAGAGTCTCTAGCAGGATTGCATACATTAAGTGGTTAGTGTCTTAGGTGTTCTGCAGCGCAATTTTCCCTCTGTTGCTCTCTCCAGTACTCCTACTACTTGTGCTGCTCCCGAACTGAAGGAAAGGACTCGGGTGAAAGCAGGACTTGTGTATTTTCATGGCCTCTTGCTGATCTGTCTGGAGATGTCTAACCGAGCAAGGCAGGAAAATGCTGGAAAAGTGACTGTCAGTGCTCTTGAACTTGCCAGCAGCTTCAGCGCCACACTCTGAGAGGACCCCGACGGCCTACATCGGTGAGCGCCCAGTGCTGCCGCGAATGCTGGGAGGAGCTGGGCTGAGAACAGCAGAAACAGCCTGGCCAACCTGAGCTCCACACTTGGCTGCAGGCACACAGCGAGTATTTTTAGTTTTCAGACGCTCCCCAGCACCGAGGTGTTAATTTTGCAGCACCCCGGTCTGCGGCCTACAACTGTCTGTCTCGCGCAGCCCTGCTGTCCGCGTCGCGTCAGGCCCGGGCACAAAGCCAGTGACTGGAGGCATTGGATATGGCAGCAACAGGAGCATCTCATGCCAAAACCACCTCCTAGGCCTGGGTTAATAGAAAACAGCTCAAATGCTTGCTCAATTTGAGAAAAGAAATGTCAACATGTCCTGGATACCGAAGGCCTTAGCGCGTAATTGTGTAGAGACTAAAATGGTGCAGAAAGTGATAAACTCCGAGAGTGCCTCAGCATTTATGGGAATGAATACCCCATACGTTATCATCTGATGTTATCATATAAATTATCACCTTCTCTATACCTCCCAGTTGTCCTATAGCCCTTCCTAACGCTGCTCCTGGCTGTGCAGGGAGCAGTGAGGAACCCGGTACTTCACACTGCGCCTCACACAGCAGAAGCACAACATTATTCTGACAGCCGTTCTGCTCGGGGCCCTGGTGCCTGGAGCACATCCAAAGCTGTCTGCCCCGCACCTGTGAGACGAGCAGAGCTAATCTGACACCGCATCTGCCTGCTCTGTCCGGTGCTCCTCTGAAACACAGCAATGGCTCAGACCGACATCTGTAGAAACTGGATTTCACAAGGCTCGCTGCCACGTACACGTCAGTCCGTGCTCAAAGGAGAGAGAGAAACACAAGTGTGAAAGGATCCTACCTTTGATGCACAGTTGCCATAGTGAAAACAAACTTCTTCAGCGCAAAGGGTGCGACAAGGTAAAAGTTTGCTCTTAAAGCAAGTGGGTTGATTATGTGGAAATAACAGAGGGAAGAGCCGCAGGGAAGGAAAACAATCCTTCAGATATTTCATCATGGAACATGTGGGACAAAGGAGCCATTGAAAGAGGCTTTAACACATCGCAGTGATGGTGCTTTCAACAGGTCTTGCCAAAGTTTAAAACCATAAGCTTTCAAGCATAACGTGGTAATGATGGAGATGGGGCTCCATCAGCAGAAATGCTGAAAAACAGAATTTCTCTCCAAATCCTCCCTGTCTTAGACTGTCAAGAACATATATGTGTGTATACAGTATGTGTTCAACACCAGAAGTATCAGCCGAAAGACTTCACCAACGAATTAAGAACTTTGTAGACAGAAACTTGAAGGTATAATACGCAAGCAGATTCTCTTTGCTGCTTGTTGCAGTCTTCTAACGAGCAAAAAAAGGAACAGAAAGCTAACAGCTTTTTGCCAGCAGGTCATCTTCAAATGTGTAATTGGTACCAAATTGTGATGCTACCAAAGCTAACAAAAATTGTAACTGATGATCAGAAAACAGCATTTTCTGAACACACAGAGAGAAGTTTTCTCCCTGTTTTTATAGACCCTGTTAAGTTAATTTAGCTGACCCTGTGGGGAAGAGATAAGTGCTACAGCAGCTTACAACTATCCTGCTCCCTAAGTGCCTGCAGCTGCTCCCCACAGTCCCCTCCTGTCACTGCCTCGAGCTGTTTTGATCCCAGGCATATTTTGCCTTTTTTTTTTCTTTTCTCCTGTATTAAGGCAATTTTAATCTCTCTATTTGCCACAATATGCAGGTGGAGTCCTCCACCGTTGACCTGTGGGAACCAGTCCGCGAGGATCACGTGCCCTGGCAGTGATCACAAGATCTCTTTATGCAGCGCAGGGCAGATCCTGGGGCTTTTACTCAGATTTTCTTGGCTGTTATTTTAAGCCAAAGATCTTCTTTAGACGAACCGTCTGTAATTATGGCTGAACTAATGTTTATGCCGTTCTCCCAGCAACCATCTCATTTCCAGGTCCCCACATTCCACCTTCTTTTGCCTCGGACAAGCTCAGAGCAGGCCAAGGTGGGACGCTGTGATTTGACCCACGTCTGACTGAAATCAATGCAACTTTTCCCTCTCTTTTCCCATTTATTTAACGTCCATCAGGGTAGGGTTTTATGGATGGGGACAATGTTTACGGTAGTGCTATAGCATGGTAAATAAACAGCAATGGCCTCTACACCCGTAGAAAAGAGATTTGTCCCACTGAGCTCACTGTGCAGGACAAAGGTAGTCAGAGCATGTTGAAAAGACGCCAAAAGTAAAGACCCAGAGGTGAGAATAATAAGCAAGAAGCTCTGCTCCACATATACATGGGAAGTTTTTGACCCAAACCAACATGTTGTTTAGATAATGGAAATTATTTAACGAAATAGTATCTGGGGATTTTTAACTGGTGCGGATGAAAGGCGCTTATCCTTCCCTCCCTGCTGTTTGTCAGTCTCCAGCTTCTCACCTCATGGTGGCACAACTCAAAAGTGGGCTTTTATCCGAGGAAATGAAATTTAGCAAAAAAAAATTTTTTATAAAGCAATCTGCTCCCTGAGAGTGGGGTGGGAAACATTACAGCTGCAGTATTTAATATAATTTAAAAGCTGATTACCCTGCATGTGGAATAACTGCTTTTCATCAGGCTTTCTACTATGTATGGTACGCACCCTAATTCGTATTAACGGCTCCTAAGGAGCCATCATAGTTTATCAAGAAAGTAATATGCATTTTAAAAGCACTCAAATAGAGATTTACACGATAAACCTTAATGACTCCAGAATGCGTTATTAGCTATCGTACACTCCCAGAAGCAGTCACTCACTTCTGGCAAATTAGATAATTCAAGAAGCCCATAGAAAACTTGGGCCCAGAATGAAGCTGTTGCTCAGCCACTGGCTGGGATTTATTTCATGCATAAAGGGGCATTTTCCACCTCCGCCTTGTTATGGAAAGCAGCAATTTTGTGGACAGGAACATTGCTATGATCTCTTCTAAAGAAAACACACCATTAAATGTTAAAGCTCATTATTTATTTTAAAATGGTCTTATATTTCTGGCAATATTTCCTTGCAATTGTCCTGTCAGCCCGATGCTAAGTAAGATATCGGTATAAACTGGTTTCACAATATCTGTGAAATATTGCTGGAAGATAACAACATTGCTGAGATGATGTTTTTAAATCATGCCAAAAGCCAGCCGCTAAATTAAGTGATAGTTTCCGTAAGGCCAATGGAAAAATTAATACCATGAAGAACCGGGGCTAGCAACTGCATTTCCCCCAGCAAGATGAGATCAAAGCAACTGTGAAAATGAAAATTCAATGACTCTTAATTGTGCTGAAGATTAGGACCCTCATGATACAAAGACTTGCACGGAACAAGAGAAAATACGTCCTAGGGAAAATCTGTGTGCTCCAAGTAAAAGGATTAACTGACCTTTCTGCATCCTAGTCCTGATAGTTTGACTTTAAATGTACTTCTCAGTGAGACTAGCCATGTCCTTAACAATGAGCGGTGATTTACATTTTTTACCACTGAATTCCGAACTGACATTTTCATGCTGTCAGTTCTCCATTTTTCAGCTATTCCATATTTGCAATTACTCTTATGGGAAAATAATGGTGGAGCACAGCCCACTGGTGTGACTGCTTCGTGTCTGCCCCCACATGGGTGAGGAGATGCGGTCAGCCTCAAAAGGGAGGAGAGTGCTCAGGGCCCTAGCTCATCCTGTGCATCACCACGCAGTCGGTGCACTGCCTAGCTGCTTCTGGAAAAAATATGTCACTGGCTACATTTAAAAAAAATTAAACCAATATTTTCTCCCCTGTTGTTCTTTGGAAAACTGTGAAAATACATATATATATATATATTTAATTTATTTTTTTTGTTATTGCTTAGACTTGCTTCTCCTGTCTACCTGTGCTCCTGTGTACTTTCTTCAGAGGACAGCTTTCTGGAGCACAGCTTTGGGGGGCTGTCACTGTTTGCACATTCCGCTGCTGTCTAGGGAAAATTAGTGAGAGCAGAAGACCAGGTATCAAGTGTACTGAACTTTTCGGATACGTTAAATACCAGAGAGTTGTAATCAGCTGGAGCAGATTCAGATGGCTAACAGCTGGTGAGGCAAATTGGTCTGGAAGATTATAAGTCTTTACCTTATCTTGAGTGGCACTGTCAGTGCCTGCTCACCTTTGCAGGGCATGTGCTACAGAAGATTGCAGCTTGCTGCGGTCAGGGGAAGGATGTAATGAGGGAAATGGGACTGAAGGGGAGAAGGAGACTTTTACCGAACTGACCTGCACCATACCTGCACCTCAGCCTGACAGGGCAGAGCAGGAAAGTGCCCGTGAGTGTGAATTGCGGCTGAGTGGGGCAAAGCAGGAGCAGTCCCACGCTGGCAGATGGGGCTGGTTGCGTGGGAGTGATGTGTTGCAAGCACCTGGCAGTAGGTGCAGGGCTTGCGTTACCCAGAACTCGTTATCCACCGGACTGCAGAGTAATTAGTATGGCAAAATCCCATAGAGCTGGTTAGTGCAGAAGCAAAGAGCACCGGGGGTGGACTTGATGGACTGTCCTTGCAGTCCGCAACCTGGCTCGGGAGGCGCTCCCCACTGCGTCTGCTGTGGGGCCAGAGAATTAAATGGAGGAATGAAAATACACCGAATGTAGCCAGGCTGAGCAAGCATCACTAGCTGGGTGAGGAGCCAGCAGGAAAACACTCTCTTGGCTGGCTCCCACCTTGATGGTCCTCTGAGCTGTAGTGGTTTTTAAACGCTTTTTAAAGGGAAAATCGCAGCTGGGATTGGATAGCAGGAAAACCAGAATAGACTTATTTTACCTTGGCGCTGCACCATCACTGCAAGCATATTTAAAAAACATCTCCCAGAGCATGAGCTAAGACAGGGAGCTGCAGTGAGTGTGTTCAGAGGTGGGTTATTTGGGTATTTGCTTGGAAACCTTGCTGTTTTTAAAGTGCTGTGTAGTGCGGGCTGAAGGAGCAGGGCTATGTGGCTGCCTACGAGGAAAGGGTTTATGCCGTTTTTGTTCAAAAAAAAAGGCAACTTTGGGGGCTTTTGCGTTTGTTGCGTAGGGTGGTGATACCTGAGCTACTGCCTCTGGATCTACCCGGGCTGCATTTAGGCCATGCACAAGGCAGGAGCCCTGGCTCATCCCCAGCTGCCCCAGGCTCATTACCTGTTTGTAGAATGGCTAAATGTCCATGAATGCAGGCAAATCTGAAAAACTGGGCTGCCTCCAAGTGAGCCGCAGCTGCCTTTTGTGTAAATGACACACGGCTTGGTCTCCTGTTGGGGTTGGAAAGGAGGAGGTTTGGGAAGAGCTGCGCTATGTGAGGTCTGGACAATGCGACCGGGAGCTGGGCTTGCTTTCCCTCTGTCCTTGCCTCATTGTAATCTTGTCTTAGATCTCACTGGTTTGATAAACTCTGTAAATATGCATTTAAAAATAATGTTATTTCCATGTAGGTTCCTTTTCCCGGAGTTTCTTCAGCTGCCTCACTCTGTCGATCCCAGCTTGAGCATTATGTGAGTTTCTGGCAGTTGTAATTGGAAAAATGAACCTTGAAAAGGGACCGTAAAGTGTTCCTGTAAGAACACAAGAAAGTTTTCCTTCCCTACTCCAAAGCTAAACTTTTATTTTTGGGCTTGAATTTTAGGTGTGTTTGGGATCTGTTGACACAAAATGTATGGTTTAGTTGTGACAGGATGAAAGCAAATCTGGCTTTATTGATTCTCCTTCCCATTCAAGTGATCACAGACGCAGTGGCTGTAGTACAAAGGCTCAGACGTGCTCATTTCACCTTAGGTGTTTACTTATGCCAGCCTAAGTCAGACTTTGAAATGAATTTTCTGCAAATTTGTTTGTACGAAGTTTGGCACAAGGCAAATTTGAAACTTGGCACGGCAGCGGCGAAGGGGAAACCATTCAGAAATGCAGAGCAAGGAGCCTGGCAGCGTTTCAGCGCTCTTTACCTTCAGCTAGAAACCTCCCTTGTAAATACCGGAGCTAGTCAAAGGCATGCTGTGCTCCTCTCTCCTCTCCTCCTTCACTAACTTGGTAGTTGCCAGTAACTGCCAGGCCGATGGGCTTGTGTTATACCCTAACGTCTGTCACAAAAAATAGCACAAATTAAGTAGGTAAGCCACTGGCTCGGTGTGGGAGTGCAATTCCTGAGGTGGAGTGGCCATTTCTGTGGGTTACGTGAATGCTTTGAGTAATAATATTTAGCACTAATAAATTAGACTTTGGAGCAGCCATAAAAGTTTTTGCTTCAGGGCTTAATCTCTGTCAGGACGAGACCTTCGTTGGCATAGATCATCCTGTGTTTATCAATTAAGAAATTTCTGGTTCCTTCCTCGGGAGCCTGCTGCTGGCTGACTTTGGGGACAGGGCTGTCCCCAGGCAGAGGTGGCAGCTCTCACAGCAGGCTTGTTGACCAGGGGTATGACAAAAAGGGGGAAAATCCCATCAGTGTAGGCATGGAGGATATCGAATGGGGTTTAGCCATTGTGCTGGGAGATTGACTGGTGACTTTGGTATAGGCTTCCTGTGTGTTTTTGGACAGCGCACGTAATTCTTCTGTGCCTCTGCTCATCCACTTTCAAATAAGAAAATACCACTTTCCCGTGCCTTTTCAGTCCAAACGCCAACTCTTTACTGGGCAGGAATTTGCTCTTGCTATGGGCTTGTACAGCAAGTGCCTGGTACCATACAATCGTGGAGCATTGATTGAATTTGAGGATTTTGATTTTTAGCTGTGATGCCGTTGCCACTCTCGGCGATAAGGATGACAGCTGCAGCTTTGCATTTTCTGAAGTTTATTGGTTTTCACATTTGTTTTTATGTTTCATTTTCTTGCGGTAAAAGCTACTTTTCACGCATAATAGCCTGTTTATTCGATTTTTAAATTGTGAGGCTGGCAAGTAAAGACAGCCAGGAGTTAGCGGAAGGTGAAGTAATTTCACAATATCACTAGAATCTGAATGAAGAAATCAGGGTTAATTTATGATAAAATGCTTTCTTTGCAACACATGTTTTGTCCTATTCATCCAAATTTAGTGAAAAAGATAGCACGGAGCAAGACACATCTGAAATCTCTGGAGCTGGGAAGATGCTGTCATATATAATTTGTAACTGTTTTCTCATGTCTGGAAATAAGTTAGAGATGAAAAAGATGAGTTAGAGAGGAGAGGAACTCTCTTTGGATCAGCAATGTTTCATAGTTATGTGCATGTGAAAGCCAGAAATATCACACACAATATTACACAGGAGAGGGGATGGAAAAAAATACTGTCCTGGGAAATGCGTATCTGAGAATTTGAGCGGCAGATACTGCTTTGGAAAGGGCAGATGTGCTTCTGTAGTTACTATGAAACCTCATGAATGAAAATGTTCTTCTGGATTTATGTTATTATACAGTGCAATTCAATGGCAGGCAACAAGCTCTTTCGGAGAAGAGCTGATGGCCCGGTTCCAGGGATGCTGTAAATACAGCCTTCCCCCACCAGAAAAAATAGTCTGACAGAAAGAGCCAGAAAGCAGTGTGGTCTGTATTTACCCCTCCACCTTTCTCTTCCCCAGCCAGACCAGCACTGCCATGCTCTTGCCCACCCCGGGATATCAGCTACCGCACAGCCAGCCTCAGCTAGCCACAAAATAAACATTCAGTTCCCGCATGGTGGCAGTTCATTTGCAGCTGCTGCTGTCCCAGTCTTTCATCACTCCCTGCTGCTCACACCGAACAGTTCAGAAATACGAATGAGGCCTCCAGAAAAGTGAGGCAGCCGGGGAGGTGTGTGTGTGCGTGTCTCGCTGCTGGGGTCCTTGCCCCGTTCTAACCCGAGGAAGGCCAAGGGGGCTCTGTGCTAGCTCCTAGGCTGCCCGCGATTCTGGGGGACCAGCAGCCTGACAGAGGAAAGGCCTGGGAAAACTGGCCATAGGTTATTGCTTTTGTACAAACAGTATTTCGTTCAGAGCCCACGTGGTTTCGCATGCGGCGTGTTGCTGGGTTTGGGGAGCGTGGAGTGGCATGGCAAACATGGCCAGCTAAGTGCTGCCCTGCTCCACGCTGTGCCCTTCTGAGACGCTGCAAAAAACTTACATCCAGGTGCAAATCTCCCACAGCAAATGTGCATATACTCAGTTTTATTTTTTTTTTTCCTCTATAAAAGATGCGCTTGGAGCTGTCAGACTGCAGAGGAATTTGCCACAGAGATGGGAGAGGCTGGGGCATTGGGGGTGACACCAAACGCTGGCTGTCCTCCTGCGGGAGGGCTCCAGCTGCCTCAGGGACTGAACGCAGCCTGGGGTCTGGCTGTGGGTCACAACGTGGTGAGATGCTCACGGGCTCCAGTCCTGCTGGGATCATGTCCCAGCAGGGTCCTCTCCACTCAGGAGCTCTCTGCAAAGCCACCTGGCGTGTTCACGAGGGTGGCAGCAACAGGCTGCTGCCTCTGCCCCCGCTGCACGGGGAATCTCCACGGGGATCCAACACCTCGCACCAGCGTCGCGTTCGTGTGCTGCCTCTGAACGCAAGTAATTGATCTTTATGGCTGCGTGTTTGCCTACCACCTGGCACAACCTGAGGCTTTCAGCAGCTACTGTGCCACATGCATCAATAATAAATACGTCAATTAGAAGCAATTAGTTTGGTAACTACTTTGGGTCATGCATCATGAATGGAGGTGTGCAAAAATAGGTGTGCCGTATATTAGGTGGACGAACCAAATACATGGGTGCTCGTCCAGATCTCATAGCGGGGACTTGCTCCTGCACCTCAGCCTGAAGCAGCTAACAGTCTGAGTGCTTCATCACACAAAACCAAAATAACAACAACAAAAAAACCGCAATCAAACCAAGACCACAGAGACTTTCAGTACTAAGTGCCACTGTTACAAACTTTCTAACCTGTAAGATGTGACACCCGTGAGTTGTTTTATAGGGACATGCTGAAAATGAAAGACAAGTAGCCTTGTTTTCCGTTTCCCAGGGAAGTCTGGAGGAGCTCTTGATGCCAAGGTGCTTTGAAAATCCAGCCCTTAATTTTGGCAGCGCTCTTTGAAGACAAAGCAGTGTTAGTGGTGGTGTTTTCAGCTTTTGGCAGGTCCCAAATCTGTGATGTTTTTCGGTCTCCCATCAGCCAACATAAGGCAGTACACGACCATGTTGTAATGAAGAGAAGGGCAAGTGGCTTTGTCAGACCTCTGATGAAACATTCATATTTGATTTTGTTTCAACTTTAAGACAAGAATCGGGCTGCTTTTTGTCCAAACCAGTTTGTATATCTTTAGTTGACAACAGGGTAGAAAAGGTCTTTATACCTGGTCTCTGGCTGTCCCTGGCACTATGCTATATAATCCCTTCTATTGGGTTATCAAACTCCACCATAAACTCTCCATCAGGGTTTTTTGCCTCCATTATTGAAGGACACTTTTATACTCTGATCCCTCTAGGGTAAGGCAATTTGACACCTAATATGGTTTTCAAGGCAGAATGTATTAAGAAGGCAAGATTCAGCAGTAACATTTATTCTCTGATTGCCTTTATAAACTCCTAATGCCTCTTGGCACACTTAGCTTTTTATATCCCTGACATATGCACAAGAGAGGAAAGTTATCAGTGTGAAGAAATGCAAAAATCATTGAGGATGCTGTCACAGGTGACTATGATATTTGTTCATGCACATCTGGGGGACTTCTAAGGCTTATGGTATGGCTCAATAGAAATTACAGGGTTTTGTGGATTTTTTTAGCATTAACAGTTGTTAAATATGTCAAAGCCGGTGGAGGAACTTTGCAAAGACAAATGTATGAGCAGCATGACAGCCGGTGAAACTCATTGACGAATTCTAGTAAGACAGATTGGAAAGAATCGTCTCAACTTCTCGTGTGTTGGGGGAATTTAAATTAATTATGTTTTAACCACTTTGGAGACAGACCTGAGAATAAATTTGTGGAGCCCAACTGTAAGTGGCTGTTCGATAAGTGGGAGAGGAATAGAAAAGTAATAAACGTTTTAGCTGTGTACAGAATGAAAAAGAAATCAACTACTGAAAATATTATTACAATGTCATTAGCATAAATCAATTGCATGCTCTACTCTCAGAATCTTTTTTCATTTCTGGTTAACCTATTTCATAAAGTCTCTAATAGATATAAAAAGAGCACAGAGACTGGCAGTGAAAATGATTAGGGACACGTGGAGTTTTTTGCATGAGGGGAGGCAACGAACCGGGACTGCTTAGTGAAAAACAGCCCAGCAGATCCAAAGAGTATTTTAGGTGCAAACCTGGGCCCCTTGACCACCTTACCTGCCTCCTCCTTAGCCCTTAGGGTCCCTAAACTCCATAAGCACATTGGGTTTTTAGTGTGAGGCCCCAGAGGCTTAGGGCTGTGCATGAGTGCCAGCTGCTGCTCCTGAGGTAGGTCACAGAAGGGCTCTTCAAAAAGGTCCTGTCCCCCAGTCCTGGTGGAGGGGACACTGCATGGTTTCCCTGCCAGCACATGGCTCTGGCACCCTGTTTTGGGGAGCAGCCAGCACAACGCTGCTGGCTCTGAGGGATTTCCTCCTCCCTCCTGCCAGAGCCAACTGCTAAAACAAAGCTGCTGGAAATTCTTTATCGTGCTAAAATATTTACCGCAGGATGCACACCCCTGGCTTAATAGGATTTATAAAAGTGGCCTAGAAATTTCTGGAGGTGAAGAGAATGTATATCAATTTTATGGAGCGAGCTGAGTAGTTTGCAGATTATGGTGTCTCGTGCTTTAAGTCAAACACGTAGCCGCGGCAGGCTCAGGCAGGGCTCCCTCCCTGGCAGGGGACTCCACAGCTGTCCAGCCAGAGGGCTTCGTGCCACCCCTGGGGGACAGAGCTGGGCTGGTGGGGACACGAGGCACCCCTAGGCACCGGGCACCCTGGGGGTCCCATGGGCAGACTTGTGAGGGCGTTTCAAAACAGCAAGGCAAGCTGTTTTCCTGGCCATTTCATTTGGGGTGGGCTCAGCCCCTTGCCTACATGGGTATTCCTGGAAACCTCATCTTCCTGTCTCTCTCCTTGGCAAATGGAAGAGAGAAAAGCAGCATTTTGGATATTTAAATAATGTTTAATGAGTGGGCCTTGGGGTTGTAAAGGAACTCGAGCACTTATGCTTAAATAATTTTGGTGGTTGATTTAGAGCCAAGTCCTGCTGGCTTTACTGAGGCAATTAGCCTTATTATTGCCAGAGGGATACTCACACAATTAAGGTGAGCAGTGTTTGATCTTTATTATAGAAACCAGTTGTCTATGCAGAAGCAGTTGACATATAGTGGTGCTAGGGCAGGACAACAACGGGCACGGAGAGAAATCCTCAAACCTAGATGGAAACCGGTGTCTTTCAAAGAAGAGCGATGGATAGATGGACCTCCTGCCTGATGCTGTTCTGAGCGGAAAGCCAAAATCGGAGAGCAAGAGGCGCATCCTCACATGGTACCCTGTAGGACTGCAACTGTTGTTGCTTCCACAGCTTCTCCAAAGGACCGAACAGGCTAATTAGCTCTACAATTGCCGCTTATCAAAAAGAGCATCTGAAGTCTTCCAGTGATATTTTTTTTTCCTTTCTCCCTGATATTTCTAAGGCACCTATCAATGTGGTACATAAGTACCATCTGGACAGCTGGCTAGTGACCAGCAGGCTATGATACGGGAGGCTTTGTAAAGATAGACAAACAGAACGGAGAGCAGAGTGAGCAGACAAACAGGAACATTTTAATGAAGGCTGAAGATGGTATAAATGAGATCAATGACAACGAGGGCCAGAGAAACCCATTTGTCCAAGATTTCCTGCTCCAAGAACAGGTGGAGCACGCAACATCTTCTCTCAGCCTCCCCAGGTAGAATTAAATTGCCTGGGAATTGTGCTTTGCAGAGCAGTGCTGTATTGACTCCGGAGACGAACATTCGTGAAAGAACGGAAGGCACAGCACTCACGGCACAGATGTGCTGGAGTTTTGTTAAGGAAGGGGACGGCTTTGAGATCAAGCATTCTGATGGCCACACCTCACCCTGAATTCAAGACAGTTTAGTTTTTATTTGGTTCATAAGAAACAAAGAAATTTTACAAAATGTGATTTTTTTAAATTAACATGAAGAGTTTGTGAATACTCTAGTCCAAGGCTTTGTGTGAACAAACGTCTACTTATCCAACTTCACTCATGTCAGCAGAGTTTACTGTGTGTGGTAGTACTGACCTCCATCTGGGTGCCATCTTTGTATGTGTGTGCAAAAAGCAATGTCTCAGCCTGGCAGAGTATCCCTGATAAGAAAGCTCCCATTGTCAATTATTTGGGGTTTTCTTTCAACCCCGATGCCTCTGGAGCTGAATGAGGACTTGTGGTGTTACAACAGAATCTTGCAAGTTCTGTGATGGCTTTTGACAGCCCGGGTCCCAGCAGGGAAAATCTTCTCACTTGAAATCTATCAACTTCTTCGTCACACAGGAAAAATGAAAAAGAAACCCACTTAGCAACTCAAACCTAGTTTGAAAGGGGATCCTCTCTGCCTGAGCTGAGTTACTGCAGACATCTCTGCATGACAAGCATATTCATTTAGAGAACCATCTAAAGGATGGTGCACTTAACAAAGACATCCTGTTCACGCTTAATGCACCAGATAAATTGTTTTAAAATGCAGAGTTATTTTGTGAGTTCTTAGTGAATAAGTGCATCCACGTATGCATCTCTGAAGAGATTTTTAATTAATTGCTTTCAGTCTTTTTCTTTTTGTAAAATTAGAACCATAATGGAATAGACTGGCTGTGGAGTTTGGCTGAGGCAAGATTATACTAATCCACTTGAAATACGACTAAAACAGTAAACAAGAAGAGATAAAAGCAATTTTTCCAAAACTCGTTTACCTGTGACAAAATCCTTCCAAATCAGCTGCATACAAATTGCTGGATAACCTTAATTAAGCTCTACCAAAAAAGATGTTGCTGTGGACTTGGGATACTTCACAACCAGGCAGTAAGTCCTGTGATGCTCTTTGCAAGAGGGGGAAATGCACTTTTCATTCAATTAGGGATTAGGAGAGCAGAAGAGCTTTCAAAGAGCCAAGTGTCAGCAAGATCAACGTCTTATGTGGTAGTAAATGAAGATGGAGAACTTTTCAGAAGTTTATGCTATGTCCTAATGCATCATTAGCATGGGTTTTCAAAAGCCAGAGGACTCATCTTCCCCAGATCCTGTAGTTAATAAATGCTATAGTTACAAAAGAATTTCCTTTGTTCCCTTCCTGGATTACTGCTTCCTATGCCTTGAAGTATGTAAGCTTTGTTGAAGGAACTGAACGATGGCCTAGTTGCGTTGATGTTTTGCACTTGGGCTCTCTGTCTGAAATGCTCATTTCCTGGATCAGTAAACTTGACCAAATCGCAACAGACATCCTTACACGTGCTCTACAAGGACTGTTTTTCAATCCAAATCAATTCTTGCCCTCTTGCCACAACAGCAGCTCTGGAATTCAACAGAGAAGTTTAAAAATTGCTCCTCAATAGATAGATGGCCACAGTGATCGGAGAGCAATGAGCACAGACAGGCTGGTGTCCTTTTTTGCCCTTCAGTTCTTTTACAGCTTGGGCTCTGCAACACGTTGCTGTGATCAAGACGTGGTTATTTGAAGCCTGTTTCTGTAGCAGCCTCACCGGGTCATTAGGACAGAGGAATTTAGGGGCGTTTAGCTAGAAAACGTGCCAGGACTGCCACTGCTCATTGCTCCCCACATCTCGCTCGCTCTGGTGTTGGTTGAGACCAAGCTGGCATCCCTCAGCCAGCCGAAACCAAAACACAGTTTCTTGAAGGTTTGGTGAGCTGAACGGGCTCCCCAGAGGGCCAGGTGAAGGTGCAGGAGGTGGTGGCTGGGTGGGTACAGGGAGACAGCAGGAGAAAAAGGGGTGATGCAAAGGCAGCCCGGCTGCTCGGTGCCCTGGGCTGTGCTCCCAAAAATGTGTGCTCCTGAGGTCACCGTCAGTCTGTCTGGCAGCAGCACTGAGGAGCACACCCGCTCCTGTGGATGGAGAGGGACACAAGTCTCCAGAAGGATTTTATATTCCTTTGTTTCCTCTGACTTTGATTTAACCATGGCCTGTGATGCTTTAAGTACCAGATATTAATTAGAAGTGGTAAGGAGTGTGTCCCAAAGGGACCATACTCCTGGTCTTCTCACCATTCCTAGTTTGACTTATTTCAAGTTAGTGCTCTGAAACATTATTTATTCACTCAGGAGCCTGACGTTTATAAGGCCCATCTAAATTTGCAAATAACTAATGGTTGTCAGTAAAGAGTACCACTCTGCTGAGGTGGAAAATAGCCTGCCTGCAAGTAAAGTACAGCCAAGTACATTGGATGTTTCCTACAGCACTTCTTTAAGACAGGCAATGTTATCTCATCCCTCCTTTGGTACCGTGCCTCAGCGAGCACACAAGGGCAGTGCTGTCCGGGGAGCGGTGACCTTGGGCAGATGAACCGCGTTGGGCGTAAGCAGAAGCTTTGGTCCCTCTCTGATATCTGAGGCACTGACAGGGAAGTGGGGAAATGGGACAAATGCTCTTTTGTCTCCTCTGGCTTTCAAAACCCTTCTGGCGGTGGCTGATTTAGGACAAGGCGGTGGCATGCAGAGCAGGAGGAACACTGAATTCAGGCAGCATTGCTGGGTGCCTGGGGACGGCTGGGGAACATGTCCTGACTGCTGCATGCCCATCATGTCTGCTGTCCGGGGACCCAGTCATAGCCCCGGCCGTGGTTTGGAGTCACTTAGCATCCACAGTTGGCTTCATATTTCCCCCTCTCCCCTAAGGACACCTGCCCCTCTGCCTTGGGATCTGCCAGCTCCTTGCGCTGGGAGCTGTGGTGCAGCCCTGTACCAAGGTTCAGCAGGCAGGAGAGGCTGGTGCAGGCTTGGTGAAATTTGGACCAGTTATGCAACGCAGAGGGTTACCTAAAGAGCCTGTGCATTTACTGGAGTAGTTTTGAAAGACTGTTGAGGGCCTCAGAGCTGCCAGGTCACTCCTGCAGAGCTGTAGAAGCGGCTGATAAGTAAACTGCGGGGACTCCCACGGTCACTAACAACCACGTTGCTGCCTCCAATCTTTCAAAGATCTTAGAAGATGCTGCAGCTCTGAGATGTTGCTGGGTGTCTCTGCAGAGCTTGCCAGCAGGAGCTCTCCCCTCCGAGGCTCTCTGCTCCCCACCAAGGGTCCAAGGCAGCAAAGCGCAGACCAGGGGGCAAACAGCAACATGGGCAGAAAAAGCTGGGATCTGGCTTTCTCTGTCTTTTCTCTTTAAAAATTAATTACTGCTTTAAAACTGGTCCATATAAAATCATCCTGCCTGGAACAAGCACAGGTGGGGGTTCACCATGGGCAATAGGACAGCTTTTTATTAAGAAAGCAAAAGTAGCATTAGAAGAAAGAGACCTAACAGCAGACTTGGCAGTATCCAAGGGGAGTCTTAAGATGGAATTTCATCCCAGGCTACATTGAATCAATTTTTGTCCTAGCAAAGATCCTCCGTGTTTGCTTTGATTTTGGCTCCTCTAATTCTTCCAGTGCCCTTGCTGTCCCCAAGCAGCATTAATCTGGCATTACATGTGCCCTGACGGAATACGAATGCATGGGTATTGCCCATAGCGACTCTCGGTGCGTGACTCGCTTGTGAACAATTCAGACACACTCCTACTTTTAGAATAAATAAGGATATCTAGGAACATTGGGGTTTAAAATCATTGAAAGGGCAAAAAGGGCCACCTGTTGGGGGTGTGACACTGCTGGTCAGCTCCATGCAGTAACAGCAACCCTGTTGATTCAGCACACACCTGATTTATTCTACGTGAAGAGGGAAGTAGTTGGATGATACAATTACTCAGTAGGAGACCTGAAGTTTCCTATTTGACATAACTACAGTGCAAAAATAATTGAAAAGGCAAATACATTCCTGTTTTATAACCTTCTCCTCTTCATTTGTTTCTGAGTCAAAAGAGCTTGGTGTTTTGACAGCCGATTTTTTTTCTCTCTGAGAAAAAACACTTGACAGAAATTCTTCGCCCAACTGCTCTTCGCTGCTTTTAAGCCACACAGCAGATGTTGGATAGTTTCCTTTCTGTCTGCTATTCCACAGCTCCCCTCTACCTCCCTGGCGTGCCATCAGTCCCCGGCGTGACAAAGGCTAAACCATGTCACCCTGGCACCCTCAGCGAGCACCCGCGTGGCGCCTGCAGGCCAGTGACAGCTCCAGGTCCTGCCCTCGACTGGGTCTGCTGAGGCCGTAAACCTTGAGGATAATGACCCCAATTCACCAGATTCACGCTAAAAATTGTTCAGGCATATTTATTTGTTCATGCTGCGTCAGTCCCTCTCTGGTAATGTTCGCGCCCGTGGGTGGCTGATCCCCCTCTGTCGGGGGCCACCTTGGTTTTCCTTCTTTCTGTGCTTTTCTCCTGCAGCCACTGCACCGCCGCCGGTGCTCTCCTGCTGTCCTCCCTGATGGCTCTCCTCATGTCTTGCTACGTAAAAGACCCGCAACAGGAGAAGCCACCACGGAAAATTTAGAAATTTCCATGCTGTCTTTTTTCCTCTTGTTTTGGCTGCACAAGCCATTTCTGCAGGCGTCGTGGATTGATGTGCATGAGTTAGGGAGGCTGGGGGGCATGGCAAGCACTGCGAGAGACGGGCCCATGCCGTGCGCGATGGATGGTGCTGACTGTACGTCCTAATAGAGCTTCAAGAATTCAGACGTTTGCCATTAATATGTACATGAATCTGAAAGCTGTTTAACCCGGCTCTCACATCTGCCTGGTGGGAGCACTTCAGTGCTGATGTGTTGCTCGTGTGGCTGCTCGCAAGGCAGGAATTTTAAACCTGACTGCTCAGATAGCGATGGCAATCCAGTGTGAAACTATAGACTCGGTGGTGGAATTTGCTATTCGCTTTGTGTGAGTTAGTTACACAAATCATCTAATCAAGGAACGCCACATGACTGAACTAGGCAACACAGCATGAATTTGCAAACATTTACCACTCCCAAAAGATCTGCAAGCCAAGTGTTATTCGCTGAAGAAATTCCCAAATAATATCAAATAAATAAATTAGAAAATTGCACGAGCTCCACAGACAATTCATAAAGCAGAAGGGAAAGTGAGATTCGTGGCATCAAGTACTCATTCAGCTTTTGAAGAAAAGGGGGAAATTGTTTCTCAGCACAGTGAATCAATCTGGTGCACCTTACTTCATTATCTGCTGAACATTGGTGGAGCAAGGGGAGCACTGAGAGATTTGGAATCACTTCTGACGGGCTCTCAGACGAATGGATGTTTGCTGCTGGCAGAAGTTTTTCTAAGTGGCAAATTTGTCTGGGATAGTTCTGAAAGCACATTTAGTTTTGGATCGTGGGATTTGCAATATGTCTTACTTACAGCCCCAAATGCCTGAAAAATGAACCTGCTCATGCTACAGAAGTTTGCTTTTTGTTTTCCCTTTTCTAGAACTCCACGTTCAGCCTCCCTACCTGCGCAGCATTGTGTGTATTTTCATTCCATGAAATGCTGCCCTCTCAGGTGACGGCCAAGCAGGGCTATCACCCTTCCCTGCCCCTTCTGCAGAGAGGCCGGGGTCTGCCCACGTCCCCAGGAGCGGAGCGGGCGGCAGGGTGCAGGCTGAGTGCAGCCTCCCGCACCCTGTGGTCTTACCCCATCAGCCCCTTTCCTCCAAAAGGGCACCCACTTAGAATGAAGAACGGGAAGTAAAACAAAGTAAGATTGCCTAAACCTCTGGATAAAAGTGAGATGGAGAAGAAAAGCTGGGTGCTCGACTTCCGCACGCATCGCTCCTTTCTGACACGGGTTTAACATCTCCGCATAATATCTCCTTGATCCATACTGCAAACCCCTAGAAACATTTTCTTTGGAAGAAAGTTTTCACTGTTACCGTCATGTACCACGTAGCGTAGATGACATGGGTTGAAATGATTTTTCCCCCAGTTTGCAATGCAGAGTAATACACTTTACTGAAAAGTTGTTGCTTGGATCAAATGCTGAATATTTATAAGTTATGTTTCTTAAGAGCAATTCCTACCATTCCTGATCCAGTATTGCTTCTTTTTGGCACAACCTGTATTTACTGTGGCCGAAGGCATTTGACTTTTGCTGTTAAATTGTCGTCAATGTATTGTTACTAAACGAATTACAGCATGACCCAAGTACAGTGCGTTATAATCCTCTGAAATTCTCCTTAAAAGGAACATTTGTTAGGATGAGTAAATTCAAATTACTTGGTGAGTCTCGGCTACACAGGAGTTCTTTTTCTACTGAAGACGTAATGAAAACAATCAGTCTAACTGAATTCTCCAAGTTGAGAGCGTTTGACAACAGTATTGTAGAGTATGCCTAGTGACACCCACGTTAAGGTAGGTTTAAAATGGTTTCATAACCTTAATTTTAATAGTTAGCAGGGCAAGTGGTACCATATCTCTTACTGCAAGACTTGACTCTCAGCTCCTTTAAGTGCATTTTTAATAGCTCCTGTGAGAAGTATTTCCACAAGCAGAACATTTTATTGTCACTAAATACCACTCACTCTCAAGTCTGTCTCTTGTTTGGAAATGAAACTTTTATGCCCAAGTAGAAACAATTCATCAACGCAGGGAACATCACAATTGGATCAAACACCCCGAATGATAATGATGCTCCATATGCATGTACATAAGGTTTTTGGTTATTAATTTCGTGCTGCTTATCGTGGTGAGGACCGTATGCAACCACAAACATGCAAACTTGCAGCCTGGCACTGCGCAGGGACCGCGCAGAGCCCTTGCTGCCCGGTTTTGCCATACAGACCGGACTCTGATGTTCGGACATTTTCTCACCCCGTAACACCAAGCAGGTGCAGCATAAAAAAGTACGTGATGCTCCCAACTTTGCATACCACCTCCTGGACTCCTGGCTGGGGAGAACTGAGCCTTTTCAAGGGGAAGCTTTCCTGTAATACTACTGAGTGTTTACTCCATCCTCAGCCCCTGCTCCCAGCCCTTTTGGCATCCAGCTGAACATCGTTTACATCCCTCCCCATGCTGTTGTTTCTCAGAGGGAGGGAGGGTGGCAGGGGCTGGCGGTGGCACAGGAGGAAACCCTACCTTTTTCAGTCTGAAACTACAATTCTCGTCAAGCAAAACAATGTCAACAGTGCAGAGGAAGCTTTGATTGTGCAAAATGGATGGACACATTATGCTTTCTTTTTTTTTTTTTCTTTTCTTTTTTTTTCCCCAATAGGTTATAACCCAGGGAATTCCTCACCCAGAAAATCCACCCCCCCCCCCACCTTATTTTCCCCTTTCCAAAGGACAGCGGTGGCACCCCAGGCATGTTTTACAAGCTAATAACACATCTCCCTCAGCTGACAGGCTCCACGCCTTTCCCCTTCCCCTTTTATTTTAGGGCACCTTCTCCTCTCCCCTCTCCCGCCCCAGCAGCAGCCCGGCTGGCTTGGTAGCTAAGGGGTAAAGTGTTTCCTGCATGACCTCTAATGCATTTTGCTCCCGGGGAATGCACGCTCAGCAGGGACGAGCTCTGAGCCGCTCGTCCCTGAGGTTTTTCTGCCATGAACCCCAGGGCTGGCGGCGTCTCCCCTGGCCCCCCACCTGGCTGCGCAAACAAAAGGCACCCAGCAGCAACAGCTCCCTTTGTTTCGCATGCAAATCCTACCTCCGATAGCTGTCACATCTTCCTCCGAGGCGAAGCCTAATTGTTAATAAACCGGGATCCAGTGATATCCTCCAAAGTGCCACCAGTTGTTAAGCTCTGTCATCGTCCCCTCCCGGCGCTTCAGCCTTTTTGGACCATTAGTGTCACAACCCCTGCTAACTCATAGCCGAGTGCTCCCTGCTCAAAATGTCTGAAAGAGTTTGGAAGGACAATAGGAATGACAGGCACACTAGACAGCCATGCTTGAAATTAGTTATCTCGAGCTCACTTAAGGCTGTTTCGCCGTGTTTGTAAGGCACGCTCTCGGGAGGGTTTATCAGCCTAGGCTAGACGTGCCATTCCTGCCGTGATTCAGTGCCGTAATAGGATGGCTGCTGGAAACGCAGCGATTGCTCTAACCCCGCTCATCCCTCCGGAGCTTTTAAACCTCCCCAGGAGAGGAAATAGCTTCAGTCATCCTTAAACTTACTGAGGCTACTGTTTCTGCAGAACAGGGCTCCGCACGTTGTTTTGAAACTGAGGACGGAATCCCTCCTGGGGATGCAAGGTGCTGTCGCCCCCGGTGCGAGCGGGGAAATGAAGGCGGCAGCATCCGTCCCCACCGAGCTGGGGCTGCCGCAGGAGCTGGGGAGAGTGGTGGCTGGAGCTGAAAGTTCACAAAACTCTGTGAGGCAGACGTGGCAGGAGGGGAGTGAGGGGGGGATGTATGGACTGTACCGGTGTTGTGTTTATAGTCACAGATGTAGGCTGCGCTTCCCTACAGGGAAAGTGCAGTTTGCACATAGGAGGGTCTCACAACCTAAATTTGCAAGTTGACAGCATCCAGGATAATAATGAGCTGAAGAAACACAAGCGAAATGTGGTATTTGCAGTGCCTGTGATGTAGGGAAGAAGGGTTTTAAGAGGATGCTATTGGAGAGCGCTGCTTTCAGTGAACCTGTGCGCATCTCTCGATCCCAGGTCAGAAACATCAGTGCTCTGCTGAGATCTGGTAGGGTTCCTCTTCTTGGCTGCCAGTTCATGACCAGCCCTGGTCAAGACAGATCAAAGCTTGCTAATATCTGCTGTCAGCTCGGTGTTGCTGGTCCCAGTGTGGTCCCTAGTGGTCAAATGTAAAAGCCACCAGTGCAAATGTATCTGCCAGCAGCAATGGCACACGGGGCTGGGGGGACGCACAGGCAGCCTGGGGCCAGGGCAGGCTGGGAGGGAGCAAGGGGGCAGTTAGCACCTGGGTTGCTTCTTCAGCACCCATTTGGTGTTTTGGTACTGCCCAGTCCATGACCCTTGGATTAAAGTGAAAATATGCATGGAGACACCTTGGAAAGGAATGGCACTTGGAGGATTAGGGAGGAAGGCAGATCACAGCGAAAACACCACCTGTGACTGCCTCACACCATAGGAATGAAGGGGCTAAAAGAGCAAATGGACATCAGGTTTTTTAATGACCGGGATCTGAGGGGCACTGAAGATGAGATAAGGACTGAGACCTCTCCTTTGACCACCAACACAGCAGATGCCCACACTGCCAAGAGCTTTACCAAAGAGCATGTCAGACTGTGCGCTCCTGTATTTGCCTTCGTGCAAACTGTGAGCGAAAGCAAGGCTTACTTGCACAGCCACAACCCATAGATGCCGATGGGGACATCTGGGAGCACAACGGGCATGACATTTGCCCCCAAATCGACACCACTCCTAACAGGGCTGCCTTCGCACCCAGTGCTTCCCCATGCCTGTGCTTGCTGTCGCGCTCAAGCACCTGAGGTCCTCCCTTCCCCCTTCCGTCCCCTGCGCCTTACAGTCAGTGCGGGAAGGGAGGTCTCACGGCTCCAGTTTTGGTTCTGGTTACAGTGGGGGACTATCAGCACCTTAAGTCTATCCCAGAATGGGTGGGAACAAAGGGGGCCTTGAACTTTGTAGGCATGAACCTAATGGTGGGCAACAATTACGTGCTTACTGCTAGCACAGCTGCCGGGACAATTCCTGCTTTGTGAATAATTTAAAGAACTCTGCTCCTGCCACCTACCCGGCACCTGCACAAGCACTAAATTCACTTTAAAGGGGAAGGAAAAAGGAAAGAAAGAAAAATTCTCCTTGTTGTCAGCAGTATATGTGTCTCACTACGGGGCTCACCATGCAATTGATTTGTGTGTGGGATGACACAGCAGATCAAGAGGCATTGGGCAGATTCCTTCTGAAGATAGATGGGCACTGACTTTGTTGATGATCTTTTAGAGGTTTCAGTGCCAAAGTGGACACAGCAGTGTTCACTGACAGGCTGAAGCAGGTGACCATTGCCACCTACGTCCACAGTTCCCCGACCATGCATACTGAACAAAATGTGGCTCATAAAGAATGCATGACCCCCAGCTGCCACCACCATTACTCAGTGAACAAACAACCCCTGGGCCTCCCTGCCACAGTGATCCCAAATGCTGAAGTCCTTTGTGGTAAGTTAAAGCCACTCAGCCTTGGTGGTCAACAGGTGACAAATGTCTGTGAGAGCTGTGGGACCCAACGGGCAGGGAGATGTACTTACATTGGCTGGTAACTGAAAGGGGGGTAAATTATTCAAGGAGTAAGGTGTAGGATGATGCGAAATGATCAGAAAGATCTTCTAGGGGTTGGTAGTTCAAAATGGTTCAGTTTTAGGGTGATACTCTGAGCTACACTCCTTTTTCTCAAGCTTTTTCTAATCACTGAGCAGCAACAGCAGCTGCCACCAGTGATGGGGCTCATGTGTGCTCCCCACCCACAGCATGGCTCTAGTGCTGGTGCATTCTTCTGGTGCACCAGCCTGCTCCTTGCTGGAAACACGATACAGAGACGGAGCACTGAGTTGGTCAGGTATGGCAATTTCCTTCCTTCCCGGACTGCTGGATTGTGGCAAAGTAGGGCTGCTCTGGGAAACAGAGGGCTCACGGGTGCTTCCGCTTGGCTTTCCCTCAGCAAAACGCTACTGACTTCTGCAGGAGCCAAGGCTGCTGTTCAGCTCTGCAATAGACCCTCTTGGAGAAAACCCATCACTTGCAAAGGAGCTGTGGCAGTGGCAATTTTATAATGCCTCTGCCTATTTCTGACCGGTATGTGCATAGGAAACAACCAAGGAGGGATGAAGGAGAAGAATTCAGGAGATTTGTAGTTTGTATGCTGATTGTAAGTCAAACAATATAATGAATGGAGCGACTAACGCATAATTTCATTATGAGTCATCCTAATTATAGTGAGAATTTGATAGATACATAACTAGAAAGTGTAACTATCTGTTACACACTCCTAACTGCACAGGGAAGTACACAGTATAATTAAAGCTGCAGGTTACACACACTATAACCTTTTCTTCCCCTGTGGTGATAAGTTCTCCAGCAGCATTAGGAATTTGTTTTGAAGTCACATACCTATCAGACAGCACTCTTTCTACCCGCTTGCTGAGTCTTTTTCAAAACGGATCTGCATTTGAAAGCAGCAGGGAGTCTCCCTAATCCATAGGTAGTTGGTGTGATTCCTGTATTAAAGGAGAGACAGGAACAACGGCTCTTCCACCTGGGGTCTCTCTGAAGAGTGTCAGTGGTCAGCGCAGTGTTAGCCTGCAGAGCTGCAGATGCAACGTGCATGGCAGGTAACAGGCTGTGTCAAGAATGTGTAGTTACAGCATAAATGGAAATTAGTCTTAGCCAGGAGAAGGATCCTTAAAATGAGGTAGGCCAAATCCTGTCCTATGTATCTAGATACTCTTGGGCTTTGCGGAGCTCAGAACCGAATTTTGCTGATGACAAAATTTCCATAGAAAGGATGAATCCAGCATGGGGGGAGATAAACTTCTAATGGTGATGTTGGCTACATGTTTTAATCCCACCCCTGGCTTTTAGGTGAACAGATTTACAAGAAAGCCGTCGATGTCAGTCCTGAGTTTGCAGCTCTGGCATGTCTCCCTTCCTTTCCCTGGGGGGAAACAGGCAGCACTGTGCCTGCTACAACGCTGGGGTGCAACAGCTGACATGGTGCCGCAGGAACATGCTCAGCCAGGCTGTCCTGGGTGACCAGGCATAATCTGCAGCTCTAGCATAAAGTCAGAAATCAGTTGTCTCTTGACGCTGAAGCGCAGCCCCGTGTTTGGCCATAGTCTTGCTAGTCTCTCTCATGCTGACAGTCCCAGGACACCCAGGTGTCCTGCAAAGCTGTCCACATCTGAGTTACGTTGCAGAGAATAGTTCACCTCCACTTGCTGCTTGACTGTCCCCCTTTATACACTGACTGCCTTTTTCTCACACAGCCCTTTCTGAGCCACTCGCCTAGGAGAGAATATCTACAGCTGGAGTGTTGTTAAATGACCCAGAAGCGGCCGCTTTGCAGGCTGACACTATTTGATGCAAATAGACGGCTTCTTGCTGTGAAAATCTCCCTGGTTGACAACCCATTGGGTACTTCTGACGATAGTCGTCTGAGGAGTTAAAACACGGGCTCCTCTGTTTTTGCATATTCAGGCTATCATCCTCGTCGCACTGCCGGTACTAAATCCTTCCTGCGCGGTTTCGGCAGAGGCCGATCTCCTCCCTGTTTGCTCGACAGCTGCTGGTGTACATTGCTGCTTCTCTTTGCAGTCAGCTCTTGCCATCTGCCATCATTAAGCTGCCCAGGTGTCGGAAATCTTCTTGCTCTTCTCTTGTAAACATTATTTTGCCTTCTTCTTCGCTAACTCAACCTTCGTTTATGTAGAGGCTGATAGATCAGGCTGGCTGTTCTCAAAACATCTGCTGCGCTTCATACTTGGTGGGGGTGGATGGGGAAGAGGGTACGTATCCTTGCTGGCAAAAATAAAGACTGCTTAACCCTTCCTTCACTTCCCATCTCCAAAAGCTCGCTGTCTTACTGCGCTTCCAGATGTGCGAGTTAATTAATATTTGCCAGTCGGGATGTTGCACATAGCAAACCTACCATAAAGCACAGCTAATTTTCAGAAGCAGCAAAGCTTCCACACGCTGCAACGATACCTAGCGCTCGGTGGTACTGAGGAGCAGCAGAGATGGGAAGTGCCTAAGACAGGTACCAGCAAAGCCAGCAGAATAAACCTCTTCCCCTCTTCAGGCTGCTTCTGCTGGTGCAAACAGCAGCTCGCTGTTTTTTTCTGCTCAGATATGGGTCAGGCATCCTTTTATGATTACCTGGAGGGGAAATTCAGACTCAAATAGCATCTTTCACAGTGATGGGTAGTGTAAACTATTGAATTCTTTGGGCAGAGATGATGAAATGAAATGATTTCTGGTGCGCCCAATCCTCCTCAGTAAATCACCGAAGATTGACTGTAAGTTTGAACAGCAACAGAGCAGAATCCAGCAAAACAGGCTGCCTGCACAATGCTGCTCGTCGGGCCCAGGGAATGTTTACTGCTTAAATGCTAGTAAAATATGTATCTGAGGATGCACACCCAGCTGCTGGGGCCAGTCTCCAAGGCATGTGTAGAGTAATTCCAACAGGATTTCATGCTTCAGTGATTTTACTCTCCTCTGTGTGGGGCTCAGTACCAGCGCTTTCAGAGCCTGATTTTGTGTGCAGGTATTGGGCCGTTCCTTGCTCTGAACGGTTCTGCTGAGCAGCAATTGCTGCCTGCTGCTTTCCCATTTGTTAAGCAATGGATTACTGTTCAAACATTTGCAGCACATGTTGGTCTAAGCTCTGTGTGCAATTCTCCAAACGTACTCCTCTCCTGGAATGCCACGATCAGAGGTGTTTCGTCCTCGGTTGATAATTTCCTCAAGCACTCTCCCAATCATCACCGCTATGCTTCCCATGCTTTGTGGTGGATAATTCACTGTGTTATTCACCTTGCACAGAAAAACCAAATTGGCCACTTAGTTGCTCTCTGATTTTATATACAGAGTCTAGCTGTTTCTTTGCCAACTCTTACTGGCTTTATCTATCCACACTGTCCTATTCCTATGTTAATTTTAATTCTCCAGCAACTTTAGCAAGATACTGCTGGATAATTCTTCCCTTGCCTTTTTTTTTTTCCCACCCCCCTGCAAATCATTTGCTATGCAGTGCTCTCCTTTCTTCAGGACTCAAGTATCTCCTTTAATCTCTTCTTCCTTTTATTCTTTCCTCAGCTGCTGCTTTGCTTTGGTGGAATAGTCACTTCTCTGATGAAGCTCATGCTTCTATTTCTGTTCTCTCTCTTTTTGAAAGGTCTTTTGCATCAGTGCAGTGCCTGTTTTGGTGTCTTTGATGACTCGGTGATGTATGCTAAGCTCCGTGCTCCAGGTGCGAAGGATCAAGTTGTGGAGAGAGGATGCCACGAGGGAGGGAAAGTGACTGCTGTGTCCCAGCAAGGCCATTTTCAGTGGAGCAGTGACGTGCTGTGGGAGCAGCTAAATAGCCTGGGTGTTGGGTTCTGCACTGTGGAGGGGCTGTTTAGCAGTGCTGTGCCTCAGTTTCCCCACCTGTAAGGCAGCAATAATAGCACCGCTCTGCCTTTACAAAGTGCCTTGTGAGCTTTGGCCAAGAACTAAAATAGGACAACTGAAATTCAGTCTTGTCAAGCTATGTTGTTGCTTAGTAAGTGCCTAAATCTGCCTCCATAGCCTCTGCACTGTGCAGTGAGGTTCAGGCTGTACGTCGCTGGTCACATCCAGATGCTCCTGCATGCACAGTTGGCCTTGCAGTGTCCTCCCAGTCATCTCACAGCCTGGCCTGTTTTGGAGGAAAGATGTGCTGGTGGGAGCAGGTGAAAGCTGTCACAAAATGCCACTTTGTCATTTTATCCATCCATAGCCTGTTGCTGGTGCTGAGAGGGGCTCAGAGCACACTGGGGCTGTGGGTGCAGGGTGTGGGGCATCCGCCGAAGTGACTAGCAGGGGATTTCTGGGGTGTGATTACCAAAAATTCAGCAAGGGTCCAAATCTCTTCGTTGTCCTGTGTAAATTTGGAGTGACCAGTGGGATCTCACTGTATTTACTGCAGTAGAGTTATTTGGGATTTATACCACAGAGGGCAATGTTTGGTGTTACACGTACATCTCCAAAGATATATAGGTTGTGTACGAAGTTATCTCCCCCCTGAGAAAAAATTACAGCCCCTGTACAAAGCTGCCACCTATTTATTCCCTGTCATCACAACTACTGCGGACACTGGATGAGTATATGGATAAATGACTCAGGCAAAAAAAAAAAAAAAAGGTATTTGGAAACCAAGCACATGCTTTCCAAGAGGAAAGGCAGAATGATAAAGCTTTGCCTTTATCACAGGCTAGAGGGGTACTCCTTTGGCATAAACACACATTTTCCACTGATAAAAGAAATCTGTGCTTCCCCTCCTCTCTGATACGTTTTTCAATCTTGCATATAAAATATTAATGTATCACCAAAGGCCACAGTGAAGAGGACTCCAGAGGAATTTAGCCAGTGAGTTATCTCTGTTTTTAATTACCTAACGCTATCTGTTTACATCTGTTTGAAATCATTTTATACTCATTATACCTATTGAGGTAATATTTCATCATTTCTCCACTTGGGTAACTTTAAAAACAGAAAAAAGAAAAAGGAACAGCTTGTCCATAAATTCACCTGTAATCTGACCTTTTCTTTGCTCTGGGAAGTTTTGAGAATTCTCTAAATTCCTGTGTCTGTACTTGCTCTACTTTGGGACTCTTAGAAATAACCTTGACTCTAAACCGTGGACTCTAAGGTAGGCACAGAAGATGCTCTGCAAGCTGTGGAGCACATCCCTACTGTTGTGAGGGGCCAAATGCTTAAAAGAAATGCATTGCACATGGATCTGCCCAACAGTACCCAAATCCTGTGCTTCTGTTGCAGGGGCTCCCAGCTGGAGCCTCAGCCCACAGGCACCGGCTGTTTTAATGGTGAGTGAATAGAACAAATCTAGAAAATCAGTCCCGGAAAGTCCTTACTTCCTCAAATAATGCCTCAGCTCCAGTGAGACCATCTGGATGTTGCAGGATCAGGCTCTGCAGATGCAATTTGGCCTCACTACCTGTGCTCACGCACACACTCACGCAGGCTGCATCGCTAACCCTTGGTTGCCTCCTCTAATCCACCCTCCTCCTGCCCACAGCCACGGCAAGAAAGATGTATTTTCTTTACTTAGTTTTCATGTTTATATTTCAAACACCCCTTGGTGCAGTAAACTAGTTAAAAAACACAATCCCCGGCCATGCAGTACCTGTTGGGGGAAGCATGACGGATCTGGTAGTGCAGGAACAAATATCCCCGGGGTCCCATCTGTCTCTCACAGTGTGTATACTGCCTTTTTTTTTTTTCTTTTTTTTTCTTTTTTTTTTTTTTTCTTTCCCAGGCAGGGTTGCTGTTATTTTTGCAGAGAGGACTGAATCCACTGTGGCCCTTGGTTGCCCCTGCTGCCCGCTGCTCCCGTGCTGCGCTCGGCGGCTCATCAGCCCCTGCCGGGCCCGGGGGCTTCAGCCGCGCTCAGCCCCCAGCAGCAAGCTCGGATGTGATTGCTCCGTAAGGAAAAGGTGATTCCTTGGAGCACCTGCCTGGCTCTCCAGACATCTCCTGCTGCTGGTGGAGTGAGGAGGGAAATAACCGTGCTGGCACAACAGGCCTTTGGCTGCCTCGCTGATGCTAACAGGCATGGGTCCACCGAGCAAGCAGAGCACCCATCCCTCTTGTGCCAGCGCCCGCTCTGACCCAGTGTACCTGCTAGTAGGACGTGGTCAGGAGCCTTGTGAACACAGCTCGGAGTCCCAACGCTGAAAATCTGCTTTTTCTTTCCTCTCTTTTGCAAAGAAATCAATCACGTGCGTTAATTATTTTGGATGGCTCGGCCCTTTCAGGGTTCCCTGTCAGGGACTGCTCCGTTGTGTCAAGGGCTCTACAACCACTGAACAAAGAGACACCGCCTGCCCCAAATTATTCAGGTACTTGACTTCAGTAGCCTCTTGGTATTTTAGATACTGGAACGTTCCTTGGACTACATGAAATATCTGAGATACTCTGAAGAAATTTCATGCCATTAATTTTTAATGTAGCTATTTTTAATGACTCATTTTTAATGATCAACACTGCGCTTACACACCTGGTGTGATAGATATTCTCTACTGTATAATTACTACTGCCTTCTACAATTTCTGACTCTAGATGTACAAATGCATTTTACTCTTAAAAACTTAAATCTTGAAGTGGGATTTTGCTCTCTAGATCTTTTGTCCACTAAATAATAATGATGGGAGAGCCACCTACACATAAGTATGAGCCCAGTAACTGTCAAGCAATGTAGTTTTACAAAGGAAGTCTTAAACTTTCCTGAAGCCCTTTTTTTTTTTCAGTGGGTTTACAGGAATATAAATGAGAAGGAGATTTCCCCCATTGCTGGCATCTGATTTTTGAATTGGATTAATTATGACAAGAGCTTTTTTTTTTTTTCCCTGCATAATCAGATTTGCTAAAACTTCCTTATGAGGTTCATAAAAATGTTTTGTGGTTTTTCTTTGCAGCTGAGTTCAAATTTGGCTGAATTTTCAACTGGACTCTGGTATTCTTACAGGGTCCATCTTTGTTAATAACCATGTTTCAGTTTCTTAACTTTCTTTTCTAATTCAAGTTACTGACCATTCATTTTATTTTTGTAATAGGAGCAGGAGGTTAATTGTCCACCAAAGGCCGTTTGAGATGGTCCTAGAACAGTTCGAGTGAAATGCCCTCGTTTTTCTTAATTTTCATTAATCATCAACTTTATTGTTTGCACATAGTACAAACAGCAAAATACCTGACTTAGTCCCGTAAAACATGGCTTGGAGGTCTGTCTCATGAGCTCTTACCGAAATGGCCTTAGTGCCACTGCGGTTGGCCTGGGTGCTAAAAATGAGGAGGGGGGTGAGACTCAGAGCCCATCCAAGGGCTGTGCTGAATGAAGGCTTGGTAAGGGGCAGGCTCAGGATGGTGTCATCATGGTGGACAGTCAGCCATTAGACAGCAAACACGAAGCATAATGATGTGCCGTGACCTGGGACTGAAACCCCTCCAGCTCCTTGCCTTCCACCCTGTCCTGGTTCCAGTTAGGACAGAGTTAAGTAGCTCATAGTAGCTGGTAGGGTGCTATGTTTTGGATTAGGATGAGAAGAGCGCTGATAACATGCTGATGTTTTAATTGTTGCAGAGCAGTGTTTACACCAGGCCAAGGACTTTTCGGCTTCTCGCTCTGTCCTGCCAGCGAGCAGGCTAGGGGTGCAGCAGGAGCTGGGAGAGGACAGACCCAGGACAGCTGACCCAAACTGGCCAAAGGGGTATTCCATACCATCTGACGTCATGCTAAACAATATATAGGGGTGGCTGGCCGGGGTGGGGGGGCCGGCTGCTCGGGAATAGGCTGGGCATCGGTCAGCGGGTGGTGAGCAATTGCATTGTGCATCACTTGTTTCTTACACATTATTATTGTTAATACTATTACCATTATCACTATTATTATTATTATTGTTATTATTATTTTCCTGTCTTAATAAACTGTCTTTATCTCAACTCACAGGCTTCACTTTCCCGTTTCTCTCCCCCATCCCAGAGAGGGAGGGGGGAGGGTGAGTGAACGGCTGTGTGGTGTTTAGCTGCCAGCCGGGTTAAACCACAACACACCCCCATCTTCCTCCCTCACCGAAGCTGCACTTCAAGGGGGCTCATGATCTCGTTAGGGCTTCCTCCTGGAGGAGGTCTATGAAAAACTGGCACTGCTTAGGAATTCCTCGGGGTAGGATGAAGAGAACTAGGGAGTGAAAAGAGGTTAATTTGAATAACTCCTTAACATAAACTTAGCACATGGGAGCCCATCATGTCCCCAAATCCAGGTCCTTTTCCAGGAGTGACCAGAGGATGCAGAGTTGCTAAAGAATTAGATCCCCAGCCAGAAGGCTGAGAGCACCTAATAGACTGTTGACTGTGCCATCTAGAAAGCTTTGGAGCAAACCCAAGCAAAACACATTTAATATCCTCAATTTTATTTTCATTTCTAATCACCTGCTCCTGTGTACTTTACAATTCTTTGATCTGTCTTAGAGAACAGTTTCCCTAATTGCCACGGGAAAGGACATAGCATTTTGTTTCTACTGGTCATGTGGAAATGCAGGGCCTACGTTACTTCTCTAGAACCTGGTCTAGAACCTGCACTTTGGCACTGTAAAAATCCAATTGTAAACCACTTCCGAAGGAATGAATGTAGAACACTCCAAACTTTAAACAACAAAACAAAACAAACAAAAATATGCCAGAAAAGTAAGTAATAGAGGTTAGCTGTTATTTTGCTGTAGCTCTGATGGCACCAATAGGTGGGGAATCTATACCCAGATAGGACTTGGTTCCTGTCACCCCTCTGTACAGTACCTACTTATATATTTTAAGAGAAAAATATGGTTGATGTGACTAAAGGCTAGCTCGTCTGACCTCAATGTTACACAAAGCCTTATGAAGGAAAATGACTCCTTTTTGAGGGAGAGAATGCAATGCAGCTTTACCTAAGGTACATTGTGTCAGATGAACTTGATGGTTTTATTTGATAAGATAATTGATTTTCTTGACAAAAGCAGTGCAGTAGATCTAATCTCTCTGGACTTCTACAAAGTATTTGACATAGTGAAAAGATTAGTCAAACTGGAGAAAACAGGGATTAGTGGCATTGTGCAGGAAATGACTGGAGAGTCAGGGAGAGTAAATGATGTATTGGGGAAAGTTTGGGTGCAGTGGCTGCCCCTGCAGTCCCTTTAGGGTTGGCTGGAGAGGTTAACTGCATTCATGATTCTCATGGGGATTCACAGTTCTTATGGGAATCATGCCATGCGTTACTTCAGTGAAATGGGGTTCATCTTCTGAAATGATAAAGAAGGAAGTGACACCAGCTGTTCTGGAGCCAGGGCCTGAAGAGGTCTCGCCTGGAGTACGAGGTAGTCCTGGCACACAACCTCAGAAAAGGTGTGTTAAAATAGGATCAGCTGCAGAGAAGTGCAGCAAATGCAGCCTTTATTTGCCTTGAGAGGTGTGATTGCTGTCTATAAAAGCAGGGGGCAGGAGGGTTAACACTGGGGAGTGAGGAGAGCTGTTTAAACTGAAGACCAGTGTTGGCACAGGAACAAATAGGTATAAATGGGTCATGGATAAACTTAGGCTGGAAATTCTGAGATTTCCAGCCGTCAGAAGAACGAGGCACCGGATTAGTCCTCTCGACAAAGAAGTGGAGGTAAAAAAAAAACTAGCTTTAAGACAGAGCTTCACTGCTGCTTGAAAGGGATCTTGTGACGTTGTGGCTTGTGATCGCGGAGGCTTGGGCTCAGTGACGCAGAGCCCCCTCCCAGCCCTCTGCTTTCCCTTCCAGCCATCAGATCTCCTGTTTGGCAGTGATTCTGTGAAACCCTGCCCCTGTGAGGCAGTGGCTGAAGAGGGCTCAGAGAAGAGCCTTTGCACCAGTCAGGGGCACAGAAAATATCCACCGAAGGCCGGCTCTGTGAGTCCATGCGTGAATATCCCCAACGTGCACGTCTGTGGGTGTCAGCAGCTTTCTGGCCCCTGGATGAAGGAACGGGCTGGCTCCGTGCTGGGCCCCCCTGCCGGGCAGCGCTGCGCTCGGGGGGCACGGCAGAGTGACTGCGCTCTTGCTCCTGCCCCGCAGACAAAAAGGAGTCAGGCTTTCTTGCAGCTGAAGGATTCATGACCTGTGCCTGCAACTTTTATCTGAATCCTGAAAACAGAGCAGGTCTGAGCCTCGACTCCCAGGAAACCAGAAGCAGCGGAAGGTGGAGGAGCAGCAGTCCTTCCCCCTTCTCCCTCCTTGCTGTCTCTTGCTAAAGGGACCTCCAGCTGCCTCTGCTCCTCCCGCCGTGGTGTTTGGGGAGCAGCACCGAGCCAAGCTCTGTCCCTTCAGGGGCTGTGGCACTCACCAGCAAAGAGCTGTGGCTCTGCTGCAGCGTTGTTCCCAGGATAAGGTACTTGCAGGCTCCTGCAGAGAATTAGTAGCTCATTTTAACCCCAGCCTAATTGCACCAAAACCCGCACGGCTGTGGCTGGACCCGTTGTGGCCTCCCGCTGATGGCACCGCCAAGACGCGGGGATGCGAGTGGTGGGGCAGGGCAGTGCTGACGCCCTGCACGTCCTGGGGCTGGCTTGGCACTTTGACCGGGCTTGCTTGTGTCTGCTGATAAAAGCCACAGCTCTACGCCACGATGACGCATCCCAGCAGGTAGCAGGATTACAGCAGAATAATATAAGCCTCATGGAGCACAGAGAAATGTTCTCTTTCTACTGGCATAAAGTAAATGTCTCCTTCATTCGGAGAAATGCTCGAAAAGAAAGGCTAGGCAAGGAGCAGCAAGGTTGAGATGTCATGTTACTCATGCAAGTACCTCCTGACACGTTTTCTTAATAGTGACAAGCACCAAGGATGCCCCTCAAATTTTTGCTCAAAGAGCGATGATGTCCTCAGCTCATCCTGCAACAGACCCAGTCTTCTGGGCATAAAAGTACTTGCGAAAGTCCATAAAAATGCTATCATAATTAAGTCAGGAAGCAAAGGGCACTCGCTGTTCCTGGAACTGTGTGCTTTCTTTTAACAAGTTCAGGCTGTGCAGAGCATGCTGGCAGCTGGTATTGTCTGACAGGAAAATAAAAGAGTGTGAGTGTCCAGGTACTGTCAGCATTTGAGGAGTACTGGGCACTTCAGGAAAGAAGTATTTGCTTTTGGGAAGCTTCTTTGTGTCACAGGTTATATATGGGAAAATAAGCCTGGATTTGTAATCAGTGCGGGAGAGATGGTTTCCAAGAGGTGAGGAGCTTGGGCCAAGTGTCCCTTCCTTCTGGCTGGGTGACACCTACTAGGGCTTCTCCAGCAGAGAGGTCTTCACCGAATCACTCCTGTAGTCCCTTGTAGCTGGAACTGATATTTCCACAGTTTCTCTTTTTCAGAGGAATTGAAAAGATTCTGTCAAATAAAGAGCACAAATCTTGTCTTTTGACAAAAATAGCATATAGAAGAATTAAAAGTACCTGGAGGATAGACAGTGAGTATTTAAAGAAAAAAAAAATAATGGTCGGGCCCATTTTTCAGTCTGACTGAGTTTTGGCTCATATTTTTTTGCACTTTCTACATGAATACCAGGAGCTCTTGGATCAGAGGAGCAACGTGGGGTGTGGTATCACTGCCCTGAGGGCAGGAACCTCGGGTAGCTCCTGCACCCCCGGGGTTATGGAAGGGGGAGACTTGCCCTCCTGAACCTGCCCCAGGCTTCCTTCCAGCTAAGACCTGCTCTAGAGAAAGGAAGCACACCAGAAATTGCTCATTAAGGAAATGATTAAGGATCTTGTGAATACCACTTGGGATTGCTCTGGTAATGGAGGATTCATTGCCATCTTTTGTCACTGAGGAGTATGTATGAATGTAGGCGCTGATACTTCTTGGCTTGGTCCCAGGGGGAATGCAGCTAAAAGAGGCACTGGCAGTCGCAGTCTCTGTGGTTGCTGAGTGTTTGGTTGACTTCTTGGGCAAGACTATTCCTTGTTTCAGTTTGCTCGTTTGTAAAACAAATGTTTTCTGTTGCTGACGGTATATGTAAACCCGGGTGGTGTCCATGGAGGGCTTGTGACTCCCAGCTCTCCAGAATCGCCTGGGCCCACCGGCGTGGGTAGGGTGCTGCTGCTCAAACCCAAGGTCTTGCTGACCTTGACTGCTGGACATGACGGAGCTGCCTTTGTTGTTGTTGCTAAAATAGATGCACTGAAAACGGTTCACTCACTTTTGCCATTTCGGCAGATTCCCTTTTACTCTGAGAGCTTGCTTCAAGTCAAATGGTCAAACTGTAAAAGGTTTCTGTCCATCTGGTAGATGCCTCAGAGTGAGAGAAGCCAGCAAAGATGACACCACAGCAGATATAAGCCGCCCGAACTCAGCTATTACAGAAGACTTCTCCCCATCAGCTCATCTGAGTATTAAATAGCTGAGGAGTAATTATGTCTAATGTTTCCTGATCTCTTCCCTCTTTGCGCATGGCAGGCTATTCTGTTTCTGAAACGCTCGCCTCATGTTCATGGCATTTGGCCTGCAGCAGTGAGGTTGAGCCCAGCCCCAGAATGTCTAAAACATTTTCTTCTAATAGATGGCTCACCATAAGCTCGAAATGCGTCACACACCAGCCAGTTATTTCCACATCATAAACTCCTAATGCTTCTTTAGACTGACGGGGGTTTGTATTTGCGAAGGCCTGGAAAAATGCCAAATATCCTTCCATGCATGATGCTGCTTTTATTTTAGCCACTGTTGAGCTAATCGCTGGGTATTTCTGGTGCTTGAAAGCCCCTCCATTTGTTTCTGAGTATCAGCTTGAAGCACCAAGCCACTCTGCAGCTTAGCAGCACCCAGCAAAGCAGGGACAGGAAACATTTGTGTGAGATGTCACGTCCCACCATGGACAGGAGATTTGCACTGCAGGCATTCCCAGGATTTCAGGGAATGCCTGGGGCTGGGAGCTGAGCTCTCCTCACATCCAGCATCCCACCTGATGCACTTCTAAACATTTTTTTGAAGCTCTAAGCACTGCATGCCACTGATTCTGTTCTCCTGGTTTTATTTATTTATTTATTTTCTTGTCCTCCTCCACCAGCCTTCCCCACTAAAATCCCAGTAAAGCAGCCTGGCTGTAAAGTTCAAATTATCAGTGTTTGCTGGAAGAAGGGAGCGTGCTTAGAAAGCATGGGCTATGAGCAGAGATTTTCAGTGGTGGCTTGACTTCTGCACGCAGATCTCTGGTGTTCCTGTTGGGATGCAATCGATTTCTGGTCCCAAGAACCAGAAAGCAACTCCGGTTCATTAATCACTTCGCAACCTGGTTTCTAATGGTCACACCAACATGCTGTGCCTTCTGCAATCTGTCCCACCTTTGAAGCGCACTGTCTGCTCACCTCTCCCTTTAATTTGTTCCTTTTATGGCAAGAATTTGGTGACTGTTTGCAGAATTTCCTCTTTTCCCCACTGACTCAACTCTGATGTGCTTTCCAGATTCTCCAGCTGCTCAACGCTAGTTAAGATTGTGCCAACTTGTCAGCGATAAACCCTTCTTTATTTTTTTGCACAGAGGCTTGTGTGTACAAAGCTTCAAGCATAAAAAGCTGCTTCAGTCCTGAAGCTTGGCAGACAACATCTCAGGCTGAGAGCAAATATCTTTGCCAGCTTAAAAACAATGATGACACATTTGGCCATTTATCAGTAATGAAAGTATAAAGATAATCATTTGAGTGATGCAAGAGTTTATGAGTTTATGTAACTAAAAATGAGTTTGATTTAGCACAAGAATTTTGCAAGGGATTCATCCTCAATACAGCCTTATTGCAGTGCTTTAAATCCCTCCTCCTTCCTCTTTTAAGGTTAATGCAGTGACATTCACACAAAGATGAAAATGTATTCCTCAACTGGGTCTGAAGGCATCCAGAAACCTAGGAGTTAATTATATCCACAAACTTGCTCGCATATGTATACATGCATGCAAATACACACAGGCAAGGTTTGCATGGTTTGTTTTCTCTTTGCCCTTTCTAAAAGCTCTGACCTTGTACCAACTCTTCTCCTGGAGCTACAGGAACGGCTCCTTCCAGAGCTCTGCAGAGCCGTGCTCCCCAAACAAAAGCTTCATCTCCTCAATGCGTGGCACAAAGTACCTGCGAGCCACCATTCCCGAATCCTGGCTTCCCAGGCTGACAGCAGAGCTCACCACATACCGAGAACCCTTCAAATGTCAGCTCCCCTAGGGACCACATTTCAGAGGACAGTGATAACAGCGGTGCTTTTCACTTCTGCCACACTTCTCGTCACAAGACAGCAAGCATTTGGTCAGCACTAGGTCCTGACTACGGGCTTGGAATAACTTTGCAAAAGAGGGGTGTGGGGCACCCTCGACCCTAAAAGCAAAAAAAAAAAAAATCTCAACTCAAGTGCAAACCTCACCTGAACTGCCTGCTACGGCATGGCCAGCCGAGCAGGAGGGACAGTGGGCAAGGAAGAAAGGAAGGAAGGAAGAAGCGGCAAGGCAGCTACAGCGATGAGATCCTGCTTTCACCGAATTCAGACTGGGTGGATTAAACTGGTTCAGCTGAAAGCATTTTTAAGTCACAGCAAACTGACATAAATCAGAGTAAACAAAAGCCTGCAAGATCACCTCCACATTATTGGCGCACCTGCTGATATATAATCTTACCGCCATCCCTCCTTACACAACCGGGTAATAGTGGCCAATATCTCACACTTGAAGATATATGAAACCTTTAAGCATTTTATGATGCCTGGAAAATAGTTTAAACAATGCAGTAAGTTTACCATGACTCATAATGCACAACAATTAATAACAAGAGCACAGTTACTGCCCAAATCCCGATAAGCAGAAAACAAAAGCCTTCTTGCTATAAACACAGAATCACGCTATATTGCTTAATTCCACCCCAAAACAATTCAAATCCCCATTCCCACTGGAGGGCTTTATAGTTATCAAAAATCCAATAGATGAAACCAAAAAGGCATGGTAGAACTGAGAGTGTCCAAATTAAATCCTGAGATTCTCTGCAAATCCATACACAGAACACAAAAATCATTAATTTATCTCCTGCCTTCACATCCTTCTGACAACTTAGCATCCAAGTGCATTACTGGTGGCTGTTCCTAGCAGTTGGTAACAGCCAAAAGAAAATCAGGAAGGAAATGGGATTGGGGTTACCAGTGGAGATCTGGGCATCACAGGAGCTTTGTCCCAGGCTTGCTCTATCCTCTTGGTCAAGTTGCTTAACCTTTTAATGCCCCATCTGCCTCCCTGCCCTGGATAACAGCTGCTGATTTACTCCACGGGGTTTTGTGAAGCTCCATTTGTCAATGCCTCTGATGTATTATTTATTGTCAAAGCCATAAACAGTTGCATCCTGAAGATGCTGAGCACATCACCTGCATTTTGATTTCTGCCAAAACCTCCTTCACTTAGGACAAACCCCTTCTTTCTCCTCCACTCATGTAACAGTATTTTATTCAATGACGATTGAATTTCACAAGCCAACGTGCACGTTTGGGGCCACGAAGTCAGCTCCCAGTTACAGACTTGCTGTAACAGGGGAAGCTCGAGGGAAAGCCACTGGGCCTGCGATGCAGTGGTGGCAAAATCGTTACTAGCTTTGAGGACTCTTTGAGAGCTGCTCGCAGTGGGTGGTCCTGTCAGCATCTGCAGCAGGGTGTTACTGGTGCCTGAAGAGCAGCTTTAGGGGAGTCTGTGCCCTGCAGAGGTTCCTGAAGAGCAGCAGGATAAACCTATGCGAGGAAAAAGCTGAACAGAGCCCAGATGTAGCACATATATCTCAGTTAATGCTACACAGGGTAAATGTATCTGAGAAAAGGCACATAAAAACAAGTACATTTTCTATAAATCTTGGTTAAAATACTGGTTTGTTTTTAATATTTTTTCCTCTGGAGTCTCTGCTCTATCAGGCTCCCCTGTTCCTGTTATAAAACCTGATGACAAACTAGGCAGTGGCTAGATTTAACATCCCGACTGACCTTATCTAACTGACCTTGCACCAAAGCAGCACAATGTGCTGCCAAATTTTCCAATTCTCTTCAGTACCTAAAGTCTCGGGAGCAACATTTCCAAAATCATTTTGCATCTGCTGACCTGAGCGCACTGACCAGAACCCAAAGCACCAGGCGGCCGGGGGGGGGGGGCATTAAAGCACACTGGGGAAGGGGGAGCTCGGGGTGCAAAGCTTTGCTCGGAGAGTGCAAAGGTGCTGGGCTTGCCTGGCTGATACAGAGCACTGACAACAGCAAGGGATCTGTCACTGAAAAAAATCTGGCCTCCAAATTCAACCCCAAATGAGTATTTAACCAAAATCCTGCCACACTGTGGAAGCCTGAAGATGGTTTGAGTGATCCAAACTGCTGCATTTCTAAGGAGGAACGTTTCAGTTTGAGGCAGAGCTCTGTTCAACAGTTAAAAATAAGCAGGAGAAAGTTAGAAACGTACCTTGTGGCTCTCCACAAGTTTTCTGTTGTCACTTGTTATGCAAGCAAAAAATGTTTTTAATGCAAAATGACACTGGCTTTTCAATCATTAATGGCACAATCAACTAAAATACATAATCTGTTGCAGTGAATACAGTGTTTGTAAACACGTGCAATTAAAGTGGAATAAGATTCAATTATAATGGGTTATGTGTGCATAATAATGAGGATCATGCAATTCTTATTAGTTGGGCTGTACCCTGAGCTCAGTTCAGGAGGAAATTATATTGAAACTCTCTATAATGAAGAGGAAATTTTAATGAGAAGACAAGGTTGAAAAAATATTACTCAAAGCAAGAGGAATGAAAGTGTCCGGAGGCAGAATATAAATGACTAATGCCGAGGCATTTGACTACATCTCCGGCTTTGTGCAAAGATTAGAAATCCACACTTGGCAGCTGCCGGGAGCCGGGCAGGCAGAAGTCGCCCCATCGGTTGCAGGGTCTGTGCCCTCCCTCCAGGTACGCCCTCTGCAAACTCTGCTCATTTCAAGGAGTTTCAGTGGTACAAATGAAAGAAGAATTTAGCTCTCGGTGCTATAAGAGTGCTTGTCTTCTCCTGGGCTGCTGCTTTTTGGGTTGGGGCAACCACTACTCACAAAGAGGTTTAATTTCATTTCTTTCCATGTTTTTTTCAGATAGTACATTGTTAAAACTCAAGGTAGATGCTATGTACCTACCCGATCCTTCCCTTTCTTTAATCATCCATGGAAGTTGATTTGCTTCACACAAATTGCTTTAATTAACCATCATGAGGAGAGAGGACGGGACTACATTTTCTAGCGCACTGAAAATCACTAGTGAAACAGAACCTAGGTGGTACTGAACCTGAGAGCTGATCTCAGCTAAAACACTCAGACCTTGTCTACGTCTGGAAACAGATAGCTCCCAAACTACTTTACAAAACCCACTTATAATGGGTACATGTGTATAACAATGCAAACCCTGCTACTCTGATTAGTACAAGGCTTTGACTTGACTTAATCAATATTTGAGAGGTGAAAGCAATGCAGAGTATGAAGTAAAACAAAATAAATGAGAAAAACAGGATGCTGTGTTACATTAGCTACACAATCCCTACGAGGCTGCAATCCTGAAGAATAACGTGCATCAACTTGGACAAGGCATTAAGGATCTCTGCCCTGAACTTGTTGCTGCTGGCACTGAGCAGCTGCACTTGAGGACATAAAGATGCATTTCTGCAGAGCAGTAACAAGTGACTGCAAGTGGGAGCGATTAAGCTGGAAACTTTACATGTGCATACCAGGGGAGGAAACCTGTGTGCCCGTGTCTGGTCTCACAGTACCACCAAGCATAAAAGCTCTCAGACAATCAAAGAAAATTAAAAAAAAAAAAAAAAAAAGATTCAGAGACCTGAATCCAGACTCTTCTTTCCGAACAAATGCTCACTAAAGGAAATTTGAAATAACGTGAGGAAATGATACTGTCACCGCAGCTCACAGCGAACAATAGCCTCGTACATATTCATACAGCCAGTGCTGTCGTGTAACCCCCAGCTAGGGACCTGTGCCTTGCCCACCAAAAGCAGCAAGACACGCGGTGATCTTCTGGTCCTCCTGGGGCATGGTGGGAGCACCCCCATTGCACATCTGCTTTTTCTTCACTCTAAGTTGAAGCATTGCAAACCATGAGGCTTCCCGTCAGGAAATGCTTATAGCTACTCACTCTGTATGTCCCCCTTCTTGCTTCTGGCTCCTCGTACTTTCCTTTACACCTTTCCAAGCTACTGAATTCTTCCCTGTCTTTGGTGTTTACACCGCTCAGCTCTAGCCTGTAACGTCTCTCCAAAGCCATTTTTCTCAGAGTGACAGTACATTACAAATTCAGTCCTTCCAGTACTGATTTAGCTCCTTTAATCTTTCCTTACAAATGAATCTCTCCATCCTCTTGATAATTTTTGTTGCTCTTCTCTGAACTCCCTGCAATTTTTCACTATCTCCTCGCTAACGAGCTCCCCAGGACCGAAGGCAGTGTTCCAGGTGCGGCAGCAGCACAGCACCATCGAGGTGGGCTGAACCCGGGCTGCCCCGCACCGCTGCCCTCCCCGCCACCCTGCCTCATTTCCAGCTTGGGTCTGATTTGTCCCCGCGAGTTTTGAGGGAGAAGATGAAGTTTCACCTACTGTTCTGTTTCAGTGATATGGCAGACAGATTCTAAAACGCTAGGTTTGATTTTTTTAATGAGTAATTCTGGATCTGCATATCTGTCCTGAAGACTGCAGTGTGGAGTCTGAACATCATTTATCCATCATCCCTCAACCGTGTGGAAGTCAAAACCCTGCCTTATGACACTAACTTAGAAAATACTCAAATTGTATAATTGGATGTGTAATTCAAAACTTGCTGTTTAGGAAGGAAGCTGGGATATGAGCGGATTTTCCTAAGTCTTCAGACTGGCAATATTCACACCTGCAGAAGCAGGCAGGCAGAATTATGAACCGAAACCTCCTTCCCTCCTACCAATGAAAACTGATTGATCTGCTCTGCTCCAGCGAGCAGGAAAACTGGTCAAATTCTCCTGTGCTGTAACCAACCCCAGATTCATTTTATAGTGTCCTTATCCTTCTGCTTCTGTCTCTGGATCTGTTCACATCCTTTGTGGAGGATTTTAGTTCCTCCTAATGTCACCTCATCTGCATGCCTTATTAACACGTTGCCTCCTCCTCCATTTCTACACAAACAGTGAAGACATCAAATTAAAACTTCTTGTAAAACTGAGCTTTGTGGTTCTTCTATGGACTCTTCTTCAGCTCCATGCTTTGCCATTCTCTCCATAGCCTTCCAGCCTGTTTTCAATCAAGAAGGCAATGCTCATTTCTAAGCTGATTTAAATTAATTTTTCTAGAAAGATTTCATGAGGCACAGTATCAAACGCCCTACTCAGATGCAAATATATTACAGCTCCAGCATTCCCTTCATCCGTTAATTTTCTGTTTCTATCAAAAAAGCAATCAAGTTTGTCTGGAGAGATTTATTCTTGCTAGACCGACGCTGCCTGAGGCTTTGTGCTGCCGGGGCCAGCTTTGAGGCGTGCCAAACATCCATGACCAGAGTTGCCTCCAAGGTAGGCGGGTGTACAGGCACCTCTAAAAATGGGTGTTTGGGGTCACTGTTATGGTAGTCCTACACCGTGGGCTCAGCTATTTGGGAGTTCTGCCTTTATAATACCAAGCCCAGGCTGTGACTCCCCGCGAAGATCTGGGGCACCATTTCCCTGGAGGGCTGGAGCCAGGGGTTGAGGTCCCTCCACCTGCTGAAAGCAACTGCCCTCGTCCTGCAGCAAGGTCACCCCAAGTGCCTCGGCAGGCCCTGCAGCAGCGTGCCTTGCTCAGCACCATCTGCAAAGCACCATCCTCCCTGCCAGGGCTCTCTCTGCGGTGGCACAGTGCCTGGCCAGGATGGGGACCTCCTGCCTGCAGCCTGGTGACAGATTTAGGAGCAGAGAGCTGCCTGGCAGCAGTGGCCTTTGTCACAAGGGACTGCAGTCACCCAGGGGCTGTTTGGGAACCTTCTGGGGGCCAGGTTGCACCAACTGCCTTCGTATTCCTCACCTTTGCCACATATCAAAACAATGCTGATTTCTTTATTTTAGAAAGGTAGATTTTTCAGCAGTCTTTTGCGATCATTTATTTCTCCTTCTACATGTCTGTATATACTTTAGTCACTTCTTAGTCTTATGTTCACAATTGGAGAGAGAGAATCACATGGAGTACGGCATTTTGACCACTTCCCCCAATATCCTGGGCTCATCCATATCAGGTTTATCTATAGGCTCGTTTTACCTCAAGTAGTTCCTCACATGTTGACTAGGAAGAGATATTTTATTGGCTTTTCCTTATTTCTGAATTTCTTTCATCTGTCTAATTAAAGATAAATTCTAGTCATCATTAGTTCCATACCCACCCCAATTTACTAATTAATAGACATACATTCTCTCTACAACTTTTGCTTGCCTTCCCCCAGTGCTCGTGTAATAAGTATCTTTCGTATTCCCTTTAAATCCTTTGGCAGCATTAATTCACTCTGATTTTTTTGCTATCCTTATCCATTCCCTACTGAGCTTTAAATGAATCTTATTCGCATTTGATTTCCTCCCCATCTTTTCCTATTTTCTGTGCAGGTTTTTTAAGCTCACATCTTTGAGCAGCACCTTGTGAAGTCACTGTGGCTGTGGGATATAACAATTATTTCATGCACGCTGATTAGTCATGGATTTGCGCACAGACTGCCGTAGAGATTGGAAGGGGCAAATCTGGAAACGGCCCCTTGTGGATTTTGGCTGCAGTGACGGGTCAGGATGGGAACCACTGCCACCGGGTCCTCCTAAGCTCAGTGTCTTCCTACGAAGCAGAAGGCAGGTCCCCACCACAACCCCCAAAGCAAGCCCCAGCCCCAGCAAGTTCAGTGGGGTCCTTCAAAGGATACCTGGCACGCACCCAATGTGCGTGCTCACAAAAGTCATAAATGTCTTTCCCTCAGTAATTAGCTCCTTAAAAAATTAGTTAATATTGGTATAGTGCTTTGAAGACGTTAAGTGCTTAGTAAGTGCACACGTTATTTTTGTCATTTTGGGGTGCTTTCAGAGTGTGGGGCTGCACATAGTTCTCAGCATTAATGAGTTATGTGACATTGCTTAAAGGAGATGCACTTAGCAGAAAGGTTTATTTGCTCGTTCTCTCTCTCTCCACGCTGTTTTGATGGGAATTCCAACTGGAATTTGCTGTTTTGGGGGAAAAGGACTATCTAGGTCCACTGTCCCTTAGGGCAGCTGAGAGCCTCTTGTTGGGCTTCTGGTCCAGCTGAAAAGCTTTTCTCCTAACCAGCTACCCAAGTCTGACCCCTTCCAAGCTTCCAGGCTAACAAGGTCCAGCTGCAAATCCTTCCCCTCACGCAGGTGAAGACTGGCTGGATTAAGTGGAAAAGGCAAGCTCTTCTCTTCCAGACCTGGTAAACCACTGCCTTTTTGTTGTCAGATATAAAGTGATATCTTTGAAAATGAAAGATTTTTTTGGAAAGAGTCACTAAGGTTTCAGCAGGGACATCGGTGAAGGTACTCTTAATGGTGGGCTATCATCACTCTACGTAGGTACTTGCTGTGATATATGGAAAGCGAATGGATGCAGTGTCTGTGTTGGTATTGTTTATGTTGTTCTCACAGCCTTACCTAAAGCTCCTGGCTAATTCATTATTCTGAGAGCCTAATGCAAGGCAGCAGGTACTACAGTTCCCCTGCCGAGTCTATTTTCAATATTAATTATCTTGCTGCGCATTAAGTAGTTTTTGTTTTTGTGTTAAAAGGTTTATGAAGATTAGATGATTAAAATGATAAAAATTAATTTTCTCAAGCATAGCCGCTCTGCAGCAGTCAACTGCAAAAAGAAAAATGTGTGCATTTAGTTGTCTTGGAAAGATGGCAATATAACTAAGTTATTACATGGGGGGAAGGGAACAGTGGGGAAGGCTGTTTTTATCACAAATGTTGTGGCTGCCCTGCTGGCCACATGCTTGTGCTCGTGGTGATGTGGCTGCCGCCCATTTTCATTTCCAATAAAGCAGATTTTTGTCTGAGAAATTAATTTCAATATATGACAACCAGTGACAGGAATGGCTATCACTTGCAAACATACCACATCTGCTGCAAGGCTAAGCTCAGTGTGACAGCAGAGTATATTTTGTCTGCTCTTTGAAGGGGAGGGGGGCTGATGAAACCCAGCTTGTGGCGGGGTCTGGTTTCATGGCATTAAGTTGGGATGCGGTGCAAGTGCCTCTCACAGGGGCAGCTGTTGCTGGAACATGATCTTATGGCTAAAGGAATCTCTTGTACAAACACGGTTATTATGCCTTGGCTTCCTAGCTGTGAGATGATGAGGAAATCCTGAAGGAGAAGTCACAGCCCTACCTTCTGTGAGACGTTATTAGTCTGCTAATGCTGACAGATATCTGGTGTCACGCCGCTGCTCCTTATCCCCAGTGACATCCAGACCCCGCAGAGCTCTCATGGCTTATTACAACATATTGCTAATCTGGGGGCTGTTTGGCCTCAGCAGGTTTGTTGCTGGGTTTGATTTTTGTCCTCATGGTGAATTCAGAAACGAGAATCAGTTGGTAAAGGAGACAGCTACCCCTCTCGCTTTGACAGGGCTGCACTTGGAGCGTGAACCAAGTTGCAGAGCAGTAGAGGTGGGTGCAGCTATGGGGTAGCCCTGCGAGGCTGCCACCCCAAAGGGCCCATGCTGTAGTTTTCCGCCATATACCCCAGTCACCCCCTGCTGCTTCCATCATGGGACATGTACGTTGGGTGAGAGAGGGTGGAAAGTGACCCTGGACATTACCAGCAGCAAAGTCACCCCACGGATGGTGCTTCAGATCCTTTCCTGTGGCTTTGGTACAGAGTATGTTTTTCCTTCTTTTTCCCTCATTATAAACTGGGTGACTTATAGGCAGCATAAAACAGTTTGCTATAGCAAATTTTTCTCTGTCAGGTAGAAGAACCGGTACAGTATTTGCTAATGCTAAAGCAGTGGGTATTAAAGTCACTCTTCTCATTAGCAGTGGTCACCCCCATTGCACATGTTGAAGATGAAACCAAAACAGCAAAAGGTGTCGTGTGAGATACAGAGCCGAGAAGCTGAGGATAAGAACTGTTCTGATTGTTTTACATGTTGGATGGATCAGTTTTATACAGTCCTGTGATGGTTTCTGCATTTTGGGACACTTTGCTTTAATGACTAGCACTCTAAATATCACTCTTTGTATGAGGTTGTTGTCATTAGTGTTATGAATTGTTATTTGTTGATATCATGAAGTCTTTTCAATGTCTTAGAATTTATTACGAATATTAGAGATGCCAGTGTTTATCTATTTTACACCTTCATTATCTGATCTAACCCAATCATTGCTCCAAATACATCAAATGGTATTATCACTGCTGTCTCATTTCATTGTAATTCCCACTTGTTAGTGCTTTATTTCTAAGAAATAATTTATAAGAAAACATGCCTAAGCATAAATATTATGCACCAACATTAGGTACGTACAAATCTCAGGTATTTGACAGAAAATGTCTGTGACTCAGGGGTGGCACAGTGTCTGGTTTAGGCCAGTGTTGGTAGACTGGGGCGGTGAGAATGCTAATGTGGGATCCTGAAAGGCCTCTGAGAAGCCTAAAATACCTGTAGTGTGTACCTCAGCATCCTACACATCTGCAGTAAAGGTTCCTCCCAGTGCTAAATGTAATCTCTATCCTCAGAAAATGAGGAGTTTGTCTTACTAACAATGACTGTGTTATTTGACCTCTTTCCCTAGTTCTAAACTGAACTTGTGTGTTGTGTGAGGCTACGGAGCTAGCTGGAGAGAGTGAAAAGGAAGGGAGAAGGGGCAGGGGGGAAGGAAGGTGCAGCTGTCTCTAAGATGGACATAAACATCACCCTGTGATGGTAGCAACTGTTTGATTTTTATGTTGAGAAGAATTTTTAAGGATCAACTAAATAGAAAGTAAATCCAGGAGAGGAAAGGGGCCAGGAAGACAGCTGACAGGAGGTGACTCTTGATTAAGGAAACAGCCTCTCCATACTGGGTAGAGAAAGCGCACTTGGAGACTAGGACAACTTGCTGAATATCCTATCTGAGAGAAAGCACTGAAAAAGCTGACCTGAATCCATTTTTAGCAATGACTGTACTTTTAACTGGAAGTGTTTTCCAGCTATGGAGAACCTGTACTCGCCTATGAGCAGGTTTTCCTTTGCTGGACTCTGCAGTGTTGGTTCTCAGCCCCTGACACTTGGAGGAGGGCAACCTCAGCTTGCAGAACAGCCCTTACCCCTGACAGCATGATGTAGCTCGTGGTATGCTGGCCCCAGGTAACACAGAGTTACAGGAGGCCTTGCAAGAGCATCTGCTGCAATAAAAGCAGATAATTATCTCTGTGTTTTAGGGAAGATTACAATGAGTCTGAGTTAGTAATCCCAAACACAGCACTTCATCCATGTTAAAGGCTGGAAGGGAAAAGCCCCAGTTTCTCAGTTTGCAAGGTGGTATTAATAAATCAACCCATAGAGAAAATACTAGAAACAGTGTTTTGGAACAAATGACATGATTAAAACATATTTCATCCAACAAGTCAATTATCACACCCACTGATATCTTGTTAAGATTCAATTCAGTGAAAAATAAAATCTGTGCTTCTGTTATAAATTCTGGCTTCATTCCCGTTGATACTAATCCTCGATCTTTAGCCAAAATTTGCTGAGGCATTGTCTGACACAGAAAACAGCCTCTGAGCTCTCACATAAAACCTAATTACAGGAGGCCTTGTAAAACAGGGCAAGAGATGATGCTTGCAGTGCTGAAGACATGCGTGGTACCCACTCTTTTTCCAGCAGCAAAATACCGGGTACTAGTGACACTGCATTAAATGTAGAACATGCACACAGATGCATGCATATGCCAGTATTGAAGAGCATACACTGCCTTCTCTTCTCTTCACTCAAAACCCAAATGCCTGCAGCAATATCAACAAATACCATAAAAATCAGAAATAATGTTCCAATTCCCAACGCAAGAAAGCTGTGGTGTATGCATGTGCGCACAGGGGGAAGTGCAAGGGTTTGGATAAACAAGTAAGAAGTCAAAATTGGTTCCATACAAAATCATCTTTTGGAAACCTGTGTGTCTATTCACCAGGACCTGGCCAGCGGTGGCAGCTGGGTGAGTCATTGCAGCAATACCCACCTAGGGACAGCATGATATGGTGGGGGCCTTATATCTCTGCTGGCAGTAATACCTCCAGCATCAGGATGGATTACCTAGATGCCTTTCCCTGCTTAGCACTTGGGAAACTGTACTTTGCTGATAGTTTTGCCCGGAGGCTGTGTATCCACTCAAACAGGAAGAGTTTGCTCTGCGAAACCACAGAGGAATGAAGGTGGCTGGCAAAAGGCAGGTTAACAGCGTAGCTCTGAAATAGTTTGGAGGGAACGTGCTGCAAAATGCACTTTTGTGTGGGAACCCACCAAAATTGTAGGCTCACGGCAGTTGTGTGCAGGCAATGGGAGCAGTCAGTGGCTGTGTTCAGCAGGTTGCCCCCTGGAAACAAGGGAATGTTCGTCACTCGTTAACGAAGCGGCAGATGAGACACAGCTTTGCCAAATGTCTGAGCAAAGTTCCTAGTGGAGAGGCAACTAATAGGCTTTCTGGTACGTGTTCAAATTATCCATCACTGGTCGGGGCATGGTGATAAACTGATGGTGTCCATAGTATGCTTTTTGATAGCGATCAATGTCTAATTGCCTAATTATGCAAAATGTTAATCTGTTAATGCCTGAAGCTTTAAGCCTTGCCTTCAAGAATCAGCCCCCTGTGCATTACTGCTTTCCTTCTCTGACAGACAAATCACCTGTATCTTTGCTCTTGACCTACCAGGGTTAACTCCTATCATGACAATGCCATTAACTCAGTTTAACCTCCTTTTTCTTTGGAAGCATGAAAAGCTAAGCTACAGCTGTCGCAGACTCAAAACGTGACGCAGACTGCGCCGCTCGGGCTGATTCCCTCTGCTGCAATCCCTGCAGAAAAGAGTCAGCTACGGCTGGATGCCCTCGCCCTTTGTGTTGGTTTACACAAGGGCGACCGAGATGCTTTAAAAATGCCCTTTCTGGGGGTGAGGAGCGCTGTTATTTCCTCCCACAGTGGGGGAAGGCAGCGCGCCCCCTCCTCGCCGCGCCTGCCCACGGCGGTGGCAGAGCAGCACCTAGAGGCCGCGGCGAGGGGCCCGCAGCTGGGTGCTGCGGGAGGGTGGCAGGAGAAAGGGGGGTCCCAGTGAGGGCCCGCAAAACTATGGGGCTTGAGGACAGAGTGCAGTTTTGCCAGCATCACAGAGGATTTGGGGATGAAGGCAGGGCGAGCCCAACCTTCCTGAGTCTTACAGTCCTGGTCCAGCTTGGTGCGGCCTGCTGTGGCTGGGCAGCCCGCCTTCCCCAGGAGGCTGGGGAACGGGGCAGGTCGGCCATTTTGTGGTTAGGTGTGCTTGCTCATCCTGCTATTGCAGAGGGAGCCCTGTTGGCAGTACCTGCACCCCTCCTGCCCTACCAGACCCCCCGCTTCCCCCCCTGAGCCTCCTCTGTCCTCCCGCCTGCCTCTGCCACTCTGCCCCAAGGCAGCACCAGGATGGGCAGGGGCAAGTTACCGTGGAAAGAAACTGAGAATAGTTCTGCCCGGTGTGGGATAGAGACCATGCCTTATCACCAAGTAATCCCTCTCACTGTAAGGGTAGAGCTTTTTCCAAGTAAAGCTTCTTTTTGTGTGTCTGAAGATCCTGATATAATAGAGTTAAAACTTCTGGGGGGTCACGAATGTCATCTGACCCTGTTCTGGTCAAGAAATCTGCCATCGATACTGGCATTGATAGTCACTAGAAGAAGTCACCCTTGTTGTTGACTGCAGCTCAGCTGGCTGCTTTCAAACACCTTTTCCAGACGTTTTTCCAGACACCTTTTCCTGAAAGATTAAACAGTTCTTTATGACTGATATTTTCTCCTCATAGAACTACTTTTGTATTCGAATTAATTCATTGCTCTATCTAACTCTAGCAGTTGGATAAGCTGAGAAACAGATTTGTCCTCTACAGCATTTTTGCCATTACTACGGCTCTGAACTGGCTTTGGTATTTAAGCATTCATGAGAAAATATGTATGCTAGAAATAGGTGCAGCAATTTAGTATAATGCTATGTATGGAGGCAACACCACTTCCTCCAATTAGTCTTAATTCCCTTATTAATATAGCTGTGAAGGTCAGTCTGCCTTGGAGAGATGCTTGTTTTCACTCTGGGATGAGGCGGGGAAGCTGTGAGCAAAGGGGTGGAAATCAGGAGGACAAGAGGAGATTGGAGGGGAGTCAGGTCAGGCCAACCCTTCACAGGAGGATGGGGCACGTGGCTGAGGTTTAAGGTTGCAATTACTTTCTGGACAAGGAAATAGGTGTCAAACATTTAGACAAGGAGATGAGAGGGCTGTATGCAACTAGAGCCATGTTACGTGTCTGCTGGGGAAAATGAGACAGGGATAAGAGAATAAGGATGAAACTCAGTCTGTTTATTAGGAAAGTTGATGAGTACACAAAGACCTCACCTTGCCTGTGCCTATTTCTGCTCAGGCCAACAGTGGGTTCATCCTCTAATCCTGTGGGCTGAGCCATTCCTGAGTTGCACAGCTCCTGCAGTAGCTGGCAGAGAGGGCTATGGTCAAAGCCGAGCTGATGGCAGGGCTGTGCGTGGGACAGATGGGCAATACATCTGTAGACTGAAACAAACTGGAGCAGAGCAGCATTTTGTGTGCAATTTGTTTTTCCAACCCTTCCTATTGATCATATTTTAAGGTAGGCCTGACCCTTGCATAGACAGAACACAACTAAGGACAAAAACATCCCTTAAGACAGGGTCTCTGTTCTGTGATGCTTCCTTTTCAACCAGGGTTCTCCCTCTGTGGCTGGCGGCAGGTGTTTCTAATGCTGTTATACTGATGTTTAGGAGGTGCAGCTTATATTGTCTTTGCACAAGATCTTTGAATGTATAAATACTTATTAGAAGACAGTCCTGGAATAAAACGGGCAAACAGACAATAGAGACATAACCAGAGAGAAAGGAGAACGAAAATAATTTTCACAAGTGAGACAAGTCCCTCACCACTGCAATGCCAGAGTCACCTCGCTCTTTTACCCATTCCTTACAACCAGGTGCTTTCTTTCACCCTTTTTCACTTTCCTTCATTTCCCATTACCTTCAGCTTATGCAAGCTGTGGTTATACTCTACACAAAAGCTGTTATGCAATGCAGGTATTTTGGAAACTTAGTCTTTTTCACCGTACCCTGCCACCATCAAGCTAGCAAGCTAATTCATCACTGTTCTCACCGGTCCTGGAGAGCTGAAAGGTAGTGCCTTTAGATGTCGGTGCTTGTAATGGTGATTACATTTTCATTTCCAGGTTCATAATGTGCTGGTCACCACCCCAATTAAGCAGAGAACATTTCTTACTCCTGGGGCCATACTGAATCATCAGCTAGTCTCCCTGGGTACTTTTGGCAGCCCCTCACCACCTTGACAAAAATCTTTTGGCCACAGAGGGCCCTGGGGAAGGCTGAATGCAGCGGGGTTATGCTTGAGTATTTAGGTGTGGTTATTGAAGGAGTACATCCAAGTCACCTTGCTCTCATGTGATGAGCAGCAACATCATGTAAATCTACAAATTTCTCTTTCTTTAATCAAAGCCTGATATTCCAGCAGGAAGTGGTGTGTGGAGCCAAGCAGGCTACCGTGATTAGCTTTGTAGTTAAAGCACATCAGCAAGCAATTTTATCATTAATACTCACGAACAAGACTCTGTGCAAGGAAAATGTTTTGGAAACAACAGTAATGTAGAGGCAGACCTGAGACTATTGATTGCTTTCCTGCTTGAACAGTACCATCGGGAGCCCTCTGTCTTGCTCCAGAGGGCAGCATAATGCAGGGAAGGGTTTATCTCTGTTCCAAACTTTCAGAAGGATAAACTTGTAGAATGAGGCCTTGATTCCCTCTCCATGATTAGCTCTTCTCCCACAGGACCCTGGGCTCTGTCACTGGTCCTCTCCTTCTGGGAGAGGAGACATAGCTCAAACCATAGTCTTCTTGCCTATCCAGTTCCCCAAAGGCACATTCTGTTGTAACAAAGCTCTCCTTACCACTGTACCTAAAGTGCCAGTGTACAGCTGGCATCCTGCTGAGCATCTTTGTTACTCCAGATATTCTTAACCCGTTTAAGAAATACCCTGTAATCTAGATCAAGAATTTGTCTAGATGGAAGAAGAAGAGGGTTGAGGGAAGATGTTCCCAGCGGAGAGAGTTGTATAATTGCAATAAAAGCACGGTCTGGGCAGGCCTAGGCACTGGTCTGCAGGGACGCCAGATCTGGGAGTAACTTTACAAATGCCAATAAATTGATATGAGCGTGCAGGGGATCAAGAGCTATGAAAATCGATAAGGCCAGCTAGCCAGCTGGTCTGTCTCAGTGTAACTCCACAGAATTCGATTTGCACCAGTTGGTCAGCCACCGACCATAAGGCCAGAAGTGTGTGTGTGCCACGCGGGGAGAACTGCTGCAAGACAAGGGCCCCACAGAGCTCCACTCGCCAGATGCTTCATGGAGACGAGCTGCTTGAGCATTTGCTCAGGAAATGCAGAAAAAAGCAAAACACAGCATGTGAAGCAGGACTTCATAGGCACATCGGGGCGGCCACGGAGAGCAGCTGGTGGGCAGGGGAGGCGGTGGGACAGACTCTGCCTGCACACAGCACTTGACAATAATTGCCCTCCTTGGACTTCTGTATGTTCCTTCAAAACTTGCGTGGAGATGCTGCTATATCAGGCGTGGCACCGCTTTAACGCTTTGAACTTTGGTAGTGATGCTTGTCTAGAAACTACGCTAACAAGAAAATCCACAAAGCATGTGGTTTGTTTTCCAGACTAAGTAATCTTGTTTGATTTTTGTAGTAGGTATTGGGTCTGATGGCGCTCTCCTTATTTGCAGTGAAAGGGGCAAAAGTAATTGCTGTCTTGCTCGATGTTGTGAATAACTGTTGAAGTCACTGAAGTCAGCATTGGCTGTGAAAGCCTTTTCCCTTGTTGAATTAATTTTGGTGTGCAATAATTCATTAAATAACAAGAAAACAGATGTTGATTGAGTATTGCAAAGCTTCCCATAATTGCAGTTATTCCTTCTTGTCCTTTATTTATAAACTGAATCCATACTAAAATGAATAGCTACTTGTACAGTTCAAAAATGACAGTAACAAGTATCTTTGCAAACACAAATAAGAATTTCCCAAGAGGGAAAAGTTCTATTTCCCGTACTAGAGGGGGAGGCTCGAAGCCCAGACCTTGGCTAGGGCCTCTCCTGTTACCTGCGTACGAGCCAGGAACTGAAGTTGGATCTCCCATACTCCATTCCACCCCATAACTATAAGGCTGTCCTCTACTCTCTTACTGGTGCAAGCCATTACACTATAAAAATGATAACTAGACTGGTAGCAGTGTTTAGCGTTGAGTATTTCTAGGGTATACTCATTCCAGCCTCCCTTGGGAGCAGAAACATCATTCTTATGTTAAAGATGGGGAAACTGGGACACAGCTCTTTGTCCAAACTTGTGTGACCATTAGGATCAGAGTCCTTCAGCTTCAGAGTGTGGCCTAGATCAGCCCTACGAACTGTGTTTGTTGCCTGTCAGTGCTAGCTACTGCCAGTGAATTAAATAATAGCTTAGTGGAAGAGGAAAATTAAGCAGTACTGACAAGGAATGCTTTTCAGTGAGATCTGAAAATTGAGACAGAGTTGATTAGGCTCATATCACTGTGATCTAGAGATGCTAAACAACCCGCTCCCTGCAGCTACAACAGTGGGAATATCGACCAGATGGAACTGCTCCCCCTGAAATGCAGTAACACATTAGGGAAACCTGCACAGCATGGTACCTAAATGCTCCTTGACTTTATTTTGCAAAGAAGGTAGTGTCAGAGAAGCACGCTGTGGTGCACTGGAAGAATGATGGCTATAGGGGCAGCAGCTGCCCTGTACCCGCACACGTGCCTGCCTGCCAGGGCTGCCTGATTTAGCGAGGGTCCTGGAGTCCAGGAGTATCATGTCCTGGTGAATCCCCTGCAGTGCACGTTAGGAAATATCTGCAGCTCTGCTCCCCTCCAGAGTCTGTGCTCTTGTTCAGCGATGGACTGGTGGCAATGAGCGAGCAGTGCTGTATCGCTAGCGGAGGTCTGTCTGCTCCTTTTCAAACTGAAAGCCATGGTTTGTTGGAATGGGAGAGACTGGGGACTATTCACAAACTTCCCAGCTTCCAAGGCTTTGGAAAACCTTTCAACAAGTTTCTTTGGTTGCACCCAGCCTTTTTGGTGGCCTCCTTTGCCTTTGGTGCTCTTGTAATCCTATTTGCCCCATGACTAACCTGCGGGAGCAGAAGAGTTCCCCGATCTGCCTGCCTGCTGCCAGAGATGCTTCTGCTGACCAAGAGAGCAGTGTGTGCTCAGGGAGTCCTGGCAGTGGCTCCACTTGGGGGACCTCGGGTGACAAAGGGGGGCATAGCATGTACAGTTGGCAGCAGTCAGGGTACCGAAGGCTTTCTGGAAAATATGCAGTATTTCTGACTGACTGGGTACAGTGGTGATTTTACAGGGCTCTTCTGCCTCAAAAAGGAGCAGCAGAGAAGCATTGGTGAGGGGGGACGGATCGGCATTGATTAAGCTGCCAGTTCTGCTAATGTCACTGTGGACACAGCCACTTTCCTTTTCTTTGCCAGCAGCAACTTAAATAATAAGATGCAGAGGGAGAAGGAGGGAGTGTCAGAGCTGAGCTACTCACAGTGCTGCTGGCAGTATTTAGATGAGAAACTGGTGGCGTGATGGATGGCAGCGATGCAAAGATACATGGTGATCAGCGCTCTGGAAACACAGGCAGATTAAGTAGGACTGCACTTGACTAGTCTGAAGGTGACTCTACCAAGAGCCAGTTGCTAGATGCTAATCACTTTCTGTCCTCAACAAATAGTATTTGTACTGAACTCAGCTGTGGGTACAACAATTCATGCAAATATGTTGGCAGGTGTGCTTTCACGTGTTGGCTTAGATCTGCAGGCAGCGCTGCTTGCTGTTGGCCAAGCTCCACGGTTCGTGGGCAGGGAAGAGTTTGTTTGGTCCTGGGCAGAGTATGACGAGCAGAGCTGCACTTCCAGCCTTGGCGGAGCTGTGTGTGGTACAGCTGTCCTGCTGTCCTGTCTCCATGCCCCGGTCCTGCTCCCTGTGCCCCCGCTGATTAGCCGTCGGACAGGCTCGGTGGGTGGCACTCTTATCATACCATGGCTTGAAGAGGATTTTTTTCCAAGTGTTACCTTCCTTCTGGCAGGCAGGGATTATCTACGCAGCTCTAAGCACTCCTAGCTTCATGACCAGGTATCCGGACCGGCAGCAGTGTTGCATGCATTAACATAAGCAAGTGGGCTTCGAAGGGTCTGAACGCTCAGGGTTCCTAAGTGGCAGTGTAGTTAGGGGAAATGTCCACCAAATCTCGTACTTCACACACTGGCTTTTTATGTTACGTGGCTGGACTTGAATTTAGGCCCCATGATACATTGGTATCCCACAATCAGTGAATGAAGTGGTTTTGTAATTTTAAAAAATATATATTTATTTTTATTAGCTTAATATGTGCTGTATACAGCTATCTGTGATGGGCAGCTCTGAGAAGAATCAGGTGTGCAGCCAGTTGTGTTGGGTCCACATCTCCCTGGTCATTACAAAGACGTGATCTTTTGACATCTTTCAAAACAGTGCATCAAGCTATTTCCAAGGAGGTTTCCGCTTAGAAATTAGTATAATGCTTTAGTTCTAATTCCGTAGGAGTTAAATTGAATGTTAATAACGTCTCCAACACTGGGCTTCACATATAGAACATTATGGATATCTATCTAGTGGTTCCAATTAACCAGGGGCACTGTCTTTGCTGTCAGTTTCATCCAAGGACAAAAGTAATTCGTTAGGATAGCAAATTGCCTTCTACTCCTGCAAATTAGCATTAGGCTGTCACTGCAAAAATAATCCATACTGTCTGGATTATGGCAGTGAAATTGCTATAAGTGAAAGCTGTTTTCTGAACTAATATTTAGAGAAGATGGGAGAAAGAGAGAGAGAGACATGAGGGACATTATTAAATAGATTTCTTCTTTTTTTTTTTTTTTAAGAGGTTCGCTTTCTCCTGAAAGGGTAATGTACATCTATCTTGCAGGGAGTTTCCTTAGAGGGTTTAAATGGAGAGTGAAGCTTTAAGAGCAAAGTGAAAATGGAAGAAGAAATATACTGCCATGGGAAGCTCAGAAATGAGACATTGGGGGTTTCAGAGAGTGTTCATAAATCCTCTCCTGCCCAGAGGGCATTCCTGTGTGACCATCAAAATGACACACGTGCAGCTGTCTGGTGGTTTGCCACATCTCTAGGTTTGATGGACTTTGCTCTGGGGATGGTTAAACCTCCAGCTGCTCCGAATGGCAGTTTGTTTCCCTTAACAAACGTGCTCAAATGTTTACTTGAACTATTCAAGTCCACAGAATTAGATTATAAATTGTTTCCAATGGTTTTTCAACACATTTTCCTGGCTAGGACCTGGAAATACAAGAGGCCATCGAAATCTGAAAACCTGTCCTGCCCGAGCACTGCTTCACCGTTACACAAGGAGCTGGATCTGTGCTTGTGCCTGGTGCCTCCTAAGATCCCTGTCACACCTTTGGCTTAACAAAACGCACGATAAGGTACACCGTACTAACACACTGGGGAAGAAACCAGGCACGTCTCTAACTGGCTTGGTGATAGGACTGCAAAGCTCACACACGCAGCGAAAGCAGCAAAAAGCAGTCCCTAGCTGGTTCCCTGGGGCAGTACAGCTCACGCAGTTACATGAAAGCATATACTTTGGGTAAAAGGAGGCAAAAGGCAAGTCAGACATGTGCTGCAGGCAGCAAAGTGAACTCTTCAAAGTGGGCAGGAGCAAAGCAGCAGAGCTGAGGGCAGGGTGGGGGCACGGTGGCAGCTGGGGGCTGGGGCAGGCACGCCGGGACCCGGGAAGGCAGCATGCTTCTGAGCCAGCAGCGCTGGGAATGGTTTGGCTCCGATCACCTCGTCAGCTCGGGCATTCTGGAGATTTAGAGCATTGAAAAACAGTTTAATAATAACTGACAAGATATTAGCATTGATTTTTAACATGCTGCATGGGTATAATAAAAGAGTAGGTATATGATGGATGACAACTGTGCAAACCGCTTGTTTGGCTTTGTTCAGTTAGTGTTGACTGAAAAAGATGAAAGAGAAAAAAGGATCTTCTCGTACTGCCATGAATCTTAACGGTGTAAGGCTCAGGCCACCAAGGTTATAACAAATTTCAAAGCCTCCCTTAACATCCTATGGAATAACACTGATACAGAGATTGTTACAGAGACAGTATCTGATGCCTAAAGCTTTTATTTGCTTTTATTAAAAAAAAAAAAGGGGGGGGAGTTGGAAATGTGGCTCATGAGTGCGGACTGGGAAGGAGGACAGCTATTTCCAAAGCTATTGCCAATCCCCTTACATGGACATGCTTTGCCTATTGCTCTCCAGTACGAGTACTCGAGGACTCATGACTCAACACGTGAATCTGAACCGAATTGCATTCATCGGTTTCAATTTATTACAACGCCTAATGTACAAAAATAGGAGCCTTTCAAGAAATGTATTTTTAAAAGAGACCAGAAAGTGATTAGAAAAGAAAAGGGAAAAAAAAAAAAACCAACAGCAACAACAAAACTCTGAAATAATGCAAGCAGTTGTACGTATTTCCTAGCAGTGAAAGAATTAAAATCCAGGCATTTTATGACTTGGATAAATCTCAAGTTTCCCCGTGCGTACATTTGTGATTACAAATTTGGAGAAAGACTTCTGCAAGAAGATGAAAGTCCTCTTGCTATGTGAGGACTTGGCTCTTCTTGCTCAAATACAGGCATGTTTTCCAGATTATTTGCTTTGTGACAGCTCTAAATCCAGGTCTTTCAATCTCTTAGCAAAACTCTTGAAAGTGTTGAATGCATGTGTAATACACAGGATTCGGGGAAACTGAAACCAGTTATATGTCTGCTAAAAAGAACAGAAAATCTGCAAAAAGAAATACGAAATTGGGATGTTTAACAGGACAGGAACATGGTAACTTCAGAGCACCTGGAGCAGATGCAGCAGGACCTGTATTTCCAGGACTAGATCTGGAGCTGTGGCAAATCTGTCCCCAAAATGTTTAGGTATTCAGTTAATGAACTGGAAAATATTAAACTTTTTGGATATTTAAGTGTTTAGTTGGCTAACATACGTGGGTTTGAGGCTGACTATGGCAGTAGCATGAAGTTCAGTCTGGTAAAATGGGTAGAAACCCAAGCTGTGCTACGATGGGAAGATGTTGATGTACTCCTGAGCTACCCAGTTCAAAGCTGGTGCCTCTCAGAACTGACAGTGGCAGGCAGGCGTTCCCTTTGCAAGAGTGGTTTGCGAGGCTGCACAAATCATATTTAAGTGTTTGCAAGTGTTGCCATTCCCCTCCCACTGAAGTCAGTGGGGCCTGCCGCTGTGACCAACTGCACCCCACGCAGGTGAGAGCAGACTAGATGCTGTTACCTCTCCAGCATGGCAAGGCCCTTCCTTCTCCCAGTTCTCCCAGTAACACAAAGCCAAGTGCTGCATCGTTTCCAAATGACCCACGTACCTGAAACTGGTGACCCAAGTAGACGAGAAACAGACAGGGCCAGGATACTGTCAGATATTCCAGATTAATTTAATTAACCTGGGTTATATTTGAATACGCCAATACTGGCCTTTCATAAGACATCACGGTTTTGGGGGCCCATCTGGCGAGTAAGGTCCAGAACTGTTAACATTTGTTCTGTTTTTCAGAGCTTCTGCCTCCTAACATACAGATGCAGTCTGTTCCCCAATTAAAATTAAAGTCGGAATAACAGTATCCGTGCAGTGGAGGAATACATGTCACTGAAATGGTATCGCAGGCAGTTGTGGAAAACTGGGTATTTTCCAAAAAGCTGTAATATGGCTAGTGTTTGCATGCGCAACCTTTCTTTTGCTGGGAAGATTTCAACTTTTCAGATGTCTGAAAACACAAAGAGCAGCTGTGCATGTAGCCTGTTAGCTCCCCTCCAGAGCAGGATGACTGCTCATAAAGCAAAAGCAAACACTCCAAACTGGCTTCATCTAAACCACCCTGCATCGCTGCTGTTACTTGTCTACTAATAGAGGGCCAGCTGTCTAGTCAGTGAAACAGAAGCATCAAATTACAGAAATCATAGAAAATGGAGCCTGGGAACCCCTTAAAGTCACCTGGTCCATCTGTTGCCCTAGGGCACAGTCAGCTTTACCTTTGCTAATTCCCTCTGGTTTCTCTAACCCGTTCTCAACAATCATCAGTAAGGGGAGATTCCAGATTTACCCATAAGCACGTAAAGAGTAAAAGATGTGCTAATAGCCGAACAGCTAATAGGTTCTCTCTGTGAGGTTGATCTGATGTAGAAAACATTCACTGCTGAAATATCTGTGTGGTTTGCTAATGCTCCAAGGAAACATGCAGATCCTTTGGAGACACGCAGATCTTAGCACTGGAAAATGGGAAACACATGCTAATTTCTGCCTGTAAGGTTGTTAGTAGTAATCTGCATGGGTAAATTTTTGGCAAGATGGGATTTTTTTGGACTAATGTACTTATGTGGCTGCCTTTAAGAGCATAATTGTAACAAATGTGATTATCCTACAATTCTCCAAGAGAGGCTGCACTGTGAAGGGGATGTGAAGGTTTGCTTCCAACCTCGGCCAGGCAGCACTCGTGGCCGCCTCCTTTAATCAATACACTGAGGCTGTTTAGGCTATACAGTGGTGAATTACATCCTGTGTTTGGTGCATCATCCTTTTCTTTCCCTTCTCCAGTCCTGGTGGGTCAGGAACTGTGACAACAGGGCAGTCTGCAAGCAGCAGGACCTTGGCGAGACCTCCCTGTGCCCTGGCTGCGTGCTGTGCCACTGCCCCTTACCAGCTTTGGTGCCGGGCTGTAGCTGGGAAAAGCCACATCGCTGCACTGGAAATGACACAGTGGCAGGTACGGCAGGAGGGCAGCACAACGTGGAAAAAGTGCTATCAAGCTGGCACCCTTACGGTGTCCAAACTAATCAATGCTAGAGTAATTGTGTCAGCACATTATTGACGGTTTCTAACATCAAACGTCCACATCTTAATTCCAGTCAAATTACCTGAACCCCTAAATATTCTTGTGTAAAGTGCAAGGTGGGTGTAATGAATGTCTGTACATGGCCGAGATAAGACAGCATGAAGAGGCTTACGTGGAAGAGGCAATTCAGAACTAATCCCAGGCTCTGCTGCATGGCAGCATCTCTGAATGCCTTATCAGCTAGAGATGAAGAGCAAGCGACTCTTGGACGTTACCATCTATGCAGTTTCTGAATTGTACTAGCCATAAAATCTTTTAAGCATTTTTTCCGAATCCACATAATTCACAGGAAGATGGGGAACAAACCGGTAATGGAAAAGAGCAAGTGTAAGCTAGTTAATAGGCCATACTGCCATTTACACTCAGGCTGAATGTAAAAAGCTTTTTTAGAGCAGTTCTAAGGAAAATGAGAATCAATCCTTTTGAACCTATGCTGTTTTACACAGTCTGAGGAACTCGCACAAAATGGGTATTCCCTTTTTCAGCTCATGGAATATAAACCACAGAGTATTATTAAAAAAAATATATATTTCTAGATCTGCTGTGCTTAATACTGTGAAATTCCATGATTCCAGGGATACAGAGTAACTTTCTAAAAGCTGCTTACCCATATCAGGTACTGCAGGTTTTACCGTCAATTCCTGACTTACTAGCAGCTCTCTACAACAGCTTGGCTTTTTGTGGCCTCATATTCCAGTATTTTCCTATCCTGAAGCTTCCTAACTTACAAGGTATAGTCGGATCCCCTCAACCTAGGTTTCTTCAGTGATTGAATAAAGCTGCTGGAACTTATCATCCCAAAACAAATCTGATGCTGGTTTTCTATATTTCCCTCCAACCTGTTACATACTGTATGCTCTGCTTTCCTAGCTGCACACATTAAGGTTTCAGCAACCAAGCAAGAAGTATCTCTTCGCTCTTGCATATCAAGCAAAACAATGTTAGCAGTGTTAGGTCAATATACAAAAAAACCTCTTTTCTTGCTAATTAAAATTCCCTGTTCCCAGTACTGTGTGTGTGTGTATATATATATATAAAATAACAAATATATATATTACTTGTTTCCTAACCCAGGATCACTAGAGTCTATCTTATTTTCACTTTCTGGTCTGGCTTAAGAAGCATTAAAATCAAAGAAGGAGGCTAGTCAAGATCTGAGGCTCTGAGAGGTTGCATTTTTTTTTCTCCCTATGACTTATCCTTCTGTTTGGTAATTGCTCTTTTTTGTGTAGATCTGGTTGAGTAAAGCCTTTGCCTGGGTATTTTAAACCCATTTTAGAAAGAGGCCCTGGAGAAAGAATCAGGAAAGATGAAAGTATGAGCAGAAATTCTTGGGCACAGAGAACTTGAGCTAAAACTCTAAGACCCCAGACTTTCAGATACTTTTTAATGTCTGCACACGTATCAAGAACAAAATATCTATTGGAAGATAAATGTTGCCAGTAGTTCTCAATAAATTACCAGAAGTTTTGGATATGCAATAAATTGGACATTTTTTTCCACTTCTTTAAACACCACAGTATAATCAGAAATAGATAACTGCTGGTTTCAGCATAGCTTCATACCATCCAGGAAATAAAGTGTCAGACAAATCTTTTATGTAAAAGCAGAAATTTCATTAAGAAACAACAACTGAAACACTTCCTTTGTTAAGCATAATTTGCAGTTCAAAGACACTTGCCTTTCAAAATCTCTGCTTTGATTCCTGTCAGATGCAGAGGCAGTGATATATGACATGACATACATCAGTTAACTCTCAGCATAAAAAGATGTGATGATTTTTCTCTAATTGAGGGGATGGGAAAGCAACTTTTTTTTAATGAGCTTGAGAAATGATTTTAAATGGCTGTCAAATATTTAGCATCGATTAGTAGATAATTCAACTAAATGGAAGATATTCAAATTCTAGTTTTGCCCATTCCCAATGCTTTGCTTTTGAAAGCATTTTACTTTCTGACATTTCAGGCATTTATAGAATAGTTTTTCCTTTTATATATATATATATATGTATATATCCTATGTTCAAATTTGCCTGCTGACTTCAACATGCCACTCTGATAATTTCTGAGGAGACCAGTCACCTCTTCTCTAATGGTATATTCCAATTTAGAGGTTTCAAAGTAGTTCTATTTTTTTTTTAATTTCCCTGTGTTATGCTGGGTTTTTTTTGTTTGTTTGTTTGTTTGTTTTCTCCTAGTTGGCTGCTGTAGTATTTCTTTTTCTTTATTCCCCACTGACTCTCAGCTTGTTTTTATATAACAGGTGGATATTGTTTTGTGTACTTTTCTTTCTGTATTATTTTTCTTAAACTTTGGATTCTACAATTAGCAAGATCCTGCCTTTCTCTTTTAGAAATCCAGCTAGAATAATTTGGGCAAAATGTGAGAAGCAGAGGAACTTGTAACTCTGAACTGCTCACAGCAGAAAGCCAAGGTCTGTGCTCCAGCTGAGAGCTCAGGAGACAGGGGGTGGCTGGTCCTACCTCGCCCTCAGGACCTCACGTGGCTTTGCTGACCGCATGCATAACCAGCAGGTTATTTCTGTGAGGCCAGAATCTGCTCCTTCAGATTTTACACAGGCTGGAGGCAGCATTTCAAGTTGTGTTAAAAAACAAACAAACAAACAAACTGGAACAGCAGTGGAAATAATCCCTCATGTAAGTGAGTTTAAAATCAGGCTATGAAAATAACTGTATAGGTTAGTAATGATTGTACATCCCTGTTTCTGTATGCATCAGTGGTTCAAGATTATAAATATAACTCAGCTGTCTTCCTTCTGTGTTTGTTCCTGACACAGTGCTTTCTCTCTCTTCCCTGGATACCAGGCTTGTAGCTGGGAAGTGTGACTGACTCTGTCTCTGTCTCAGTGCAGCGTAAAAAAAGCAAACCTCTGTAGCAAGAAGCATATTGGAGGCCTTGGTGGAGGAGGAAGGTTGTACTCTGAAAAAGCAAATGTTCAAAGGAGCCATAGCTGCTGCTTCGAGCAGAGTGACTCAGCCCTCTGGGCATGGGTTTGCCAACATAAATGCAGTTTAACTCAGCGTTTCCATGAAACCGATGAATTGACTGTCATAATTTGAGGTCTGCTACTGCCGTGTAAAAACTTCCATCCGCTTTAGTGAACTTTTTGCGGTGGAAAAGGGAAGAATAAAGCCAGCACATTTGATTTATCATCCGTGCAATGCTGCTATCTAACTAACAGCAAGACACAGAAGCACTGTATGAACACCCAGTAAGGCAAAGTTCCTGCCTTAAGGACTTTTGGGTCTACATGGGAGAGATCAGGCAGGAAGTGAACAAGAGCAGCCAGAGGTGGTGTGACTGACCCAGACGTGATTCAGATGTCCCAGTTCAAGGCTTGTCCTTGTCCTAAGACCTTTGCAGAGCTAAAGTCCTCTCATAAGTTACATATCCTTCACTCAACAAAATGCAGCTCTGCTTTCTTGTACATCACAGCACGGAGGAGTGTTGTGTCTGGTCTATGTGACGAGAATAATCTAATCTAGGAAGCGTGTAGATGCTACAAAATATTTTGGGAACTCTTTCACACATGAACTACCTTTGTGCACATCTGAGAGCACAGTAAATAACATTGATTTCTTTTTTTGGCAGCTGAGTCTGAAAACCTAACTCTAAAAATCATGATAATGCAGTTGGAGACCAAAAATATACTGTAAGTGTGCACGCAGAACTAATGTGACTTGGGGTTTGACATTGGAAGCAGTCTGCAGACAAGGAGTGATTTTTCAGAAGTATTTGTTGAACAGTATGGAAAAAACCCTCCGTCTCAGTAAGTTTCAAGATACTTGAAAGATAATTTAGAAAACAGAAAGAAGGGGTATCAAGAATATTTATTTTTTTAATGCCTGATCTTGATGCACAAGTAGTCTTGTTTGGATACAAACCCCTTTCTCCTGGTAAACCTTTGCCACTTTTGTACAACACAATAACCAAGACTCTTTTCACCTACCCAACTGCCTGATATGGCACCCTATGGGTAAAAGATCTGAATGTCATCAAATCCTGTACTGAATGGTTTTCCTTTTAAAGACACCATTTTCAATTTATCTCAAAGTCCAGCTTAGCTCTAAGTATCTCTTTTACGCTGGTACCACCAAACTGTATCAACATTATAGGATTATGAAGCGGGATCACTTACCCTGTCAGCTCTGTGCTAGCATTATGGCTTCACATTGATATTTCCAGCAGAGCAAATGCTGTATTTTATTAGTTACAGAGATTCATTGTGCATCCAGAAACTGCCCTCTGCACCCTGCTTTCATAATAGGATTCAGTACAGCTGAGCAAATACAACCTCTATAATATATGAAATACAAGAAGATAATAGGAGCAGGATAAACCCTCTGATTAGCTATAGTGCGCACTGTGAATCAGAAATACAGAGATGCTTTGCAAGATGGGGAAAAAAGGAAGAGGGCAAATGTACTTAAGGTCTGCCATGAAGGCCTAGTAAACCCTGCTTAAAGGATTTCTATCCTAACCAACTCTGTAATCTATACCAAAGGCCTGAATGAAATCACTACTTCAGTATATTTTCAAGCCAGACTTTAAATTCTTAACATTGCAGTCAAATTGCAGGGGAAACCGAAACACAACAAACCAAATCCAATGCACTAGTCATTAGCAACCTCCAGATAATGAGCTGACGGCAATCCCCCAACCCAAACAGCTTGATCTGGTCGTTTCTACTTACCTCCATTTGTCTCTTGGATATTTAAAGCAAAGGCTCATTTTGTCCTGCAGATTCGGTGCCGCTGCTCAGTATTATCTTGCCTGATCATAAAAAGGCTCCTGACCAAAAGGAAGAGGAAAGCAATACGTAAAACAAACACAGAAGCCCAAGAGGAAAGCTACACCCAAAAGACCAGCACTAATAGCAACTGAGAGACAGGGAAGGAGAGAACACTCCCAGTTACTAACTTTTTCCATTGATACATCTGCTACAAAACAATTTTGCTGCAAACTTCTCTTCCTTCTTGCAAGCAATGCTTTGCTGTTTTTGTAGACTTCAGATAAGCTGCACAATGAATGTGGGGTTGGTTTGTTTGTGGTTTTGTGTGTGTGTGCTTTTTTTTTATTATTATTATTTTTGTGTCTTCCTTTTTTGGACCAAGTAAGCAAATTAGTGAAATATGAACTAGAAACTCAGCTGACCACTTTATAAGCATAGTGCTAGGCAGCAGTTATCACAAGGTGCATTTGTCCATACTTCAGTTTTTTGTTTTTAATTCAAAAATCCTCAGTAGAAGCAGAGCGATATTTGAAACAGCTGCCTACGGGACTTTCTGGCCAGAGAGCCTTCGTGCTGCAGAGGTGAATGCTTAGATGATTAATAACTTAATTTTTTAAGAGCTTGATGGGCAGGCAGGGAAAATATGCCACACTGTCCTTGCCTCAGAGGTACTTTTAGTGCCAAAAAAGAACTTCCTTGAGAAGGAGAGCCGATGATTTCACCTCTAAAGACTTCAGGACTGGAGGGACTTGCAGGGGGCAAAGCGGGATTTACCGCAGCAGCAGGAGCCGCTGGGCCCTCACACCGTCCCCCGCAGGATTTCAGCCTCTCCAGGGCTGCTCCTTGGTGTAGGTCACTGAGTAGCGACGCGTGTGTGCCCACAACGGCTGTATGGAAACTTTTCTCGCTGACATTTAATATGTGGCTCGGAACAAATAACAAACAATTTGGTGTGAATTAAAAAGTTTTGACAGTTCCATTTTGCCAAGTGTTAGTCAGAAAGGAAAACTGATGGATGTGTCATGTTTGAAAATTCCCAGGGTGTAGGAAACTCATTTGTTTTTAAAAAGTTAGGATCAGATTCTCCCCTTGTTTCAGAACAAATCTGGACCTATTTCGGGGAGGCTGATGGAGCTGCACTGACAGAAATTAAGGTCGTGCCATTTACCAGGGTAAATGAAAGCAGCCTGGAGCCCAGTCAGAAAGTGCTGCGTACAGCAGCAGAGGTGGGAAGGAACAGCTGCGGACAGTAGGGCTCACACCGGTCCCAGTAAAGGTAATTTTAACATGCGCGCACACACACACACACCCCTTTAACTCTCCTGGCGCCATCTTGCTGTTGCAGCTTTCCATCTCCACACACTGAGGTGATATGTTGATGTGTTTTAAGAGTTATTAGTCACAGGCCAGGTATAAAGCTGTCAGGTTGACTCCTGGGGAAAAGGTGTCTTCTGGTCTCCGCCTGGGATATTCTGAGGCCTAAAGGCACTTGGTTCCCAAATCCCGTTAGGCCCAAGAGAGGCAGAAGTGTCCCCGGCCCTGAGCGACCCGTTTCCTTTGGTCGCTGCTCTCTGGGCAGGAGGGAACCTCAACCAGAAGGCAAAGCGCAGCAGACACACCTCCCCACAGATGCCTTACGGCCTCATGCAAACACCAGAGCAGAGTCTGGCCAAGGCCTGCGCAAGGCCTCTTTAAACACTGTACAAGGGGTGAGCACAGGTTTCAGAGGAACGGGCTGCTGAGCTGCATCCCTGAAGTCCTTGCATACAAAACCAGACTTTTGCTAAGCCTGGAGGAGCGGCCCCTTTTTAAAAGTCTTTCTGGATCATTTCTCTCTCTGCTCCTTTTCGTCCGGCACAACAAGGAGTTACATGGCAGCTTGCTTTTTTCCCCCTTTTCACTTCTCTCTCAGAAAAAGCATCCGGCAATGCTGTCTTTGGGGCTGGTTAAAAGCTTGACACACCAACTCTGAATAATTGAGCCAGGTTAATGGCAGAGCATCATTTACATGCCTTTCAATTACTTTTAATGAGCCTGGTTGGTGCAGGTGTTTGGAGTAATTGCCAGCTATAGATTTATTTGGTTTTGTACTTGCTCGCTGTTCAAAGCTGGCCAACTTAGAAAGGAAAATCACCGGAGTAATTCCAGCACAATTATATTTAAGCTACTGGTTTGCAAAGGGCATTTGTGTAGGTTGGAGCAGAATATTTTCTTCCTTGTTATGAATGCAGCATTTTCAGCACCATAGGTGACTTTATCAGGATTACCAGACCCTGCCGTACACACCAGCAAGGGTATGGTTTACAGCCAGCCCTGAGGTTAGTTAGCACCAAAGCAGATGGAGTTGGCCTCTTCTCTCTGTATCGTTCTCTGTATTATTTTTACTAATGCTTGAGTATAATACATTTCTGTTCTAATTAGTTGCAGCTATATAACTGCATCTTACTCTGTGGATACCCTTCCTTTGCAGCGCTGCTTGCCTGCCCACATGGTGACCTGGTTTGGGGACTATAATGGGCAGAAAATAAGGCTGCAGGTATCTTCTCTGCCCATCTAAGTCCCTGAACCAGGTCTTTAAGAAGGCAGACAGCAACGATGTTTGCATAAGGGAGGTGGTAGGCATGGCCTGCTCAGGACACTGTGTATGGGGAAAGGAGGAGAGAGGAGTCAGATTATCCGTTAGATTGTCTGTGTTGGACTGGACAGTGACTGCAGGCAGATGAAGACACTGCCATCAGTCCAGATGAGAACTGGTCCCTCTGTTGCTGCACTCACATTGCCAGGAGATACCTGGTGCCACGGCAATTTGACACCACACTGAAGGGAAGCATTTCTGGCCAGAGCCCAGCTCAGCAGCGCACTCGTCAGGCACCCAGCCCTTGGCCGTGTTGGCTATGCCACGCTGTGCCTACACAGCAGGAGCTGTGGTGGGAAGCTGGGCCCAGCTGGGAGGGTGCTCAGAAGGATCAGGGCACCAACAAACAGTCCCTACTCTGCCATCTGCACATGCTGCTAGTGCACTGGCAATGTGGGTGTATTTTTAAGCCTGCTGGCCTTACCGCAGGGCAGTTCGGTGGAGCTAAGGCCAGCTCTAGGCCAGCAGTGCTGCAGTCAAGCTTTAATTCTTCAAGACAAGGTCATTACTGATCTGCTCTGCTTGCCTCGCTGACGTGTTTTGCCGATCAACTTATTCACTGAGTGTGGCCCTTTGCACGGCAGGGAGCTGCTACATTGGGAAAGAGAGTTCTCTGTGAAGCTTTAAGTAAGATTTGTTTTCTTTTTTTTTTTTTTGTGCATTTGGAAGAAGCTCTGTGCTGACATGTCAACATGATTTTCTTCCATCTGTATGTGTTTATCCTTGAATTAGAACAACTCAGAAGCCATATAAGGGGAAAATAATTTTAGTCCATCTAATACATCCAGGAGGTCAAATTCAAGATTGGCCGCTATTATGTATTTTCTAGAGGTAATATTCTAGATGTGTTGCTTCTATTACCTTGCATAGAGGATTTTTTTTTAGCTCAATAGCTAAAAAGGAGGTTCAGAAGCCAAAGGAAGTTTGCAACAGTCTTAGTCTCACCACCCTCCTGGTAACTATAATGCCACTGTGCCACCCTCATTCGTCTCTGCAGTGTTGACACTTTCTCTTCCAAAATCAACTTTTAATAAATGTTGACCATCCCAGTCAAATTCTTTGTTCTACTGTTGTTCATGTTTCCTACTGACAGACCCTCTAATTGCATTTCTCTATTTTTCCTTTCTCCCTTCCTTTCTCCCTTCCTTTCTCCCCTCCCCTCCCCTCCCCTCCCCTCCCCTCCCCTCCCCTCCCCTCCCCTCCCCTCCCCTCCCCTCCCCTCCCCCTCCATTTCTTTCTTCTTTCTTTCTTTCTTGACACAGCTTTGCAGCTGAAAGTGCTATAGGCTTGCCTGTTTAATATGACGATACAAACCCCATCCATGGCTCTGCGGAGGATGAGTGGTTTGCAGACTGCAGCCTGATGGCTCTCTCTGTTTCTGTGCCATGCTTCTGTCAAGCTGAAAGCATTAAGTACCTTCCTCTTTGACAGCATTAGAAGGCATTTCCACAATGGTGGAGTTTTATGGCTGAGTCTCATTATCAGCTCTCCCAGTGGTGTGGGGATGGACGGGGGCAGGATTTCCAGTTCACAGGACAAGGCAATTCACCCTTAATTGACAGATTTTCAAAAGAGACCGACAAAGCTGTATTGAGCATTTGCACAACTTTGGCCTTAACTGACTTGCTTGGAGTCATCAGTGAACAAGTCTGTGACTGTCAGATTGACCCGGCTAACTCGAAGAGAGAGTAGATGCCTCGCATGGTGTTACAGACTGCGCTACTGCAATTTGACATTATAGACTCCAATGTTACAAACTTGGGTTTCTCCACAGTTAAGGCTACAGGTTATCTGACAGCTGAGGAGACGCTCTCCAAGTCTAATTTTCAGATTTATGTACTCAGACTTTGCCTGCTAGTCTTTCAGCTCTCAAAGCACTTCACTGGCTTAGGCCAGAGGCAGCATATACATTAATATGGTCACCTGTTTTATGTAACATAAATACATGTAATGTGAGGTGATGTCCATTGCAATGAAGTACTAATGAACTCCACAGAAAGGCGGAGCTGATTGTAGCCAGCTTTGTTTGGGAACAGAGATCAATGCAAATTAAATTTGTTCTCACAATAGCAGCCGGAGCCCTTGGAAAGCAGAAAGGAGCTGGAAAAGGGCATTTGAGAAGAGATGTTAAAAAGTGATTTACAGGAGATTAAAGGGTGACATAAAATACTAGTAACCATAAAAAGCCTGGAGGCTACTCTATAATTTGGTGAAGCAGGAAAACCTACTCTTGGGAAACAAAAGAGGAAAATAGAAATAGAGGAATCGACCTGTACTGAGAGGGGGGCTAGATTGTAAATTCATTGCAATCAACAGTAATTTTCCCACAACAGGTCAAGCCCATATTGCTCTGTTGCAACTGTTGCACAGGTATCTCAGCGGTGCAGAAAATGGTGGAGGGCATCTATGCTGCTACTTTTAAAGAGGCAAAATATACTGTCCTTTGCTCTGCAGACAGGATTGGGAATGATGGATCTCACCTACTCCTTGAGGCTGCCAGGTAGCTACAGTGCTCAGGTCAGCGGGCAACAGTAAAGTTAATTAAGTGCAATGATGTGATGAGGGTGAAAGTTAAGTTAGTGAAGGAGGGGTTGAAATTTTCTCTTCCATTCAGTAAAATATTAAAGCCTCTTCATATTTTTACCCTTCCCTTCCCTTCCCTTCCCTTCCCTTCCCTTCCCTTCCCTTCCCTTCCCTTCCCTTCCCTTCCCTTCCCTTCCCTTCCCTTCCCTTCCCTTCCCTTCCCTTCCCTTCCCTTCCCTTCCCTTCCCTTCCCTTCCCTTCCCTTCCCTTCCCTTCCCTTCCCTTCCCTTCCCTTCCCTTCCCTTCCCTTCCCTTCCCTTCCCTTCCCTTCCCTTCCCTTCCCTTCCCTTCCCTTCCCTTCCCTTCCCTTCCCTTCCCTTCCCATGTTACAGCCTCTTCACATTGTTATTTGGCTTGGCCTGGCCTGGCTTGGCCCGGCCCGGCCTTGCCTTGCTTTGCCTTCCGTAAAATCACAGAATCACAGAATTGTAGGGGTTGGAAGGGACCTCAAGAGATCATCAGGTCAACCCCCCCTGCCAAAGCAGGTTCCCTAGAGCAGGTTGCCCAGGTAGGCGTCCAGACGGGCCTTGGATATCTCCAGAGAAGGAGACTCCACAACCTCCCTGGGCAGCCTGTCCCAGTGCTCCGTCACCCTCACCGTGAAGAAGTTCTTTCTCGTGTTGGTGCGGAACTTCCTGTGCTCCATTTTTTGGCCATTGCCCCTTGTCCTGTCCTCACAAACCACTGAAAAGAGGTGGGCCAAATCCCTCCGTCTTCCACGCTTAAGGTATTTATACACATTGATGAGATCCCCTCTCATTCGTCTTTTCTCAAGGCTGAATAGACCCAGTCTCTCAGCCTTTCCTCATAGGGAAGATGCTCCAGGCCCCATGTCATCTTTGTGGCCCTCCACTGGACTCTTTCCAGGAGATCCCTGTCTTTTTTTGTACCGGGGAGCCCAGAACTGCACACAGTACTCCAGGTGAGGCCTGACCAGGGCAGAGTAGAGGGGGAGGATCACCTCCCTTGACCTGATGGCCACGCTCCTTTTAATGCACGCCAGGATCCCGTTGGCCTTGTTGGCCACCAGGGCACACTGCTGGCTTATGGTCAACCTGTCGTCCACCAGGACCCCCAGGTCCTTCTCTGCAGAGCTCCTCTCCAGCAGGTCATCCCCCAGCCTGTACTGATACATAGCGGTTGTTCCTTCCCTGGAGCAGGACTCTACACTTGCTCTTGTCGAACCTCATTTGGTTTCTTCCTGCCCAGCTCTCGCTGAATGGCAGCACAGCCTTCTGGCGTGTCGGCCACTCCTCCCAGTTTTGTACCATCTGTGTACTTGCTGAGGGTGGACACTATTCCCTCATCAAGGTCATTGATGAAGATATTGAACAAATGCTAAATGTTCAACATTTAACACAATTTTAAAGCTTTTTCACACTGTTATTTGGCCTTCCCTTCCCTTCCCTTCCCGTTTTAATCTTTTTTAAAGAGAGATCCTGAACACTCTTTCTCCACGTTTCTGTCAGAAAACACCACATACACTATAGTTTTGTGATGTTTGACTATACTGTTGATCTTCCAGACACAATCTGTGTGAAAAATTCATTTTGCGGGGATCATGTTGTCCAAGGAGGTCGTCATCTCAGGCAGCAGTTTATGGCAGCACAGTGAGTTACCGAAGTGAGACAGGATTTCTTCTGAGGGTTAAGGAGAGGGTGTGAAAAGCCAGTCTCCCACTAAGCAGATAAAAACTACCCAGACTCCGAGACTCAACCTTGGATAAGCACATGTGGACTCCTCAGAGGGAGAAATGAGATCGCGTTTCTCCACCTAAAAGTCAGTTTGTTTATGGTTGACCAAAGGAACCATTCTGTGGTATAGTTTTGGCTGCCCTGGCATCGTGTGCTTGATTCCCACTGCCTTGCAGTCCTCCCAGGCCGTGTGGGATGGCTGGTGTGGGTTTTGGTGGCCCTGAGGTGAGGGTGGCAGCACCCTCGGTCCCACCGAACCATAGCCCTCACAGCCAAGCGGACCTCCACAAAATGGCTCAGCCTGACCAGAAAAACGCTTTCTTAGCGAACATAGCTTCCTTAGGATACTTCAGGGGAGTGAATTCGGTGTGACAGAATTTTACAAGTCACTTGAAACGTAAGGCCTCCTTCGACTGGAGAACAATTTTGAACAGTCACATTACAATTTGGTATTACACAATACGTAGACCAAAATGTAAACTTTCACGAGGTTCAGCCTGTGCTTCTGACCCCGAAACGGCTGGAATACGTCATAAAAACAGACAGAGCAACTTGTGGAGCTCCCCTGGTGCCAGGCACCCTCCTGTGGGGCCGCCCTGCTGCACCCGGCACGGCGCCTGCGGGTCCCGCCATGAGGCCGAGCCCGCCCGCCGCGCGGCCGCGGCGCCACAAGATGGCGCTGTCGCCATGGCAATGAGAGGCCGCGCGCGCGGGCTCAGGCAGCGGCCTGAGGCAGCGGCCTGGAGCTGAGTTTAGGGCTTTCACTGTCACTTCTTGTCACCCCGGCCCTGTGTGCACACCCCGGGCTGTGCCTGACCCTGCCTCCCCACATCTGGAGCCGCAGGCTGGTGTCCCGCCTGGCCTCAGCCTCTTCACGTCCTTGTGGCCCTCATGGACATCCAGAGCTGCACCTGGCTCTGGTTCCTCTCGCTTAGGACCACGGGCTGGTGGCATGTCCCGTCCCCATCACCCCGAGCTCCCCGATGAGGGAGGCCCAGCCAGCACAGGGGTCTGTCTCCCTAATGGCCTCCTGGCTCGCTTCAATAGCCCAACATGGCTTTAGTTCCTCATCCGCCAATGGTCTGGCAAGGTGCAAGCCCAGTTCCGTGTGTGCTGCCACTGCCTTTCCGATGGGGTTCAGGCCAACCCACTCAAAAGTAGGTGTAACACAACTGAAGCTTTCTGTGGACTTTCTAGGTTACGTTAAATACACTTTGAAAACAAAAAATACATTAATATTGTGGCCAGCAGCGTGGCAAGGATTATAGAAAAAAAAAAAGGCTTTGAAGGAATATTGTGGGGAAAAAAATGATTTTGTACTCTACTGCAATATCTTTGTGTTAATAGATTGGCCCTATGAAAGGAAAGCAAACATAAACTTGACAACAACTGGGTATAACTGCACTTGTGAAGAAAAATGGGTACTTTTGTAGGGCTGACAGGAAATCTCAAGTCTGACGTGTAGGGACCTACAGATCACCCTTACCAGCGCAGCATCAAACTCACTCCCTTGCTTCCAACAAAAGAACGTATTTACATTAGGTGCTTTCAGAAAGAATTTGCATTTCCTAATAGGTTTTTCATAATTTTATGTGCTTATTGATTTCCTGAAGGTTACTATTCCTCCTATATTTTATTCCCAGTTAAGCCTACCTGGATAGGTAGAAACAGCTGAATTTTTCTTTGATTCCTGCTAATTTGGCCTCATAGTAATTCGTGGCAAACGCTTCACAAGTTAATTATGTGTTCTGGGAAACAAGATTTCCTATCATCTCTTTTACTGGCCGTTGCCATTTAATTTCATTGGCGCACCTCTTGTCAATAGAGTGCAAGGCACAGTAAACCTTTACAGACTCTTTTCCATTTGTTTTTCGTAAACATCTGCTAATGTCGGTTCTAATTCACTTCCTACTCCTCCTAACTTTAATTTGATCTGTTTCCTCATGAAAGTCTTTTGCATATGAATAGTTGTTCTTGTCCATCCTTGAAGCTTCTCCATTTCTGTGATACGGTTTTTCAAAAGAGGAGTCTAGCTGAGACAACAGTATTAAAAATATGGAGGTGGAAAGTGGAAAGAGCTAGTGCAATTCTGCATACAAGTAGGAATGCTAGGCAGGAAGGGGAACTTGTGTTACTCTGCAATAATAATGACAAGGCCGTTACTCAGTGTGGTTGGTGTTGGGTCCTACTGACAGTAGCTCCAAAGAGATGGTGAAAATTTGGGACTGAGGAGCCATGAAAACACTGAGTACCTCAGAAAATCTTCCCTGCAGGGAAAACTTTCAAGGCAGCCTGTTTGGCTTTACAAATTTAAGAAAAATCTGATCAGAGTCTTAAGTAACCTTACAGAAAGAAAGTGAGTTTGATGATAAAGCAATCTTCAGTCTGCTAAAAGAAATGTAAACAGATAATTGAGGGTAGTGGAATGTAGATTTACAATAAGCTGCAAAATCCTAATAGGATGATTTGCTGTCAGAACAATTCTCTGGAGGCTTTGGTGGACCTCCATCCTTGAAAGTTTTAATGTGATTTACCTAAAAATCCTGTGATTTAACATGGTTCTGCTACAGCATTTCATGAGCTTCTTTGGTAACAAAAGGAACTAGAGCCAGAACTCTAAAACCATGGTTTATTTCTGGTAGACCAGCAAAAGCAGCCAGGCAAATAGTTTCAAGTAATGGTGCAACAAAGGAATGGTCTGTCACATGGAAATTATTTTTAGAACAGCTGAGATTAAAGAAGTGACCCTGACCCAGAGGCTATTCCAAGATATTGGATGATTCCTCATGCAGCCAAATTCCCTGGGAGGTTGTGAGCAATGTTTAATGGGCATAAAATGCAATCTCATTTCCTCTGGATAAAAACTTCACTAAGCTCCTGTCAGATTACAGGTGTGCATACTGGCAATGAAAGGGGAAGTCATATTTCCAAATCCAGTTGTTGTTTTGCTAAAATTCCCTATAATGAAACAAACTCACCCTGCGATTTTGTGTCCAAGTGTGGATAACTGAACTAGGATCTTTGCCCTTTCCCTTCCAACCTTATCTAGCTATTCAAGTCATCTACTTTGGCCTGAGGCAAAAAGTCTCAACCTCCCGCCTGGGAGGTTGGCAGGGTGATGCTGCTCCTCAGCACGGCCTGCCCTGCCCTGCAAGCTCCTTGGGCAATCCTGAGAATTTCTGATGTGCTCCCTTCTGCTGGTGGCTGTTCATGGGACTGTCATTCTGTTTGGTAGCATGGGAAGGAAATGGTGTAAGAGCAGGAGGAAGGTAATGCTGGATGATGTACTCTTCTCCGGTGTTACAGCAACACCAGATCAGAGTATGAGCTCTGGTAACAAGCTCATATAGGCGATGCTTCTGCGGTGAAAAGTAAACCCAGTATCCTGCAGGCTTGTACTCACCTTGTTTATGCAAAAGCTCACATACGTGGTGCTTTTGAGGTGAAATGTAAACCTACTATGCTGCTGGCTTGTACTCACCTTGTTTATGCAACACTGCTTTGGATGATGCCTACCCAGGTAACTTTTACACCTCGTCTTGCAAACGTTTGATCAGGGTTGCTGTGCAAAGGTCTCTCCTTGCAATTTCCACCCTAGAAGGGCTGCATCTGAATGGGGAGGAAACTGAATCCTGTAACCCAAGCTGAGCATGATGTGAATGAGTAAACTATGTGTAACATGAGACACAACACAAGCTCCGATATGAGAGCAAACGAACAAGCTTGATATTTACCTGCCCAGTAGAACAGAGCAGGGTGAAGATTCTTTTCTTGCTGTTAGCATAGAAAAACCTGACCAGACCTGACCTAAATCCCTTTGAAATGACTATACATTGTTGCCCAATTCCTCTTGGTTCCTCAGCCTAGATGCAATTGGGTAGGTGGCTGTTGCCAGTGTAACAGTTTGGAGAGGAAATAAAAGACCCATTAATCCCTTGAAAAATCCACGTGTGCTTTGCCCTGGGGCTCTACACTCAGCATGACCTCAGTTTACCGTGTTACTCACACAGAAATTTACTTGTCTTTAGCCCTGGTGCCAGGAGTTCCTTTCTCTGCTGGGCTCTGCTGTCAGCCTTCTGGTAGCCCTTGCCAAGAGCACTTTCATTCAGTGTGCCTAATTTTGGCACTCTGTCTTGGGAACTGAAGATTTGCAGCATACCAAGGGCTAGCCACATCTTCTGCAATACATTTTTTCCTTGTATCTTCTTCCCATTTTTTTCCTTGATCTCTAAACTTTGTCTTATCTCAAAGCTTGATTTGTTTGATTCTATCTCCCACTTTGAATCTGACACTCCCTTTGTGTTTTCCTGCCGCGCATTATTGAGAAGACGCAGGTCTTGAATGTCTCACAGATCTGAGACACTGGCACTTACCCAAAATGATAATTTTCTCAGTGTACTTATTTCTTTGGAGTGGTCATGATGAGGGATTTCCTTTAACATCGATAGAGGACACCTGGGTCTGCAATATTCTTTTACAAAGGTTATTTCAGCAATAGGTAGATATTTTCTTGTCATTATACACTGTACAGTATCTGCTTCCAGAGCCATTGCTTTAGTAGAAAGCCATTTTATTGAAGTATTACTCATTGATAATGGTCATATTCATGCCATGTATTGCCAAATAAATATAACAATAAATGAGCAAGTACTATCACATGTGCACATCCAAGAACTTGCAGTCGCTGAAGATTATCAGTGCAGGCAGACCATAAAATAGCCTGACAAGGGCTCAGTCCTGCAAAGTGCCTCACTCACTGCAAGGGGTTCTTGTCCATGGTGGTCCCAGCAGACGTATTTGTCCGTGGTGGGCCGCCAGCCACTTCTACAGGCACAGAGCTGAGACCAGCAGGAAGCAGGCCTGATGGCCAGCATGGGTACGTACGTGCCATGCAACAGTAGCCACCTCTTTGAGTTTCCGACCTGTGGTCACTAATGTCCACCCGCCCTACAGCTCTCTGAAGCCTCTCCGATGCCTTTTGCTTGTTCCAGGTGTGTGTGTCTCCATTCCTGGAGCATCTAGAGATCCTCTTACACAGATGTCACGTTCTTAATGTTTCCATGGGAAATAAGAAAATTTATATATTTATCTATAATACGCAGATCCAGTGTACTTGTACATGCATAAAATTTCATATGTAACTGCTTACGGTCAGGGTTTCTCTCTAGAGGCACACAGTGGCCACTGGGGCCCAAGCTCAGCTGTGTGTTTCTGCTTTGCGAGCATCGCAGTCCCTTGGGATTGCTCACTGTATGAGTTCAGGATCTCCCGGCCATGGTTCATCTCTGCTGTGTTAGGAGTCACAAGGCACAGGCCCCAGGCCTCTGGATATTTCCCTGTCCCTTAGGTGCTGTAAATATGTTTTGCTCCAAGTCACAGCGCTGTCTGCAGAGCTCGCAGACTTGTTGTGTAAATTGCTGCCCTTGCAGTGAGGAGATGTGTAAAATACAACGTTTGTGTCAGAGCAGCCCTAGGGATTGTTTAGGCACTTATAATTTCCAATCTGCTAAACTCGCATTGTACTGTAAAACACTTTGCCAAAAACACAGCACTTCTTTGGGTTGTCTTCTGTGAACAGGTCGCTTAGGATCAAATGCTGCATGAACCCACGTGTGGTGATCCCGTAAATCACAAAGTACATTCCCTGAAGTCCCCTGTGAAGCCTCAGACAGGTAAATACCTGATTGATGTGGTCTCTCTGCTCATACTGCCACATGAAGATCTGGTGAGCAGGGGCCACAACTAGCGCCACACAAGATTCCCCAGAAAATGGAGGTGAACCCTGGGGGAATCTCATTTGCTCTAGTGTCCTTGGTCATTAACAGACGAGTAAACTTTATATTCACAAAACACTGCTCTAACTTCAGAGCTTTTTTGGCAATTTTCTGCCTCACTTGTTTGGTGATAAACTGGACAAAGGCTTATTTGGTGTGGTGGAGAACAAAGAAAATTGTCTCCACTGGAGACAGAAGGAGCCGATGTGTTCATTGTTATGGCAGGAGAAAGGTATCCCACTCAGCTACCTCAGCCTGGCTGGTAAATACCAGCGCGATGCAGAAGTGCTCAGGTACAGAGGAGCTTGTGCCTACAAGAGAGGACAGAGGGCTTGGCTTCTGCTGCTCACCGATGTCCCTATACCCTGTGAGTGAAGGTCCTGGAGAGTCCTGCTGAGTCCTGGGGCTGCCCACATCAATTGTGCAAGACAGACCTTGCCCAGACGAGGCAGGGTCACACATGGGCATTGATCAGGTTATAGAGCCTGCAGACTTCAAATTACTGGTGGATAGAAAAGCATGTACTTCTACAGTAGTATTTTCTCTCCTCTTTCATAAGTGTGTCCCAAGAGAAGAGCAACATGTTGTTAATTCCAAAAAAGGGGATGTTGGAAAGATCAAAGTCTTTTAAATGGCAACATAATTTTTCGCCCCAAGAAAGTAGTAAAAACAGCAAAAATAGATTTAGGAAAATGTTTTTATGCTCCCACCTTAGGAAAAAAAATAATTATTTTGGCAATTACATATTTACAAAGGCTTAGACGGTATCAAAAAAATACCTGTTTCTTGTGACAATTTAAAGCAACTAGAAAGGCCCAATTTTGCGAAATTCAGAGCTCTGGTAGAGGACTTTTCCCTTAGCAAAGCTGGTTTGTATTCATAGCTTATCTCCTCTTCTGTCTTTCAGTCTGCTTTGCTGGTGATTTTGAGTTTTTCCCACTGCTGTCCTCAGACCTGCATGAGGAATTGGTGCACTGACATGAGGTTTTCTTCCTTTCCCATCTTTCTGCTGATTGAAGAGGAAGAAGGAAAACCAGAGTCTTGCAACAACCCCCGATCACTGCTGTATAATCCCAATGCCAGCCTTTGATGGCTCTAGGAAAATGGCAGGAGCTCTGCTTGGCACCATTAACCTTGACTGTCAGGGCAAGCCTGCTGAAGGAAGAGGCTCTCCAACTTTTTCCTTTGACCCTATAATATACCAGGTTAGTCCTAGTTTAATTCCAGTAAATTCAATAGTTACACCAGGGATCAATTTGTTCTGAAGTTTTTTTCAGTGCTTTCATACATAGAAGTGTCAGGTATTATTAGCAACAGAAGTTTATCTTGTGAGATAGTATTAAGAACCCGATAGAAGTGTGATTTTGTTTCATACTGGCAGAGAATATAGGAAATGCTGTTTGACTCCCTTCACAGCATGGATTAGCAAAATTAGACTTGTCTCCTTTGCACTAACAAGCCCCAGAACAGACTGTGAGCCATTAAATAAAGGAAACTCCTTTCAGACACATACACACACAAAAGCTGTGGGAAAATAAATCACCTAGGCTTCTAGATGGATAGATTATTACAGAGTTCATATCTGCAGGGCATCTTCTCTGCAGGGTTTTTTTTGTGCACGGTGATATGACTTTATTATTTTATTTACATTTCCTTAACAGTTCACATGACTTGTTGCTAAGGGAAATGCTGCAGTTGCCTGGAATACCCTTTTATATTTACATCACACACATGCACAGCTCTGCCTATACACTGACTTGGTGCTGCTTGACTAATCAGCAAGTAACTGTGATGGGGCTGTTAACTTAACAGCTTGAGTCAAGTTTTAAGCTCATAAGAGTATTGCTGGATCTTCATTTTATGTTACCGTTTGCTTATTTTTCCTTTCTTTGAATTTTTCATGAGTAATACCTTTGGAAGCAGGTAAATCCTGTTCTCTGAGGCTGCGGGTAATAGCGCTTGCCCTAGGCAATATTTGCAGCACCCAAATATTAAAGCACTCAGATAAGTGACCAGAATCTACCTCAACCTTCAGGGGCTGCCAGAGCCTGGGTGCCAGTTCCACCCCAGTCAGGTGAGGGTTTGGGTTAACATATCCCTGGATAGGCATCGCGAACACTTGAAATTTTCCCCAAATCTTTGGAAAACCTGTCCTCAAGGTTAAACCCTGAGTTTACTTAGTGGAACAGAGCAACTGCATTCATTTTGGTCCTGTGGGCCTTGACTTTGGCTCCAAGTAGTTTCACTTACAAACAAAGCTCAACTTTGAGTAGAAGTTAGGTGAGGACAATAAGCAGATATTCTGAGGTTTTCCTTTTCAAAGCATGTCTGTGTAGAGGTTTGGTTCACAGACTGTTAACACAGAAAACAGTAAACAATAAAGTTTCAAAGTATTCCTGGAAAATTGCTCCCACGCCTGTTACCTTAAGCACATATCATCCTCTGCTTAGTTTTGCAGGGGATTGTGCTAGGAAAGTCGTGGATTCAGAGCTTACACCTCAGGCAATGAAGCTGAAGGGTGTAACGAGAAAACTGACATTTTTTCCTCAACAGATTCTTCTGAGTTGCAAAGAATTGTCCCTTCCACAACATTTTCCCCTCTTCATTGCCTCACCCCTACCTCCCCAGAGTATCAGAACTCCTTTAAACTTTTCAAGATACCAGACTTTCAAATGGCAGACAGGATCCTAACATTGCCAAGCTTTAGAGCTTCATAAAATACCAGAAAACTGGTTGAATGCCACAAAAAAAAAAAAAATTGCTCACACCAAAATAATGTCAATTTGGTTCTGAATGACTGTGCTTTTTGACCACATCCCTGTTCCTCTTCATTAACTAGTCTCAGATGGTCACACTAGACTACTTTTGCTCACATGCGTGTTTAACGAATGACTGTCTTTCAGAAAAATTGAGTAATCGGACTCTTGTTACTCAGAAAGATTATTAACTGTGTGCCATGTATTATCCGTCCTCTCATTAATTATTTATCACTTGGAATCCTTACTTGGGAAGTTCGAGTTACCCAGTCTGCTAAGAATGATACTATCATGCCACTTGTGCCGTAATTTCATAATCCCTTTAGGTCACGAAAGCTGTCACTGGTTCTGGAAGACGGTGGTACCTGCCCATTCTTGTCCCTCATCCTACAAGGTCCCATCTTGCAGCACAAGAATTCATTGTTCTTTCAGAGAAAGAAGCCAAGAACCTGGTCCAGCTTAAAACTAACAACGCAAAGGAGAAGCTTGGCCAGAAACACTTGTGTTGGTGCACAAAGGAGCTGGCAACACGGGGCGTGCAAATGAGTTTCTGGAGGAGAGTTCAGCTTTGTCTTCTGGTGCCCTGTGTAAGCTGGCTGAGCCCGACTGAGAACAGCACCGTGAGATGACTGATACCCTCACCTGAGGAGGAGCTGCTGCATAGCCAAAGCAGTGAGTTTGTGAATGCCCTACACGTCGAACATGTTCTAACTTCTCCTAGATGTGGATGCCTCCTCTTGCAAGGGTGAAGGGACCTCCTAGGAGCCCTTGGGTTGCCTATGGCACCAGCAGTCAACACCATAGCACCGTATGCTAAACACGCTGGTGGGAGTGACAGTGTGGCTTCACATAAAGGCACCAGGCAGTGCTTCTCTATTCCCACTGGAAAAGTTGGCCTAGCTTTATCAACAGAAAAAAGATTTAAATTAATCAAATGATCACTTTTTATCATATTAAACTTCCTGCCCAGTGTAAGTTAGGAAATTTCTGCTTACGTCGCCCATGCTATCACCACGTTGCATTCACTCATGTGTTGATAACCCAGTCTAACTACCTGGGATGGCAGCCAAGTATATGCCTCTGTAGAGAGAGGGGGAAACCCGCTGTTTTTAAAATTCGTGTTACTGGACAAAGAGCAGCATGGCAGAGTATAGCTGCAAACCCAGCACACTTTGAGGCTCTTACAAACTATAACAAAACACAAACCCAATGACCAGTGCATCACTTTTTCTACCTGAAAGGGTAGAACAAACAATACCCGTTGACCAATGTATTTGCCCCCTGTGGAGATTTTTCTTCCGCTCCTAATGAAACAGAGCCCCAGTGTGGCTCATTCTACGGTCACAGCTCAGCTGCTAGAAGAGCTGGGTTTGTCTTTTTGGCATGCCTGGTCCTCCCACCCTTCCTTTTGCTTTTCATATTGTCTTATGGATTGTTGACTCTTGGTTATTCTACTTCTCCCTCAGCCCTGGATAATGCACACAGTGCGTCTGGTCTTCTGTTTCTCTTAACTGGGACTGAGAAACAAAGCAGCACATCTCAGCAATGCATATTGTTTTTTGACCTTGAGCAATTTGTTTGTGGGTTTGATTTTGCTGCTTTATCCTCCGGTGTCTCCAGTAACTTCAAGTCTCTTGAGTCCCTCTCATCTCCTGTCCAAGGTCTCTTCCTACTTTGTGTTCCCAGAACTGCTTGTCAGACAGGTAAAGGGAAGCATCAGTTTAGTACAAAGGGAATTATATGTTTAATCACCAGTCTGACACATATTGACTTTTATTTTAGGAGGTAACTTGTAAAACACAAATAAAATGTAAGCTTTTGGGGCTTTCTGTTAGGTCAGGCTACAGCCACTCAGTCACTGATACCTGATCACAGACCATGCAACCCACCTGCCTGCACTGACCCAGCTGCAGACTTTCTCTGGAGATGCAATTTCTGCTGGATCATTTCCATTACGGCCCTGTGTGTTTGCACATTTCGAAATCCAGAACAGTACAGTGACACATCTTCAGCCCTCTATACCGCTTTGTGTCTGAATCAGACCCTTTCCCTTTGCAGTATCTTGTACCTTATCTCATACTCTGTCACTGCTTAAGTTGTCTTTGAACCCACACGCCGAGGGTGACCCTGTTCTCCAAGCCCACCCACATATTCAGCTAGTTATCCTCTACCATGGCCACTCATCAGGCATCAGGCCTGAATGCGTACTAAGGCCTGGCCTGGCGATGGGACAACCCAGCATCCTGGGGTGGATGAGACACCCTGAGACTGCCGGGAGGTTCATGCAGAACGAGTGTGTCAAAGAAAACTGTAAGTGGGCTTAAAGAAGACCTGTGTGTACTGCTTCAGATGCATGGGCCTTTTAGGAGAAGAAGATGCAGTTAAGGCCTTTCAGCTGGAGGTGCGCCACAGCTGCAGGGCTGAAGGCCCATTGGCTTCCCCTACAAAGTCATTAAGGTTAACTCACAGCACTTGCAGCCCTACTGCAGCAGTTAGAGAGAGGTTTGCGTTGTCTCAGAGCTCAGTTTTCCCCCATAGCACAAGGGTAAGATCATCCTTAAATGCCCAGTCAGATCTACAAGAGACTGATGAATTATGGTCTTGAACAAGGTTTCTGTGAGGGGCACGAGGGAAAATGGCTTGTTCTTGTGGAATCCCTGTTCTTTTGCTTACTTTTTCTGCCTCTGAGGATAGTTAAGCCACCAGAAATGCTGCAGAGGAGGGTACGTATCTGGGCATTTGCCTCCACCAGGAGTGATCGCAGTTGTGTGCTTGGTCAGTGCTGTGTTTGTCTGCCCTCACTGCAGAATGGTCTCAGCCCCAACTAACTGAGGCCCTTCCTGATTTCTGCTTGCTGTCTGCCATCTACTTCCATCCACGTATTTGGCGTATTAGCTGCTCTGGTTAAAGTAGTCCCTTTTTGCAGAAACCTGTTGTATCCTTTATTGTGCTAACTCTGCACCCTGTGTTCTAATGTCAAGTTGGCTCTGTCCCCTGCCATTTCACTTGCCATTTGTGCTCAGCTCCTTAGTGCTCAAAAAAACCTTAATGCTGACCTGTATTTATTGATGATTGAGCTTTTCATGGCTTTGTGAAGAAGTGCTTGCTGCTTTTGATCACGGAGGGAATTAGTGGAGAAAACCAGCACAAGCTGCCTACCTTTTTGAAATCTTAAGCATGAAGCTTTCTTTTCATTTAACGTCTTATCGGAGGTTATTTTCAAAAATCATAGAAAAGCTCTTCATTGTGCAATGTACATCTTGAAAAGGCTTTTTAAGCATCAGTGTAATTCTTAGGAGTTGTGGTGTTCTGTTGTTTTTTTTTTTCCTCCAGAAAAACTTTATCCAATGCTGTTTTTAAACTTACTGTAAGCTCTGATGAAGTAACACAGAAAATCACAGAGAATGAATTACCGTCTTCCAGACAGCAGAAGCCCACAGATCTTGCCTCTGACCATACCTGTTTTTTAGAGGTACGGGAGATCAAACCAGAGGGAAAGAGTGACCAGAAATAGCTGATGTACTTAGGAAGGAAGAATGAACCTTGTTGAAAATGATGAGCTGCCGTATGTTGTTAAAGGCAATCACAATGTGAAGCACAAAACTGTCATCACCCCCAAATGTCTCTGTTTGCAGGGCCCGGGGAACTTTGTACTCGAGGCGTTGAATGAAAATTTGAAGTACTTGGCTGGCAATGTAACTCAGCTTGCTAATTCTGTGGGTAGTTCTTGGAACTGATGAGGGTTGTCTGGATTGCTATTGCAGGCTGCCCAGGCTCTGAGTGGGAGCAGTGAGTGCATCTCTTAGTGGGTTCTCTGATCCTTAGTATCATGTTCTTATTACTCTTATTTCTCAACTACACGTAACAAACAGTCTGGCCAACACGGTGTAAAGCAGTTTGCTTATGTTCTTATTCCGAGAATGTATTTTAGTAACTCACCAATAAGAGGCCTTAGTGGCTTCCTGGGGGAATCTAGGCAACAATAATTAAGCATATCTTCATGCTGAGTCTCTTGGGGATATGCCTTTGAAACCCTGAAGTTTTCACAAAAATCATGCTCATGTTTAGGAAGTATTTTGACTAATGTTTTGTTAATGTCAGTTAGCTCAGACAAAGGAAAACAGGAAACAGAAATCAAAGAAAACTCTGAGCATAAAATGTTGTATATTGCCCCATGACTGCTTGCAACAGAGGATGTGTAGCTCAGATTTTAAAATATTGCAACCTCCAGGTTACTTTGAAAAGTGAAAATGAGAGTAAATATCAGATTCTGTGTGAAGTATTGCCAATCCATGTGAGCAACTATCTGAATCTTATATTTTCTAGTCTTCAGGATGTGAATTGAAAAGTAAGACACAAGGTGTTGTGTAGGGTTATTGTGAGACTCTTGGAACTGCTCACAGAGGCCGTGGCATGGCCAGATCCTTATTGCACCCTATTTGTTGCCCAGGTCCAGCTCAGCCTTTGGGGCTGTGCTGCCCCAGAGTCTTGTTCTTGGCACCCTTCCTGAGGGCAGGCAGCTCGTGGTAGTCCTCATCTGCCTTTCTGCTTCTCATAGGCAGTCAGCCGATTTGTCAGGTGTGCGGCACTTCTTACTCTAGAGGTCAGTATAATGTTAGGAATGGAACTGGTGCATACCCAATTCCTTTTCCCTGATGAGATGTTCCAGAGTGAACTCTAAATTATACTGCTTCCAATATAAGATGGAAGAGAAATTTCATACTGGGGAAATGTACTTGTAAAAGCACAACAGCCAATATGGGAAGCTCAGAGGGCGTTAAAGAAAACAATCATTGAGCCTCTTTGTTGAATGGAAGTTATGAATGCACTAGTAGTAATTTTCTGAAGCCATAGACAATAACATAATGTGAGTGGGTGATGGAAGAAATTACATAGGGTGAAATTTAGAGAGCTGACAGCAGCCTATGCATCACTTAAGACCTATTTCTGAGGGCTTAATTGCGGCTTAAATAGCACACAGGCCTCGTGCTCATCTTCTGCATAGAAACAAATTCCATCTAGAATGAGCACCGTGAGCAGAACATGGAAAATGTAATCTGATCAGCTGTAAAACTCCGGCTTTGGGGAAAGGGTGCTCTGTACTGAGAACAGATGTGGGCAATGCAGATTTATGTTGTAGCACGCACACTATAAAGGTCTAATGCTGTGTTTTGCCATTGGATGCACTGATGTTAGTCCAAAGAGATACCATGAGAATATCAATCTTTAAACAAATGGGAAAACTGAGTAATGAGCACACCCCAGGACTCTGGGGTAATCTACTCCATTTGTGAGCTATGTGGCTGATAATACTAAAAGCAATTCCACTTGTAAGTGCTTCAGAGGCATTTATATTATTTTGGGCGGCTGTCTATGAATATTCAGACTTAGTGGTAGGAAGGCTTATAAAAATTTTCAGCTTGGTTGTATGGCTGTGTAAGAGGAATCAGGACTGGACAGTCATGTATTTGCTACAAAATGGTTGCATGCTAGTTCAGTAAGAGAGGAGCCAGAGCTCTGCACGAACTCCCTGAGAGAGATCAAGCTGGAAAGCCACTTTGCATAGTGCATATTGAACACTTTTCAGTCAGTTCCCAGAATGCTTAAAAAAAAAAAGGTATGGTGGGCAGAATTAAAGCTGAACCCACTGAACTCTTCCTTATCTTTACATGCTTGGATTTCTTGTAATATTTAACTTTTTCTTTGCATTTCCTGGACTTAGGATTCTTAGTTCTGAGACGATCAATATTCCCTTGTAATGTATTTTGACATATGTTCCCGATAAGCGTTTTCAACTCGAAGTCCTAACAAAGGTTATTTTTGTCAGGAAAGAAAAAGTAAATTGGAGTAGTCTCCTTATGGCCATTTTGAAAGGAGAAACAGAGACAAAATATTAGGACTATACTAACAGTGCTTCTCAAAACACAAAGCTCAATGAATTTAACTATTTTCTTCTTAATTGAGAGGCAACCTGCAAATCATTGCCGTGCTCTGGAAAGAGATGTGTTATTCAGATGCCTGTTAAATAGTCTGCATGAATTCTGTTCCGGTTCAGGGTTTGTGCACAAACCATTCACAAATTGTCTACTTCTATTATTCACAGTGTGTGATTAGGCATGTGGTATATTTTCTGCTCTCCGACTTAATGACTGAAACATTTTGACAGGGAATAGTAAATGGTGAATGACAACCAGTAAACAACATACAACTTGAGGCACTTGCAAACACTTTCAAAAATATTAACAATCAGAAGAACAATGATTCACATCTCCATCGCTCAGTTACAGATGTATTGAAGTCCAGATGTATTTGCCCAGCTCTGGGAAGCTTGCAAGTAAAATCATTTGCAATGAATCTTTGACTCGATTCAAGCCTTACGTTGCTTGTAAGTAGTCTAATTCTGGAAGTTGCCCACAAAGGAGCAAATTCCGATTTCCATATCAGTATGATTAACTAAAGTAACACGTCTGTCCTCCAGCAGGACTGTTGGTGCAGAGATAGGTGCCATACTCTTGTTTGGGATATAAGCATGGTGCTAAAGTCAATTTAACAGTCTACGTTAATGGTAGAAATGCTACATCTCAGAGGTAAGACCAAGTTATGTTCATTTAAAGATATCCTGATATTTTTCTTCCAGTATAAAAATTATCCTAGCTTTAGTTGATAAACTTCAGTCTCTGTTTCCATGCAAAACCAATTGTATTTCTTCGCTTCTTCAGCTTGGCAATCGAAAAACAACCCTATTCCAATCCAGAAGGCTTTGAAATGGTGGATTGTGTGTTTCTCACACAGAATGTGTAAATTTTTTTTTATGCCACAGCCTGAGGTCCTTGAACTGTATAAATGATTAAGATTTCATAACACTACAGGCAAAATTCTTTCCCTTGATCCATGCTGTAGACATCTTTTGCATTTTCTGCACACATGGTGCTTTCATTTCCATCAATGGGAATTCCACATGCTGAATAAGGAAGAAATATTTGCATTCTGGGTAACTGCCTTATTTGGGCACTTCTTAATACTTTCTCGGGCAAAGCTCCTGCTGACTTTGATCTTGTTGGCAAGCTGCCCCCTGGATGAGAGTCCCTGGTTTGAAGAGTTGGTAAATGGCATTTTAACGGCAAGGGTCAGCAACAATTGCCGTGCCATTTTTCTTGCTTTCCCCACCACAAAGCTATCATCTGAAGTAAGGCACTGCAGTTCTTTTTGGAAGATTAATAGTTCCCTGCTAGTAACAGATTTTCCACTAGCCAGAAAGCAGCACACCCACTGATGAGTTTATCATTTGAACTTTGAATCCAGTCGGGAAGTTGAGACGTAAACTTTCCATGATGGTGATTTGTGGTATATTTCCAGTTTTCAGGGTCAGGTTATTAACCGGCATAACAGTGATATAAGCACATGTCGTTGAGAACATGAATCAGATGGAGCATCTGACAAAGACCTCACTGTGCAGGCAGCTTTCCTAGGAGGCTGTGGAAGTCTGATGTGTGCCATGAAGCTCCAGGTGTCACATTTGAAAATACCACAAGTATTAACAACCTGTGAGTGTATATAAAACTTGGCAGCATTTTTGGTACTTAGGATTTTATGCAGCGGCCTAAGGAAGGATTTTCATTTTGTTCAAAGATATGCAGTTCTTAGTGGTTTTTTTTTTCCTTTCCCTATCAGTTTGAGGGAGAAAAATATTGACAAGAAACCAACCCAACTGCCTGAATTAGGTAGTTTATAACTCTTGACGTAGGAGGAACATTCATCACTTTGTATTTGGTAATAGTGTTCTGCGTTCCTGTTAAAATGAAGATAATGAAAGGGTGTAATTGTCTGCAAATTTCAAATGCTTGTCCTGTAAGTCTTAAAATGTGGCACTTGAAAATATATTTAATATAGAAAAAGCTAGTGGTGTAGAAATAAATATTTATTGTTGAGCTTTGAAACACTAGAAATCATTACCCAGAGAAAATTCTGATGTGTTTCTGTCCTGAGCTGGAATAAAAATTGAAAATCTTCGAGTGTTGTTCTGAAGAGCAGTGTAGTGTAGAAATACTTAACCTTTTGTTTAAGACCAGTCTAACGTTACAACTGGGCACATGTTATGGAAATTGTATCTTGGGTGTCTCTTGCCTCCATTCAGCTGCAGGGATTAGATATTTTTGCTTCATGGCGTATCCCATGATACGCCCTGTTTTATGGCTTCCACAAAATACTAAATGCAGAGAAGAAACAGGAAAGTACATCCTGTGGCAAGCTTTCAGTCTTGCAAAATCTGGTTTTGGTGTATCATTTTTCCCCATTACAAATCACTGAAAGAAAATTCCTAGCCCTGTGAATAATATGAAATTCAGCTTCTTATTTAATAGACATACTCAGCTGTGGTATGGCAAGTTCTCTCTGTATCTGTGCTGTAACGATCTGTTCAGACCTACCGTCTCAGGAAAAAGACTCCTTTGTCTGCATTCAAAATAATGCTGCATCCCACTTCTGTAGAGACTCCTACTCAAGGAACTTGATGTAAACTGCAGATTCGAGTGTGATTCATATGCAGTGAAGTCACACAAGTTTTGTGGGGTAGGTAAATAGGATGTGAGATTTAGTAGTATGTGGGTTCAACTTGAGAGAAGAAATTTGTTTTGATTCCAGTGACTTAAGCCATGCCCAGGAATCGAGAGGGGAAGCCTTTTAATTGCGGTTCTGCCAATGATCTGATGAAGGTAGTTCCTATTTGGAGCTGGTGTCATATATTTACATGCCACACACTTTTAAGCACTAGTTCTCTAAATAAAATATGCAGAATTTTTATTCTTAAAATAAGACACTTAATTCTGCATGTTGAAAATGTGGAAGACTGAAGGGCTGGGAGGCGCAGCCTGTCCTTGCTCCTCCGAACGCTTTCCTTTAGCCGCTAGGTGATGCAGCAACTTCTGTTTGTGTCGCATGAAGTCATGGATAGCTGTGTGGAGACAGAAGCTCAGAGTCTGGCATATAAATTAAGAATGAGTAATTGGAGAAGACCCCCACTTCTCTAGAAGCAATATGCAGACTAGATAATAGGCCTTGGAAAACTAACAAGATGATAGGGTTTCCAACTTTACATTTTGTAATTGCTTCAAATGAAACCCCATTAGAAACAGCTGGTCTGATTCTCAACTGATATAAATTGTCATACATTTTCAGATTTAAATAGCAGTTGGCTGGCCTACCCCAGATGTAAACTCTGGCCTACATTATGTGATAGCTATCAGCTTGGAATGGAAACTTTGCTGCTACTTTTACAGGCAAATTTATTTTAATGTATTATCAGGAAAATCCAGCATATTTCCAGGTATCATGTATCTGAAAAAGCAATCACCAATACAGGACTGCTAAGAAGGCAGTCAAAGTAATACATATATGCACATAATCACTGCTCAGGGCAGCTAGATGAAGCTTGAATCCAAGCCACGAGTTGGTAACTGGTGATCTAGGGCCAGGTACACTGAGCCAAGGACACTTTCAGCTTTCTGACTCCAAGGAGAGAGGCGTTATATTTCTTCAGTGGGTGCTGAGACCCTTATGGAATGGAAATACATTAAGATGACTTTCATTTTACTCTTACTCAAAATTTTTTTTAAACAATTTATTCGTTGAGATACTGTGATTCTCCTTTAAAAGAAAATCAACAAATTATTATTTTTCAGTCTAGGATAGATTCTCATCTTCCTTAAATCCAGAAGAAATCACAAATCTGACCCTTAATATTGTCTGTTAAGTGGAGTTTGGATGAGTGTTGAGCAATCCATTACTATAGCCTTTTCCAGCAGTGTTGTTTTATAGATTTTTGACTTATGTTGGAAGAATTCTTACTTGTGGATCTAAGGCCCAAAGGAATTGGGTTGTAGTATCTGAAGCTGGCAGTGATGCAAAATTACAAGGAGGTGGGGGGAGTTCACTTATCTCTTGTTTGTAGTTTTCCACAGTGTGTTTATTTCATAAAGTAGGGGGAGAAAAACAAAGAAGTAGAACAGGATTAAAGTGGGATGGAGAACTATTTTCCAATAATGAGCTAACCACTTATCTATAAAAGATATGATTTTTATAGGCAATAGGTCTATTTGTGACCTAATTTAAACTAATTTCAGAGCAGTCGATGCCAGTATACATTGCTTTAAAAGAAAGATTCCAAATGAGCTCACTCTGGGAATGAAACATCACTGAAGTTTGTAGATATTTGCAGCTGTGGGACTCATTTTAGAGAATAAATTGTCTGAAAGAATTGGATTCCAGATTACTTTCCAAATTAATGACAACTTTCCTGTATGTTTGCAGTTTCATGGAATTCCATAATCAAGCAACGTAGAGCCACGTGAGTAATTAAGGGTTATAAACCTAAAGCCCTGTAGTACAGACATCAATATAAATATACTCAGCAATAAAGGATTATTATGTTAATCTGTATTTATTGATCCCTTACAAAAATATGAAAAGGGCCCTGTTCAAAATCACAAGGTTTATAATGGGACATTAGTCAATTAAAATTGTCACATCACAAATGGCATTCTTTTTCTGGCGAAACAGCAAGTTAGCAAAACAAAGCAAATTATAAGACTGCGATGGACTTGTCTTGTTACTCACATTTCTCTCGATGTAGATGGTGTAAATTACTATTCACGTTATTGCTATTTACATATTATTTCCAATAATCTATTTCATGTTAGCCTTACCGCTGTTCAGTGTTTGAACTGCATCCATGGCCAAGGACTGTTTTGTCACAACTGTTTCCATTTGGAGTTAAAACATATTAGGTATTTTTAAAATTGATCTTAGATCTTTAAAGGACTTGTGCTTCTAGAATTTTAGTTTGGGAATGCATTTTATTTTGCAGTGCTGTTCTTGTGCTTTTCTGTCCAGTCTTAATGGCCAAAATTTACTTGCTTCAAGTATGAAGACCAAGGATTTCACATAAAAGCATCCTTCCAAGAGGAGTTTTGAGAATTCTTTAATACCACAAAACCTGTTGTAAAACTGGGAGGGTGGCCAGGTGGTGGGATAACATACTTACATTAGTAAAATCCAATTCCAGGAAGGGAAGTAATCCAAAACTGACATCACCTGTCCATCTGTCCTGGGAAGGACTGCATTATGTTCCAGGTTAAGTGCGTCTTGAGGGGACTATACCCCTTTCTGGACATACCTAGTGAGACTTTTTCGCCTGCAGCTTATGTTATTCTATTGATGGCCACATTTCTGAATGCAGATACGTTTAAATATCCAGAAATAACTGGTCTTGTTTGCCCCTTTTTCCCCTGCCCTGGATATATCCTGTCATGGATGAGAAAGACAAGCACCAAAATCTGGTAGTAAATCTCCTGTGTGTTTAGATGGTTGCTTCTCCCTCTTTCTGGATACATGTTCAGAGTAGTTGCCAAAGACATTTATCAGTGAGGAGGTCTGAGGACGGGGCATTTGAATGAGGCCTCTGCTTAGAGGCAAACGTGGAGCCTGTAAATCACACTCCTTGAAATGCTCTTTAGTTTAGGACCTAAACTGGAACGTGCATCTCAGTATTTACTGGCTTTTTATTAGGAGAAGCTGTTTGTGGTTGCTTACAGCTTTTACTCATTTTAATCGTGCAAGATTTTAATCATCTAGGCTGAAATTAGGAAATATGCTCAAGATCTCAAGCAGTAAAGATCTTGGGGCTCTTCTCTCAGGTGCTATCACCAGGAAAGAAAGGATGGGATTTGCTTTTTAGTTAGCTGAAAACATCAAGCTGACAAGGACTTGCATAAATAAGCAATGCAGAGATACCATAGCTTGACCTATCCTCCCAATGAGGAAAAGGGTGTTCCTCACTTGGGGAACACCAAATGGCTGCTCATTTAATCTTTTGTTCATCTATCTTTTTATCTCCTTCCTTCATGCTGAGTGAAGACCACAGGGCACCTCCTGGGGGTGTCTTCCCCGTATGTCTGGCACCCAAAGTGAGAATATACCAGGACCTCCCATGTGCACCTTAGCCCCCGCAGAGGCTGGTCGTTCATGCGTCTGATGCTCAGCCTCGCTGCTGTGTCAGAGGTTTTGGAAGGTCTTGAGCTGCTGAGGTCAAAGGCCGTTAAGATGCTGGGCCTTCTGCCACTAAACACCAAAAGCTCAGTTTTCAAGGCCCTGTCACAATTTTGTGTGCGGAAAGTAATTATCTTAAAAATGTGGAGGAACAAAGGGAATTTTTTCCCCCTTTTAATGCCCTTGCATCTCAGTTTTGCATCTGTAAGAAGAGAACAATATACTGCTACTCATGAAAGTGGAGCTGCGTGTTGTGTTCCTCATGAATCATGCAAATGCTGTGCGATGCCCCATATTCTAGTAAAGCATACAAGGAAGCAAACAATGCTATTGTCAGAGCACAGCCGCAACCAAGGCGGGAGGGAAAAGGCTGGGAGATTTTTCCAAGTGAGGAAATGCAAGTAAAGCACTGAGCAGTTGTTCTTCAGGCAAACGTTATCCCCCCCCTCCCCAGTTTTCAGTGAACGAAGCAGGGGATCCTGAAGAAATATGATTTATGAGAAGTACAAGACTTAAATTCCCATGCATAGCAGGATGGAATTAAAGTGGCGATAATCACGGTGTTTCTGCACTTGGAGTACTAATTAAAATGAGATCTGCAGGTATCTTTCCTGCTGACTTCAAGCCCCAGGGTAGGCCTGGATAAAATGGCACGGTGAGATAGGTATCAGTGATGTCTGGGTATCAGTGATAGGTATCAGTGATGTTCTCTTGCTAATACAGGTGACTTAGCATAAATTCCCTTTTTTTGACAGCCCGCTCATGGCTGGGCCCCTGCTCGTGGCTGAGTTTATGCTCACAGCCTGTTCTTGAGGTCAGGGCCCTGGTGCTGGCAGAAGCTGAATGGCCCTTCAAATCCTGATGGGATTTGGGGGCATCAGAGGGAAGAGATGTGCAGCAGAAGGAAGAGCTTCAACGTGACTCTTTAGCCTCCCAATGAGTTCAGTTACAGGGTTCCAGTGTAGGAAGGGCTCCTCTGGTTTGTCCATCTTGGTCCTGTCCTCTCCCAGAGTTTCCTATCATGTAACCAGTTTCATAAATGCTTGCAAATTCAGGATGCTCAGCAGCTGAATTCCCAGGTACATTGCCGGTTTGATGCTGAAATATTTTAATTTGATCTCCCTCTCGAATATTCTGCTCGCACAATGGAAAGTTTTGACAGTGTCATTATCCTTGAGGCTGCTCAAGTGAGGATGTTGCCATTGTGCTGCCGTGAAGGCTGCTGATGAGAAGAGGTGGTATGACTCAGTCTTATTAAAAGGTATTAAACCACTTCATCTTTTATGCTTACAAGCAGAACCTGGGGAAGGCTGTGGGTGGCTGTAATGTTGGTGTCTTTTTTTTCTTTTCTTTGTATTTCTGTTGCTCAATAAACATTAATGCACCATAGGACGGTTGGAGATTTTTATTTAGCTGGAGCTGTAAAAGTGCTTGTTCCCCTCAAATTTCATCTCATTTTTTTTTTCCTTTGTACCACCAATAACTGGTGTCGTCTGATCAGCTCAGCTCTTGGAGGGTTTTGAACCCAATTACGATGACTGTCTCTTGCTGCCTTTGTTTTCTGTGCACAGTTCCTAAATTCCCATTGGTTTAGGTTAAATTAGTCCAAATCCAGTCCCTAGCCTTAGCAAATCTAAGCTTCAATATGGGTAAAAACATTCCTAATTTTTAATATGGGAATCATCTTGCTGACTTGGGAACTTTGTGAGCTTTTGCAAGTAGTCATCTTGTTTTCTGTATGACCTCTGTAGATGTTCTTGCACTTTCTGCTCTTCTCTCACATTCTTCTTTGCCCAAGATGTGTAGTTCACGGTTTAGCACCTTGGTTTCACGGTTCATTAAAAAAATTGGCCTGTCCTTACTGTTTTTACTTGAGCAATTTCTTTTTTTTACACTTAACCTAAATTAGGACCAGGTCCTAAACATTGGGGTCTTATGACTGCAAAACAGAACTGCTTTTTCCAATGTAGGCAACTCCTTTCCACACAAACCTCCAAAATTAATACTGCGTGAAATTAAACCTTGGTCCAAAATGCAGGAGGGGAAGATTTCTTTATATGAAGATTTTCTGTTAGAATATCTTCTCATGCCAAGTGCAAAAGAAATATTTTTGAAACAACTTAGGAAGATCATACTTGTTGTTTCAAACTATGAGATTTAAATACGTCCATAATATTTTTAAGCTTGTCTTCCTTCTTTTATTAATCCTCCGAGGCAATTCTGTGATTTGATCTGGATTTACAAATAACTTCAGTTGAGAAAAGAAGTTGTTTTTCAGAAAAATCTTTTATTCATAAAAAGGCTCGCTTAGCTCTTGCAAGGTAGCATATGCGCCTGTGTAATTCCTTTCCGTGGGATGCGTTTAACCCCGGGTGACGAGCACGCTGTCAGCACTTAATAATTCAGTGGAGAATGTGTCTGGCATGATGTTTCTGGGATCTCAGCATATTTTGTACTTACCTGCAACAGACCCTTACCTGAGGAAGTTGGGCTGCCTTGGGAGCAGGCTCCCCGGTGCAGGTTTCTCTTGTTGCCAAAAGTTCCTTTTCGTGCTTTCCGGTTGACAGCCCACGAAAAACACCTGCCAAGGAGCCCCGTACAGCAGAAATGATCTTCAGACCTCAGGCTACCATAAACCGAGCAATAAGCGTGCTCTTTGTTGCTGAACCAGGCTTCTTTTAAAATTCCTTACTGCCTCCTTATTGCTTATTACCCTCCCATAGAGATCAGGGGGTGGGGGAATGATATAACGTTTGGTAGTAAATTGGAGAAATGATGACCACGGGGTTCCCCATCCCTTAAGAACATTTATGCTGTGCAGTGTTGGAAGCTATGCTAAACCATAGGCCTGGCCAGCCATACTTCAGAGCGTGCAATTATATTAATTTTAATGACTGAAGAAATGAAGGATACTTGGACAGCTGAAGTTCTAATACAATATGTAAGACTGAAAAAAATTAATTTTAAATGGTTTGCAGACGTACAAAAGGTTTATTCGTTGCGTATAACATGCTCAGTAAAATAATAACCTTTAATGTGCTGAACTCTTCATGCTTTTCATGAGGCTGCATCTAATTGTGCTGCTCAGAGTCGACTAATTCTGCCACTGCTTTCCTTTGAGAGAAATAGCATTTCCAGACATGACTAACACTCTAAGTAGTCATTAATTCTTAATTAATTCAGAATGAAAATTAAACTTCTGCACTGTATATTTCAAACTGAATAGCATACAGAATATGTACGCTCAGGTCATTTATTTTGAAATTAATATTAAATGATAGGGAAAAAAACACACCTTAAAATAATAGCAGCAGTCGAACCATTTACTAATATAAATATTGGGTTTCTGGTCATCTACGTGTTAATGTTTTATAACAAGACTTTGTTTATATTTATACTGCATGATAAAGCCCAGCTTCTGGGAACATTTTGCATCTGAACATTAAGGATGAGCTTACACTTGTACCAATGTGAATGATCATCTACTATTTATGTTTGCCAAGAATATGTAACCTAACAGCCTTTGGTTTTGGTTTGCCTTAATTAAAGGAGGTGGGGAGGTTGTTCTCCACTTGGACGTTTCCAGGGGTGCTGAATTAAAGCTTTCTGGGGTGAAGCTGACCTCTTCTTCAAGCATCAAGAAATCCTATTTTATGGGTTTTGTGGGCTCCTAGAGGTAACCGCTCAGCCTGTCCTATAGCCGTGTTTTGTTACGGTTGTGGTTACAGAATAGGCTGTAATAACCTGGGTTAGCAGACACATTTAGAGTGGGTCAACTCGATACTGTACCTTCTTGCCCAAACTGGATCTAGCTGTGTCAGCGCTTGGGGCCTCAGGGACGTGGAGCATGAGAGCATCATGGGTTCCTCCTTTGCATAAGGAGGACAGGTTCAGTAACCAGTGTTTGTTTGGGAGCCCTTGGCCCGCGCTTGCCTGCTGAAAGCGTTTGGTCAGCTTTAGGCCTGTGCAATCTTTCAGCAGTAATTATGTGCCTACGGTCATTAAGAGGCAGTTAAACACTGTACAAGTATATTGGTACCTTCCTTCAGATAAAATTTCAAGTCAATAAATTCACTATATTTTTATTCAGAACAATGACTATAAAGAGCAGAAATACCAAGAATACTTGGTGAATATTAATTGGAAAATATACATATGTCTTATTCAGATATACACCAGAATGCGTATGCCAAAACAATTGGTGGGACATCTTGATGTCTGCTTCTGAGGAAAATTCAGCTTTACAGCCCTGCGTGCCTTTGATCTTTGCATCAGAAGTGATAAGTAATGAATTCTGGAAGAGGCTCTGTGGGCATTTTATATACAGCAGAATATGAAAGGAAGCAGTGTCTTTGAAGGAAGGCACGAGTTCAATACAAATTGTTTGTTAACATAAGAAGGGGGTAAATTAGTTTAATTCAATATGTAATATAGTGAGAAAGGCCATGAAAACCAAATGAAAATTGCTGTGACAAATTGTCCAGATTGATGGTGTGGGAAGTGCCAGAAAAGATGGAGCATGGGATCTTTAGGAAGGGGCTAGCTTCTCTAGAAGGTGAGAATAAAGAAACCATTCAGAGAATAGGCTAACAAGAAGTTCAAAAACCCTGCAAAGACATGCTCAGAGATCTTCCTTTTGAAGATCTGGAACTGAACCCAAATCCTACTGGGACATTTTAGTGTGCAGGAGGTTGTATTCATCTTAAAACTAATTCGTTTTCAGCTTTTGAGCATCAGATTGAGCAGCTGTTTTTCTCTTTAGCCTTTTTTTTTCTTTTGGCCAGGACCTGGCATTATATATCTCCTGGGCAGCAGTCACTGGACATAGGTTTACCTGATCCCTTGTGGTAACTAGAGAAGAGTGATGTCCTAAAATTAAACCTAATGAAGAGCTCAGGTGGGGAATCTGGCCTGCTCAAAGGCCTTTCCACCAATTCCTTAAACGCGGAGCTACACAGAAATCAGCAGCTGTCTGCCTGCCAGCCTGGAGACAATACAATTCTTTCCAAGCCCCTGACCAATTTTTGTTCGTCTCTGGAATTGGTTGTTCCTGCCTCTCGCATTCAGTCTGTTAGAATAAAGACAGATGAATTTAAAACTATAATTTCGATGCAGCTCTAGCTTCTCCGCTAGTAATCAGGACACAATGTACTGATGAGGATGCACGCTGCATTATGCAACTCGTTCAGTCTGTAATTATCCCCGACTCCCCCCCTCTTGTAGCAGAAGAGCTACAGACACTGACACGGCCGTTCCAGGTTGTGCAGCTCCTGCTGTTTGCTAACGGCTGAGGTAACAAACTGTATTTGTGGTGGCGAGCTGGGGTTCAGGGACACAAAGGTTGTTAAAATCCAAGTTAACTTATTTTCAGGGTTCTCATGAACATGTCAAAAATCTAACGCTTATAGCTCAGAAGTAGGATTTGTGCAGTCAGGCTCCTATAATGTTCCTGGGAGTGAGTGCTAAAATGCTTTAAACCTTCCCCTTCCTCCTGGCTCTTCAGCCAAAGTTGACCTAAGAGGTTGCTTGAAACATTAAATGGTTCCAATACCCATTCGATACAGGGTTGTTCGAGGTCAGCTGAGTGACGGATTAAAGGAAAGAGGGGAAGAAAGTTTTATGGGCTGCTAGTAGCAGTATGGAAAAGCAAGCGAATTAGCAGGTGTAGCCAGAAGAAGTTATTTGACTTTCAGGAGGAGGTCCCATCCCCAGACAGCCATGCTAGACCTCGGGAAGCCTGAAGTCCCAGCTGACAGGCCCTGCCCTGCTGAGGGGAAGGAGGTGGGCAGCAGTGGCAGGGACCTGCTCCAGCAGCAGAACCAGGCACCGGGGCTGTTCCTGTAGCTGGGGGCATGGCCGGCTGGGGGCAAACCATCAGAGATGCCATACTGTGACCTTCTTTGTCTTCCTGCCTATACCTGCTGCAGTTGTCCTATCCACTGCTGTCCTGCTGGATTTCTTGCTGTAAATGTGCCAAGTTCATCAGCCTGCTTCTTTGGGAAAAAAATTTCCTCCTTTCAACCCAAACGTGGGTGCTGATGTTGATGGAAGACATATATAACATGTCCTAGGAACCAGGCGGTCACTTACTGTCCTTGAGGGGCTTTTGGATCAGGTACCGATGTGGGGTGTGCGGCTTCCTGTAACTTCTTAAATAAGCAAAATTAGTGCAGCCTTTCCCTGCAGATAGTACTAATTACACTTCTGTGTAATCACATGTCTGTGTAATTTAGGCTCCACTAAATTTATTTTTTTCAGGACTCTGAAATATTCAACATCATTGATTTCCATTTTCCCCTACTGTATTTCCAAACTGTAACCAGGAGCCATTGCCAAATTCTGTTCCTTCAGTCAGTGCAGGTACAAGGGCTCATTCTTTTTTCCTTAGAGCACGATGTCCGTGAATGCCATTCCCTGGGCAGGAGGATCCTGGGAGCCATCTCCTAGGATCCAGGAGGTCACTGCTTTATGGCAGAAGGCATTTGCCCACTGCCATTTTATTCAGCACGTGTTCCCACACCAGAGCAATGGGGAGCTGAACCAGCACGTAGGCCATCCACAAGCAGCAACTTCCCGATATTTCCAGTTAGAAACTTTGGGAGCAGGTTTTAAAAGGTGATAGTCTGGGTGTTTAGGCTTTTTTTTTTTGCATGGACTAAACAAAATATAAGGTGACCCTGGCATGTGGTGCAAGGTTTCTTCTCGTGGATTGTGAGACCTGTAACCTGGGGTTAGGTTCTGCTTTCATTTACATTTATTTAGATTTTGCACAAAGACAATAGCTACCAGCTCATTCTCTGCTGAACACAATTGAAGTTACACGAGCCAAGATGTTCTCAATGAGCCTCTTACCTTTTTGATACTGAATCAATTTGGCATTGTGAATGTCAAGAGCATTGATTAGCATGGCATTAGCTGTGGCATTATAAGTAAATGAAACGTGAAATAATTTTTACCTTAATTTGTGTTTATAAAAATAAATACCTGAAGCACAGTGCTACTAGACAATTAAGCTTAGTGAGAGACTTAAAACTTAAATTGTGGACTCTTACTCTGTTTTTTATAACTAAAACGTGTCAAGGCTAGAAGGGAAAAAAGCAGTGTAACAGGAATTTTTTAATGCAGTGAAGGTTCATTGAAACATAAATGTTATTAACAGTGGTTATTAACCAGAACATACCTGCTTTGATGGAGAAATAATTATTTTCAGGTAACCAAATATTAAGCAAATGATCGCACCATTAAATCATGATAAACACCAATAAAATACCACTTTAAAATTGTTAAGTGACAGGAGGAAACAAAGCATTACAACCTCCTGAAAGAGGTACACTTCTCTGTTCTAGAAATAACTACATTTTGGGATCAGGCTTTGGGTAGGTCTTGTAAATACTTTGCTCATCTTACCTGCTTTTGCTCTCAGATGCAACCAATTCCTTTGGCACTATGGGGCTGAACTTTACACACAAACAGAGACTTATCCAAAATGTCAGAAATTCAGTGAAACAGTTTGATTTCCAAAAATTTCTTGACCTGAATTTAATACACGTACAGTTGTTGGAGTGTAACCAATGGTACTTGACTGGTTATAGGAAAGGCAAGTTTCTCCCTTCATCTCCATGAGGTTGCTATCAGTGCATTGCCATGAGAATTTCTAAAATAAATGAGGCAAAAGAAGACAACCTAGAAACCTAGGCTTGGCTGTCTTGCTTTAAATATTTACAATGGCAAAAAGATAAAGCAAGTCTGACCCCCCCCCCCATGACAGGGGGTGGAATTAAATGATCATTAAGATCCCTTCTAACCCAAACCATTCTATGAATGACAGAAGCGTTGCTGTGCTGCCTTAAATAAATAAAAAATTGCCATATAGACACCAAACCTGCAAGGAGTGTTTGCCTAGGAACCCTGTATGGGCTCCCCTCCATAAACTCCTCCTCTGGGTATAATTATGGTATTTGACTTGTAAATCTCTACATGTGCCAGCACGATGATGACTGGAGTAAAAATAATTGAAAAATCTGATGTTACCTAGCAATGATGCAGTTTGTGCTTTACCGCTGTGTTCTGATGTTATGCCTAATAAAAGATGACAAGACTTGCTTTAAGTCTTAATCCATCAGCAGCGCTATAATCTGCTCAGGTGAGCTGTATTTTCCTTCTTGCACAGATAAATGGTAAAAAAAAAAAAATGGTTCATTTGGAGAAACTTGCTCAGGGAACAATTACTGTGTGTGCTGCTTTTTGTCCTCCATACCTGGCCCAGCTTCAAAAAACGCTTCTTCACTGAGGTATTTCAGGTCGCCATAATTAGGAAGGGTAGATCTTTGAAGAGGGAGGTCACCTTTTCCGCTGTGCTGAGAGGCAAGCGCATGTCAGGGCCTAGGGGACCAGCCAGGGCTTCCATGGACGGGTTTGCTCTCTGCATGGACCCATCTCCAGGGATGAGGTGCAGGGCACTCGTGATTTTTCATCCCCATTCCTTGCTATTTAGGCGGTAAACCCTTCACGGCAAGGACTGCCCCTCCCATGTGCATGCAGTAATGCAAGGTGAAAAAGTACCAGCAGCCAGAACTTTGTATATGACGGTCACTTATTTCTGGTTGGTGGTGCCAGGGTACTGAGATGAGAGCAAAACCCATTGCTACCCTGAAAAGCTGACTGCCTTCCAGCAGAGATGGCTTAGGGCTTTGCGGCAGCCCTGAACTTTGCTGCCTGAAAGCAGGTAAAGGGGAGGGAAGGGGAAGAGAGACAGCAGGGCAAGTAAAGGACAGTCGTGGTGCTCCCTGAGGAGCTCTTGCTCCTCCTCCAGCATAAAAGCGGTGGGTTGAGGTGCTCTGGTCTCTTCCACACTGACGCAGTAGTAGTATGAAACTCGGTTTTGTGCACAGATATATATATCCACAGCTTGTAAATCTGATACAGGGCATAACACCTGTCCTCCTTTCCTCCAAAAACTGGTGAGGTGGTTGGAAAACCATGAACACCTGGGGAAACCAGACAGCCTGTTACATCTGTGCTTAGCCATCAGTGGCATCACCTCTTAAAGCTATGGAGAGTAACTTCGTGTTACCAATACTGCCTAGTCATTGTCCAGCTACACTCCTGGTACTGGCTTCCTGAACTAAAGATTCAGTTTTAGAGACGTATATGAAAAGTGAATTATTTTTCCAAACGTTAAGCTTGAAATATCTGTTTGTTTGACCTTCAGCTCAGTCAGAACTGGCGTGAATTCAACCTTCTGCTAAATGAATGCTGCCTATTGATTTCAGACAGACTTACACCAGTTTGAATATGTTTAAAAGGCATTCCTTCAGCTTTCTGAAGCTTATAAATCAAAGAATTGTAAGGCTGTTGGGTGTGGGTTACCTGGACAAGATATTGCAAACAAAAGTCCTTTGTGTGGATGTTTCTTAACAGATAATATTTTTCATGTGGTAAGGTCAGATCCCGGGTTAGAAGCCTAATCCACATGGCAGTCTGGGCTGTCAGTTAATATATTTATTTCAGTTTTCACTTCTGTGGTTCTGTTAGAATAGAGCCGGTCAAAACTTTTTGACTAAAAAGCAAATGCACAAAAGTTTCAAGTGTGCTTGTCTCCCAGTTGGGTAAAATAATAAAAATAAAAAAATAAAAAATTCACATTTGAAAAATGTAATCGAAGATTTTATTCTTGTAATTTCTTTAGGTCAGAAAACTAATATTTTTTCCGTACTCTTTTGAGTACAGAATCTTTGCGTGGCATTTCATTTTCCTAGAAGTGACTGAGTTTCAGTGGCAAAAAGATATATTAAGCATTGAGGATACTCTGAGTTGTGCCCATCCTCATATATAGTTACTGGAGCTGGCAGGTTAGAGTAAGCCGAGTGGTATTAAGGTCAGTGCGTGGTAACTGAGAACATGATCCAACAGCTGTCAAACACATCTCTTTCATTTGGTGAGGGGAAGGGGGCTCCTGCTGAATTCAGGGAGGTTTCTAACTATGATGTGATAGCAGTAGTTACATACTTAGCCTATTTAATCTTCTTGTGTTTTTAGTATAATTCTTCCCCTCTTAAACGCATCCATAAAATCTACTTGTTCTCTCTCTCCATTTCAATATATGGCTTTAATTTTTAATCTTTTCTCCAATGACTCACTTTTAAATTGAAACCAGACATTATTGTGTGTATTTATTTCATGCCTTTGGTGAGTTTTGAAGCCTCAGTAAGAATTACATTCTGTGCTTCTCTTTTCCTCTTACTTTTAATCGATCACTCTATGGTCAGTCATTCTTCACAACCATTGCTACAACCCTTTCTTGTTAATTTGTCCTGAACACGAGGTGACTTATTCAATTATCCCTCTTCCGATTCAGGTTTTCTCATCCACGTAATCAAGACAAGCTGACCAGCAGATGGGAAATAGCTACCTCCATGAATTCAACATAGGCTTTTCTCTTTGTCCCTTCAGTACCTGGAAGGCTGTAACTAAACGAGTGTGAAATCCTCAAAAAATTGTCCAAAAAACTGTCTCTAACTGATAACAGCTTTGCTTCCTCTTTGTCATTTGCAGATATTTATGTTCTCCCATGGCAACACAGATCTGCTGGTCATGAAACACTTACAAATGTCATTCTGAAAATGCCCAGCCTTCAAAATGGCTGTAAACTCCACGTCGGACAACTTTCAGCACCATTTTCCAGAATGTTCAAGTAAGTCTGCTTGACTTTTCTTCTTCATTTAATGATTCTGGTGTCTTCTAATCATTTACTCTATTTGATTTTTTCATGTCTCACAATAAAATGTGCGCTCACCATTAGAATTAAAGAACTCAAAGAAATGCTTAAATTGTGTTTAATAAGGTATTCGTTGAACGGTATGTTTTCCAAATGCTACAAGATTCTTTTAAAAGCTTAACGATGTTTGTTGGCCAAGTAATTAGTACATCATGCTGTGGGAGCTCAATAAAATTTGTAGCCAATGTTATTTAATATATGGCAACCAACCACTATTTTAGTTGTATCAAACTGCTGAGATTGTGCTGCTTAGAGGCCAACAACGGCTGTGAGGCTGGAAATGTGGTGTTCATGGTTCGGTGCATTTAATGAGGCATTGAAAATGTTCAGAGATGATGCTGAACACCTTTCTAAAATGCAGCCATTGGCTGGTCAGCTTGGAGAAGTGTGAATTGTTTCCAGAGTGGGACTTAACACTGCAAAAGATACTGCAAAAATAGTACCTCTTTGTTTTGGCTGAAGAGCTCCAGTGTGGAAAAAGAAACTCTGGTCCTTCTGTTCTTGGAAGAGCCATGTAATAGTGAGGATCTGCTGGGAGCTGTGTGTCAGCTGTCTCATTTTGGAAGAAACATGATTTTGGGACATGAGTGAAAGATTAGATCACCTAATTAAACACTAGACTGATAGGAGTAGAAATGCATTGCTCCAGTGTGTTGTAAGCTTTGAAAGTTAAGCTCTGAGCATTAATATAGAATATGTTTAAACGTGAACTGTGGCCTGGCAGAATGATCAGGAGGATGTGAGTGGTATGGCTTTGGCATGGTATTTTTTTGGGGCATGGATTGGTTGTTTTACAAAATGCTACTTGGGATCCTTAGCCTATCTGTAAAAGATGATTTAAGCACATGATCTTTAAATGTATTGACTCCTAAATGAAGCCTGACCTCTAAGTGCTTGAAGGCCACCTTTGCAAAGGAGTTCAAATGTTTATTTTAATTTCAGGAATATGTAACTGGACCGAATGCCTACATCTGTTGATTTCATATTATTTCCTTCTAAATTGCACTTCCTGTTCTCCTTAGATTGATATGTAGTAGACAATCTGACCAAAAATAGTAAAGTTTCTTCCCAGTGTAAGGGCATGCACTTAACACAGTTGTACCCAAAAAAGATGTGGCATTTTGCTTTTCTTTCTAGTAAAGAAGTGAGGGGTTGGGGGGGAACCAACCACCCTTAGATTGCCTGTTTGGACTTCCTCACCTCTTTAATCTGTGCGTTTTAAGACACACAGAGAAACATAAGATAGTTGAAGTACTCATTATTCCATGTTTGTCATCTTGAACAGTCTTTGCCATTAGCTTCTAAATGATCTAAGTCTTTCTATAACTGACTGGAGCGTTCCTTGTTTACTGTTCCCCAGGCTTTAACACCACCAATTTATAAGCACTTCTTAATTTGCTTCCTGTTCCAGTGTTTTTGTGTTCTGGGCTACTTTTTTCCCTCTGTTCTGCTTCTTGCAATTTTGCAGGTATTTACTATTGACCTTGAATTATTTTTTTATTTAAAACAAACAACCTAATTTTCAATTAAAAGAACCAGTACAGTCTTCATGATGTTGTACAATTAAGTGATATGTGGCCATTGCAGACATGATGCTTTCTGCCATCCTCTGCTTCCAAACTTCTGATGTCTGAGGCACAAATGAAGTAACATCCTTCCAGCACCAGCCACCCCGTTCCTTGCTGCCACTGCACTGCTTGCTTATTTCTAGTATTTTTACAGAATAGCCGTTTAATACTGTCTAAAATAGTCTGGGCTTTCAAGAGATAACTTATCAGCAGTCTTCTGACAAGGATTTTAGGCTGATACTTAAGTTCTGGCTGGCACTGCCAGCAATAAAACAGCAAGCGTAGGGATGCTGCGGAAGACCACTTACCAAAATGAGCCTGGTGCCCCCGGTATCAAGCTGCCAAGTGGCTGCCATCCCTTCTGGACTAGGCTCATCTCCTGGTGTAACAGATGCTGTTATCAAGATGGTCACTGTGGATGCCTTTCTGCATACCTTCTTGGATCTTTCATAATCTCTGGGAAAGAAAGCTCTCCATAGGTCAGCAAATCTCTACGAAACCCTGATGAGCAATATTTTCCTACACCCCTGGCTGGATCCTGTTGCTGGCAGATAAGATCTTGCCAACGCTAGAAAGATAAAGGTGAGCTTCAGGAAGTGCCTCAGTGAAGGATCAGTGGTTTTTTATCCACTGTAAAAATGGGTTATCAGTGAATGCCATGGATCACAAGGTATTGAGCTTGATATGGGGCATATCTGGGTTAAAGAAAGGAAAGAACGCTGGGGGCTAGAACTGCTGCTCGTCTGCATCTGGTGGGAAGAGCAGAGGAGGGTGGAAATCCGCCTATGGAGGCGAAAGTTAGTCTTTGACTGCTGGGTGACATAATGGTCTCTTCTAGCTTTAACTCTCCTAAATCTCAGCAAGTTGCAAACATGACGATGGATGTTTGTTTAGCTATTAATCTGGGCAGCGTCTGAGGTCTTGTTGCTGTGGTGTTACTGTTAATTGCATTAGGAATAAGAGATGTTACAGAAGCTAAACAGAGAGACAAGCCCTTGTTCCACAGACAACTGAAGGTGACAAGGGATCATGGCAGCAGAGAGGGTGGGAACTGCTAAGGACAGTGCAACTGAACAGCAGAACTGTCAGCTCTTCAGCTGCATTTAGCTGCTTAATAGGGTGGCAGTGATTTGTATCTATTAGAGCAGAAGATGTTTCCATAGTTTTCCTCTTTTCACTTAGTGTAACTTTATGGAACAGCTAACTGAGTCTCCCAAAACAGGGCACGTTGCATTATTTCCAATGACCATGCAACAATAAATATTATTTTGTACCAGTTTGAGGTTTTTACTTCTTGTAAAACTACACAGCAAAAACTACAACAAAAGAAGTCCAACAAACTTTTTTTCCAAAACAAAGTAAAAAAAAAATATGATGAGGATTTTTTTCCAGATAACCCCCAAAACAATTTATCTGCAGGGAAGATATATAGCATACCAAGCTGCAAGTAGTGGCACTGTCCACTAATTCTTAAGTGAACACAGTTTGTTGACAACCTTCTGATTAAACTTTCCTTCTTCCTTCCTTTCAGACCAATTTAAATCAAAATATCGACAGAAACAATTTCTGTGAGGAAAATGGAAAAGTTCATAGGGTGGTTGAAGTTGCATAGCCTTTCCCATTAATGTGCCCGGGTGTTCATTCAATTTATGTATTATTTATCTTGCCCCTGAGGTGTAACATGAATAACGTAAGGCACTCCTACTAGACTTCTTGCATGTTGCGAAGAAGCAATATTCAAATAGGACCAAGTTGCACACAGCAATTTACCGTGACAAGTTCACTGTTATAATTGTACACAAAATAAGCGTGTGTTTTTTTTATGGAAAAGCAGCTCCGAGGATAGAGCTGTGTTTCCAGCTCTAGCAAAGAGCTTTTCTATGACCTTAGGCTAATCACTTCAGCTATCTCTGTCTCCATTTTTACTCCCATCTTTCCTTTAATATTTTGGCCAAACACAGTGGTGCTGGGACTCTTTGCTTGTGCTTATATCCACGCCATGACCCTACTGCCTTCAGCCTTTGCTGTGACCTCTTGGCGCAGTGCTAATGGGAACAGAAAGCACTTGCACCTTCCCTTGCAGTGGGGCTGCAGAACTGCTAACAACCTGCGTCCGTTGAGGTATCAGCCTCTCTGTGACACAGAAGTCTGCATCTCTGCAGGGTGAAGCGGCGTGCCCCCACCCGTTATCACCTCCAGGCCAGGCTGTGTAAAGCAGGTATGCAGTGACACTGTGGGAATTAACTCCCCACTGGAAAACGGCCATTAAGGGACATCCCTTCATGCTCTTGTGGAGCCAGCTGGTGGGAGCAAGGCTGCAGAAGATGAATTGGAAGCTAGCAATGCCATGAGCAAAGCAATAAAGATCACTGCTGGTTTTGGTGGGCCTGCTTCCCTCGCTCCGACCAGTGACCCGTGCAGGAGCAGGTCTCTTCTTTGCTGGCCCGTCCTCTGGGAGGGCTCCTTGTGAACCAATGCCAGAGGAAAGTATTGCACAGCACTGACATTGCAGCTGGAAAAAGGGAAAACGCTGCTTTTTGTGAACAAGCCAAGGATTTGAAAGAGACAGGGCAAGGACATGCAGTAAGCTAAACACTGCAATTTCTCCTTGCTGGTAACCAGAGGTATGACGCAATCCCTGGGCTGAGTAGTGCTCCAGGTCATGCACAAGTATCTCCACCAGAAGTAACGAGGTTACTGCAGATTTATGCCAGCGTTCCCAGGAGATTACTGTGTTTTGAAAAAATCTTTGAGAACCATCACTGCAATGCCAGTGAGTTCATAAAAAGGATAAAATGTAAATATTATTGAAGTCTAACATAGCACAGACATCAGGATGATATTAAAGGAGTTTTTATCAGTAGCCTATCCAAAGATTTATATCCGTTGATCAATGCCTTTGCTAAATTAAATACATAAAATCTTTGCTTGAGACATAACAAAAAGTCACAAACAATATCAGCATTCAGGCAGCCTCAGTGGCGTTCAGCTTGACAAACTGCGTAGGAAGCTCGTTGTCAGAGCCCTGTGATAGTGGAAATGGCTCCCTTCACAGCACAGAGATATTACTTATTTTTCTTTTTAGCATTAAGAAAGATCCCTTATATATTTTCTATTTACATTAGAGGCATCAGCATACCAGTTAAGTGCCCGAGGTTTTGTTTCTGTTGCTCCTCCTAGGCTATGCAGGAGCGCTCCAAACTCCCCCCTCCAACACAAGCAGAAACCTGAGCAAGTGTGGCTGTTTGTTTAAAGTGGTGCCACGCACAAAAGAGCGGGGAGCATTTTCTAAGGTCGCTAAGTTCAGAATCTGTCCTAGGTTTACTAAAAATGGCAAATTTTAACACGTGGAAGCACGCTCCATCCAGCAGCCCAGACCTGAGTGTGTCTCTCTCTTCTCTCCTATGCTAGCTGAAGAAAAGGGAAAAGCTGGGCATTTTGAGATGTGTAACAGAAGCAATAGACCCACAAATGTTTATTTTGTTTACTTTGGTGTGCTTGGAGATTAGAAAGCTTCTAAAAGCACAGGGACCAATGTAATAAGTTATGAAAAGAACCTAGATGTTTGGTCTGTTGATTTTCCTGGGAAACTGATACCTTTGTGTCTATACACATCGGGATGAGTGCTGCAGGATGCGCGCCTTGCTAAGCAAGTGCTGTGGTTGTGCAGGGCAGGTGCGTACCTGAGATGAGACATCCTCGTGGTGCTTGGAGAAGCCAGGTATGTGACCAGCATTTGGCACGTCCGTCGCAGGCCCTGCACTCAGTGTGGGCCTGGGGTCTTCTGCAGAACCTTGGTGTGTGACTGGACACCTGAGGCCAGGTGTGGTTAAACCTGAGCATAACAAGCTGAGGGGTCTGATTGCCATATGAACTTGGAGGCTATCTCCACGCCAGAGTTAGTGCAGGAGAAGATATCAGTACAAGCGTTATTCTGAGTTGTGATTCAGGAGCATTACTCAAAGTTGCAATGTGGAACACGCCTGGAACCAGACTGCTGCAGTCCCTCCGGGTTGTTAGCATCATCAGGGCTGTTACTTCATATTTATCCAGCACTGTTGCTCAAGGTCTGTGGAGTGTACCCATTGAATCAGACAGATAGCAGCAGAAGAGAATAACAGGGGAAAGAGCACCGTGTGCTCTGCCAACCTGCAGCTGTGACCTTCCTGTTTACTATATTATTTTTTTTTTTACATTTGTTAGAGGAATGAAGCAGCAAATCACCAACAATAACAGAAAAATCAATACCCGCCTCTGCTTCTTTTGTGAGATCTGGAACACGGCCTCAATCTGTCAGACTGAATTACAGAGGCTGTGGGAGTCAGCGAGGGCTCAAGCAAGCCGACGTGCCGTGCTGCTCATTGATAAAAGGCTGAGGTCTGTACGAGTGCCACCAGTGCTGCTGCCTCCAGGAGGTGTGGAGGGACCACTGACCTTTCAGACGAAAGGCGGGTCGTGGAGCAGTGGATGTGCTTGCTTGCACTTTGCATGTAAGATTGCACTAATCTCTGGAATAGAAAGAGTAAACATTTTGACAAATACAAGGCTCTGGGGCATTACCTTGCTAATGGATATTAAATCAGATGGCTGTATTTGGATGGAAGGTGATATATCAACACAGGAATGTCATCCTAAAATAGGCCATTGATCCACTAGCTGAGAATCTAGTCTTTGACAAAGGTCAATGCATCAGAGAGAGGAACAACCTCTTCCAAACTCATCATTTTCCAAGGCAACAGTAAAAGGCTGTATCAGTATAAAGAAGAAAGCTTCTTCTTGACTCCAGATGGTAATTAGTTTATACCCTGGAGCATGAAGAGTAAAATCCCTTATCACTTTTAATTTTGCCAGTGGACCATAGGTTACTGCAATGAGCTTTTGAATCTTTGAGTAATATACCCTGTGATTTTTTTTTTGGCTCACAGAAAGGAGCTGGTGCAGAGGTGCAGAAGTCCAGCATGGTCTCTGTGTTGTTCCACTGGTATTTCTGCAAAGAGGCCAGGCAGGACAGCTGCTTATGCCAGTGGAGGAAGAGGGTTGTGACCAGCAGTGTTGTCAGGGGAGGCTCCAGAGAAAGTAAGAGTCACCTTTGGAAATTCATAGACACAGAAACAAGTTTACAGGAGGATCTGAACATAACTTTATCATTGGAAAATGAGAGAGGATGGGGCCACCTTTGGTTTTCCTGGTTAAACATGCTTGACACCATGCAATAGAGTGTAGTGTGGTTCCCTGGGTAATAAAGCTGCACTGATGAGTTTGTGCGGCAAACGGAAAGCCACAGAGCAGCATGGAGCTCGGGCTCTGTGCCTTGCAAGTTTTCCTGCTTCCAGAGCAGCCTGGCTGTGTGTCCTGGCAAGCAGGGGCTCAGCACCAGCTTCCCCATCCCCCTTGCCCAGGCTGGGACAGGCAGTGCCAGCTCAGTGCCACTTGTGCTGTTGTTGTGATGTGTCCCTGTTCAACGAGGTACTGCTGACTTGCCTCAGATATCATTCCTGTTGTGGGATAGAGCTGCCCATCCTACTCCAGAAATCCCCCTAGGCTTCTGAAGGTCTTCAGCTGCTTGACTCTGTAACTCACTTCTCCTTTGGCCTCTCCCTCTTCTTCGTTAGTTTTCTTGTCTCCATCTACTTCTCAAGGATCCTTTTCTAAGCCTCCTTCTTATAAAAGCATTGTTAAGCCTAATCCGGACAGAAAACAACCAACAGCTCCCATAAGAGCCATGTATGGACCAATACCTCTTGTTTCATCTTTTGCTTTCAACTAAAGTGTTCCTCTACTATATTTCAAAATGTGCTTTGAGGGTATGAATACAGCAGGATTCCACACTTTTTTAAAAAAAAAAAAAAAAAAAAAAAGGTTGTTCTTCCTGAGCTCTGAGTAGGCAGCAGTTAATTTCACAGGCTGGTTATAAACTATGCTCAATAGGAAAGTCTTTCCTTTAATCCATATCAGACTTTGCAGCCTTTCTAATTTCATGAAATGTCTCCTTATTCTTGTCCTGTTCTGTAGGTAGAATAGGAAAATCCAAGGGGCTTTCATTGCCTTGTTCGTTATTTCATTTGCCTTTGTCATTCTACATCTATCTATGCAGCAATGAAATATTGTTAATAAGGGAGCAGAAGCCTTTTGTTGAGAAGTGGAGCCGATCGCAATAGACACATAACTAATAATATGTGGTTAAGAGAGATCATAATTTGGACCGAGGCTAGCACCTGAGAAAGCAGTGAGGAGCGTACTGTTTTTCCTGATGAAAAGAGCCAATGCCATAAAGGGAGCGAAATAAAGATGAACATCCATCCACCAAGAGAAAATGTCCCCCTTTTTGAGATTGTATTCACTTCTATGCCCAATGCCCTCCTTTTTTTGCCTTTCTTGTTTCAGTTCTCAGTGTAGCTGCAAGTGTCGTGTGAAGGCTCATTCTTGCAGTATCCTCATTTTCAAGACTCTTACGGTGGCAAAGTGCAAAAGTCTTGATGATTTCACATATTCAGTGGATCTAGACATGTCTCTGAACTTTTCTGTCTGAACCAGACCTAAATTTGCAACCTTCGTTACTGACCTCATTCAGCTTCCCATGAAGTCAGCTGGAATCCTGCCATTTAAGTCAGCGTGACCACGCAGAGGCTAATAGACTTGTGTAGGTTTGTACTGACTTGCTTTTTGGGTAACATCATCAGAAAGGTTTTCTTCACAGACCCAGAGAGACAATGACGAGCAACAGGTATTTACAGTAATACGTTACAAAAGAGATCGTGCAGCCTGCAAGTGTTTGGATTTTCACAGAGGGATATGGTTAAAAGCCAAGCACTGTACTGAAGGAAATTTGAATTTATAGTTTCCACCCCAAGATCTCAAAATCATGGCACAGCTGGGGGCTGAAGTTGGAAGTTAGATTACACCGTTGTCTGAAACCCAACACAGGAGGCCTTCAGTCAGGTGTTAACCTGGAGATATGGGCATCCACAGATGTTATCCTGTGGATATATGGGCATCTACAGCAAACAAAGAACTCAAATCCAGCTAGAACTGAAGTTCCTATTTGAAACCTGCATTTCTGGGGGAAAGAAGTCAGAAAACAGTCAGTTATGAAGTGCTGGAGAAACTCCTGCATAACCAGAGACCAGGTAGCATTCAGTCCCTGGGACCTACAGCCTGAATGAAGAAATGAACGAAAATGGGATTTGGGAAGGTGGGGCTCCAGACTCGTGGGTATTCCACCTGGCAGGGGGGTTGCTGGCATCTCGTACACAAGATATTCAGTATGTTTCTACTATACGGTTTCCTGATTTGTCTTGTTGATGTAATCACTATCTTTCTGTAAAATGGCTTCGTTTCATTGAGCCAGTATTCTCTGTTGGTACAAGATTTTTTTCCAGCCCTGTTTCAGAGGTTGCTGTAGTGCAGCTTTTAGGCGGTGAAGTTTTCTGCTAAGGTTATGTGAGATGCAACTGGAGGTCTATTTCAGGCACGGCTAAGGATGCTTCATGGAGGCAAAAGCTGTTTTGCTTGATCATTCCCTGCTACTAATTAGCCAAAGTCTTATCAGCCATAACAATGTCAGCAGACAGCCAGGCGTGTACACAGCCTGTCAACTCAGAGATGTACTAAGGATCAGCTTTGGAAAAGGATTATGCTGAATTTTCTTTTCATCTGTATTTATGAGTTTTTTGGCCTGGCTATGCACTGTGCCAATCTCGTGCTGCCCAGAGGGAATATGAACCACAGCATTCTTCTTGCCAGCTATTTCCTGAATACCTGTGGTAACAGTTTCCAAAGGGCTGTGCAACTTATTTTTTCATCTAAATGGAAAAGTATTGCAGCAACAGTGCTTGCAGAAAACTCTAGGGAATTGAAGGAGAGTGAAGTTGCTGCAAATTGAAGAACTAGGAAAAAATGACTTACCCTTGCCTGGAAAATAAGCCACAGCAGACTCTTTTAAATGAAGCATATAAATATGCAAATGCCAGTGTGGCTGCATGCCTTTTGCATTTGTTTTGTGAGCACAGTTTCCTTTGGCAAAGACATTCACGTGGCATGAGCCACAACCAGTCAGTTTTAGAAGAGCGTGCAGCTTTGCACAGTGGTGGCGAGGCACACTTGTGCAGTCGGCATATCTGCTGGATGTACCTGTTGCTGTTTCCTGCACAGCATCCATGTAGCATCTCAGTAACTCAAGAATAGCAAAATTCATATTCACTGTGTACGGCACGCTGAATAATTCACAATCCAAGCTATTTGTCCTGCACATCAGGTAAGCCGGTAAATACAAATAGAAGCACCCCATGTAGCAGAGCGAGCCAGGTGACAGGGATGCATCAGGGGTGTGTGAGTTACACCAGGATTGTCATGTGTAGCAAAAGGAAAGTAAAAAGGGTTGCCTCTCTCATTCACCCACACGGGCTTTTGAAGTCAAGCTGTGGTCAGCGGCTCCAGGAACAAATCTGTGGCACAGAGCTTGGGAGGGCTGCGGTTTTACTCATGCCTCTGCTTGATTTTAAAGGGGTCACTTCGTCTGTTTCCTTTTCCACCTTTTGTAATTCAGATAGGAAACCTTTGTACACTGGATGTCGTTCCAGTGACCATAAGGGCTGCAGACACCCAGAGGAGGTGCTGGGTGGTGAGGACATGCCAGGTGCCTGCAGAGAGGGAAGCAGGGCCATGGGAATAACTCGCCCTGAGCAAGACGGGCGGGACGCTGTGGCCTCACAGCAGCCTGCTGCGTGGAGTTGTAGGAAGCCACAGGTCGCTGCTGTTGGGCCGGTTTAGGGCAGCAGGCTCTCCTCACTGCATTTTCGCTAGTGTGGAAGTGGATTGCCTGCAATACCAACCCTGGAAACCTGTTGTTCATGGAGCTATAGAAACATATGTCCATACCGGTCCCCATTTTTTTCTGAGAACAGGTAGCTAGAGTAAATATAAGACAAGCAGAGAGCAAATGCACGTACAAAAAATAAATAAAATAAATCAGAAGATATTCTAGCAAGTATTTTGCCATCTCTGGGAGAAGACCTGTTCAGAGGTGTGTGGTGCAGCTGTGAGTGGTTTGAGATGGAGCAGAGACAGCCATTTCCATGGGCTGACTCAGACCTCCCCATACCACTGCTGAAAGCCATGGTAGTTCTCATTTTCTTTGGAAAAAGCTTTATTTTGGTGTTTTTCCTTTTTTTTCCTTTTTTCTTTTTTTTTTTCCCTGACGCTCCACAGTTACAACTGTTTCCCAACTCAGTTTAGCAAGGATGTGTCTAATTTTGACGACAAGGATTCCCACAAACTGTAGTGGTGCTGATATGTGGGTAAAGCAGAGCACTTCAGGAGGGCCACCAGGACACTTTGCTGATTAACACTTGGTACCTGAGCAGCGTGTCGGACACCAGTCACTTGGTCTTCTGTCTCACCCAGTCCTGTAAATTAATGTAATCCTGTAGATTAACTGCACCCTGTGCTGGTTAGGCTGATGTGGGGTGGTGGGAAGGGGCATAAGAACCCCTTACAGGAAACACTGCCTGTACCGAGCCTAGCAAAATATGCCTGTTGTGTGTTGTTCAAGTGGTCTTAGCTGTTGGGCAATGAGACGTAAATGGTGAAAAGTTCACCGATGTACGTGATTGACAAACGCAAAGCACATAAGCTGTTCTGAGAGGAGCCTGTGGTGGAGCTGTGCACAGTGCCCCTGAGGGTGGGCCCAGCTCATGCAGCCTGGACTCTGCCCTGCTCTGGTAAATTCCCAAATCCCCCAAATTAAAATAGCTGGTGGGTAGAGACAGGGTTTACAAATGAATACTGTTTACATTTTTCTCCTCTGCTTTGCAAGCAGGATGTGGTTTCCTGTGCCAGTTCTAGTAGCGTTTGGGTGAAGCCTTGGGAGAGCAGGAGGAGCTGAGGACTTCCTACCTGGTTAGTCTCACGTTTGTGGTGCTCTCTTCATTCCTGGCTTATTTAGAGAACCGAAGTGCAGTACGTTTCTTGTCTGGTTTTCATGCTGAACCAAGGCTTGCAGGTGGCGCTGGTTTTCCTCCTGAGGGGTGTCCCAGCTGCGATGGCCCAGGACAGGATGGCAGGACAGCCTCCGGGCCTTCCTGCAGCCATGTGAGGGGAATTCTGGTGTCTCAAAGCCACACGAGGAACGTGACATGAAAAGGCCTTTGTAGTACAGTTCACACTACAGTAGGTCTGTGTGCAGCAACAGGTCATGGTTGGAAGAAATATTGCTTCTGTCAGCCTTGCATAATGGAAACAGTAATCAGCAGCCATTAGGTCAGGATGCATTGTCAATCCACAGCGAAGCAGAAAGGACTACATCTCGGGAAACCTTTTCATTAAGCAAAGAAAACTGATACCAGAGCTTGGCTCAGCCCAGCACTTTGTTCGTGGAGTGGACTGTGGATAATGGCTGTGTTTGTTTTCTTTTCATTCATTTCTCCATGCATGGTTATTTTGATTAGGAAACGTGCACCTTTCACTCGAGACAAACAATTCTAAGAACTTTCTTCCAACACTTATCTTATGTACGGAGTCAATACTTGTGTAAAGAATAAAGCTAGAGCATTAGTCAGGAAAAAGTATTTTGTCTGACATGATTTAAAGTTATGGAATCTCAGCTGAAAAATATTATTTTTGTGTCTGCATAGTTACAATATTATTTGTCTCAAAATAGGCACAAGTGATGCTCACGAGTAATACTGAGCTTGTGATTATCTCACTACATACGTGCATTAACCACGTAATACTGGCTGCATGGGGCCCTGCGTATGGAGAGACTGAGGGCTGAAGGGAGTAGGACGGTGATTTGACAGAAGGGATAATAAAACTTCTTTGTAGCGATGTTCTGTGGGGACTACAGAGTAATTAATGCTAAGCCTGATTCGTTAACTGGAGATCATTACTGTATACTGGCCTGGCAAATACCACTACTCCATTACCACAATGGGCTGATGAAGATGAAAACCAGTTGATGGATAAGCGGTCTCCTGCATGCTGTCGTCAAATCTAGTAATTGCAGAATAAGTGGTGAGTCACTGCTACTCCTGTTGCTAGAGGATTTTCTCTTTCAATACTTTTCCTGCTGCTATTCAGCTGCTCTTAGCAGAGAGGAGGATCCTTCCCAGTCTTTCTTTGTAGCCCTTCTCATTCCATGCATTTTTCCTAACTGCCACAAGCCTCCTTAGTTTATAGGGATGTAATTAGGAGTAGCTCTTTCTCTTTCATGCATATCATGTCGATAAACCTTCTCAGTTAAAAACAAGTCATTTCAGGCAACAGAGAAAACATTTTACTTGTACTCTGTTACAGGTGGCTTTGGGAAACTTTGATATTGTAGGTAATGAAACATAAAACAAGAGTTCAAAGGCTGGGAATAGCAACCCTGCACATTAGGTGCAATATTACTTCTTTCTCTTCCCTTGTGTGGTTCAGGCTCCCTTCTCCACAGCCATTCTTGTGGTTGTGCTCTCACCTGGGATCACACATTCTCACCAAATGTGGGCTGAAGGGGCTTAGGCTCATCCAGGGAGGCTACAACTGGCTTGCAGAACTGGTCAGCTGTGGTTCGGGGTTAACTTCTCCACTGAGACCAGCGCATCTTGCTTCCTTGACTCCTTGATGGCATTTGCCCAGCTGCAGTGTGGACACTTCCACACTGCAGCAGGTCCACCTGCTCTCCTATCTCTGTTTGAACTGTCTTCTCCAAGGTTGAGGTGTTCTGTGCACCAACGTTGCAGGTATCCTTCAGTTTTGGTGCATACGCAACCACAGTCCTGCATTGCTGTAGACGTTGTTGTCCCCTGGATCAGGCTTGACTCAATGCATATGGATACGAGGAATGACTATGAACATGAATAGGCATAGGAAGGATTTGTGTTGATATCAAGTACGTGAGATATCCTTAATCCCAAAATAAGTGATTTTTGTAGCTGGAGAAAGTCATCCCAAAATTTTCAGTGAGTAAACCCTTGGGGATCCTGATTTTTAGCTTGTTTTTCTTGCACTGCAATCCCCTGTTGTTTGCTACTCTAACTACTTCTCTGTCTCTGGATATAAATGGCTCTTTTCACCACAGTAACTGAACATCATGAATAAAATGAGATTGTAAATTCCTATAGGGGACATCTAGCCCCCATCTGAGTGCTATATAAATAATGCTCCATCTAGAAGGAAGGTGCTATTGAAATATGAGGCTGTTATCATGGTTACTTCTGCAGTAGGTACACCTGATATTGGGTGTAACTGTCACAAAAGTGTATAACCAGTCCCTCATCGCAGAGCTCTAGAGCAATTCCTCCCCAGACTAGCTTTCTTCTCTCCTCGTGCATTTATCTCCCAGTCTTTCGGACCACAGTTGTACGTTATGCTGTCAGCTTTATAGTTCTTTTCTACTATCACTCATAAGAAGTGTTATGCTTAGTCATAAAATTGCAGCTAAGAAAAAAATTAGCTTATCTAGCATTATTAGGAAGCCTTCATAATGCCAGCACCTATCTGTTCAGCATTTCCTTTGGTTCCTCATATATGAGCTATCACAAATCTGGGTTGCTGAGGAAAGATTTTTCTGGCAGAGAAGATCTTCATCCTTATCTGATGAATTTATTTTGGGTAAGAGGTCTATTCTCTAGGTTACTTCCTCCTTTTTTACAATAGATTTGGCCCTGGGCTGAGGTGTGGAAAACTAAAGTCAGTGCTAGTAATCCCAAGAATTCCTGTGTGAAGGTAAGAACCTCAGTAATCCAAAGCTGAGCAACAGGCACGGAACAGAGCTGAGGCAGGCATACATGTCTGATGGGCAGACAGCATCAAGAGACAGAAAGCTTTCTTATAAACTGAAGACTTTAGTTCCCAAAGGACTAATCCAAAATGAGTACAGTGTATTACTTTGACCTTAGCTCAATTTGGGACTTTTTTTTTAAGCTTGCAGGTTTCAATGGTGTTGAGTCCCCACTTCTATTCTCAGAATAATTTTTCTATTAATTTTCTAAAAGTTTTCTTTCTGGAAATGTTTCTAAACTAGGTCAAAACTTCTTCTGTCACCTTGGCTTAAATGCAAGATAGGGGAAAAATGAAAAAAAAAAAGTTCATTAGTCTATTTCAATATTTTGTTTTTTCAATCTGAAAGCGATCATCTCAAAACATTATTTCAATTATTTAAGAAAAACCCAAAGCAGAATGTGAAAAAAATATTAAAGTTTCATTTAACTTAATTTGTTGAAGTTCTCTTTTCCATTCCAGAATTAAAATAAACTCCTAAATTTATGGAGTTCTACCACCTCTTCAGAGATTCTTCTGTAGAAAAGCAGTTGAGTTGGTATGGAAACAATATACAATTTTAGTTAGAGATTCAAAAGGTCTCAAAGAATCTGTAGAGGAGCCAAAAGGAAGGTGAAACCCTGAAGGAGGGACCTGAACCATTGCAAAAAGATTTAGACACTTGTCTAAACCATGAGTCTTTAATCTGTTTTAACTTGCTTGTGGGCTTCTTGGATCCCCACCATCTTACTCTTCTTTTTCACCTCATCTTGAAGCTATCTGTGCTGGGGGAGATACCATGGTCCATCTAGCTTTCCTTACCTGGGGAATACTGGAAAGGGAGACACTGGCCATACAGTGAAACTTCCTTCATAGGTCAAAAAATAAAAAAATAAATAAAAAATAAGGGGAAAAAAAAAAAGCAGCTTTCATGGCTGATGTTCCAGCTTTGAAATTCTGCTGGAGACGAAGCAGCTTTTTCTAAGGCTGGCTTAAAAAGAGGGGGAATGGTAAAAAGAGATGTCAAAATGTATCAAACGTGGTATTTGCTGGCCACCTCAGCCTTGGAGAATATTACTTTCCTTTTGTGTTTTGGCCATTATATCATCAAACTCTGGCATGCTTTCCACTGCCTGCAGGGATAACAAATACCAACAAGCCTGTACCTGGAGGCCTGAACCTTGCTTTAACTATTTAATGTTGTGCAGTGATTAGACCATGTCTCTAGGCCCATTTACTCCATCAGATTAACACATCAGGCAAGAACACATACTTAAAGAGAAGTATATCCTGACAGATATAATCAAACAGCATTTAAATCAAGGGAGACGACTGTGACATTAATCTACCCTGGTAAAACAGCCCATTTAAATGAGTAGGAGGAGGGAGGTGGTACGAGTGAAGATAGATGGTGTGTTTAAGTAGAGAAATGAAATCTGTAGAATGACTTCAGTGGAGATAGTTTTGATTGAAGTCAAGTAGTAAAATGAACAAGTGAGAGAGATAAATTTCTTTAAGCCGGAGACACTTCAGAGGAAAAAAATGTGCGTATCAGGGATCTGTAACCTGCTCAGACCCACAGAGATCAATGGTCTTGATGCAGATAAATTAACAACATAGAACAAAATAGCTTATATTCCTTGTGGAAGCATAAAGGTTGCTTTCCACCTTTCGCAGAACAAATCATTCAGTTGTGAGTTTGAGTTAGCAGATTAAGGCCAACCAGATTATAAATAAGAGGATTTTTTTTTCAGGCCAGTGTAAGTTGGCATTTGTGAAAGAAGAGAAATAGGGTAAGGAAAGTTCATACATGAGAGAAAATTACTGAGAGCGTATGAAGAGGGTGATACTGAAAAACACTGCCACTGATTAACTGGAGCAGCAACACAAAAAGTGCAATCAGGGAATGCAGACCTGCAGTGGCATTAGCTACTTGCTTGTGCAGTCTGTTGTGTTTAAAAGAAGGAACTGATCCTAGCTAGGGAAGGGGAATTTCTGGAGTACCTGACAAAAGCGTGGCTCAGTGTTCGTGCTCTGAAGGCACTGCGGGAGGCTGCAGGGAGCCGCCCTCGCTGAGACAGGACTGGCAAAGTTGGTACAAATGCTCTCGCTGGCAGGTGCACCTATAGCTATAGTGCGTCAGCTTGGGTTTCTGCAACATCTCATTTCACACTTCTTATTTTTGGTGTGCAGATAGTTACTTAATTCATATAAAAAGTGGTTTTGGTTCACTGGATGACTGAAGTGGGTGATTAACCAGTAAACAAGAGGACCAATTAACTGTGCTTCTGCCCTTTCCCCAGAGCTAGGGCCCACTGACTTTCCTGAAACTATGCTAGTTTTTTTTACGTCTGACATACAGCTATGAGTTTACTAGCTATGCTTACTCAAGAGGCTTGAAATGATGTCAGCTCTCCTCCTTCCACAGCTCTGCATCTCAGATTCCAGGGAAATCAGGCCTTTAGGAGAGAAATGCCACACGGAGCATGAGTAAATCTTGAAAACTGCATAGAAAGCTGGGAGAGCTCTGGTCTAACTAAATACCAGTTACTACTACACGTTACACAAAAGGAGATTAGGGTTGAAAGGTTCTTGCTGTGCTGTTCTCTAATGGCTAATTAGCTGATTCACATCCCATCCACAGTGATATTGAGGAAATCAGACCAAGGGGGTAGGTAGAGTATGAGTATTGCATAAGTCTCTCCAGGAGGAATGGTAAGACTGGACTATAAACACTAGACAGAAATACTAAGAAGTTTTGTCACATGGAAATCTAAATAATCCTGAGACTACAACTTTCCTATTAAAACCTTTTCTTTTCAAACTATAACTAACCATTATACCCCAAAAATAAAAATAATTCCTTAGATCACACACAAATCAACCAAAGAAAACCTTTTTTAGTAAAGCACCTCAATATATTGAATTTTGGGGGTCCTTTTTTTCCCTGTAACGATGGAGTTAACCACCGCCTTCCTTTGACCCAGAAGGAATCATAGAATGATTTGAGCTGGAAAGAAGTTGAGGTATGAAGAGTACAGAGCTGAGGACAGAGCATTAACGAGCAGCAGATGAGCCACTTGTCTAGCCACAGTCCTCCCACCCTGTTCAACAGGATCCCTTAAAGCTGGGCTCAGCTGGGCCTTTTCTTTCTATATAGCACTTTTGTTTCTCTATTTTAGGTTAGGGGGACTGGGTTAGGAGAAAAACATCTCTCTGTAGGTAAACTCTCTTTAGCAGTTCTTTCTTTCTCTAAGGTTTTCACTTAGATATGTGCTACACTTTTTTCTAATAAAATGACTATTTTGTCATGCTGAATAAGTTTTCCTACTCTTCATCTTCCATTTGGGAATGTGGGCTAAACCCCGGAACAAAAGATATGATAAAAGACAGGTATAGCACTTTCATTAAGAGGACAGGGAGCTTTTGAAGTACACTCCTGAAGTCAGCAAACAAAAACTAGGCAGCAAAGTGAACTGCCTATAACAAATGTGCTGCAGAGATGAGACTAAGCCCAAATGAAATAATATGCTTTTTAGTCACTGGTCCTGCTTCTGAGTGATGAAAGGGATCCGCTGACTTTCTCCTTAGTCAGAGCTTTCATTGCCCCTGAGAAAGGGATGCATTAGTTATATAGACGGCAATTAATTGAAGTACCTCCGAGCCTGGGAAACTCCAGAGCAGAGAAACACAAGCCTTTGTAGGTGGCACACAGAAGCTATCAATCAGGAAAAGTATAACTTTTTTTTCTTCTAAGCTGCCATTGTTCCTGCTAATATATTTATTTCTGAATCCTACATCCAGGCCCTGGAGGCTCAAAAATGATGTGCAATATCATTACAAAACCAAACTCTCACATTTGAAATGCACAGAACATAATGAGGAAACCCTCATCAAACTAGAGCAACCACTCTTTGCTATTTTGCCTGAAACTGTCTCTATATCCCAGATGAGAGCTCTTCCCCGTGCTCATCTTCTAAAGATGTAAGACCTGCTTTAGAGAATGACATTTCCTAGTATGGAGGGCAGAGCTATGAGAAGCCCTCGGGATATTGGAGTGGCTTCAGCTTCCTCTCTGCTCTGAGTTTGCTCAGCCGTGCTCTATCTGCAGTCTATACAATTAATTAATGTGTGATAGATTAGTAACTCCCAAATAGGAAATCATGTTTTAGCCACAGGCTGTAGCAGAAGTGCACGGGGTCTTACTCTGACATTGCTCACGCTGATAAAACCTGAGAACAGTGCTGCTGAGTCTAGCAGGCTGGCAAAGTCAACACGAGGAGGATCTGATAGGGCACAGCAGCCAGCAAAGCCACCCACCACCCTAATATCTGAGTCAGCCCCTACAGATGTACACATATGGCATGCTTATCCTCAATCCTTTTGTTTAATGGGATAAAAAGTAATAAGCATCCAGGGAAAAGCATAGCAAAAGAGGAGTGAACTGTTCTCTCTAGTGATATTCCACAACTGGGGAAAAATGCATTCGTGTAGTGTCTACCCTTGGTTTTCAGTAGCTCTTGGGAGCTGGAGCCATGGCACAGGGCCCCGTGGGACCAGACAGCCTCAGCCCTGGCAGGAGGGGTGTGGGCATTACTCATGGGGACTCAGTTTTAACCTTTTTAATGGTGCAACTTTCAGCTGTCTTGTTTTATGTATTTTCCTATAAATGGCAGGTAGTAGCACCACCTTTCCTTAGGAATATTTGTCTCTTTGTTGCTGTTGCCCTGGCCTTTGCCATATAAAAGGGCTGGAGGTGCCCGAGCTGGTGGATCTCTGATGGGCGGGGGAAGCCTCGCTCACGCCCTGTGCTGCTTGAAACCCCTGTTCTCTCTGGGTTGTTAAATACGACAAGTCATACTGAGGACCAAAGAAAGCACAATTACCATACCAAAAGGAGGAGCTGTGTTTGTTACACACAAATATTAGTGTTTTGCTAAAAATCTTAGGAAAAAGCAACCCTAATTGCAAATCCACTCACAATTAGTATCCCATACGTACAAAAGAATTGCGGGTGAACAGTCGCTTGAGATGCATCTGTAAGCACTGCGCTTAACCCAACTGCTCCTAACAAAGGAGGTCTGTTTGTACCAAATCTGAAAGTTGGAACGAAGCACAGTATGTTTGTTTCACGTGAGGGTTTTTGATAAAAGGTCATCTCGAACTACACCAGTGCTATGCCTGTGGTATGAAGTACAGGCAGCTGTAATTTTGTCTTCCACAGTAAAAAAACGTTTGGGTTTCTACACACCTGGTCTAGAAGTTATGTACCTACCGGAGGGTGGAAACATGTTGATTTCAGTGAGGTACCAACAGGCTTGTCTGTGCATATGTGGCTTTGTTATATTCATCTTTGTATGATCCTCAGAATTTATAGCAGCTCTTTATTAGCGAAAACCCCATGCGTTCGTGTGTCATTTTTTCCTCTGTCTAGATCTCACCTCATTAATCTGTGCCTTGTGAAGACTTCGTCTGGTCGCACTAACACAACGCTGCAGAAGTGACAGTGACTTCAGCAGCGTTTTGCTCGCAGCCCACCCAGCCACGCTCGCTGGCACCTCCCCTACTCAGAGCTGGTGCCCTGGAGGAAAAACTCCTCACCAGAGAAGTGGTGTAGCCAACCCAACAGTTCGTGCTTACGGTACCTAACGGTGCTGCGTTTCCCTTTGTTTGGATCGTGTATTCTTCTCTTCCGTTTCCTTTTGTCATTTTTTTCTTCTTTATGATTTTCTGAAGTCAGCTGCAGACGATCTCTCTCCACCCAGCGCTGTAGCATGCCAGGGCTCCTTGCTGCACAGCGCCTCTTCAGCGTTCACTTTCCGTAAACGTTCCTTGGGATTCTTCGGCAACCTGTGCAGTCTACAAACGATTATGCCAGCAAACCTGTTTTGGGAATAGCTGTAGAAATTTGCATTCTGTCCCAGTTTCTGTCACAGGCTTCCTGTCTAGGGATGGAAAATTGCTCAGTTCTTATCTGTCTCAATTCTCCTACTCTGAGGCGGGAATAATAATGTTTCCTTTCCCCAGTGCTTTCTTTGTATATTTAGATTAGAGGCACAAAGGGGACAATGGCTGTTTGATTGTGTCCTAGGACAGCTGCTAACACACAGCATTCCTTATCCCGGTTATTACTAACATACGTAACAGCAATGCTCTCAAATATAATGGAAAACTAGTTTAAAATTTGAACCAATATTGATTTTTGGTATTTTCCAAAGTCTATTTGGTACCAAATGAGGAGAGTTGTTCCTCTGCTGTGTTTGTATGGCTGCAGTGCCCGGCTGTGCCGTGTTAGTGCTGGTGCTGAGCCACGGAGCGCATCCTGCAGGCACCCAGAGGTTCTCCCAGGCTGTGCCCAGCGCGGTGTAATGCTGCTACAGCCCTCCAGCCTGCAAACGAATGAAACCTTTCTGGTTTGTCAGCACATCTTTTAAATCTCATGGCTATTTAGAAAGAAGGTCTCGCTGTAGCTTCCAGTTACAGCTGCCGACTAGGCCACGAGGTAGTCTCTTATTCCTCGAGAGTATTTCCATACTGCTCATGTTTCTGTTTTGCTTTGATATTTATGTATTCTGAGTGGTGAGAACAGCTGGTTGGGAGGCTGTGTTTCCTCCTGGCAGGAAAAAACAACAGCAACAAAAACCCAAACGATCGCTTTTAAAAAAAGCTTCATCAAAGTGTTCTCTGAACAAGTTTTTAGTTTTTACATCCAGAAAAGGTATTGGTCATCTGGAACTGAACTCCTTCCAACTTAAACGTGCTTTTTTGTGGAAAAGTCCTTTTTGCTAAAGAAGTCCTTTTCCTTCAGGAACACGTTGTGACCAGTTCTGTAACACTGAACACACACATAATCGTGTTTGTCACACATCCGTAATGGTGTTAGTGCAGGCAGCAAGCTGGGCTGCGGAGAATTGCTGTGCTGCCAAATCCTGAGTCTACGCTGAGTGCAGGGCTGCGTGAACATCCAGTTCCCGAGGAGTTTTCAAATACCTTCTTGTCTCAAGCTATATATGAGGTGTTGGTAATTCTAAAATTGGTCAGCATGCCTCTTAGCCCAAGATTCATACAGTTAATTGCTCTATTACTGGGAGAAGTGTTTTGTGTCTGAAGCAGTTCAGAAGAACACTAAATTCTCTTCAGGTTTTGAAAGTGTGACTAGCGGCCACTCAATCTCCTTTATTCCTGTTAACTGTCTGCAGTATATCTAATTTGCTGGGGTTTCTAAAATACTTGCTTTGTTTTTAACAAGCTTTGAGGTGTAGGTTAACTGATGTCTTTATAGAATATCTGACTACAATCTCCCGAGCTAAAATTTGTGGCTCAGCTGTCTCTTTTTTCTTCATATCATAAGCAATTCACCATTTTTACGATTTTACCCCTACCCTGACCCTGGGGAAAAAAAACGTTCGTAGATCACCTTGCAGTCTGAGCCTTCTGCCTCGTGTGGTAGGTTTCATACTAATTACCAGAGCTGTTAATTGTGTTGTCAGGTTTGACAGTTGAGAGATAGTGGCTGTAAACGTCCATTTCCTACCGGCAGAGCAAAGAGTTAAGAGCAGGATTATGAAAGGACGAAAACCAATTCCAAAAGCATTTCCTGCTCTTCTCACTGCAAGATGACAAGATTTCCCTGATGTTCGTTTCTGAAGGAGGGATCAGCTCTTACGTAGTGCGAGTATCCCTGCACAGAAAGCAGCCTGCATGGTGAGGGGCTCGCTGTGGTTTTGACAGGTTACTTACCGAGATATTACCTCTGAAATTCTGCACAATGACTTACAATGCACGTGTGGCTACAACCCAGCAACTCCTTGCACAGAGTAATTGTGTGGTTATCTTGTGGCAATACTACTGTTTTTTCTTGGGGTAACTTGACAAATAACTTTAGGCAGCAGTGCAAGTGGTGAATTTAATCTGGGCTACCTTCATGCTAGACGTTCAGTTCGAGGCTTGTCTGAAATATACTTGGCCCCTCAGAATGCTTAGCGGAAATGTGAATGTCATCTTGGTATCCAGATACGCTGCTAGGAGCCAGTGGCACGAACACAGACTTTTTCTCCTGCTACAGTCCCTGTTGTACTCTGAGCCCCTTACCAAATCCAGTTACCAATTCTAGCATCAATATTTTACTTTACGTGCTCTTCACATGAAGAGGTACGAGCACATCAGGATTAAAGAGTAAGTATGGCTGCGTGTCATAAGCATCAATCTAATTAAAAAAAAAAAAAGTTATTTTAGCTCAGCGTACTGAGATTTTGGAAGAGGTTGGCCTAGGCACAGTACTGAATCTCTGTCCCTGGAGTGCTGTAGGAACACTGACAGCAATCTCTGCTCTTTTATAAGAAAACGACAAAATATTAACATGTACACAAGTATATTCCCTGCAAGCAATCTGTGCTGGGAAGCTGTTGGATTTTTGACCTGCTGAGGTCTGACGTTGCTTTGGATGTGCTCTACCAAGTCCAAGGATATCCACTGGTTTCCCAGTTGGGCAAGGCACTGCTTGCACCCTTCTGTTCTGTGCACGTTATAACTTACGAATGTGGCTGCTGCACTTCAATTCCGAGGTCATCGCAGGTATACATCAAAGTCTTTCTGATTATGTTTAGATTTTTTTAAAACAACCTACTTCTTTCACTGCCCCTCAAGCACACCAGTCTTTGAAGTTAAAAGTCCTCTCAAGCACAGTTAGAGAGCTTGCTTCAAGTGTAGTGCTGATCTGGCTCTTGATCATCAAAAAGCCTCTGAAAAGCTTAATTTAGCCTTTCTTAAGGAATCTGGACATCTTCAAATACTTTAAAGTATCTAAAGTATTTATTTGGGGTTTGGTGGTTAGGTTGTTTGGTTTTGGTTTATTTTTTTTTCCAGGCAGAAAAAGTGGCGATGGTATGTATTTTTGGAAGCTTATGGCTATGGCTTTTAGTGCTTAACTGCGGAGTTTGGAACATTTTGCCGAGGTCTGCTTCCACTTCTCTGGGGCAGATGTTCTCTCCACAGGTTATTTTCTACTGATAACTTACTATGCTCTGAATCTCTGTGCTTTAGCTTTCAGCAGACAGCACACTGGTAATGGAGCAGAGGGATACAAACAATCTTGAAAATGCTGTCAGTAGGGCTGGAGCCCGATTTTTTTAACTTCAGATTTTTGCAAGTGACTGGAGCTTCCTGTGCACATGGGACAAGTATTTATGGGAACAAAAAATCCCCTCTCATTTGATTATTTTTGTTTGCACAAGGCTAGATGAGGTTATTATGGAAAAGCACAGACTCTGACCTTCAAAATGGGAATTTCACATGGAAATGTTTACTTTTCCTTGTGAAAATGCTTTAAGAAACAATTTATTTATTTTGATTTTTCAGTTTCCTTTTGCATCCTCTGCTAACCTGTGCTCTGAAGGGTCTACACGACCACTGCTGACCATGACAGCTCTCTGCCTTTGTTTATTCCTCACCTTCAGTACCTTCTCTATCGCTGAGAGTCACTTTTCTGGGGAGTGGAATGTCACTTGCTCTTCAAAGCAGTCTCCTCTGAGACTTGAAAGAATTGTTATAACAGAAAATAGTACTGTTGTGTGGATTTTCTCAAACCTGTGAGGGTTTTTTGCTTTTTCCAAAAAAAAAAAAGAGAGAATGAAAAGCTTGATATTTTCCCTCCAGTGATCTTCCACTTTGAACATGTATTTATCTGAATATTGATTCAAAAGCAGAGTGCAGTATCTCTAAATCAAGTTATTCCGAACAGCGAGGCTCCTGTGAACCACTCAGAGCTAAACCCATGGCGTTTTTCTCAACCTTGCCACGGAGGATGAGGAACCCTCTTACACTCCTCCCGCTGCCTCTGGGCATAGCAATGTTTTGTCTTAGCTGTCGGCTTATCTTTGTGAAACAAAGATACTGCAGATATTTTTCTTCTTTGAAAATTAAGGGTATTTATTTATTTAATTCTATCTCCTATTGATAACTGAGATAACAAAGCCCGGTGATGTTACCTCAGTATATATTTTAATACATTTGACCCGCTTGTCACATTCTTGTCATCACAGTTGTGTTCTTTAACAAGGCTGCTTTGGGAAGGAGCTAATGACACATGCAGGGGATTTGCCTGGATACCAGTGGACTGGTAAAAGTGCATGGCACGAGGGCTTTAGGAAGGTGGAGCATAGCTCCATGCTCTATTGCTTTAAATGTACATCGCAGCAGGGCCGGACCTATTTAAAAATCCCCAGAGGTCTTGCTAGTTAACTTCCCTTTCATGTAACAGAAAAAAAAGGTTGAATGAGTCATGTGAAGCCAGCCATGAGATTAATATAGACAAAGATGTCATATCCTCATGCATGCAGCTGTGAATGGCATATCTACTTTGCCATCTGCAGATTAAATGGACATAGTGTCTCAGTGGCTGCTGCAGGGCTTGGTATAACTCAGTTATCATCAGGCAGATTTCCTGTTGCCTAATACCCAAACACAATAGTTGTTTAGCGTCAGACTTTGCTTTCTGGAGTAGTTTCAAAACCCGCCAGCCACAGTATGTAGTTTTATAACAACACCACCGTTAACTAATTGCACACACTCACAGAATTATGAAACCCAGGAGGATAATTTAGTGCATCATGAGTATATCTTTGTGAATTTTTCATAGGCAGTTTATATTTTAGCTGATACTTAAAATGAGAATATTTTCCTGCAGATCTGTTTGCTCTAATTTCTTTCCTCCTGGTAATTTGGGGCTTTCTTTTCTAACAATTACAAAAACAGCATTCTGTTTAATTACAATATTTACAGAAACCGCTTTTTTTTCCATATTGCAAGTTTTAACTCCACATGTCCCTGAGATGTTAATTAACCTCTGTATTTGCAAAGACACATCTGTCTTGACCTTTAAGTACCATTCATTCCATTTTGCAAATTGAAGAGTTGAATGCGAGTGCTTGATTTATAAAAAGCATTTAAGGACATGTGTTTGTTTTTTTTTTTCAAGCACGCAATTAATCTTGATAGGAAAATACTGTAACTCAAACCATTCCAGTGTTCTGGTCATGGCTGATAGCACGGAGTGAGTTTATCTCTATCTGGATTCTTCATCGGAACTTACTCATGAGTTCATTCCTGACGGCTGAGGCCGGGAAAAAATCTGTGCACTTCAGTGCTGAAGTCTTTGATGCAGTCACGTAGTTCCCATTTACTTCAGTGAGTCACCCATGTGCACAGAGATGAGAATTCTCCCTTGTTAGGGCTTTAAATATTTCCATGGGAGTTTGCTTCCTTGAATATTTTATTTTCAGCTTTGTTATGGTAAGATGATTTTTCTGACATTTCGCTGATCACAAAGCAGCTGGCCCCATAAAAAATAAAGCGCACACACAAAGAAACAAATGACTGGGTGTCTGGGGGAAAATGTGAGTTCTGTGTCTGAGCTGCAACAGATTGTCATCATTAAAACAAAGCATCAGCAAATGCTGGAATGATGGGCATTAAAGAATTGAAGCATTTTCTCAGGTTGAAAGACAAAAGAAAGGTGGTGCTTTAATTAGGCCATTGTTCATTTTGCGTGTATCAGCTGGATCTGATCATTGTTAAAAGTAAAAAATAACATTGTTAAATACAAAAGAGAAAATAACAGGTAGAAACGCTGTAGGGTACAGTTGGTTTAATTGTAAAAATCACACCCTAAATTACAGTGCAGAGTCCTGCACCTGGGGAGGACAAACCCCAGGCACCACTACGTGCTGGTGGCCACCCAGGTGGGAAGCAGCTCTGCAGAAAAGGACTGAGGTGTCCTCATGGACACCAAGTTGAACATGAGTCAGCAACGTGCCCTTGCTGCTAAAAAGGCTAATGGTATTCTTGGGGCTGCCTTAGGCAAGGTATCACCAGCAGGTCAAGGGAGATGGTCCTTCCGCTCAGGTTGTAGAGTATCTCTCCTTGGAGATCTTCAAAAGCCACCTGGATGTGGTCCTGGGCACCCTTCTCTGGGTGTCCCTGCTTGAGCTGGGGATTGGACCAGGCAACCTCCAGAGATGCCTGCCATCCTCAAACATTCTGTGATCGCAGATCTAAACGTACTGCTGAACAGACCTGTCGAGATTGGAGCACCATAAAGTATGAAAATGCAGATGCCTGTCCATCTCAGGGGCTCTCTGGCAGAGAAGAACTGAAACACAAATTGAAACTGCAGTTAAAAAAACCTGCACAAAACAAAACAAAATAGAAAACCACACACACACACAAAGAAAAAAAACAACTAGAAATAGCCAATTTCTGCTATGATCTCTCTTTTATCTCTGAGATATATTAAAAGCAGAAGATGTTCTTACTCCTTGTTCTGTATCCCTGCAGTACCCCTACCAGGATCTTTGCTTCAAAGAGATCAGGCAGGTGGATGATGGAGTGGGCTGCAGGTGGGTGCTGGAAGCAGACCTGAACCTGGGAAAGGTCCTGGAAAAATTGGGTATTGGAATGAGATACGAGGAGGAGCTGTGCTTCTTGCTGCACCACTTATGTCACTGGTGGAAGAGAGGGATCTCCACCAGCTCCAAGGAATAAACACCCCAAAGACACTTCATGTCATGGAAAAGACTTATAGCAAAGGAAATAGTCCATGAATAACAAAAAACAGCTAGTGGTATTTAGCAGAGAAGCAGTCCATTCCCTCTGCCCTTCTCTGCAAGTTTTTTTTTTTTTTTTAAATAAATGCTTTCTCTTCTGAGTGTTTTCCATTTGTTTCTGTATCTATTTAATTTCTTGATTTATTTGTTTCTGCTTATCTATATTGCATGAGTCATCATCCTGTTAAAGTCCCTTGTTAAGGAAAACGAATACTCCTTAAAGTAACTTACGTGTGTCTCTGTTCCCTCCACTTACAGTTATTTTCTCCCTGGTTATTGGGAAGTAAAGGCCAGAAAAGTGGGTTTGGCATAGAATTTTCTTAGGATTTTTTTGAGCTTTTCCCTTAAAAGCTTTTTAATCAAAAGCTGGAACTGAAGCCCAAATCACTTCTTCATTTTCAAAAGGCATAGGTCAGCGCTCTGGGTTTATATCAAAAGTTGCGTTTTCAGAAACAAAGGATTGTAACCTCAAGTTGAATAAAAATATTCTTAGGCAGACAGTATCCTGGCTGCTGGCCCAGGCAGCTGTATTGTTTCTCCTGGGGCTGGGTTTCTGGTCAGTCAGAAGTGATGCAGAGTATGGAAACCAAGGCTTCAGAGCAGAACAATGATGGAACTGAAAGTGCTGTCGTGCAGTGATGATTTCCCTAGTTCTTTTTCAGCAGCTTTCCTGTGCTTGCTTTCATTACACACCCCTCCTTCCCATTCACTTTTCTTTCATTATTCTTCCCTCTTATCTCTTACCGCTCACTTCCCTGTCCCCTTTTCACCTTGTTCCCTTCACCATTCTCGTGTCCTTCTCCTTGCAGTGATGCACGAACGTGACCCAATACTGGAAGCTCTTTGCAGGGACGCGTTTCCTGCAGAAAGTCAAGATGAGTTTCAAGGCAGGCTGAAAACATTTCTTCTGCACAACCAAACAGTTGGGTCCATACCACAAAATATGCTTCTTCATTCATCATGTGGTTGGTTAGCTGGTGGCTCACAAAGCCAGTATTTTAAGTCAGCCATTCTATGATAGGGGCCTTTCGGAGCTTGGTGTGGTCTTGTGGCCTTTCAGAGCTTGCCCCTTCCTCTGTAGCCAGTTATTAGAAAGGGGGGTTGGTTTTTCTTTTACGTTTTTGGTGACTACTCAGCGTTTGCCTTATCAGCTGAGGGGAAGAGATGTGAAGAAGTATGAGTCTGATGAAATATTTAGACTTCTAATACTAGCACCTTACAGAATGCATAAACCATAATTTATATCTGTTTATCGCACTTCTGCTGGCAGTATCCTGCTAATCTACCTAATATATGTAAGAAAATGCAGACATACTAAGATTTTTTTATTATGACTATCAATCTTCACTACAATATTACGAAGCAATGAGGAATGGACTTTCCCAGGAACTAGATGTCCTATTTATTAGAGGCAATGCTTCGTGTTATCTGTCAGAGCCCTGTGTGCAGCGCTGTGCAACCTTTGGTGAAGAAGATCAAATGGGTGACGTAGTTCTCCTCCAGGCTTTAGGTTCAAGATTTTGTCACTTTTCCATGTAAGGTTATATTAAATCCTATACTTGTGCATCAAAGTCCTGTGGCTGATGCCCTGAACAAAAGATTTATAATCCCAAAGTTGATCAATGTTTTTCCTAAATGCTACTCTTGGGTTAAAGAAAACATCTTCATGCCACATTACTCTTCTCTGGAGGCGTTTCTTCATACTTTTTATCTTTAGGTGGATGTGGTTTACCCCGTCTCTTCCTGTAATGTTTTCACATGTGTTGTTACAGTGGCATTAGCAAGACATATTTTCATGTTCAGACTCTATTAGTGGACACGGGTCTTCACAGCATAAAACTTTAGAAAATGAAACCTAGCTTAATTTTTTCCCCGTGAATATTATCCTGTTTACCTTTTTTTGAGCTGGGTTCAGTGGAACGAGAATTCGATTTGTGCTGAAAAGCTTCTCATCCTTGATCTCCAAGCAATTATTTTTACAGTGGCAAGGCACATTCTGTCTCTAAACACTTGCTTTTCCCATTGAATATTATCATCAGTTGTAGCGAAGTTTAATGTTCATTATTGTTTGTGATAAGAGGGAATTCTATCAAAGGCTAAATCCTAAGACCTTCACATGGCTGGGACTTAGTATTTTACATGCTGCAATGGAAATGCAGTGTAAGTCGGTATGCAGTGCACAGAGTGAGTGAAAAGACTGGAATTCACCTTTCATCTGAGGGAGAAAAAAAATATCTTATAGACAGTAAAAACTCATTTCTTTGTGTGTAGGATAACCTTTGTGGGGTGTGATCTTTGTCACACCCAGTCTTGGTAGATAGATTGCTGGTACTGAAGTGAACTGACTCAATGGACCTGGAGGTAATTATTCCAGTCAGGCTGAGGCACGTTGGCACAAGCTCACATGGGCACCAGAAGGCACCTTGGGTAAAGACATTGAGTTTTCTTCAAGACCATCAATGTGGTGCCTTTAGTGAGCACAAAATACACTTTTCTTTCACAAAACAAGTAAATAAATAATATATATATATAAATATCTTTGTAACATAGCATCCAGTTGAGAGTAAACTGATTTCTTTCCCCTTTCATCTGAAATGGGAACTAATGGTTAACTGGTGCTCTGGTGACTTCTTGAGGCCGAGAGACCAAGGGAGCAGGAGGAGCATTAACCCCCCAAGGTGGAGTGGAGGCAGCCCAGCAATGGGGCCCGCACCCCACACTTCTAACTGACAGCTCTCCCACAGTCACAGCCATGGTACAAATAGGTGCGAAGGCAGGAATGGAAATGTAAGTGGTCCCCAAAGTCAAAGAGATGGTCAATAACCAGTGCTTGATTGGCTGAAGTCTGCTACATGTTTTTAACTTAACTGCATGCCCTGCACTTGGCGTCAGTATACAAGATCAAAAAATAAACGCTATTAATACTTTAATTGGAACTAGACGTTCAAATGTGAGTGGGCTGAGAAGCCGTAAGCACCCAGGTTTGCCCAGGATTACCCGTGGCATAAACAATGCAGACAACAAGAATATCAAGTGAGTTCATTTAAATTAATGTTATTTAAACAAATGGAAAATTGATTTGCGGTAATAGAGGGCTTGATTTTTACCCTAGCTTAACTCCATTGACTTTGGCACGTTTGGTCCTGCTTCACTTTGGTGTCAGTCAGGGGAATACCAAGCCCAGGAAGTGTAAATGCTAAGCCCAAGTGAAACGTTTGCTACCTCATGTCTTATTGCACTCAAAGTAGCAGAAAATGGGTTTCTTCTGATTTATTCTACTGTACTGCAGACAGTGGCCAGGAACAACAGAAATAACGATTAGCTGCTTATTGCAGTGTGTGGCCTCAGTAACTAATATCATGCTAATACAAACCTAATTATGGATTCAAATTGAGCTTGTATTTTAGATATTCCTAAGGCAATGAGCAGAACTCAGGCCTTGGTGATCCCCAGCCAGGGCTGGTTTAAGACCCCAGGCCCCGCCGGGTGTGAAGCCATAAAGCTGCACATGGGCCCAGCTGCAGTCCTTCCTTCCACTTCTTTTAAAGTGCCTTCTTACTGCTCCTCAGGTGAAAAATTAATGGGCCTTCCTTCGTTTGCTTTTGTGACGAGAAGGAAGCGCTTCCATTAATGACGCTCAGAATAGGATTTACTGTAACTTGGCCTCAGATGGTATTTGCGGTTCCCACACATCCTGTAACAATATGCTTTCTAAACTTAAGCGGATATTGCCACATTGGCTGTTATAAAAAAGCAGAAGGAAGATGATGAAGCAGCTCCTCCAAGCTAATATTATTTTTTTTTTTCTGAGGCAAATTTATTGGTCTCGTGTTCGTCACCTTGGCAAGGTAAAAAAAAAAAAAAAAAAAAAAAACAGCCCCGACATGAACATGAGACAGACTGTGAGTGTGTTTTACCAGCGTGTCTGCAGGGAAGTGATTTCCTGCACTTAATTACTGATGGGAGAGGGAAAGTAGAAAACCAGACTTTTATAGCTGGATTCTCACTTTGCGTGGTTGTGTTTTCCGACGAGGGCACAGACACCGTATTCATCCCGGCCTTTCCCAGCCCTCGGCCCCACCTCCCTGCCACCTCTCCTCTCTCCATCCCCCCTGACCAAGAGCTCTGCACACACAGCCCCCGGCTGATGAACCGACACCAGCTGACGATCAGCTGCTCTGCTCCCTGACCTCCTGCCCGAGGCCGCCTGTCGTCCTGTCAATCACAGAGATATTTTTTGTGAAGTCAACTCTTTAAGCAATTAGAGATCTCTGTGTAGGCAGCCAGAGCATCCTGCACGGTGCTAGGGCCAGCTAAACCTTCTCTCATCCATTACCAGCTTCTGAGTAAGCCAGTCCTGCATGGCGTAGATAAATACCAACCATCTATCATCCCCCATATGCCTTAGGAGTGTAATTTCATGAGCTGCCTGTGTGGGAGAGAAGTGTGAGAAGATGCTGCGTCAGTGCGTGGGCTGCACAAGGGACAGAGAGGTGACTTAAAATTTACACTGGAAATAGAGAGTGAGTAATAACGTGCCCACTGAGGACCTTTCTTCTGAAGAAATATGCAAATGAAAAATGATTTGAATGATAGATGTAACTACCAACTGGAGACGAAGCTGGGAAGCTGAGGTGTGAGCCAGCCCCCAGACAAGGTGCAGAGGCAGACACACATGCACCAGGAGGTGGAATAGCAGTGTGTGCAAGTCTGTATGTGTACTCGTAGTGGGGGGAATTTGTGTGACTTGGAGCTTGGAAAGAGAAAGCTGTGCACAAAAAGACTGTGTACCTTCTAGTTTTTCATTTCTTATTTCTTTTTTTTCTCTGTGGTGCTTTCCCATAATTGACGGAGCCACCAGGGGACTGAAGCGATGTGATACTCCAGTCCTGAAATCTGAGTCCTGGGGGGTTTGTAAGATGAACCTGGATTAGAATATTGTATCCATGGGGAAAGGGATCAGAGTGTGCCTTGGACCTTAGAGACAGATGGATGTGAAGCAGACCACCAGATCAGACCTTTCAGATTTTGGTGGCATCGTGTATAGGGCTCATATCCAATCAGTACCTCATTGCATTTGCTCTGTCAGAAAAGGCTTCACGTGCATGTGTGAAATGGACAATAAACTGTTAGTAAAACACACAGGGTATATTTGGGCTGATGGAATGATCTATCCTGATGTGGTATTTGTCAGCTGTGGTCTCCTGAAGTCACCTGTGCAATTCTCAGGCATTTATCTGTCAGCCTGAAACAGGCTTTTTAGCAATAAAGAGACTTCAAAGAAAGTCTCTCTTCATGCAAATAAGCCGGAGAGAGCATTCTTTTATTTTTCTTCTGCTGTTTGTGGTGAATAGGATATAATCTTTTCTCTCCTGTCCATTCTTACGCATCTTCTTGCTTGGATCCTTACAACTGCAAAGTCAATTTGGTGGAAAACGTCACTCTCCCATCCCTTTCCTTCATTTCCTAAGAAAACAGATACTTTGAAAGGCATGAAATATAATACCAAGTGCTGCCTTCCTAAAGAATGTCTAAAATTCCTGCGAGACAATGCATTGTTTCAAAACAAAGCTATTTCAGGCAATTCTATCCTTGTATGTGCAAAGCTATTCATCTGAGAGACTTTTTTCCAGCACAAATATTCTTGCTCTAGGGTTTTATCTTTTGAAAGAAAAAAAAAAGAAAGTGTTTTGGAAGATCAGTTTCATATTGTTACAATTTAAAATAAAACAAACAAAACCAGATCCTGCAGCAGTTGAAACCAACTGACATTCTCGCTGTCCGTGTCTAGCCGAAGCCAGCACAATCCCTCTGGAACATCTTTTACAAACTTTATTTATTTAACAGTCAGCCTCTGGTGGTTTTTGTCAAATGTTACCGTGAACTGTGTGTCGTACTTAGCTTTTAAAGGCAGAGCATTTGGGTTTATGCACTTTAGGTCCTATATAGCCTGCGGTGTGGGGGGAACTGCCCCCGAACCTGCTGAACACCTCCGTGTCCCTGTCTCCGTGCCAGCCTTCCTGGGGGATTGAATTGCCTTCATTGCTCCTTGGTGCGGCTGGCAGGAGAGGGAATCAGCGTGCTGGCCTGGTGCAAGCCATTTTCTACCAGCGAGGATGTGGCCGGTAGATTTTTATGAACCTCAGTTCACAAAAACACAGAGCTGGAAGGCTGTGAGCGCTGTAAAGGTGTTGCTGTTTCCAAAGGAAATATTTTCTGGAAGGCTGGAGGGTTTTGGCCAAGTAGAGGAGCTCGGTTGTTGTTTTAGGTACTCTCCCCATGCATGAATTCATCGTGGGCTTGAACCAGGAAAACCTGGTTAATGCAGCTCTGGGACTACAGCTTCAGTAAAAGATAAAACGAGCTCAGAAGTTTGGGCAGAGCGACGATGCCCTCATTTCTTTCACTTATTTTGCAGAAAACATGGCCTCAGACCATTAGCTCTGCCTCTGTTCTCAGCACCAGCCCTGCTCAGTGCAATTAGAGCTAAATGCTATTCCTCTAGCCCCTGCATTCTGACTCCACTCCAAGGCACTGACTTTGTTATTACAGCAGGAGATAGACATTCCCAGAGCAAAGGCAGGACACTATTGCACTGAAACGTGCAGCACAGTCTCTGGGAAGTAAATTGCAGGTGTCCTGCTCGATAAAGATCTCGAGGTGTCTCTTTTCATTTCAGCGCTGCTGGTAATGTGGAGGAAGCCGGGTTTAGCAGCCATTGGTAAATAGACAATTTGCGGTGTTATCAGCGATATGTGCCTTTTTTTCAACAATAACAAAACCAAAAACAAACAGCAAAACACCACCCTTTCTTCAGAAATATCGGTTAAACAAAACCAAAAAGCGGAAAAAGAAAATTAGCAGCTGCTCTCGCACTAAACTTTAATGCACAGATCCTGCTTTCTGAGAGCTATCATTAGAGCCAAATTAAAATATAGCTGAGATTTTTCCGAATAAAACTGTCAATGAAGATAAAAAGTTTTTATGTTGACAGTAAAGCAAATGAATTTTTTCCACTCTGCTGAGGTTTTGTAATGGTGCAGTATGTCTGGCTGACTTATGGCACGCTAATGACAGATTAACAGCTGCAGGAGAGACGGCTGCGCTGAGAATCGCTCGAGTGAATGGAGCTGAGTGTGGGCAAGGGCTGGGTTTTGAGCCGTAAGCGGGTGGAGGATTTACGCCAGGGTGCACAGCAGTGGCACGGGGAGCAGGCTAAGGAAAGCTCTTACAGGTGGTAGAAGCCAGGTTCCTGGGATGGGGACAGCCCCACGTCGGAGGTCACAGCTCGGCCCTGCAGGAGCTGAGAGGCAGCAGCAAAGTGACGGAGCCTGGGGATTTTCTGTAGGTGAGGGCCGGGGAGCACCTGTAGCAGTAACAGCTATTGCTGGGGACAGTGAGTAGGTTAACCAAGAATTAATGATCTAGAGCTGGATAAAGTCTTTTTTCCATATGCTCACTGACAGCAGTTATCATGCTGGCTGTTTGCATTCTCTAGACCTTGCCAGAGGAAAGAATTTGCTTTTTGATTTATTTTTTCAAGCAGGTGGAAGGGGGAAAAGCAAGTCTCTTTGGTCGCCAACCCCTGAGCCCCAGCAGAGCAGTGCTGAGGTGGAACCCACTGGTTCTCCATCAAAAGCCAGGGTCAGACAGAGGAAAGACAAAGCTCGGTGCCTCCCCGGGCAGGGGCTTTCCCTGTGGCACAGGGGCACGTGGCACAGCTTTTCCACAGCCCCATGCGGAGAGCTGGCCAGGCACAGGCTGCAGCCCGGGCTTACCTGGGTAGACAACCTCGTTACCTCATCTAGGGACACAGTTTAATAAAAGCTGCCCCTAGGTAGCGAGCATCCAGGTCTCGGGGAGCCCCAGGCTGTTGAGGGAGCCTGAGATGTGTGTGGCAGGGAGCAGAGCAGCCCCGGGTGCAGCCAGCACCCTGCTCCTGCTCGGGCAGGGTTTGATTTCTCATGTCCACAGGCTGCAGTGCTTTAATGCATTGCGAGCATGTTCAGCCACCACAAATGTCCCAGGAACCAGCCTGAAACAGTTATTTCTTTGGGTGTTTCCCTGAGAAATTCGCATGGGAAGAAAAGGTCACACTAGAGGAATTTCTTTTTCACCACATAAAACTGGAAGACCAGTAAATGCTGGCCTGCCCCGCTGCACTGGGGGTTGCTCCATTTCCTGCTGGGGAGATGTGAAACGAAGACAAGGCTTTGGAAAGCTGCTTTCTTGGTGCAAGCACCCGTTGGCTTAAAAATCCACTCTAAAGAGCTCATTAATCTACTGCTATTTATCTGAAACTGTGCTTGGTAGTTTTAGTTGGGGTTTGTATTATTTGTTGAAAATAAGACAACAGGAGGGCTTTGATGATCAGATCGTTCTCAAGTACCCAGACGTGCTGGAGCTGCACCCTTGGCTGTACAGTACCCGGTTACAACCTCGTCTGAGGACAAGGACAAGGACTGCTGGCAGCAGTGCCAGGTCTCTCAGCCCTCAGTTCCTGGCTCCTTACTCTCAGCGCTTTTAGCAAGGAACACGCGTTTAGCCCTTCAACACTACCGGAACTTGGAGATCTTCAGATGCCTCCAAAACCCCTGGCTGCGATAACCTGAATTCACTCGGAGATACCATCAACATTTAATTAGACTAGTTATTTTGGCAGGGAGGAAAAAAAAAAAAAAGAAAGCAGAATGCTAGAAAAGATCTGCTTTTCCCTGGATTTTGACATCTGAATAATTTAAAGAGGTTTTGAGAACTATGCTTTACTTTAATTAGTTTCTGAATCAGTTTCTGCTTTGCCCAGTCTTCCCCCTTCCCGCCCCCCATACTGTTTATTTTTGATGACATCTGCAATCCTAAAAAAAAAAAAAAAAAGGAAAAGGAAGCAAATTAACTTGGTTCAAGCCACATCAGCACATCCCTTGGAAGATCACAGCAGTCAGCTGTAAAAAATGGGCTTATGCTGGAAGAAAATGAGGAGCTCAGAGGGCTGAAAATGTACTTACCTATTTATTAACTACATCTGTCTTTATTATTTTTGTATGACACCAAAAAGTGTTCTTGGCAGATAACAGATGTGCACAAAAGATGTGAGGTGGACTGCTGTGACACTATTTTATTAAGACAACTCTGCATTTACATCTGCCAAACCCAGAACAAAGTCCATCTAATGACAAACTCACCGTAAAGAGGCACGGTCCAGGAGAACAACAGGGGAAGAAAAGAGCCACGTGGCTGTGATTTACTCTGCAGCTGAGGAACAACTCATTGGTCCCGGAAAAATCTTTCTGCTCCTTGCAGACCGCTGTCCCACACTGCTCAGTGTTGTGCCAAGAGACCTTCTCCTCGTGTCCTACTCCCAGCAACCAGTGGCTGAAGGGCAACTGAAAGCTCAAGGAAAGAGATCTGATAAATGGACTGCTCTTGACCATGGTGTTGTGTAGCAATGGTTATGTGTCTTTTCGAGTAGGACCAGCTGGCCCGTTCGGACATGAGTGCTGCTTTTTGCAAACCAAAGCTGTCCATGCAAAGAGCTACTCTCTCTGGATGTGAGGAAAGGAGCTATGTCTCTCTTCTCCCCAATCTGGGGGCTACAGAAGTTGGCAGAAGGATATATGTATTTTTTGCCTACCATTGCCAGTCCTCTTTCAACATCCTATACATGTCCTGGAAAGATAAGATGTCTATGAAGTAAAGGAGCATGAAATACAGTTGTAATTTTTAGATGATTTTGGATGAAAAATGAAAAATTGCCTTAACAGATATATTTTTGCATATTAATATAAGCCTCAGCTAATATTTCAGTAAGAAAGAAAAGCACCAAGCAACCTGTCACAAAAAAAGACAGAATGACTGAAATGTTTCATTTCAATATTTGTCAAACAATAGTTTTGAATTTTTTATTTGAAGTGGGGTTTTGAAATGTACACCCTCCCTCATCCTTCTTTTCAGAAAGCTCAAAGTGAATCACGTATTTTTCATCCCCAAACCGTGTTTATTTTCAGCCTTTTCTAAATGCCAACAGGATGGAAAAAAATATATATATTATTGTGCGACTGTGTGAGAGACGTGGTTTGTGAACAGGCCGTGTTGTGACGAGGTCCTGCACACTGACTCACCCGTTCTGACCTGAGCTCAATAAGCTGAAGGTGTGAGGAAGGTGACAGAGGTAATTCTGTTACCGTCTCCTTCTGTCTTGCCAATCCTCTCCGAAGCATTATCAACTAATGCACGACAGTAATAAAGTGGATTATGGGCCAGCCTGTCTGATGTGACTAAGCTGAATCCATCAAGCATATATCGCTCGGTATCTCAAATTGGACTTGAGCCTTGGTCTGTGAAGTTGCAGATAAGTAATTTGTCACGTTTTGCTAACACCTTTTTCCTGTTTGGTGTGTCCCTTGTGGTACCGTATTGCAATTCAGCATGCTCATTTCAGCTGTGTTTTCAGGATGTAATATGAAAATTACTAGGCATTATGAAAAGGTCAGCTCTGTTAGACTGGCGGAGTAAGTAGGAGGAATGCCGTTGCTCTTAAGATATTCATCATCTGTCATTATGTCTTATTAATCATCCCAAACAATCTCCAACGGCAGATCATTAGAGAGCGCGTGTCCTACAGCTGTCAGCGATAGGTGCCATTTCCACCGTGTCTTCCCTTTCTGACTTTCTCATCGTGTTGCTAATTGAGATTCTTATTGCGGCATTTTGATTACTGCAAGCATAAAAGGCACGCAAACTTGTTGAGGGAAGCCGAGAAGAGGAAGGCTTTGTTGAAGAGCGGGAGCTCTCCTTCAAGATTCAGGAGATCCAAAGCATTGTCCGTAAGAGAGAAATACACCGTGTCACAAATGTTTGACATGCCTGGTCTGAAGGAGGCACTGGACGGCATAATAATAGAAGTATTTAACTCCCTAGCGCAGCCCGGTCCGCTGTTAACAGCGGAGAGGCAGCTTTTGTGAGAGCTTTCCCTGAAAGATCTGCGAATGCCAACGTGGGCTTCTGAGCAGACAGGCTGGGTGGTGTGCGTCCCTGAAAGGCTTTGATTGCAGTCATGTTCCTTGTTTCGGGGCTTCAGAAGCAAGGCTGAAATAACAGTGTGGAGGGGGAAGGAGAATACGCAACTGAAATGTTTAGCTGCTCAGCTTGCTCCTGTGGAGCTGAAGAGCAAACACGCGCTTCAACACTTCAAAACGCCCCTTTGGAAGGAACAGAGGCGGCTTGTCACTTCAGAAAGGCATTGGATCTGAAAAGGGCCCGGGAGGTGGAAGTGCACTCTGAGATAGCCAGTGTTCAGGAGTTACTCCCTTACTGATTTGTAGATTAGAAAGCATGCTTGGTGCCTCCTTCATATTTGTCTTCACACCCCAGATGTGAAGGTTAAAGAGTTTGTTGTTGTTTTGTGTTTTTTGATGGGGTGAGTAGAGGGGAATAGAGGTGCAAGCTCTTCTGGGAACGCATTTTCCCTTGCTGTCCCTGTAAGCAGGAATAATGGGCCAAGTTATCCAATGGTGGAAACAACTGTAGTGCTGCTGGATTTAGCTGCTATCACTGGGTGACCCAGGGAGAGCGACTTCTGGAGCTGTGTTACCGTGTTTCCGTGGCAGTAATTGCCTGGCTTTACAGAGAACATGCGAACCTGATTTCAAATGTTTTTTTTACCCTGGCCCCTCAGAATGATGAAAAAAAGCAATAAGCTGTTCCGAAGTAGATGCTAACTGCTTTCTTTAAACTCTAGGACCAGGCTCCTTCTTGTGCAAACAGGCAGAGGTGTGTGTGAGATACCGGGAGTTGCACAATTCCCAGCTCCACAGACTGTTTGCACGGCTGACTTCTGCCAGGAGAGCAGAGCTTGTGAAATACCAGGAAAGACGAGGAGACAGACAGGTCGGCCTCTGAGCTGAAATACAGCTCAGCTTGCGTAACGTGACGGTCGCCTTATGCAAAGTGCTCTGCTGACACCCACCAAGCTTCCTGGTGCCGCTTTGCTAAGTCGTGCCACCCTGCTCCAGCCACCCTCCCTGCACATGCAGGGATTTCCGTGAGGGAAAGCCAGGCGGTGCAGAGAAGGGCTCTGCTGCTGCCCATCCACCAGCTCCTCTCTTCCACGCACCTCTGTGAGGTCACGGGCATGGAAAAAACACATCCCAGCTCATGGTGCCGCTCCTTACAGGGGCTGTAAGCGTTACAACGGGAAGCACTTCGTTCCCTTACACAAAGCAGGAGCTTTTGTCGGAGCTTTGTTCCTTGGTAAGCTGCATCCACTTGGTGTAGGCTTTGCAGATCCAGACTGTGGTCTGACACCACGTCACCCCTCAGCACCAGGACTGGCCTCTGGGGGCAAAAGCTGGGGGCTCTGCGGAGTCAGCTTCACCTGGCGGTTTGCTTCGAGAAAGTGGGGTTTGTTGCATTAGGACTAAGGGACACCAAAGAACAGCGGCATCTTTGGTTTTGTCTAAGTTTTCCCCTTATGTTATGTGCAAGAAACAGGAGAAAAGCATCTGGCTGTGCAAAGCCAGGTAGCCTCATGTTAGGTAGGACAGCTTTGCAGGCTGATCTGCAGCAAGCAGTGTCAGCCTTCAGCTTGGTGACATGGGCCGGCGCGTACCTTTTCCTCTGTGTTTGTAGAGCTCCTAGCACAGTGCAGTATGCTTTCAGAAACCATCACAGCACAAGAAATGGGTAAAATAGTATTTTACTTCCTTCTTCTCCTGGAGAGTTTGGTCTATTTTTATAAGGTGAGGCACGTAGATACATCTTCAGCTCTCTGTAACACTGCTGCTAGATTAGTACATAGCAAAAGGTTTGTAACTTGGTCTTTTTCCCCCGTTTCAGGTATTTGTTTACAGACATCAAATCTGTCACTGCAGATTAGCAGGCTGCAGCCAAATGACTTTATGATTACCATTGGAGCTCAGTTGTTCTGGGGGTAAAAGGTGGGTGTTGCACTATTGTATTTGCTTTTGGATAACCTTTAAATAAATGAGTAGTTGTAGAGAGCAGATTTGTTTCACGGGAGTTTCAAGAACAACATGTTACAAGTTGCTCAGGTATTCGATGTGTGGGAAAAATAGGACGCCTTGCAATGCTGTGGGTGGCAGGAGCAGGAGATGCCCTGGTGTCCTGGCCTGTAAAAGGGGAAGTGCTGCCCTGGAGCTGGGAAGCATCCCCTTGGCAGCAAGGGGTGGGGGGAGCCGGTGCTCATCTGGCTTTATTGGTTCTTTTGGATGGGCACCATCAGTCTCTTTGTCAGCCTTCCGTAGAGGGTGACAAATGGCCACAGGGAAGGTTGTTGCCATAACTTTGTCACGAGGTACTCTGTTGTGAGTCTTCGTCATAAAACTATATGGCCACTTTGTCACAGGGCTCTTTGGCAGTGCTCTTCTGCACTCCTTTGCAAGCTGGTGGCAGGGAGATTGTGAAGCTGTGTGCAGGAGGTGAACAGCAAAGACTCGTTTGCCGTTTCCACTAGTGCAGGAACTAGAGAGCATCAAATGCAGCTGATGCTGTCCATGCGGTTAAAATGTGGAACTCCTTGTACAGGGCTCTTTGATGCTAACACTTCACGCATGACCCCTAAAAAGTGCTCATGTTGTAGGCTTCTGGAAGGGAGGAAGATCTGTTGAGGCAAACAAGCTTTCCCCGTACTTTTGTTTTCTCCTGGGCTGTGGTAAGACATTGGGTTCTGAGCTGGAATGACCTTTGGTCTGACATGGTATGATAATTGTTGTGTTGGGATGCATTGTAATGATCCAAAACATAACATTTTGGGAAAAAAAATGTTTTTGTTTGGTATGATTGACACAGACTTGGAAATCATGTGAGGGCTTTGCAGCGGCATAGCCACGCGCAGTGCAGTTCTTTCAGTCACAAAAAGGAGGTGATGTCTGCCAGCAGGCAGGGAAATACAACATGAAACCAACCCCATCACTTAGATCACCAGCTGACCTTTTAAATAAGCAGAGGACAAAATATAGCTGCTTTTTATCTCCCCAGAACAACAACAAAAGCTCTAAGCAAAGTACCCTCCTTTGTATCAATACAATTTTAATTAGTAGTTGTCGCAAAAGCCTTATGTTGGAAATGAGAAGAGGGTTTCTATCCACCAGACCAGTGAGCCCAAACAGGGACAAGATGTTCAGGGGTGCAGGGGGAATGATGTGATGTGGAGACTTGTGAGAGCAGCGGAAAGGATTTGTGTTCATGCACCAGCCATGAAAAACCTGAAAATCCGCTCCCACCATAAAAATATGCCAAAGCATATTTTAAGAGTTACTATATTAGATAACTAGAATTGAAGGAGAAGTTCTTTTTACATGGAAAAGCAAAGGTAGGATTTGGAATTTGATGTCGGGAATTGTTAAGGAAAATGCCACCCAGACACGGCTGCTTTGTCAGCAACATCTACACATCTATTTTGTTTTTGGGAGGGCCTGCAGAGATGCTTACGATACAATTATATATTATGGAGCTATTGTTGCAGACAGAATGTGAGAGGGGGAAACGTTTGGCAGGAGGCACAGAAATAAAAATAAAAAAATAAAAAAGAATTAAAACCATCGGGACAGCCAAGCTGAATAATACCAGCTGAGGACCTGACTCATTTTGTGATGTCTGTGGCACATCAGATGCATGCACAAGTATTGTGCTTTCAGCCCTGTGGGAGTAGCTGAAAGAAAGAAAAAAGACATTTCTAGAACAATACTGGCATAAGGCATGTATTTTAATACTAACCCCCCTGATGTGTTAAGGTTTTAGATTAATTGTGTGGGCGTTTGGTGTTTGAAGGAGAAAGGAGAGAGACTGCAATGAATCACCTCTTCTTCCCCTCCTGGCATTTGCACCGTGGGCAAGGCTCGAGGTACATCAAAGCCTTTTCTTGCCGAGCCACAGAGACATGCATTAACCTTTTACTGTCTTTTAACGTCACACAGGACCATTTTGCTTCACTTGGTGTAACCCAGTCCTGCAAATGCTGCCCGGCAGTGGGTGCCCTGACTGCGCGACCCTCTCTGCTCCTACAGGATGCCCAAGATGTCCCTCTTCCCCTCTCCACCCCCTTCCTGTTGATTCCGATGTTCTTTTTCTCCAGTCTTTTGGGGTTTCTGCCCTGTGCAAGGGTAAAAGAGCAGCCCACTTTACTGCCGACTGTGCAAGAGTTAAGCTTGCATTGTCTGCATTTCTCTGTTGGGTGGTGGGACACAGGTGCATGTTTTTTTATTATTTTTTATTTTTTTTTTATTTTTCCAAGTGATGTCTCCTTGGGGGTGTAATCTGGAGCTGAAATTATGGGCAAGAAGAAAGTCAAGGGAAGGTTTCCATTAAGTCTAATAAGGCTAAAGCCTTAGCTGGTGAGGCAAGCACATAGATGATGTATTCCATTTCTACTCTACATGATTAATATGGGGAACCAAATATCTGTATCAAATTCAGCGTCTGTTGCAGTTATGCCAAGTTTCAGGGCTCAGACAGCTGGCAACCAGTAAGGAATTTCTTTGGAAACACAAACCCTTTGCAAACAGCCCTAATTCTTTTACTACCTTTTTCCTTTTCTTAGCTATTTTTACCCCTCCTTTTCATTCCTATTATGTTTGCAATGGATTTTTCACAGTCATTTTGAGACACTTTGGTTTGTACCGCAGAGAAGATAAAGCCTGGCTCGGCTGAGCCAGCAGGTCCCGCCGAGGAGCTGCCGGGGCTCCCGCTGCACCTCGCTGCCTGTGCTCTTCAAAGGGAAGCTCTGATGCAACATTTCTGTGGCCAGAAAGCAGAACGAGTCCCATGGGAACAGCTTTGTTTCCTTTGATGTTTGGTGGATTTGGCTGTGCAGCACCACTTGATTCACCAGCCTGGCAGAGGGCCGGGCTGCCTGCAAAGCAGGTCAAGGCTGTCAGAATTTCTCTGTGGAACAAACCCATTTTCGGATGCCGTTTCATAACAGCAGCCGAGCATTTCCCTGGGCCCACAGAGAGGCTGGGCAAGGGGGTGAAACCCTGGCTCAGCACTTTCTGGTCCCTGGTCCCATCGTGGCTCCTGCACCCACCGCAGCCAAGTCCGAATCCTTGCTGTGGTGGCAGGAGTGGAAAAGCACCCACACTGCGCTCTCTCTTGCTGCTGGAATAACTTAGTTTGGCTGCGCATAGTGTCCAGACATTGTGCCCGTGGTATGCGTAGATAGATGTACATTCATATATTTATATGTATATACATGTAGATCTTATTTTGGAAGCCTGAATAATAGTTCTGTATGGAAAATCTCTGAACCCATGCCAGGCTTTTACATCTTTAAAACGCCCTGATATTTCCTAAATCTGCCTTGGCTGCGCGCTCCCACCTCTCCAAACAATTCTGGTGATGAAAACCGATCAAACGCCGAGCTGCGGATTCTGCTGAGCTTAGGTGGAAAGCAGTTGTGCTTGCTTAATTCTGCGGAATGGATCATTGCCATAGGGCTTGTTTGGGCTGAAGTAACCCAGATATGCAACATCGGTTGTTAGGAGAGGGGATTTAGGGCTCACGTGAATGTTGCATTAACAGCAGTGCTTGGCGCTCAGCAGGGACGGATGCAGTGGTGCCTGGGTCTGTAGGAGCTTGGCCAGCTCATGGAGAGGCTGCTGTCTGTAGGGTGAGGCTGCTGTCTGTGGGGTGAGGCTGCTGAAGGGGCAGCCTTGGTGCCTCAGCTGAGCTCAGGTGTCCCCCATGACCGGCTGCCCAGGTGTAATTCTGCAGTGACAGCTCTTGTTCCCGCTCCCCTCCCCGCCAGACGCGGTTAATTGGGCTGAGTTTGAGGCTCCTCTAGGAGCGAAACGTAAGTGTGCTGTACATGGAAAATAATCGTAAAAAGGGTTAATTATCTTTAACACTGGGGGCTGTCGGAGTTGAATGAAAGGAGATAGCAGCTCAGTGTGCCTGCCTGCCTGCGTGGGAGGAAGGTGTGGAGGCTGTTTGTTTACAGCTCTTCCCTCCCAGAGAGCTGGTACGAGCCGGTGCTCCCTGACCCTGTTCAGAAATCAGTGAGAATCCTCCTCGGTTTTGATTTTTTTGTTGTTGTTTTTTTCACTTAACCTTTAAACTTTACCTGTTGGGCAAGCCGGTAATCAGCAAACCAAAATGGTTTGGACGTGTCAGAATTAATGCCAAAACCCTTAACCTCGCTTTGATAGACATTTCGCTGGAGCACTGGCTGGTTTTGGTGCTGGCACGTTTGTAGCATGAGGTCCCCGCTTGCTGTGCTTGTCTGAGACACCCCTGGCTTGCTGCAGCATCCCCGGGCAGCCCCCACTGATGATTTGCACAAGTATTTTTTGCCCTGTCACTTCTGGCTTGCGTGTGTTCTGCTCAGGGTGGCAGGAAGGGGAGAAATAAGCTGTGATCCTGCTGTGTTTTTTTTCTCTTTCTTTTTTTTTTTTTTCTTTCCATTTTGCCTGGCAGTGCTGCTGGCCCTCCCTTTCCAAAGGTGGTTTGTCTGGGGCTCCGCCATGGTGTCTGTGTTTTTTCCCCAAAAGCATCACTGAAATGCCTTCACAGGACTCTCTGTGACCAGGAGGTTGCAGAAACACCTAAACAAGCACCGTACTTATAATTAGGAGCAGGGCCTGTGACTGCACAGCAGCTCTAACCGCCTAGAGCCAGCTGTGAGCAGACTTTAAGTCCTCGGCGATTGGCTTGGCATCGTAATGCTGGATTGAAAGATTTGCTGGGTGGAGGGACTTAAGCAAGCTGCAGAAATCCGTGACTCGAGCCTTTGTTCTGAGATGGGTAATTCCCTTTGAATGAAGTTCTAGTGCTGGATTGCCGTTTCGGAGAGCTGGGCTTGGCCTGAATTCCTCCAAGCATCCATGTTGCCGGAGTGGATGTGGAACAAAACCTCAGACTCGCTCTCCGCTGGGTCTCCCTAGGGTGCACGAGCCAGAAGGGACATGGTGGGGGGGTTGGGTACCTCGGGGACAGTGAGCACCAAACAGACGATGACTTCTTGCTAAGAAAAATATGCCAATATTTCTAGGCACGTAGCTGTTACGCCAGGTTGCCTCTTGCTGTGCAGTGCGCTGAGCTCCTCGTCTCAAGAGACGGGAACGGGAGTGAGGATGGGCAGAGAGGAGCAGGCTGCAAGGAAAGGAGGGCGATGCAGCTCAGCGGGGAGCCCAGGAAAGAGCTGCGGCCAGCACGTGGCTGCAATTGGAAAGGTGTGCTGCTAAAGAGAAATTTGTGCCCTCTTTCCTGGTAATATATCCAATTTTCACCTGTTTTTAAGCTGCAAGCTTTACGGCATACATTTTCAGGGCAAAGGACTGTGCTTACAGCTTCCGTGCTGTGAAACTCCAAAAACTTCAAGATTAAAAATGTTACTCCGGAGGAAGAAAAGCAAAAAAAAAGATGAAAGAAAAAAAGGAGGTGTCAGAAACAACTGTATCTGTGGAATTAAGTGTTTAAATGAAGACCAGCTCATGTTAGCTCACGCAGGGGGAAGCCAAATGAGGAGTGCTACCAGCTTTAATAACTTGCTGAGGTTATGTAACAGAGTTGTGGGTGCAGTCGTTTCTTTGCAGAGAGCGCATTAAAAATGGGTATTTTGGCTTGCACCACAGTGCTTCATAATAACAGTGTTAAGCTGCGTGCCAGCAATTCAACGGGCTGCTCCTTTCTCTGGATCACGTATCTGTTATCTCTCCAGACAATGAGTATCTGATACAAAATAAAAGTGATGGATGCCAAGTGAACCAGCGAGTGGGGAGAAGATACTGTGCTTCATTGACTAACCAAATTACTTTGGGGGTATTTAAATGCATCTCTAGCTTTTTATTCTGCATGGGCTATTATAGATGAATTCTGTGATGACTCAGCCTTGGGAAAATTAACCTGTTCTGTTCCTCGTGGGATGCTGGTGGTGGCAGGCGTGTGATGCTGTGGCAAGGGACTGTAATGCGGTGTCCAGGATGTAAAGGTGCTGGGTCTGGACACACAGAGAAATTATTTCAACATTTATCTGCATTTCACTTAGTTTCAGAAAAGGAGCATAGCTGTTGGTATTTACAAACTGTGCTAAAACTGGCTGTTGATTAGAAATACGGGGCTGTGTAGCTTTAGGCAGCAGAGTGCCTACTGTAATGCATTCGCTTGACTTCATCCTCCATTTCACTGCTGGGCTTTCCCTTCCACCATGACAGAAACTGAGGTGGATTGACAAGTTTGCCACAAAAACAGCAAAACAGCTGTTAACTGAAGCGGGGAAAATCCTTCAACAAGTTATCTGGAAATAAGTAAATGAAACCCTGGATTGGCTTTGCTGGTGTTTGCACTCATCTTGAATTTGTTCTGAGGGATTGTAACAGATCGGTGTGTTCACATAGGCAGGGAATCAGAGGTCGATGGCAGAGAGCGTTTAGGAAGACGTTTTTGGCTTTAAAGCATAAATATGCACACTGGAAACTTTTTCAGTAAGAGGGGCCAAACTAACAAGCTACCATCTATATATCTTGTCCAAATTAACAAACAAAACCCACGTTTCCAGTATCAGATACCAAATTCCTTCTGAACAGCTCCAACTGTCATGAAAAATATTCAGACAGATGGTAAGTCAGTTTGGAAAATCTGATGCTGCTTTTGGACAATTCATAACCAGAAGAGACCTTATTCTATCCGCTCAATCAGCTCGACTTCTATTTCAAGCTTAGAGAAAATAGAAGCGCTCTGGTTACCAGGAAAATGCCGTAATCCACTAGTGTATAAGAATATGTGAAAAAAAAATGTATTTTAAAGGAAATGTTTTTATTAGGTTATGAGGTGCACAGGCCAGGGCAGTACAGGGGCTCCCCTGGGGCACTCGGGGGTCTTTCTGATGGGTGTTTGTGGCTGGATTTTGCTGCATACAGGCAGTTGTTGTGCAAAGACTCGGACCTGGGGTGCTTGCTGTCACCTGGGGTGGGTTTCTGACCATGAATACATCATGATGTTCTGCTAAAACCCATAAACTAGTTAACCTGGAAGTTGCTGTGTCTTTCTCTGCAGCTGTTGAATGAAGATAACAGCAAAATAAAGTTGAACTTAAAGACAGCTGGGATGCTGAGGAGCTGAAAGCTATCAACATAGGAATTATTTTCTCAGATAAGCATATATAAGCTGGCAAGTAAAGCCTTCACATTGAATATGTGCTGGCAGTGAGGGGTAGTCAAATAATTATTGAAATCCATGGAGTGGGAGAATTTATAGGAAAACAGGAATATTGGTTGGGAGACTACAGGGGGCAATCGGAGCCTTCCCTGCCTGTGGCCATCCCCTGCCACTGGCCGCTGCCACTAGCCCAAATTGCTGCCTGTTGGGCTGTGAAGCGTTAGGCACTCCACTTAATTAACACTTTAAAATTGATCTTGATGGTGTGGGAGCTCCTGGAGAAAATGAAATGAACTCACAACTCATGTTAACAAAGCCACTGTTTGCAAGGGGGTGGAAACCAACAAAGTTGCCCAGGAATTGTCAAAATACCTCCTTGGCATGGGCGGTAGAGCCAGAGGGTGGCAGGCTGAGCATGGAGAGCAGCTGGCTCTGGAGGGTGCTGGCCCCACATCACCAGCCACTGGATGACATCGGAAAGGGTTTTAATGTGCTAGGAGAAGGAGGACTTCTGTGTGCAGTTATTGCTTGGTGAGCAGCATGAGAAAAAAGCCTTTCAGAACTTGAATGTTAAGAAGAATGGAATAGATTTTCTGTGGACCATGTAGAGTGTCCATCACTGGAGGCATGTGGGGACATCTGGCTAGAAGTATGGACATAGTGTTGGGTCTGCGTTGGGAAGAAATAATTTCTTGAATTTCTTTCCAACCCTATTTCTGATGATTACTGCTACTCTTGCCAAAGATACCCAGGAAAAGCAAAGCTCCAGATTATTTTTACACTAACAGCTAGTCCCTCTTCTTTCTTGGGGAAATAATGATTTGTTAAGTAGTTCTGTGTGTAAAAAAAAATTCCACGCAGGCCCATACGAGCTCTAGAATTAGGGAGTGCAGTGGGTTGGCGTTGCCGGGCAGGCAGGGTTGCGTGCTGCCACGCCGTATCGGGAACATCTCTCACATGGGACCAGGGAGCCCTCCTGCCTCCCAGCAGCGTGAATGAGCAGCTCCTTGCTCAAGTCTCAACTTGGGTTCCTGCTCGTGTTTCACAACACGCCATATCTCGGTGTCATTCGGCAAGGTTCCTGCCCTGCTCGCGTTTCTCAGAGTATGGAATTTGCTGAGCCCACTGGGGTGCTTGATATGTACCGTAACCCTCAGGGGCAATTCAGGATGCTTTTTTTTTATTCATTCACTTATTTATTTATTGAGGGAAATATTTCTCTGGCACCATGTGTCAGTTTAAAACCAGGGCTGCAGCTATCCTGGAAGGAGTTGGCAGAAGGTGCCCGGTGCCGTGGCAAGGGAAAGCTTTAGTAGGGTGGGGGAAGGTGCTGCTTCATCCACACCACAGCAACAATCGGCCCAAATCCCCCGGCCCCATAGAGCCCCCATGGCCATTCATCACCCCGAAGGCAGCGGGGAAGTCAGCTCCCTGTGTACAAGCTACTGGCATGGGGCTGCGAAGGGACCCCGCGTCGTGCTCAACATATCAGCCGAGTCACTCTCGCCGCGTGCATCACGTGCAGCCCTGGTGAAAAAAATCAGAAATACAGAAAATCCTTGCCGTAACCATGGGAACACGGTTTTGCTTAAGCAGTGTTCGCTTGTGAGGCTTCGGTTCATAACGAGCCGGGGTGATCGGGGCGGGTGCGTGGGGGAGAGAGTGAGAGCGTTCGGCTTCGCTTTCCTCTGCCCCCGCTCTAATCAGATGCAAGAAAATTGTGTAAATGAAAGTCTGTAATTTCCCTTCACCTCCACGCCTTTTCTCAGGCGTTCTCTCAGTGGATGTCACTCCTGCATTAAGCACAGCACCGCGGGTCTTGTTTTCGACATCACGTTTTTTAGATAGGCAGATTGGTGAGATGCTCTGCTCCCTGGGAGACCAAGGCAGCACCAGGAAAGCCCCCAGGAGGCAGGGTCATGGGGGCCTCAGCTTCCCCAGGGCCCTGGGAAGAGCACCAAGAGCAAGGTGCTCACCGCTGCTGTCAGGCAGCTCCCCGTGGCCACCTCCACGGCTGCTAAAGTCATTTTTAGTTGTGTTGGTGGTAGAGTGTGGGCCCTGAATGGCAATTTTGGTGCCTGCCTTCTTGTGTCCTGTACCTCAGACAATGGTGACCACAGAGTTGTGTCAGAAATACAGCCACCACAATACTTTCCCACAAATTAGTGAATCTCTCTCGAAGCTCCAAAGTGAGACCAAATGACAGAGGTGCCATCCAACAGGTTCCCCCAACACGCGTCCTTGGGAGCTTCGGCAGGTCGCAGCTGTAACCTCTGTGTGCTCAGTTACACAGAGGACAAAAGGCACCTTATCCCAGGTACTGCCCCTGTTTTCTCCCAGTTTTTCCCATAAAAAGTCACCCTAAGATGGAGCTCAGCTGCACGTGGACGTGTCTGAAATTTTCGCTCCCCTTCTGCACAACACCCCACTGCAACTCTAGGATTCAAACTGCTTCCAGCATTTTGTCCCTAGTCAAAGGCCACGTTTAGGGACATGCTCAATTACAATTGAACCAACACGCTCCGGTGCCACCCCAAGGGGAGGTTTCCCTAAGCCAGCTCTCACTGCCCTGGGTTTAGTGGGAGCTGCAGGAGAAACGTTTTTTCCAAAATGTTAACGCAATGAAACATTCCTCCCCCTCATGCCTTTCACTCCCTTCCTTTTGTGTGAAGAGATATTTTTAAATTTTCAGTCATCTACACGCATGACTTAAGGCTGAACCAAAACGACTTGAGCTGGCAGATCCATTCCCAGAGCCAGGCGAGCTTTGGGCAACCACCCACCCCGTGCACCGGGACTGGCGCTGTGCTCAGAAGCGAGCATTTGAGGTATCAAATGGCAGAGGATACTGGATCGATGTCTTGCTTTCATCCCCTCCACAACAATTGCTATTTTCTCCCTATTTCCTCTATTTCAGTTTTTGTCTGTTCTGTATTATTGTTTTCTGCAAACAGTGAAAAAAATCCATCTAAAGCAAGGAGTGTGCACCAGCTATTGCCTGCCCCCCCAGGAGAACCCATTTGGGAGCACTGTAATGTATATCGAGAGAAATTGCTATAGCTATTAAGCAGCGAACGGAGACAAAACCGAACTTGCCTCCCTGTTTAGCTGCTCAACATGGCAGCGTCGTAACTGCAAAAACAAATGTGTTGGCGTGAAGAGAGGACAGGGTTTAGGAAGGAGGATGCATTGTTTTCCACACGCTGGGTTGCTCCGTTTGCCACGATGTTCTGTTAGGGTGCCGTAGGCAGGGGGAGGCAGCGTGTTTTCACCAGCGGATGAGCAAGTCAGGCGTGAATCTGTAGCACACCTCTATGAGGAGCACGGAGCCACCCCCAAAGCTCACCTCTCTGCCACCGCGCCATGGGGGCAGTTAACCGGCCGAGCCATTAGCGCAGTCTGCTGATCCCCTGGCGAAGGCTGAGTCTGGGCAGCATTCCCGGGCACTAAACTTCATCACCTAATCTAGGGTTTGTGAGCCGCTCAGGCAATTCTCCCCAGCTTCTCACTTACACAACCCTGCCCTCCATAAATAACATTTATGGAGAAAGCCTCATCTTGCTTGCTTTGGGGAATATTGTTTTGCTTTCACAGCTACACCCAGCATGGGACTGGGACCAAAACCTCCGAGCCACAGATTTCCCATCCTCCGGGAGGGTTGAACATGCATCCGGCTGGGGGAGCCTGGGCATCCCACCCGTCCTCCAGGCCTGTCCCAGTGTGAAGTGGGCAGCCCCGGGATGTGTGGGTGCTGGGCACGCAGCTCCCTGCCCTTCGTGGGTGCCTGCTGGGGGGCACAGAGTGCTGCCCACTGCTCTCCTCTGCAGTGCTGGCGCTGAGCCCAAGCGGAGCATCCAGAAGGCAATTAGGGACCGAGAAAAACCCAAGGAAGTGCTCCTGTGGGACTTCAGGGTGTGGAGCATTGACCTCCGGGGAGCTGGTGGCATTCAGGTGCTCCAGCTCTGTAAGGAAATAAAGGGAAGGAAATGTGACGCATGGTAATAATACTTCTTTTGCTTTCATCCAAGGATCTCGAGGAGAGTACGTGTGTTATTTTTACCTTACTTTTGTTTTTGTGCCTGGCAGTGACAGCAGCAGAGTGCAGTTTAGCTCAGCTCCCCCCACCCTCCACCAGTGGCAGTCTCTGTTCGCACAAGTCTTTCGGGAGCAATGAAAATGTGAGCAAATTGAGCTGAGTGTGAAAGGAAGCTTCCAAGATGTGGTTTAGTTGTTTAGTAAGCTCTTCACTAGTACCGGTAGTGTCCTCACAGGACAACAAGCTGGACACCTCCAGTGGGTGTGTCTGAACCTCTGGGGGCAAGTCTCACTGTAACACCCTCCTGAAGGGGATGGAAGAGTGAAGAAGAAGGGGATGGAGAGTGCATGAATCCATGTGCCCTGGAGAGCCGTAGCCCTCTCCTCTCCTTCCTTCCCATCTACAAGACAGAGGAGGGAAGAGACAGTGAAAGGCTTGGTTTGCATTCAGACTGGTTGTCACGCTCCGGGACGGTGCTTTCCAACCTTTGTGAGCAGGCCTGAATCTGCCTGACATCCCTGCTTCGGTGTCCTGCGCCCTGCTGCTCACAGAGAGCATCGCTGCAACACGTGCTGGATTCTGCCAATGAAAAAATCGCTGCACGCATCCTCCGGAGGTGTAGACCCTGAAGGCAGCGGGAGGAACGGCTGGCTGCAGAGCTGGCCCTTGCTCTAGCTGCAGAAGAGCACGTGCAGCGCGAATTATGCAGTCTGAATCTTAATCGAGCCTTGTTTGCATTGCTTTGCCGTTCTGGCTCAGCCTCTGGGCTGGATTTTCATCTTGCTTTCAGGGCTGAAATCAGGTGGTGGGCATCCCGTTGCACTGTGTTTGTGAGCTGGGGCTCTTGCAGCCCGTGAGTACTGGTGACAGGGAGGCAGGTGGTCGCCTGGTGTCTGCAGCGAGGGGACATCCCAAATGGCACACCATGTAGAAAATGGGGCTGGCCCACTCGTGCTTTCCAAGATGGAGCTTTTTCCATCTCTGAGGAGCTAAGGCAGTCATGTTGCTGCTTGTGAAAAGAGCTGTGCTCTTGTGAAATTCACTGATGTGGCAAGAGATTGCCCCTGCAGCCACAAATCCTGTGAGGAAGGTGGGAAAGCTGGAGCTCAAAGTGAGTTTGTAAAAAAAAATAAAAAAATTGCAGCTGACATCCTTTTCCTCCGGCAATAATCTGTGGTGTTTTATCCCGTCTTCTTATCCACCTCCGGGATTAAGTTGTTCACAAGGACTCTGAGGACCCATCGTGGCTCCTGCAGGCTGTGGTCTCCTGGTGCCCAGGAGCTGGGGCAGGCTGGGCAGGGGTCATGCCAGCTCCTTTCTAAACCTCTTTCTACTGCAGTTGGGCACAAAACTGTGTGTCAACATGATGATGCCTTTTCTGTAACATGTCATGAAGACGTAGGCTGATTTTTTTCCCCTTCTCTGGTTTTTAGCAGTAGGAGTTTATCTTATAAAACCAAACCAAGCCTGTTGGGTTCAAGGTGGATTCAGAAGATTCAGTGAGGGGGCTCACATCCTTTTTTTCTGTCTCGTTGAGTGATTTTGGCCAAGTTTCTTGGCCTTCTGCATCTTCATATCTTTGCTTGTAAAACAGAGGCAGAAGGACTGTGCTTAGCGGAGAGGAGCCTTTTTTCTTCAGTCTGCAATACACAGAGGGAAGGGCAGACAAGGAACAGCCAGCTCAGTTAGAGAGCAAAGCAAAGGAAAAGATACCAGCCTTGGTAACGATATGCAACAATTACTTGGAGTCACCAGCTGGCAGGATCCTAGACCAAACTTCCTTTTGTTCTGCAAATCAAACCAGAGCATCTTTTACAAATGTTGGTCAGGTGGGGTGTGGAGCTTCTTAAATGCCAAGGGTGTTGATGTGTCACCCCGAGGGGTCCAGCTGCAGGAGGTCTGGGAGACAAGAGTAATGGGCAAAAAAAAAAGGTTGTCGCTGGGCATGGCGGTACTGGGGAGGGCAGCTGGCTCTGGAAACAACTTGCACGGAGCAGTGGAGAGTGATCCTTTTCCAGGATTTCCACCAGAGTGGGGTGTTCTTCTGGAAGAGATGCTGCAGCCCAAGCAAGGTCCTGCTTGGGAGTGCCGTGGCTGTGAGATGAGGCAGTCAGGGCAGCTAATTGCTGAGGGCTGCTCTCCCTCCCTTATCCACAACCTTGGGGGCTGTCAGCTGTCCACCTCCAGAGCCATTTTACTAGGTGCCAATAAACCAATATGCATTTTCCAATTAATGGTGCAGGCAGCGTTATTTTGTTATTTTATTTTTCGTTGTCTGTGTGATGTAACAGTGCCCAGGTCATCGTGGTGCTTCTTAAGGGGCAGGAAGAAATGGATGGGACTTCTGTGGATGTCTCTGCTAGCAGCTTGCTTCCTTTTTAATAGCAGACATCAAGAGATCACAGAGATCTGACAGTAGAGACTGAACGAGTAGCACTGGGATAAATAAGGCACACAGTCTCTTGGATTTAAGAACTTCCCTTCGTTTTCGCTCAGCAAAGTCCAGCCTCTCTTTTTCAGTTTTCATGACAGATCTGACAAAGACAATCTCCCCTTTCAATACCGAGCTGTGAGCACTGCCAGACGCTCGCTTGTGTGAGAGCAGGCAGTTTGATCATACCAAACCAATTATCCCATCAAAGTGAGAGTTTGCCATGCAGAGCGTGTCCATCTTCCAAGATACTGATGAAATTGTTCTTCTTATTATTTTTTATATGCACATATGTATTTTTTAGCCCTACACCATCATTGGATTAGATTACTACCCCGCTAGGGAGTAAATGAGACGCTACGGTGAAGGTAGCATGCCTTCAGCTAAATAAAGGCTTAATTGTGTCCCAGGTAACTCGGCACACATCACAGAAGGTGAGTATGAGCAGTCTGGGAGATCGATGATGTTGATAGCTTTTGAAAATTATAAAATGTTATTAGAGCAGGGTGGTGGGTGAGAGACAACACAGCCCACAGTGGGTTTTGTCAGCCAGGCAGGCGCAGGCACCTTGGGTGGCTTCAGAGGCACTGAGGAGGAGATGGAGCCGGTCTGAATGCGATGTCTCTGAGTGTGGTTTGGTTCCTCCCCGGTTAGTGGAGAAGCGTGGAGCCACTGAAAGCCTCTTGCTGGCACCAGCTGCAGGGGGGCCTCTTGGGGGCTGCAGCAGCCCCAGGAGCATGCTGCCCAGCCCCGCCACCAGCAGGACCTTCAGCCTTCAGGAGGGAGAAGGGCACTGCAATAAAATAAAATAAAACCTAGGCTGCCTCGCCAGTCGTTTGAAAGTTTGAAAAGAGTAGCTGGTTTTTTAGAGCCTGTTGGAAAGTGTTCATCAATGGATTTTTTTTAAAGGTCGCGTGTTTCCTGAAAGGAAATTACTCCTCATTCTGCGAAGCACCAGTTCACAGTCACTGCATCAGTCCTAATCTGTGGCTCTTTGAAAGGCTCCAACTCTTCAGCTCTTCTGAGCGGCATCGCCCCCTTTCCTCACTGCACGTTGGTGCTTTCTTCCAGGCCTCTCCCATTCCTACGCCACTGCTGGCCTTCAAAAACCTTTTCTTCACCACGAGCTGCCTCTGCAGAGCTTCTCCCAGGGCTCCTGTATGAGCTCTCTCATCCTTTTATACCTAGTATATGCTGCCAATGCATTCAAGACATTTTAAATTTTTCTTTTGTGCTTCTTGCCAGCTCCTTGCTCCAAAGCCCTGTTTGCTGTCCCCTCTGCCTGCCCTGCCAGAACCCCCAGCACTCTCCCTCCCCAGTTTCTCCCTTTCAGGCTGCAAGACGTGAAGCGACACGTTAAATTTGGGCTGACAGGAGCCTGCGTGGGACTGGCATTTTTTGAAATGCCCATCTCAAAATATTATTTTACCAAGCGATATGGTCTTTTGCTTTGTTGTGGCTTTTCTTAATTGGTTTTTGACTCGCTGCTGTACAAATTCAGAAGTAAGGATTTACTAATCTCTGAGCTGATTTCCACACAAGCTATAGAGAGCACGGTGGAAATTATGCTGGAAATGAACATCATACAGAGTGATAAGTGGTAATTTGGAGGTATATTAACCTGCTTCCTTTAGGTAAAGAAATGTCTTGTACAATACCCGTCCTCGTTTTGGAGCTGACTTTTCTTCCTGTTGAGGCGTTTATCTCACGGCTTGATTACCTTCCCAGGCAAACACTTCACCTCTGCCCTTTCCAGATGCTCCGGTGGGCTGTGCTTCCACGCCGACTGGCAGCTTGCGGTGGCAGGAGGGCAGCTGGGAATAGGAGGTGTTCTGCCCACCCTAAATCACCAAGACGGTGACAACTTGTTGAAAAGCTCCTTGATGAAACCTATCTCTTTTCCCTTCGCTGAGAGATAACTCATCTAGCAAGGAGACATGGGACGGTGTAGCAGAAGGTCGTGCGGAAGCGCAGTCAGTGGTGTGCTGCGGAGGGGGTGGCACTGCTCCCCCCTTTTACCTGCCCCAGCCTTGGTGTTACGGGAGATATTTGGGTACAGATCGAAAGAGAGCTGAAACAGAGCCAGGTGCTGTTACTGCCTGTTAGTTCGTGGAGCCAGACCTCCTTCAGCCTTCCCTCGGCTTACCCTGGCCTGGGGTGAGCGCAGAACCTGGCTTATTTCCCTGGGCACGGGAATAAGCTGCACTGCTTTAAGACTGTGCTTCTGTACTGCTGTATGCAGGTAGGAAAGGGGGAAAAGAGCTGGGGATGAACTCGTGGGGCCACAGCCCCTTCCCAGAGCCGGCACAGCTTCCCTCCTCTTGCCTGGCCGGCTCTCGGGTCGCTGCCAAGGTCAGAGAGCGGCCTTGGGTCCTAATTTCTGCTGCAGTCGCTGCCTGACTGGGCACGATGTAGCGGCTGTCCTTGAAGGATGTGCTTACAAGAAGCATATGAAACGTGTCCGCACTCCTGGGATTGCCGTACATCTTAACCAGTGAGTCCCTGCTACAAATTGCAAGGAATGTGAACCGCCACAGACACATCTCAGTTTGGTCCCATCTGGCAGAGCCAAAAGCCACCGGTTCGTGCCCTGTGTCACCAGTGTCGCTCTGGGACAGCGGCAGAGAGCTTAGGGCAGCATCTTTCAGGGATGCAGATGGACGGGGCATGGCTCTGCGTGCACCCTTTTAACCGGCACCTTGAAGTCCCTGTTAATGGCCGTCCCTCACGCTTGCATCCCAGAGAGAGGTCACAGACCTTGTTAGCTTTTGTCGTTGGCTTGCATTTTCCTTTGTTGTCTGCCACAACCCATGTTCTCGTGTTCCTATCCCCCAGAGAAGCCCAGGACTCGGTGCACCCTCCTCTCCCCGCCAGGCTCGGGCTGCAGTGCTGGAGTGAGGCTCCAGCTCCTGCGGGAGCGAAATCAGAGGGAGGGGAGACGCGGCCCTACAAAGCTTTCTCTCTAAGGAGAGAGGTAGGGCAGCGGTGAACTGCTGGGCCTCATTAAAAGGAGCCCAGACAAAGCCACGGGAATGACAGAGACAGCTGCATTCCTGCCGATTATCCTCCCCTGGAGTTTTTGCTGTGAAATGAATTTCTCCGCGGGGTCTGGCGTTGAGCTCTCCGCAGGGACTGTGCGGGTCCCGCAGCGCGCCCAGCGCCTCCTGCACCCTGTTCCTCTGTAAGCACCTTTGGGAGGGGAAGTGCTCGGTGATGCCTTGTTTTGGAAGAGCTTTAGGAATATATGTACACGCTTACCTATGCAGCAATAGCTAACTCTAGATGTGCCCAGTGCTACGAGTGTCACCGCCTTGTTTCCCCCAGTTGTTTATCCCATTGTGAAGATGTGGTGTCACGGAGACAACCCCGCTGCGCAGGGGGAGCTCCTCTGCGCCAAAGCAGCAGCAGTGTGGGAAGCACCTTGTACCAGCGAGCACCGGCCACCAAAAGTGTCCACATGGGTGTGCTGGGGCCAGGCTATTGAATACTTCAGAGGCGAGAGCAGGGGTCTTGAATATGACTCCAAATTTTACTGAAGGCTGGCAAAGCAACAGAGGGTCAGATGTGATGTGTTTGCAGCAGCCTGTGTGGCAGAAAATACCCACTGTGGTTTCTCGTGCTTGTTTCTGTGCGTACAAGGGAGCTCGTTACCCAAACCGGGGCAGCGAGCCCTTTTCAGCAGAAGCAAACTCGCAATGCTGCTGGTGTCCCCTTGACCTGGCAGCTCATTACGGTGCGGGTACGGCAGAGCTGAATGCATCCACCACGCTGAGATTGGATCCTCCGCCCTCCCCGTGCCCCCTTGCGTCACCCGGGGTTGTTTAGGTTCATCCTTGATATTTTCACCCCACGAGCAGCAGCCCCTAACGAGAAGAGGGCCCCTTCCTCCTGCCAGCTCCCTGCTGGTCGGTCGCTTCCAAGTCGTAGGCTGAGGAGCAGCGAATTTTAATCCAACGAGACACCTCTCTAAACTGTAACAAACCAGTTTCCACCGCCTGATTTCTCAGGAGATGCCTCGGAGGTCCCGTGTCCAAACCCTGGCACTGCGGCGTGCTCGCTGTGGGTGGAGGAGAGCGCTCGGGGCGCGCGGTGCCGGCAGTAACCGGCTCCCCATCACGCCCCGGCTGCTTAGGCAGGGCACGGCAAGCCGCGGGAGAGAAATGCCAGCGTGGGGATTGCCAGAGGCGTGTCAGTGCCGGGTGCTGAGCGAGCAGCATGATTACAGCTTGCTGAACGGCCTGGTGAGCAGGGGGTTGTGGCTTGGAAAGGGGCTTTGGTGGTGGTGCTGAGTGAAAGCGTGTACACGGCGTGATCTGCTCGTGGGGCACGTCCGTGTGCCAGAGGTGGTGGTTCAGGCTTTAGGAGGAGTCCCTGACAGTGACAGTGTTTTGCAAACACAACCAGGATTAATGTTTTGGGTAAATAAACCCCAGACATGTTCAGCTATTGATTGAGAAGGACTGCAAGTGAAGGGATTGCTCCGGAGTTGAAAATGGAGGCAAAAGTTTGAGTCTGGTCTTATTTGTGCTAGCACAAATCAAGGGCAAACCCACAGAAGCTGGTGAAGGGATGTGTGTGTGATAGAGGTGTAAGTGAGCAGAGTCAGTCCCTGCTGCCTGTCAGAGGGCAGTGCACCATTACCAACAACTTTCCTTCATGTGTTTTTTGTTGTTGTTGTTGTTGTTGCTTATTCACCAATATCCTCTGCAAAAGACAAAGCTCCTGAGCATCTCGCACATCAAAGGGGGATGCAAAGATCAGGAGTGTAGTTAGGAGCTGACATGTTGGTGCAGGGGAACAGGGAGCTCTAGGAATTTTCCCTGGGGTGGAGATAAGGCAAGGGAGAAAATTCCTCTTCGCTCAGGTCACTTAACACCCTGTTGGCAGGCTGGGGGTGCAGAACGGCTGGGCTGGGGAGAGCAGAGAGCCGGGGGCTGCAGGGCCTGCACCCCCTGCCCGCTGGGCACACGGCATGGTGCTGAGTCCCGCTGAGCCTCGGGACCTTGAGCAACTCCAGTGAGCTGAGGGGTGCAGCAACTTGTTAGAAGAGGTAGTGAGGAACTCTGTCAGCATGTTGGAAAACTCAGTTTACCAACTCTGTTTTACCACTTTTGGAGAATTAAAAAAAAATCTTTTTTTTTTTTAAACATTTCTTACAATGCAACTCCGTACTCTCTGCACTCCATCACTCTGTAGCCACTGCTGGCCTGGAAGTCCAAGATCTTCCACAGCCACACAAGGCTCCTCAGACTGCCCAGCTGCCCCTTTTTGCCCCAGACCGTCCTTGAGCCGCTCCACTGCTGTGTGGCCAAAGCCGAGCTCCCGGCAGGCAGCTGCCGGCAGCCGCTCCGTGTATGCTGGGCTTCAAAACCAGCCAAAGCTCCCTCAGCATCACCATGCGGGCATTGCTGAGGAATTTTAAACTGCTCAAGTCCAACTGTGTGAAAAGCACCAGGGTTCTGGTGGGTTCTGCCCCAACCCAGCACATGGGGTTTTGCCAAACCGAAGTGTCCTCTTCCCCACCAGCCCAATGTGTGGCCCATATCCAGCACCGTCGGTGAGGCTGGCTGGTTTTTCTCAGCCTTTGGCTTTCTGTCCTGCAGCACCACCGAGGTGAGCAGGCACTGTAATTGCTTTCTCCCCCTTCTTTCCAATTAGCGGCCCCTCTCCTGGGCATCCTGAAATTGGCCCCTCGTGACACCTGTGTGCCTACCGGCATTAATATTTCCAAATTGGCACGGAGCGATGCTGCAGCTCGGCATGCAGCCACCTGGTGTGTTTGTAGCTAACAGGAGGGTACACGCAGGGGTACTGGGCTGGCCAGAGAGGGATGGCTGAGACAACTAATTACTTGGGGCTTTTAACCCAATTAAGAGCAGCTGGTGGGCTCAGAAGGCGGATCATTTGTAAATATCACCAAAAGGTGTTTTAATCGAAAATAATTTGGAACTTCTCGAGGTCTGACTAGAAAAGAGCTCCTGTGGCCCAACCCAGTGCACATGGCTGTGATGCATCTAGGTGGGAAATAGGATTTCTTGTAATCATCCCTTTCCCGTGCCTGGGCACACTTCGTCAGGACTCTCCTCATCCTTGGGAGCAGACGTGAAGCCGAGGTCCTGACCGCGTGTGGCCGTCAGAGACCTCCCGGCATTCCTCGTAGTGCTGCTCTGGCCACAGTCCAAGCCGGGTAATTACATTGCGTTTCCCCAGATTCCCCCTGTAGTTTCCACTGGATACCATTTTCTTTTTTCACATCCTGCCTGATTCCATACTGTAGCCCTGTAACTAATTAATTTAAGAGCTCTGCAAGTTTAAAATGCGGTGTAAGTGCTGCAAGTGCTATTATTGCTAGTGTCCCGGCGCGATGCTCTACAGCTGTCGTCGGCCAGCCCCAGCAGTGGCTGTTCTGGAGCAGGAGGATCCTGCTGAAGAGCTTCGAGGCTCATTGCAAGGACACTCTATGGACCTGCACCAAAATAATAGCCCTGGAAAAAGGAATAAGCAAGTAGATTGCTTTTATTAAACTTTTAAAAGTTTAATAGCTGCATAATCTTCTTCTCTTAATCTCTTTGAATGAAGCAGTTTAACTAATACATTCTTATGATGTTGATTTACTCCCATTTGTATTGCAGTTATCACACAGAGATTAGCATCTCCTTACGCTAAGAGCTGTATAAACGGTAGTAAGGCTTGGAGCTTACAATCCAAATAAATCAGGCTGGTGTGGAGATGAAAGTAACAGAACCAGGCACCCCAACCTGCCTCGGGACCCCAGCTGATCTGCTCAGGCTCCTGTACAGAGGCTCAAACAGCCAGCCTGTGACAGTGAAGGCCATTACAGCGATGGATTGCTTTGTCTTAAACAGCAAACTTTTCAGGCTAAGGAGCTCAGAAATGCAATAATGTTTTTAAAATTAAGACAAAGCGCAGGCTGGATGTCCCTTCGGTTCACAGTGGAGCGGGGTCCTTGCAGTGGCTGCTCTTTGGTCCCATCTGCCAGCAGCTCTGCCAGCAGGGTTTAATGGGAGATCAATCAAACAGCACCTGGCTGTTAGCAGGGAGCATCTCCAGGAACCAGGAGGAGCAACGTGGGCTTTCGTCTCTGCCCACGCAGCTTTTACAGCAACACGGCTCCAGCATCTATAGTGGAACTGCTCAGAGTTTGTGCTGATGAAAGCTCGAGAAAAATCAGACTGACTTTTTTGCTCTTTTATGACGTGGTCCTCCAGCTCCAGGGCATCCTTACCTAGAAGGTCAGGATGTGCATCAAAGCCCTCATGCTGCAATAACGGTGTGTGAGCGAGGCTCTGGCAGCCCCTCCACCTCTGGTGCCTGTGCACTATATTCCTTAGAGTTTTCCTTCATCTCCTTTTTTAGGGGGGGAGGTTTCTCTCCACACATGGGAGAGTGCACTTTGAAATGATCAATGGGAGAAGGTACTGATTTCAGCTGAGCTTTCTGTAGCCTAAATTTGGAGACATTCAGAAAGGAGGCGGTGAGTTGTGTTTGCTCTTGGTTGTGTCCAGGGGAGCACCTCGCACCCTGCTGACTCAAGGAAAAGAACATAACAGAGAAAACTAATTTCTGGTGAGGGATTTAGACAGCTTGGGATCTCCAAGGGTGTTATACATAATGCAGAGGGAGTGTGGATCAAAACATTATATATATATTTTAAACTCTGGCTGCCAGAGGAGATGGACAGCAGTTCAGTTTCCCCTTGAAGCAAAAGCCCAGACCCAAACGCACCCATGCTTTTTCTTGCTATTTTTCTCACTTTTCTGTGTGTTCCTATGTGACCAATGATGCCTCACTCTTGTGAAGCACCAGGTCAAGATTTTGAAGCCCGGTGGGAGCGAGGCACGAGTGCATACAGTGACTGAGCGAATTGTCCCGTGCTGTTTGTGATTACTGTATTTCGGTTTTTAGTATGAAGGAACATGCTCGCTTCAAGGGGTGCTGTTATTTTAAAGGGACAAAACCCAGGGCTGCGGAAATCACAGGGGTGCAGCATGCCGTCGGTGTCGCTGCTCTGCTTGCGGCAGGCTTTGTGAACCCCATTTCGCTCAGGAGGACGAACTGGATGCGAGCGGTTGACGTCACTTAGGGGAGACAGTCTGGCAAATAAGAAAGCATGAGAGTCTCCTGTGGGTTGTTAAATACTGAATAAAATATGAATAGTGCTGTGTTATTACTAAAGTGAGCTATTTTTACTGATTCCACTTATAACCTGCCAGCCCTCTGACGTAACAGCAACAGCTCTCAAAAGACATGAATAATAAAGAAAACAGTTTAAATGTTGCCCTATATATTAGCATATATTCTGGCATGGGTCTCAGGTGTCTCTAATGAAGAAAAATGATTACACAAAGAGCTAACAAGAAAATCATGGGTTTCCCCCTCCCACCTGAAAAGTATTGATTTAATTTAGTGTGATGAAGCAGAAAAAAAAAACACAAAACATGTTTGATTAAAATCTTCTGTGCTGTTTTTGGACAGACACAGGGAGCTGTACTCCTACTAGATGAGGAAAAGGAAATATTTTTCAGTTTAATAGTCACTGAAAAAATACTTAACAAGCTGCATTTTTTCTGTTTTAATAGTCCAGAATAATTTGCACCCAAGAACTTTGAAAGTCTGGCTGAGATTAGCATCCCTGGTTAACAGATGTTCATTTTTAACAAATCTTGGACTACCGAGAAAGAGCAACGGACCGCAGCAAACACTGGAATACAATGTTGTAGCTCAGATAGAGAGCTGAAAGGGGAGGAGGTCTTTTTGGCCAAAATCCAGCTTCCAGCTGAGGAGGTTCATCTCCGACCAGGCTGGTCCAACAGTTGGAAGTCCGGCATCTCCTAGCCGGGCTTTGCCAAAGCCTAACCGTACCGAGGGTTAGATCGGCTCGGTGCTTTGGGTGTTTCCGAGGTAGCTGCCACCGCTTCTACCTCCTAGGCAGGGCTCAGGGTGGCAGCCGGGAGCCTGGTCTGCTCACCTAGGCTGGGAGCATCTGGGGCGAGGAACAAGCTGTGATGTTCAGGCTGGGGCCACCTGCTATCATTTTGTGGTGGCAGGGTTTGAGAAGTTCAAGGATGGCCGTGAACACGTTGGCGTTCTGGAGCTGCACGAGGAAGGGGAGCAGCACACAGCAGTGCGGTTACCCCATACCAAGGGGTTTCAGATCTCCCTCCCCACAGGAGTGGCCCGACCCCACAGCCAGGCTGCGATGCTCCCTGCTGCTCCTGCTAGAGCTGCCTCGCCGGATCAAGCTGGTGGCAAGGTCTGCAGCAAGCCCTGAGCAGGCGAGGCTGTGCTGCAGGGTGCTTCGGGGTTGCTCACTGTGAGCGGGGGAAGCCAGAGGTCTCGTTTCTGCTCCTGGAAAGGGCAGTGTTAGATGCCATTTCTGCTCTTAGGCCTTTTTATGTCTTTTATATTTGAGGCTCACTGAAAAAAATATAGAAGTCATTCTGGAAGCAAGGATCAGGACCCAGGAGTGGACTTCAGTGAGCTACAGAAATTGTACAATGTTTTGTTCGAGGCCCAGAACACGTGTCGGTCCCTTTACTGGCACGGCTGCTCCTTTGCTCTGTGGCAGTCCTTCTCCTCTGCTGCAGCATCACAGCAGAGTGCTGCCTTGGTAAGCACCACCGTGCCCTTCAGGGAGAGAAGGATGCTGGGTTAGCAAGTTCCCAAGCCCCGAACCAGGAAAGCAGAGGTTAAGTGGGCCAGGAAGCAGCTTGGGGATGTGTTAGTGCTTGGTAGCATCCTTAAGGAAAAGGAAATCTGCCGCCACCGACAGATAAAGAACCAGGCTGGCATGCAGCGGGAGGAATAGCTCTCTGCTAGAGATACTCCCTCGTGCTTTGGAAAAAAAAAAAAAAAAAAGATTCGTTGCTGCCCTCCTGGCTAGGTTGGCTCACCGGAGAGCTGCAGGTGTCACAGCTCCTTGTGGAAGCCCGGCTTCTTTCCCCCGTTATTGAGGGTGAACTGGTGATTTATGCACAGACTTGTATTTTTCCAGGGCTTTGACCAAGACCTTGTCTTCATCCAGCAAAATTAGGGTGGCTGATTTCCAAACCAGACACTCACGAGTATAATCCTAATTTATGTGAGAACTTGCACAACCTCGGCTCCCTCCTGCCATCGCACTTGTAGTGCCGTCAGTGGCGGGAGGTGCGTAGCGGACAGACCTCCAGACAAACAGCGCCATCAGTCAGCTCAGTAATCCTTCTCCAGGCAGATGTTGAAGGATTTACCAGGACCTTATGATACATACACCTGGAGACCTCTGAATTTGATTTAAGGGTGCTCACAGAGCAGTAATTAACTCAGAACCGCCAAGCACAAATACAGTTCAAGGAAATAATACTTCAGCTTTTCAGCGTTTAAATGAAAAAAATGAATTAATCATTGGCAATTACTGTGTTAAGGGACTTAACTCATGACTTGCAATGCTCCCACACAATCTTGTTTCCAAAGCCTTCATTAAATGAGCTAGTAATTATTACTACAATTAGAGATGTGAGGCATTAAAAAGTCCAAGATAAAAAAACATGCGTAGTTATTTAAAAAAAATAAGTCGGTTTTGCAATGTGTAAGAAATTCAAGTTGTCTCTTGCATGGAAATGTCCCATTTGAACACAAGCACTTGCTTTTCTGGGCAGGAAAAGCATCTCGTGCGCTGGCGCAAAGCTGCCAGTGACAGTCCTAACACAAGGGTTTGCTCTGGCTCCTTGTGCTGTCCTGGAGGGTCTGTGGTTCCCATCGGGGACCTAAATTGTGGAGCAATACATTTCCTTGATGAATGAAGCTGATATGCCTGATGGTTTCTGATCAGGCCTCGTATCAGCAGAGAAAAGTCATTTTATCTGATGCCCTGGTTTTGTCCTGCCTAATACAAAGGTGATTCAGTGTCAGTAGCTGACTTCAGTGACGTAACTGATTACATCAATACTGAAATCTCAAAGATTGCGTCTTTACGGCAGAGATCCCCACCCAAAGAGATGGGTTCTCAGCCAAAAGGAAAGCTTGGAAAAAAGAAAAGGCGGATGGGAGGGGAGGTCAAGGAGAGGCAAAGGGCAGCTGGCAATGAGCTGTGCCTGGTGGAGAAGAAGAGAAGAGGAAGAGAAGGGGGAAAGATGGACCCCTTCTGGGTTTGTTTTTCATTTTACTCTGTACCTGGTGTACAGAGCAGCCCAGCTTTGGTCAAGAGAAGGGTTAACAAACACAAAGGGACTGTTCAGTCGGATCTTAAACAGACACTTTTTTCCCTTTGTCTTGTTTGCTTGATTATTTCTTGCCAAGAAAACGTGGAAAAATGCTGCTTTGCATCAATACTAAGTGTTGTGGTTTTTTTTTTCCCTCTACTTTTTGGTTAGCCACTGAAGACGTGCACACAGACGTAGCCACAGTTACGTGCAGTGCTGTGGGCACTCCCCAGCTCCACCACTGCTGATACAAACTGGGATGTGGCCGTTAGGAGAGGTGAGCCCTCGCTCTGCCTTCCTGTAGCACCAGTTGTGTCTGTGGGCTTCCCCGGGCGAATAATTTCAGGCTCTGGACCCAGTGGTGTACGGTCCCTTTTGGGAAGAGAACTGTAAAGCGCTGATCTTGATTTTGTTTAGAAAAAGCAGGATGGTGGAGGACAAAAATGAGTTCTGGAGAACAGAATGAATGAAGCGTTGCTTGGATTTTTTTCTGTAGCTCTTTTTTCTTCTTCTTTGCATGATCTCTGTGTGTGTGCACATCAGTGTATGTATAATTCATCAGCCCTTGGCAAAGGGAATTCGGAACCGCAAAAAGCTGTGGCAAAAGGCAGGGAGTTAGGAGGGGAGGCGAACGCATGCTGACTTCTCCTCCTCCCCTTCCCTCCCTCACTCTCCCCATGCCCTGATGGCCATTTGAGGGTGCAGCTTTGCTTTGCGGCGCTGTGACTTTACAGAAAATCTTACCTTTTTGTCTTGTCGGTGATCAGAAAGCACATCAGAAATTCTCACTGATCTGGTCCTCCTTCTGCAGTACGCCCCAACTATTGGCAAGTGCTTAGCATAAAGCTTCGCAGCTTTTGGAAACAACAGGAAAGAGAGATGGGCTTAGGGCAAAATCAGAACATGTCTAGGCATTGATATCCCCTGGCCTTGTTTTCATTGGACACTGCAGCATGTCTTTGTGGTATCAGTCATTAGGCAAAGCATTTGCGGTAATTTATTTGGTGCATCTTGCCCATTTTTACTCTTGCCAATTAAACTAAAGCAGAGTTTGATGTCTCTGTATTTTTTTTTTGTGTGTTTATTTTTTGATATTCAGATCAGATCTGAAGCATTGTACTGGCCTATTCCTGCCTGTTGGGGCTATGGGTAAAGTGTTTGCTTTGAGTATTTACCATTTAACGTTCATTCTTCCTGCTCCACAATTGGGCACTTGCGTGATCTAACACTAATTTTGGTACTTGTCTGGCTCTCTGAAAAAACAAGAGAGGAAAAGAGATTTCCGACTTCTACTTCCAGCCTAATTCAGTATGAGATGTTCCATGAACTTACTTTTCCAACCTCAACTATTCTATGATCTATGGTATCTCTGGAAAACTTTTCAACCGGCATTTTTATGAGCACAGATCTCTCATATATATTTGAGGAAAAATAATGAAAAGAGCCACAACTGAAGCAGATTCATGGGCTTTGCTCACATCGCTGAACATTGGTATATGTTTTCCAAGCTGTGATGTTGATGGCTTTTCATCTGATTCATCTGATTTCCATATAATAAAAAAAGAATAGTTTTTCCCTAACTGTAGGCAATTGGATGAGCCATAAGTCAGAATTAAAATATGATTATCTGTTGCAAAGATCACATATTCCTTTCAAAGTTTCATTATTTACAATCCTTTTCTTGGTGACATTTCAATTCTTAGGAAATTATGCTCTAAATTGTACCTAACATGTTCACCACCCACACGTAACACATGCAATAAGCTTATGAGATAGGAAGGGCGAATGTTTCCATTTTAATGTTGTTTTTTAATGAGATTTTGGAGTGGAGGGTGAGTATTTTGCTAAAATATACGGCAGAGATTGCACAGCAAAAGAGTCTAACAGGGCTTTCAGTGGCACTTATCCGCAATGTTATTTTCCTGCCATCTGGGTAACATTCATCCCGTTCTCCCAAAAGTGACGTGAGGGTTCTTTGTGTGTAGGAGAAGTGCCCAGGGTCAATAAAACAGGAATCTCATCTAAAAGCAGCCCCGAGGCTGCTGCTGTGGATGGCTTGGGGGGAGCCGAGGCCCTGAGAGGCCATGGTTTAGTGGGTAATATTGGTGGTAGGGGGATGGTTGGCTCAGATGACCTTGGAGGGCTTTTCCAGCCTTAATTATTTAAGGTTTTAATTTTATTTTTAAACACTTTATTCTGTAATCCCGCTGCTTGCAGCTGGCCTGCCTCCTCCTGCCCAGTACCACGCTGCTGGCCCTTCTCTGCCAGTCCTGCCTGGTTTAAGGGTATGGATGGGACCTACGGGAGCAGTAGTGGTGTGCGGAAGGATGCATCTCCAAGGGATTTTGCATTTGTTGGCCATACGGCAGAGATGGGATCGATGTGTGGAGCCTTCAACATCATGCCTTCCTCCCCCGGGACCCCTGCGGGTCCCTGCTGGTTTATCACCAGCACAGCACTGTTCGGCTCCTTGTACACTGCAGCAGTTTCCTCGAAAATGAAACCACATCCTTTTATTTTTATTTTTTATTTTATTTTTTCCTCAAGGAAACTTTATAGAACATATGTTGAGGGGGAAGATCATTAAAAGCTGTAACTGGGTCAAAATCCAATCCTTGCTAATTTGGCGTGACCCTGCAGTAACTTTGTGGGACTGAAGCCAAAGACTCCAGTTATTCTGCCATTTCTGGATGGTGAAGGAGCACAGAATCTGTCCTGCTGTCTATCGGGAAATACGCGTTTGGAGGTGATTTTGTCTTCTCTTTCTAGAGCTTAATTGGCTTCTTCGCTCAGAGCAGGTCTGGAAATCTGAGGTCTGTAGAAGATACACCCATAATCATAAAAGATTTATTTAAGGGTATTGCTTTCCCATTTCATTACAGCAGCAGCGTAGCCTAAAACCTACTTATTTCCATAGGTTTACAAACCTAGCTTCTCAAACCAGCATCTAACGCACTGCTCAGTGCTAAGGTCCCTATGGGAGCTGGCGATACTGGAATTACACCATTCCCATATAGCAGCTGCAGGACTTCCAGCAGGCTGAGGCTGCCTGGAAAGGCCATACGGATTTCACTTGTCTTCACGTTAGGAAAGTATTCCCGTTTTATACACTAGTGTCCAGATTCTCAGCAAGCCTCCAGTGTTTACAGCCACAAAATTTGTCAGCTCATATGTCTGAAGGCTGTGATATCATAACAGCGGATGCACGAGAAATTCCCCGTGCAGCCCTGTAGTTACAGCTCCCATGTCCAAAAGACAGCTGCAAAATGTGCTCTTTATTTGCACAGGCATAGCCAAAGAAATACTGCACCCCAAATATCGCAGATGGGGCTGCAGAGACACGGGGCTTGGTGTTTGTTGAGGAGAACAGCCTGGGATCTGGGGCTCGGGGAGGGGAGGGACAGCCCTGGCTGCAGCCCCAGGGCTCAGTGCCGTGTCGGGATAGCATCAGGGGACAGCGTTAGGTGCAAACTTCCCTGGGAAAATATTTGCATTGCTATGACTCCCGCGGAGCTTAGATCAGAGCCCTCTGGATGGAGAAGCGTCCTGAGGCTTCCCAGCCATGTGGGGACACGGGGACCTGCTCAGGAGCAGGAAGGCACGCGGGAGTCAGGGCCGAGCCCAGATTGCTGGGTTTTGTGGTTTTTATTTATTATTTATTTATTTTTGTTTTCTTGTTTGCTTTTTTGTTTGTTTTTTTAAACCTTGGCCCTGAGACAATCCTTTCTCGCTGCTAAATTTTGGAGCACCCTGCTCTAGATTTTCTTCAAGCCTCTCTCTGCTCCACTCTCTATAAATAGCCTTTACATTCAGCAGCCTAGATGGAATAAAAAAAAGGAAGGGGTGTACGCTCTGCTGCAAAGCTTGCAAAGCCTGCAAAGCTCGCCTTCTCAAAACACTTTGGTTCGTAGGAAGGGGAGGAAGTAATGGGCGTTTGACAAAGTTAATGTACTCGGTGAACCATTGGAGAGCTGCCAGCTCACATTTTTAAATAAATGTCAACATTAATTTTTAAAGTTTAAATGCATATTTTACATTTTTGCTCTCGGCTCTCTCCGGCGCTTTCCGAAGCGCAGGGGCCAGCGTGGTCGGGCTGCCCCGGGGAGCTCCCCGGAGGCAGCGGGAGGGATGCTGTGAGCACCGCAGTTCCCATGGCATTTGCTACGTGGGTGTAATTCCTTCCTCGCAGAGAAACCCTTCCCTGCTGTTTAGTTTGCTTTGACAAAAATCAGAGAATGCTCTACCTTTCCGTAGCGCTGTTTGTTTCCTTTGGGTGATACCAAATTGAACTCGAGTGGAGTGTGCGTGTTACAGCTCATCAGAGCGATGGCATCTCCTATAAACAGGGTCACCGTAGTTATGTCAGAGCCCTGCCAAGCACAGATTTGATTTAATCAAGGTATCTTTTAGTGTCAAGGCCCATCTGTTTAAAATTAGCACTACTATCTCTCTAGGCCCTCTTTAAAATCGCAAAGGTCCAGAATCTGTATCCCATAAAGGCTTTTGCTGGGCAAACGGCGTCAAAAGTGCTAAAGGACAGGATATTTTCCGAAGGATGAAGCATTCTGCGGAAATCTCGTCGACAGGCAGTAAAAACAAATACGTGAGCAGGGAGCTGCGCCGTTCGCTGGGGACCGCGCGGAGGAATTTGGCAAGAGGGAGGGCTATCGAGGGTAGCGCAGAAGCAAGGTGTGAGCAAGCTGTTCCTTGGCACTGAAGCGGGAGGGAAGGTCCTTCCAGATGGCAGCCGGAGGGACCAGCTGCGGAGAGGAGCAGGAAATGGCCGAGGATTCCCCCGGCCCCAGCTGAGCTGCAGCTGCGGCCGCGGCCGGGCAGGACGGAGGGAGGGAGGGAGCTCACCTGCGGGCTGCGGGATCGGCAGGGCTTTCCCCCTGAGAAGACCTCAGTGTGTGAGCTTTCCCCTCTGTGAAATGCTAATGCTACAGGTTTCTCCCCCGGAATCCACAGCCTGGGCCACCACAGTCCTGTCCTTCACCCAAGGAGAAGCGAGCACCGTGTTTACACCTCCCTACCCTGGCCTGCATGTAGGCCCTTCCCTGTCCCCACTGCTCTCCTTCTGAGCCTGCCCTTTTCCGAGTATCAGCAGAATTGAAAGGCAGAGCTTGCAGTAAAAAAGAGCTGCGTCTTAGCAAAAAGAGCACCTTTAATCACAGTTTGCAATGGCAGCTTGTGTGGTAAATAATAGCTCCTTAAAATCATATTGCTCCTGTTCAGCAAACTCCTTTCTGTGAGCAGCAACCTCACGATGACCATCCCTCCTGCTGGGATCCTGCCAGAGCTGCTGTCCCTCGGGGGCCTCTCTCCGCACCGCCTTTGGGTCCCCCAAACCTTCCTGGCCCTCAGACTGGCCATAACTCCCCAAAACGTTGCCCTTGGGACGGATCAGCGTCGCTGGTGTGCTCAGGTGGACAGAGCTGCCTCGCGCTCCCACCTTGCTCACCTCAGGCCCCGAGGGTGACCTGGGCACAAACCCCTCAGCTTTTCTCATCAGCTCTGCTCTGCTTGACTTAGCTGAGACCATTTACATCCTGTGGCAGGCTCTCCTTGTGCAGGGGGTGGGTTACCCATCTCACGGCACGCTCAATGGCCTGAGCGCCCTTACGTGCCCAGGGGAAGCCGGGCAGTCACGGGCCTGGCAGGACAAGGCTGTGGGTCGCCTCCCTCAGCCGTGGTGGGGTTTGCCCTGGTGACTCGAGTGTGCAGGTTTTTTTCCATTTCTCTTTTTTGAAGTTGCTCTTTAGCAATAACCAAAGTCATCATTAATTCCTTTTTTAACCTACAATGAAGATTATCGTGACTGTCTGTCAAGTACTCGCTAGCACTACTTAAAAGCAAGTATTTTATAAAGCACCTTTGGATTAATATATATGCAAATAAGATATTACAGATTAATTAGCATGCAAATTAAGCCATGTTTTATTTGCGTATCCATATATCTTTCCGAGCCTACTGCCTGGCCAGCCCAGCGGGTAGCTTGCATGCCTGTATATGACCACGGCGGCAGTGATGCTCTCTCCGGTGGCAGCCCTGTGCACATTATTTCACCTGCCTCTGCCCAAAGCTGCAACGCTGAGAGTTTAGGGCAGCTCCTGTATTTTTCAAATCAATGTTTCATGCCTGTAAGTGAATGTAACTGTGTGGATGATCTCTGGCTATGATCAGATAGTTAGGCATCAAAATATGACTTTTCTCCAATGGAAATCTCTAGAGGAACACCATTTGCCAAGTCCTGGACACCAAAAATCTCTGAGACGACTGATGTTACCCAGCTCATTTTAACAACACAGCAGCGGATGCTGCAGACAGGTCATTTGTAATCACAGGGAGGAAAACCCAGCGTTAACAAACCTTAAATGAGTTGGGAGCAGCTGCTCCTGAGCCAGCAGGTTGGTGGGTAGCAGAGGGGGTGGCACGGGCAGCTGGGCCCGATGCCTCGTGTGAGAGCTGCACCCTCCATGCTCTCCCTGGGACAAACAGCAGGGGCCAGCCCCAGGCTGGGGCTCCCAGGAGGATGTGCCTGCACACCTAGGGGCGCGAGGGGTCTGGCTGAGCTCTCAGGGGGTGACGGCTCTGGGAGGTGTATTTCCATCCCATTTGTTTTTCCCAGACTCCAGAGCATGTTCTCAATTCTGCACTGGTTTGCACCCTACTTATCGCATGGAAATGTGGAGTTTGGCTGCAGATATTAAAAGCTGGGAGCTCAAGGAGTGCAGCTATAGGGCTGTATCATGGCCTGCTGAGCTCTCCTGCTGCTTCCTGCATTGTTTTCTTCCCCTTCCAGAAGAGCCAAGCCTAGCTGATCTCTCAGAGCGTCTGGAGTAGCAGTCATCCTCACCAAAGCCTTCTTCCCTGCCTTGCATCACTCAGCACACAGGCGATGTGGGACTGGTTTGGTGGGAGGCTTTGCTACAGCCAAGCGTAATGACGAGCCATGGGGTGGACCAGCCTTCTGTTTAATTTAAGAATCTTTTCCCTATGTTTCAAGCCCAACAGTGAAATCCCTGCATCCAGCTGCATTTCACTGCCTCATTACTTCATAGATCATCTCAATGATCTGATTCCAGAGCTCCCACACTCTATTCCCACTTCTCCAGCCATCAGCCAAGTGAGCTGGGTTAAATTTCTTGCAGCACAGAGGGAGCTAGAATAGACTACGCAAGAGCCTAATTAGCAATCTTTTCCTTTTACAACATATTGAAGTTTTCTAGGCATTGAGCCATGTTCTTTCATAGCTTTTCTCCTTCCTTCCCTCCCCCTCTCACTCTCTCTCTTTTTTTTTTTTTGGTAGCTTCTGATTTTTTATTAAAGGATAACAGCATTATTGGCAGTACAAGATTCCTTCTTGCATACCACTGAGCAGTAAAAAGGGAGGTGTCAGATATACAAGATAAGAGAAAAGTAGAGCCAAAGCAGCGAGGCACATTGCAGGAGTTATATGTACAGCCATAATAAATATATACCAGTAATTTGCTTTTAGGCAGTTCCTGTCTTGGAGCTTTCCTCCAAAGACATTCAGTTTTAGCTGCCTAGAAAAAAACAATAAAACTTTTGAATTTTTTTCATTGGGCCATTTCTCTGGAGAAGGTCGCTTTGGCCTAGGTTTCCTGCCGGGGTAGCTCCCCAGGCAAGAGCGAGTGTGTCTTTCTGTCCGTGTGTCCCCTATGCCAAGAGCAATTAATGCTAATGACCAGCTGGGGAGATGGTATTTGTTCAAAAGAAGTGCAGTTATTGCAAGTTTCCTAAAAAAGCAGAGGAAAACCGCATGTCTTGAATCACTAGACTTTTAAAGACCTAGGTTTTGGTCTTGTGGTATCACCAACCATCCGGAGCATGGGTAGTCCCTGTGAGTTGTGAGAAGCTCCTAAACAAGGAATGCAGCATGCAGGCATGGTCATTCAGCGGTTGGTTCATTGTCGTTGAAGATTTTTCTTTTCCCTGGGTGCACTGAACAAAGCATGGCCAAGGAGTGATCACGGGAGGTCCAGGTCCGCGCCCTTCAGCTACCTTCTGCGAGGCTTTAATTTCTTCTCCTGCAGCCTTAATGAGTGCCCTGGGCAGTCCCGTAGATGTTTTTCCTCTGTCCCAGTCAATGTTTAACAGCTCCCACCAAAATAACCCAGACAGACTCACCTGGAAGAGTAGGGGTTTGTTGGGCCACTACCACTTGGCCTCCATAAAGCTGGGCCTGTTTTGTAGGGATTTCATTAAGTTTCCGCTGAATTCAGTAGCATAACTGCTATTAAAACCTACTGGAGCAAGCCACATGTAACAGAAGTTGGATTTTAATTTATTATAAAAACATCAAAGCTAATGCTGGCTTCACAAGTGAAGCCCTGGCAGGGTGGAATATGAAAGAGGTGAAAAAGAACAGGAAAAAGTGAAAAAGATGCTGTTAATTCAGAGACAGATATATTTATTTCAAGTAGATTATTCTTAGAAACACTCATAGCATTATTTACATGAATCTTTAAAAAATTGCAGTGCTACAAAACTGAGATTCATCACTGAGGTAAAACATTTCATTATTATTTCTCAAATCAATTCCCCCAGCAGAATATGAATTACAGGATTTCAGCCAGCCTTTTCAAGAAAGCTCTTTTAAAAATTTACATAGCTTATAACAGATTGCCAGAAATATTGCAAGCAGCCATTAATTTACTCCTAACCAATTAAAGCCTGTGCTAACACATGCACTGATATGCACACACTTGTTCCTAATTTTTCTTCTGCAGTTAAGCATGAACAAAAAGACATGCCTTAGAACTAAAAAGAATTTGAAGGCATTTTCATGCTTTCTTTTTTTAGACTCAAGGGCAAATGTGCCTTTGATAAATATCAGCCTGTTTTTCTTTTCCAAAGAAGAAACCTCTTTACAAATCACTACAATTTCTCTGCTGATGATTGGCAGGTAGATTTGCAAGCAGCAGCGTGCCATCAGAAAGGAGGCCTACTGTAGCTTTTAGGATTAAATCACCAGGGTTTTTAATTTAATTAATTTATTAGGAACAATGGGATGAAGGAAGATATGGAACAATGGGATTTGGGCTTTTTTGTATTTCTGAATTGGCAAGAAGATTTACAAAAAATTGTGATGAACACCAATGTTGTCTTGGGAGCCCTGAGTGTGAACCCCTTTATCTGCTCTTTTTGTTAGCAGGGATGGCACTACTTGAATTAAATATCATCTCTTAGTAGTGAGCCAGGTACTTCCTACCTGCAAAGTCCTGCATATTGTTGGATTTCTTTCCACTGGTGAGATTGCCTTCTTTCTTTGCTGTGGATGCAGCCGGGATGGCAACTGCCATTGTCAAGGGGGCTAAAACCGAAGGAAATCTTTGTAGCTGCACACCTGTTTGGAGGTCCCATCCTCGATTTGGAAGTCTCTCTTCATTTAGAACTTGTTTCTTTCTCTTGTCATGGCAGTGGATTGAGGTTTGGAAGAAAAGGATTGATGTTTTTGATGCATCTAATTTCTGGGCAAGAAATTTGATGTCTTTCAACTCTAACCTACTGTAAAAGAACAATAAGTATATATGAGTCAGGAGCTACATGGCTTGATAGGTTAGTGCATTAGACTTTTATCGAGTATGAGCAGACACAGGCTGGGTGTTTTTACAGGTGTTGGAAAGAAGAGACTGCGAGGAGGAACAGTTGTCTCAGCTGCACATCCCACTGTCTGGGGTGCACGGGGTTCATTGCTTGTGTATCTCAAGGTGTATCCTGATACCTGTCAATGATTTGGGCTGGGAGAAAGAATTAAAGGGTAAGGAAAATAGCAAAAGGAAACTGACTGAAAATAGGGGAGTGGGAAAACAATTAATTTGGCCATTAGTAAATCCACTTCCCTGGCGTCTCAAAGTGGTGGCAGAGGCTCTTACATTGAACCCATGGTCTGTGGGATAGAGGTAGAGGAGGACTCCTAACTGAACTTTCACCTTCTGGCCTTCCACCTTGCCATTACAAGTGAAAATCTGGTTTATATCCCATCACAAGAAAGTTTGTGTAATAGGTGGAGCAATCTAGCTAATTAACAGGGAATCTTGGGGCTGAGACAACCAAAATATGGCAAGGTCTACCTGCAGCCAGCCTGCAGGAGCCTTGGCTTGCCCTGCAGTTCACGCGAGGGGAACATCACTGGTTTGGTGCAGCTCACACCAGGGCTGTAGGAGTGCTCGAAGGCTGGCATGGCCATTGGGGGATCATGCTTCAGGCTCATTTTCCTTGCCAAGTAAAAGCTGGCATGAAAATTGCTCTGCAAAGCTGTGGTCACCCTTGAGAGTTATCCATCTGAGCTGCTGGCCGTGTTCCACAGGGCAAGAACATTCCTCTGCAGCTCAGCATTTTCCAAATTATAATAAAACCTGAGTAAGACAGATGAGATTTAAAACATTGTGATCTCTACTGTGAACTTTCCACCGTGTTTCAGTTCAAGCTGTAATACTATGATCAGCATAAAGAGGTTGAAATACTGGGTTTACAATGGAAGTACTGCCTTATGCACACTGCGGTACCTGGAGACACCAAGATGCTCATATTCTCATAGCACTACAAGGCACAACAAGCACTTCTCTGGGAAGGCACCATGATTATTCTTCCTTCGGCAGTAGCAAGGCTTGCCACCTTCCACATGTATTAGTATTACAAATTTCAATAGGAAAGAGAAAATCAATTCCACTTGAATGTCATTTCTGATGGTTGCTCTAACTCTTCTGATGGGCCCAAACAAAAGACTGGAGTTTAATGTGTATGTATTTTGAGCCGTGCCCCTTGCTGACCCTCCAGTTTAATTTCCGTCCTTCAGATGAGATGAATGGAGCGTGAAGCAGGTCATATCTCAAACGCTGACACATGGGTTACAGACAGAACTCACAGGCAGGAGAGGCAGCCAGTTTGTAGATTAAATCAAAGCAGTTCTGAATAGATGGGAGGTCAGCAAAGGCCAGCTTTGACATTTGATAGGACCTTGTGATCAATCAACTCTTTCTTGGGTCTTCCAGTTTTCTTGATGACAATGCTTCTTAAAATAAATAAATAAATAAATCCAGATGGGACACGTTGAAAACTGCCAAAGCAGCTCTAGATTGTGTAAAATGATAGGGATTAATTATTATCAAAGATGATAATAGTGGGAGTTGTTTCAAGCAGCCAGCATGGAAGTTAGTGCTCTTTAATCGGAAGCATTTTATCTGTATGCAGCTGTAATCACTTTTTTTTTTTTTTTTTTTTTTTGCATAGTGTGTATTATATCACTAAGATTTTGGTAATAGTCCAAAAACATGGTAGCAAGCGTTGGTTGTTTATGGCACTCGGGAGTAATCAGGAGTCCCTGATTAAAATCCTACTGTTGAGTTGAAAGGAAGGCTGAGGTGATATCCTGGCCTCTAATGAAATTTGCCCCCTGCTAAGCCATCACTGCCAGCGTGATTTATCTGGAGGGAGTGTGGGAGCATCCCTGAGAGGCAAACATTTGGCTTCGGGCATGGACCAGATCTCATGAAACGAAACAATTTTGCCCGAAATTCTCCATGGGAGGAAGCCCCGCCACGTTTGCGTGGTCTTTGCCACATAAAGACACTCAGGCAGAAAAAGCTTGTAGGGCAGTATTGGCAGCATCGCTCCACACCGGGCCTAACTCTGCCCCTCTGATGCATAGATGTGCATTATTTTCAGAGATGGCATTAGGCTTCTCTGGGAGAGCAGGCAGCCTAGGAGAGTTCGTTGTGACCAAATGGAGATAGGCACTCAGAAGGTTACCAGAGGATTTTGGGGGCTACTTTTTTCCAACCTTAGGAAAATAAATGCAGTTTCTTATTCCCCTGGTTCCTCTTCCGTGCATGAGTGCGAAATACAGCATCTGCTTGGGGATTTGGCTGTGGAATCTCTTCAGAGATGACTGTGAAAATATTGTTTTTCAGGAAAATATTAAGTTTAAGAAAAACTGCCAAAAGTTTCTTTTTGAAGCATAAAAGAAAAATAGATGCAAAAGCCTCATTTGATGGCAAGGGATGTGCTGCAATGAAATGGAGAAAGAGCTGATGAGGAAAGCAGGATTTAGAAGTTGGTTTAGAGAACTGTGAATTTCCCCAATGAGCCGCAAACTTCCCTGTGTGGTCTTAGCCTCTAGCTCATGGTTCATAGGCTAGGGCTAACATTTCCTTACCTTGGGGGATAAACTCCTTTCATCTACAGCAATATAAAGACAGTAGATACTGCAGTGATGGAGAACCATATAAGTAACTTGACAGGCAGAGTAATGGGCTTGTGTTTCAATGCTCTGCTAAATAAGACTCCGCTGGGCATCCCTGGACACGCGCTTTCAGGAGAAATGAAAATGTCAGAAAGTCTCGTTGCTGCCGTAGGAATTCAGCCGAGCTGTGGTCTCAGAGATGCCGGCTGAGCGGTCAGGGCAATTCGAGGGCAGGGCTTGGCACGGCCCCTGAGCCAGGTAGTGGCCATCAAAAGATATTAGTTTTCACAGACCCGATGACAGTGAGAAGGTAGGAGAGGGGAGTCCGCTCATTATAGCTGGAGACATGGAGCTGGAAACTCCCAGCTCCTTCTCTCTCCTTGCCATTCAGTCTCTTTTTGACCAGGGCTGCAGTCTCGGGGCAGCCGCAGTTCTCTCTGCTTTTGAAACCCATCCTGTGCCAGTCAGCGCTTGCCCAGCTCAAAAGGTCTTGATTTCAACACGAGGATGTTGCATATAGGATGATGAATTATTAGTAGGTGTCACATGAAACCACCGCCTATATTTGATGAGGAATTAGTTAATATGATACTGTAACTCAATCACAAATATTCCAGCCCTCTCTTCTGTGTGTCTGTTTCTTTTATTGGAGTCCCTCAATCTACTGCCTCCCCCACTATGTGCTGTTGGAGTCTTCTCCAGTGCTTAATCATCTTCTCTATGATAGCTGGTGTTCTTGTTTCCAGCAGAGAGATTTGTTTATAGTCATGCTCTCATGAGGACACCCCAAATTGACACTAGTTTTGTGTTTGGGAGGAAGAGGAAGGTAGCAAGGACTTTGAAGACACTCAAATGCCAAATACATATTCTCTGCTAAGAATACAGTAGATCTGTTTTTATGAAGAACTCAGAGTGAATGCTGCTCATCTAAAAAGAGAGGTATGCAGGGAATACCTCTTGTGATCAGTGGTTTGCAGAAAGCTGGAGAATGACAGTCTTAACAACACTGAGTGGCTAGGGATTATTTTAAGCTAGAAGGACTGTTCTGGGGAAGGGGAGGACACAGCCCCAGAGCCCCCAGCCTGGGCTGCAGCTCGACCACTGCTTCAGCGGAGGCTCTGAAGCAGCTCAGAAAGAGCCTGGTTAAATATAAAGTGTCACTGCATTGAATTACTTCATTCCACTTTACAGGAACTCTGCTCTCAATTTTATAATTTAGAACTTAACCCTTTTCTTCACTGAGACAGTGGGGAACTGGAAGTTGTTTCCTGCCAAAACCGTTAGCTTTGGGCTAGTGGAGGACACGTGCCAGGACCTGGAGGACAGCTTTTGCTTGAGGTGATGTTACTGAGAAATGTGTGTGCGCAAAGATGTGTCCCAGCCTGGGCAGTCCCCTCGTGTCACTGTTAGCATGTTCTGGGACAGATCACAGAGGTGCTCTGACTTCTGGCAGGCCTTGGTCTTTATATCTGAAAGTGAGGGGTGGTTAACACATTGCTTCCCAGTGACTTATTTCACTATCTTCATATATCAGGGAGGAACCCTGGCACTAGGAGCAGGCAGTGCTAGCAATCTGCAGGCTCCTCAGATGCCCTCTTTGTAAAATCCTCAGTCCACCTCATCTTCAGAGACTATTACCAAAACTGTTTCCATTTTTAGGGATCTGTGAAAAGCAAGTTATTTTGAAACCATTACATATTTTGTTCCTATTCCAAGTACTGGCTTCGACAGCAAAAGGGCAGCAACAAGAAAATGGTTTAAATTCCTTCCAGTGGAGCAGATGCAGACCTGATGTAACAAAACGCTGCATGCCTTGCATGCATACACCCGCATCGAATGCTAGTAATGGGTAAGAAGGCGGCTCTCCAAGACCTTTAGGACACCCTTTTTCCACAATGCTCCTCTGCCCCCATTAAGTCAGTGCCTGGTGCACGATCCATTGCTGGTCTGCTTCATTTTAAGAAGCTGCAAGGGTATGCAGTGCATTCTTTATATATAGTCTGATGTTGACAGATGCAGAAAGACATGAGGCAGGAGAAAAAGAAAGTGTCTGGTAGAGTTGACCTTTATTGCTACAGTTTAGCAAAATATGTCTGAGGGAAGCAAGAATGGCCCTTCTGAATCATTCCTTGCATTTATTATACAGCCTGTGGGAGAGAGGAATGCTTTAGGAAAGCTTGCTGCACAGTTTCTTGTAACAGTCCCTGCACTGTCTGTATGTGCTGAAGAGCTCACTCGTGTAGGAGAGCCCAGGGTGATTTCAGCCATTTCTTTCCTCCCTGAGATTTGTCCTTCTGAAAGCATCTTTTGACTGGAGCACCTGGTCTGATGCAAACCAATTTGTCACTGTGATGTTTGATCATCCACTACGAGGAAGGATGACTTAGGCACGAGGCAGTCATTCAGATAGCAGCATAAGCATTATGAATTTGATTTAACTCGAGGTACTGATTTTTTTTTCCTTTGTACTAAGCAAGCACTTAAAATATTGCAGAGCCATGGATGTCCAGCTACGTGCTCCCATATCATTTTTGGGTGACTGCACAATCATGAAAATTAAAAGGGAATTGAAATGCTTTAGAAGGAAAAAAAATAGGATCAATATGTTATTAGTCATAGCACAATTTATTTGGGAAGTGCCTGGCATATTTTTTTTGTTTTAAATACTCTTGCTCTGCCCCAATTCAAACACTTTCCGGGCTCCACAGAACATCATTTCCCCATTTCTGATCGCAGTCTGAGAAGCGAGTGCCATTGCAAGCTGCCATGTTTTTCATGCTTCATTATTATACATTTTCTAGTACGTAATGAACTATCCCCATGAAAATTTGCTCTGAATTGTCTTGTAATTGCCTAGATATGAAGGAAAATGTGGTTAGAGTAAAATAGCATTAACGTTAAAAATAGGAAAATTGCAGTTAATCCATGTGAAAAGAAATACTCTACCTCATCACAGAAAGAAGAGAGGGTGCTGGAAGAGAGCTGGTGGAAAGGGGGAGCTGGTGTGCCTCTGGGATCAGACCCCCATGGGGGAAGCACGTGGCTGTGGTTAGGAAGGGCACTGGCACAGGGGAGGGCCGGCAATGCTGTCCTGGTGGCCAGGGAGAGATAGCTAGGGACGTCATCTGCCCCGTGTAAGAAAAATATGAATTGGTTGAGGTAGAACCTGAGAAATTCATGGTCATTCTGGCGAGTTGGATGGGTTAACTTCTGGGAAATCTTACAGCAGGGGAAAAAAAAAAAAAAAGGGAGGAATTAATGAGAGGGAATCCTAGAAGTGAAGCTCAAAAATTAAGGGCGATTTAAAGAAAGATGCAGAACACATGGATGTAAGTGTAAATATGAAGACAAATTTGTAGTCCACAGGGAGGTGATCCTCATGGCGGGGGATTTTGCTAAGCAGGCTGGAGAAAACTCCAGAGGCTGTCACTGAGGAGCAAATCATTTGCCTAACAGTGAGCAGGACCGAGTGATCTAATAAAGCTTTTCTGTTTCTCGTATCTGGGACCAGGAAATTAATGCTGGACGCGGTGCCAAGCTATGCAGGCTAGATGTGTCTCTGTCAGCATTGGGCAGAAGTTAATTTGGTATGCTGATGGTAGCGTGATCCGTACCACACTGTACCAAAGGAAAGGCAGGCAGTTAACCTGGGAGCAGGGAATGTTTATTTCATGCTTGCCTTGGGGTAAGAACTAATGGCAAATGTTGTAGAAACAGCATGCTAGATACCATCTTGTCTTTTATTTAAGTGTACTGATTTATCTCCTGCGGGAGGTGGTGGAGTCCCTATCAGCTCCTGAGTCATTTAAAACTCCACTGAACAAAGCGCTCATGAATAGACTCCTGGGAGCAATCACGAACTGCTTGGGGATGGACAAGATTAAATACGAGGTTTTTATCCAACTATCGTTCTGTGGATATAGAGCATTAATTGGGTGAGAGCGGGGCACTGAAGGGAGGAGAGGCTGGTGTCCCCTGGATTTTGTTTGGGTGTCTTTGTGCAACAACGAGGAAAGTGCCACCATGCTCCCTGTGACGAAGCATTTAAAATCAAAATCTTCAAAAATATTCTTGACGTACATAAAGTGAACATGCTCAGGCTATGGAGCTGCATGCTTACCTGTCGCGATCCCATGGTCATTGTCCTGGGGGCTTCTTCCACCCTTGCGCAAAGCCCAAAGCGGCGTTTTGGAGAAGAGCTGCACCAAAGTGCGTGTTTGTCACATGTCTCCAGGGAGCGATGATTTCCAGCCATAAATACACATGGCTGTCAGTGTGACATGATAATTATTTCTTTGGTGGGTTTTCAAGAAAAACATGGGCCAAAACTTCCTTGTTCTACTCATCAGAGAATCTTCATTGAATTTAAAATTGCCATTCTTCCAAGTGAAACAAATTTGGCCCTAAATCATAATTCATCAGTTGCTGGCACCCTGCAATTTAAATCTTTTCCACAACAAGGAAATAAATCTTTTTAAAATGTGTATTAAAATCAGTATTGATTATTCCAAGCAGGACTGCTGCATTCAGAGCAGTAAATCTTTTTTTAGGATCCCGAGATAAAATATTGCAGTAAAAGTACTGTATAAAAATCACTACGGTTTAATCATGTGGTAAATTACCAGTATTTTTGTATGTGGAATTTATAGGTCGCCATTTCTTTCAGATTGAAAGGGAACATTCCCAATTTAGCTCTGATTACTCATCTACAGATGGGGTTAATGTCATGCGTCTCTTTGGGGATGTATTTCCTTAAGTAATGATGTCCTCATTGTGCCTTCCATGGATCCCTTGTCAAGATGCCTTTAAATATATCTCTGACGGCCCACGGAGGTACCAGCAAATTATGTGTTGAATTAACAGGTAATTCAATCCACCTTGGTGTTAATCTTATTGCAAAATAACAAGCTACGTAAAAGCCATTTAGGTGCAATTTCAAAAAAAACGCCTAGCGAGATATAATCTCTTTAATCAGAAACAGATTTGGCTCAATTACCTTTGGTCTCCTCTGTGAAAGCAGCGCGGCCAGGCCCGCCACAGCTCCTGGGGGCCGACACGGCCGTGTGGCCACGCAGCGGGGCTCAGGGCTGGCCCCGAGGCCATCTTGTCGTGCCCAGCCGCTGCTCACGATGCTCGAGGTGAGGTTGGAAGAGGAGCTATCCCTCTGCTCACAAGCCTGTATTCCCCACGGCTGATGCCCCACTCAGGGCTGAGACAACCCGCACCGTGCTCCTGACACCTCGCCTTTCCTTTGGCTTTACTGGCTCGCTGGCCTTTTGGGGAGATTTGGGATGAGAGGCATGAAAATGCTGCTTGGTACTTGAGATAAGGAAGGGCTCCTGGCGGCTTCCCTACTCCTTTTGGGCCTCTGTGGCAAAAGCGGTCACTTGGCAAGTGCCGAACAAATAATAACACACAGGAAAAGGTTTCTTTGAGCTTTTTCCGTTGTAGTTCTCAGGCTCGTTAGCGATGCAAAACTATTTGCTCATCCACTACCAAATGTCTTTCCATTATATGAGTAATTGCTTGGTTTGTTGAACGAAGTGCACTGTTTTGATTAGTTTTCAGATTCCCTAGTTTGCTTTTGCTCTGGCTGCTGCCAGCAAAGTGTTTCTCAGCTTCTGCCTGCCTCCTGTGCTGCCGCCATGTATGCCTAAGCTTAGAGGAAAATTACAGATTTCACATCTTCCAGTCAAATGCAGAATTTAAAAGCCTGTGTTCTTTCTTTCCCATGAGAGAAGAGCTGTTTGTTTGCGTGTGCACTAAGGGGGCCTCGTGGCAGCTTCACATGAGATGGTCAAAAATTAAAATTCATTCCTGGAAGACAAACCATGTTCTTGGAAATGCTCTCTGCTGTGCACTCCTCCCTTGGAACAACTTTCAGGCCATCCTGTACCAAACCAACAGCCAGCAGATGGGAAATTCAGAGCCCAGCAATCCCTTTCATTCATTCCTCTACTTTTCTAACCCAAGGCCGGTGTTAACCCTGATTTTTTTTTTGTAGAATGTGGAATCTGTGTCTGAGAAATGGCTACAAAATACCTTGGTATGAGCCTACAGCTGAACTCTATGTGCAGAGTTATCAAGGGCCTTGACCTCCTGACAATGCACTTGTGGTCAAATCTTGTAAGAGCTAATTGGTTCAGATGGAGAACTAACGATCACTGATATTCCTTGTCCTCGGAATCTGTTTCTCCAGAGGAGATGGACAACCATGTTAGCTTACACCCAGGTACAGAGGTCCAAGCAAGACCATCACACTCTGTGGGATGTTAAATGACAAAAAAAAAAGAAAAACAAAAAAAAAAGAGAGAGAGAGACAAGGAAAGAGTTCCCTGAGCAGTCAGGGCTGCAGAAATCCTCCAAGAACAAGTCTGTGTTCAAATCACGTTTCTTCTCATATCAGCAGGTCACCTTAGAGGCAGGCATGCAAAACAAAATACTGAAGGACAAACCGAACCAAAGAAGCGTTGCTAGTCCCTAAATCTATTTTTCCCAACCACTGCACCGCAATGAGCTAAATCCTGCCTTTGCCTTCCACTTCATCCTGTACTCCCTAGGGGATGTGGCATAGAAATTGCAGCCAAGGAAAGGAAAAGTAACTTTACAATAACTTTGCTCCTTCTAGATTCTGGTAATGGAAGTCCAAAGCAACACGTGTTACGTGTTAGCACAGCCTTTGCACGTGTAACTCCCAGAAGCCTCCCCAGGGCTGCTGTTAGATTGCACGCCCCTGCCAGCAGACACTCCCCAGCTTTCCCCTCCCTTGCAGCACCTTGCAGCCCATGCTATGCAGGTAGTGTAGGACCACCAGCGCTGGCTGTGCTCGCCGCTGCAGGGGTGTTGCCACGAGTCCTTTAGGTGTCCTGCAGAACACGCCTGCACCACTGCAGCACGCAGGCACAGCACGAGCGGGGCAAGACTGAGCTTTACTCTCTCTTTCCAGAAGAAAATCTTTATCGTGAACAGAGCTCTGCACAATAGATAAGGCTTCTCGGATGAAAAACTGCTTCCCCTTCCTGGCAGAGTCTAGAATTTCTTCTGATGGTGATGACGCCTTGAACAATGACAACCTTCATTCATCTCTTACGGCCAGGAGAGAGCTGAGAGTTCATGTTTTAAGCTCTTTCACCGTGCTGAAGGAGCATAAAAGCCTCTCATCACTGTTCAAACACGGTCCTACATTAGAATTTATTTAAACAGGAACCACTTTCCCTGCTTCAAACTTCTTTGTATGAAATCCTTCTAGCACCATGTGTGGCATCAGCCGGCAGTTGATCTGGCATGCACTGTGCTGGAAATACCAGTAATGGATAGATAATTAACCTGATCCATCAGGCAGTCCCTTTCCAGGATGGTATCAATGATTTTAAAGATAAAATGTCATACATTCTTTCTATTTTCTCAGATCACTAAAGCTTTGTGTCATTGTCATATGTTAAAAAAATAAATAAATGAGTCTAGAGAGCACTTTCAATCGCTACAGTTTTTCTTCACATGCTTCATTTGCTGGGCCATTTGTATCAGCCAAGTTGTCTTTATTTGCCGAACTAAGTCAGGACTCTGGGGTTTGCCCTTCTGGCAAAATGCAGATTTATACCAAATTTGTTTGCAGCTTTTGTCTCAGGATCTTTGTGGTTTTCCCAAAAAGCTAAAGTAAAATCAAAGAGCAATCACAAGCTAGTTGATTTATTTTTAGATGCCAACAGTGCCTTTATTCTCGTTAAAAACTCCTCTTCACAAAAATAATGACTTTTTTTTTTCTGCAAAGAAGGCATTTCTTTTCTGCTGGAGCTAACACAAGAAGAATGGTTTTGCATTTAAGGTGATTTTGAGTAATGTTTATCCCATGCCTGGCTTGTCTCAGCCTCCTCTTGTGACCTTGGATACCTCCCTTGACTCCTGACAATTCTCCTTGCTGGTAGTCAGGATCTGCAAAGGTATTGTGAGATTAAAGGTCAGGCTTTCAAAAGTGGTGGGTGGTTTTGTTTCTCTGACTTAATCTATGGAGGTTGGGTGTTCCAGCACCTCTGAAAATGAAGCCCTGTTACAGAAATCTGGTGTGAAGGGAGGCACCCGGACTGGCAGGCACTTAGAATCAATGGTGGCTTTTGAAAATCTTGGCCTAACCCAATGACACACTTATAAAGTACTTTAACATCCAAATGTTTGGGAAGAGAGAATGATTTAAATGTTTTGAACTTATTCCCAGACTAGAAGTTTGCAGGATTGTGTCACAGTAAAAAGAAATATATATATATATATATATATATATATATACACGCATATATATATATATGATGTAATGAGGAAATTCTCACAAGTTCATAGGGAAGAAGATATTTTCCCAAAATGCAGCTGACTGGCTTTAGTTTGGTCTGGTCCTCTTCTTTCAAGCCTGACATAAATCTTCTGAGCAAAGCTTTCCTGGGAGCCGAGCAGATGCATGCCGAACCACCAAATTTCCCTCTTTTAGCAGCCCGCGAGGCAGCACCCCGTGACCTTGCAGGGCGCACGGCTGGGGAAGATGTGCTGATTTACACCTCGGCAGCATTTGGCCTCTAATATTTCTCTGTTAGCCTGTTTACTTGTTGTCTCTTTTTGCCCTGTGAGGGGCCAGCCGTCAGACAGATGTCTGGGCTCTGCAGTGGGGAGGGACCCTCGATGTCCCCATGCACGCGGGGGCAGGAGGTCCGTTCCCCAGCCCACCACCACGCCTGGCTCCACGAGGGTGGCTGCCACACCGCCGTGGGGCACAGCTGGGGGAATAAGGCCTCATCAGAAGAGAAGCTGAGCTGCGACCAAAACTAACCCCACTGTTTAGGAGGGAGGGAGGCCACGTGAGAGGTGGGACCTCTTCTGAGGAATTTCGTGCTTGAAAGGTGAGACAAGTCTCCTGAAAAGGTTATTATCTCGAGCAGACAAATCCTTCAGCAGGTTGGGCGCATTTTTGTATACCTCAAACAAAGAGCCAGCACAATCAAAGAGCTGTAAGATCTTTTTTTTTTTTTTTTTTTTTTTGCTGCCTCTGTGCCATTCCCTTTCATTTCTGCTGCCCACAGAAACTACGGCACCTCTCCTCTTCTGCTGAATATACATCAAATAGGAGGTGAAGCACTGGCGGTCTTCACAGGAGAAGCCAGGAGGCGAGGGGGAGTGTGTCTTGCATGCAGCACTAATACATTTATTTTGCCTCCAGATCAGGAAAAAGTAAACATAGGTGGCCCAGAGCAGGCTGAGAAAGGAGCCTGTGAATTACACGAAGAGTGCAGGCGGCACGGTTGAAGGGGTGGGGGTCTGCTGGTGCTGAAGGGCCACAAAGGCTGGTGTTGGAGGACCACGGGTGCTGTCTGGGTCCCCTCCTGGCCCAGTTCAAGTACCTCTTGTAAGCCCTGCAAGGGCTCTGCCAGGCCCACCTGGCCAGACCTGCCTCTTCCCCTTTAGGAGAAAGGCTTTCCCTGAGCTCTCCTAAAGAACAGGTCTGGCCCAACCTCAGGACTACTTCAGATTAATGTTTTCCCCTTCTCAAAATGCCTCTCTCTTCCCTGAGTCTCACCTACAAGGAATCCTGTGGATGAACCAGATACAATAATGGCAACAAGCATTACCTTGGCCCGGAGAAAAGGATTGCTATCAACCTGGCGTAATGTGCAATTTATTCAGCATGAATTAATCTTGGAAATGCAATCACTGAGGCCCCTGCCATTCTTGCGGTGCACGCTGGCTTTGTGAAGCCTTTGCTCGAGGGGCTATTTCTAACGTTTGGCTAGTTCTCTTCAAGGGGCTGTTTTGTTGATTATCTTGCTGGCAAACAGGAGTCATTCACTCCCTAGCAGATACCACGCTTATTTTTAGGACAATCAGCTGCACAAACAGAATAGCTGTCAGATCCAAGACGACTGAATTGTACTTGCTTTGTGCACTGGTCAGACGACGAAATCTCTGGCCATGTGATGCCTGGGACGATCACAGCAACACCCCTGGGGCTTGGGGGAAGGCAGCAACAAAAACGCCTTTGTGCCTCAGCTTGTTGTACTGGGAAAGAGCCTTGAAAGTTCACCTTCTGAAACCGAACCTTTATACGTGTGGATATAGTCCAAGTGTTGCTCTGGATCTTACACTGGAAGGTGAACTGAGAGTACGTTTTGGCTCAGGTGCTGTAATGTGCTTTTATTGCCGTGCTTTGAAATACGTCTTTTCATTTCTCCCCGGAGCACTCGGCCTTTCTGGCAGCTTGAACTCTGTCTCCCGTAGCGTTCAGGGCATGAAAATACTTTGTATTTGCCTGGTTTTTGCATTGCTTTGCTGAACACCTTGGAGGACCACCCTGCCTGGGATCTAGCTGGTGATGCTCGTGCGAGTGATGTGCGAGTGAGCTCAGGACCTTCCTCCTTGCCAGGCACCAACCAAGCAGAATAGGCGCATTTTTGTGCTCAGGCAGGGAAACATTTGTTTTCTCTTAGGTGTTTCTGTCAAGCATAACCTAATGAGCCTGGCCTTGCTTGCAGGATGCATGGGATGGGTGGGTGAGGGCGCTCCATCCCGTACGGCCCCGCTGTGTCACCCGGACCTGACAAACCCATGCTGGCTGCAGCTCCCAGCTGAGCCAAGCAGCAGCTCGAGGCTGTGGCAGCACACCTCACGTGCACATTATTTATTTATTTGTTTTATTTATTTATTTATTTATTTATTTATTTATTTTTGTAAGGCAAAGATCATAAGGAGAGTGGCTTTATTCTATTTATAGAGGTAGCCAGATGGCTTGTAGCATGTTCGCCAAAATGTCTTTAGAAATGTTGGTGTTTCGTGTCTGTGTGAGACAGGTCAGCTGCAGAGATGCAGATAGGAGCTTATAGTGAACAGATCCAGCAACAACCTGATTTGTCCTGAACGCACAGCAAAGGGCTCCCCTAAAACAAGAAGTAGCTCTCCCTGTTTCGTGAAGATATCCCCAATGGCACTAATGGCAACCTTCGCTGAAATAATCCATTCCTACCAGACCGCAGAGGGTCACAGTTGTCACACCGAAGGTATTGCTTCCCCCTCACATCACAAGGTTTCCTACAGAGAGCAGTAAGGTAGCCCAGGAAGGCTGTCCATCCTTCCTGGTCACCGCCTGGGCTGTTTGGATTTCAATATGGCACATTTTTAAATGCAAATCTGGCATATCACTGCATGGAGGCTGCTGTTGCATTAGCTCCCTGCCCTTCCCGGCAGGTTGGGGCTCCCTCGCCCTCTCTGCCTGGGTCCCAAACCCTGCCACTGCCCCCCAGCCCGCGCCGTGCCCCTGGGTAAGGACAGACCGACCGTCCCTGAGTGCCTGGCAGCCTGTGGCAGCTCGGCTAGCAGGGGGAAAAACACAGCCATTATGTAATGGCTTCTCCCAGCCAAGAAAAAAAATCCCATTTATTGATCTCCTGTCTGAAAACCTCAGTAACGCCGCGTAATTGATGAGCAGCTGTTCAGAAAAGCTGTTTGGAGGAAGAACATTTATAATTAAAGAGCAGACACTTCAAATTCAGCTCTCCCTCCATTTTCTCGCTGTATTTCTCTCGGGGACCAGCCACCCCGGCTGGGCCTTTCAGCTCCTGGTCTCAAAGCACCACGTGCCTGTCCCAGAGCCGCATCGCGCTCTCCCATTTCCCTCCCCATGCCACGGAGGGGAACTATTCACGGCGCTGTGCGAGAGAGGGGGATTAGGGAAATAGCACGGCTAACAGATGGGAGGCAGGCAGTGGATGACGTGTAGGCAGGGCTGATGTTGCAGCAAGTCTTATCTTGTTAGCAAAAATATGTTGCAATAAGCAGAGTTCTGGGAGAGAGGCTGGTTTGGGGCACGCAGTAGAAGTCCTTTCTGTCCGATGAGGAGCCTGTCTGCACCCGAAAATGTCTTACTGATAGGTGCCACAACCCCGCTGAACGTTGAGATCCAGAGCCTGTTTTTCTAGATCTGTCCATCTCCTCTGTGCTTCGGAGGTGAAAATGTTTCTGGGTTTCTCTGCTGAAAGCGTGCCCGTCCCCACCCGAGGGAAAGCCCAGAGGCAGGCTGCTCAGCCGGCCGTGGTGCCCAGCTCCCCCGACCAACATACATGCACAAGTTAAGGTTCAGCCTCCCCTGCCTCCCCCTCGCAGACACTCTGAGAAAAGACTATGCTGGAAACAGATAATTTAGCGTGAGGATTATGTTGTGCATTTAGATGTAAATTGCCAGGGAATTGACAATTGCTTTGTTTGAATTGTAATGATCTGATTATGTGGTGTGTATTATTTTTTTTTCTTAGCCTGCATTTTAACCAGTATTTACATCCTTTTATATGCATCTCAAACACCACTGTTCGCATGTCCTCAAGCTCTCAGCTATAAATCCTTGAGCTGTCACATTCCCATTAGGAAACCCATTTCTTTGACCTCTCCAGCATATGTAGACTGGCGCTTTTTTCTTCGTTACTGGCAGATTGCTTATTCTAATTTGAAGAGGGGAAAATCTCACACCCAGAAGCTTGGATCCTCTCCGGTTCCCGAGCACACAGTGGTGCTTATTCTGCCCCTTGCCTCTCCCCTCCCTGCTGTATTTTTTCTGTGGGAGGAAAAACAGATCTACACAGATCTGTCCCCAGCAAAGGCCTGGTTTCGTCCATGGGTGCTCCCGTCCCATCAGTGGGTGCTGAGCTCCAGCCCTCAGCACGGATGGCAGGGAGTAACAGGGTGCCCATCACCCAAACCCATTCCTAGGCTGGGCCCAGAAAAGGACTTTTTTTTCCCATCCTGAGAGTCAGTAGAGTGAGGGAAGCCAGGGGTTAATCACCTCTTCCCAACCCACCCAGTGTAACAGCCAGCGGTGGGAGAAGCCTGGGTCCCAGCTCTGCTGGCGAGGTGCAGAGCAGTAAATAACATCATCCACAGCCCTCTGAGGCGCAGCCAGCTCTCAGGAATGCCATGTCCCAGTCCAAACAAAACCTGCATGTTTCTCCTTGGCCTGGTCTCACTTCTTGGGCCTGTTTCACCGACTGATATAGGAGATAAAAATTGAAATAACACATGCCTGGGAATATCAACAAAGCACTCGCAGCGGAGAGAGAGGATTGCAACATCAGCAGCTCGCGGGGCTTGGATGCAGCCATCCAGCCCCTGGAGCCAAACCGTTAGGAGAATAAATAAATAAATAAAAATAAAGCCAGCTCCGATAAGCCCCTGACCTTAAGTGTGTGAATGTACGTATGTGAAAGCCGGAATCCAGCTTTTCCCTGCCAGCCCCCAAGCTAATTCCTTTGGCTTGGGAGGTGCAAATGCTGGGGAGCCCCGGCTGGACCCTGCCTCTGCTGCCTGCCCCCAGGGGCAGCCCGGAGGTTGGATCCATCCTTGTTCCTTGCAGAGGAGACCACCAGGACTGGCCCCAGCCCTGGGCTCTCCTCCCAGCTCCCACCGACCTTCCCGCACAGTTGCCTGAAGCAGCAGCAGCCGTTCACCTCCTGACCCGAATGCCGGGGATGACCGCGTAGTGCTGATGCTGAGTTTTCCCTCGGCAGCACACCTAACCTTCATCGATGGGGAATGGCTGCAGGGGAGCCGGGGAGGCTGGACAGGGTGTGCTGAGCCACCAAGGTGTAATGAGGATGGATTTCGTGCGGTTGTTTGGTAATTTATCACCTTCAAAAAATCACCCCTAGTGATGCTTAATGTTTACGTAGGACTCTGCATTTTTAGATTAAAAGACATCTGGGACGCCAAGGTACAACAAGAAGCAGAGTGCTTCTGGGTTAGAGCTGCGCTAAATCCCCGTCCCCAGACAAGTTGCTACGGCTGCATTCAGCCCCGCTGCTGGGGCCACAGGGCAGCTTCTCCCCGAGCTCTGCCATCCCCACCTCCTGGTGGGTGCATCCCTGGTGCATCCCCAGGAGCATCCCTGAGTGCAGCTCAAACCTCCTGAGCCCCAGGGAGGCTCTGCCTCCCATTTCTGGGAGCATCCCCGGGGGAGGCACAGAAATGAGAGCTGAAGGAGCCCCCGGGCTGTGCTCCATGAGGAGGAGGGCATGGGGTCCTGCCACAGGTTGTACATAACCCACGTGTTGCTTCCCTGTGGTGCATTAAACTCACCCTCGGGTCCGTTTCCCAAGCGGCCCCTCCTCCAGAAATCTCCCCGGGCTGTGTTGTTATTCAGTTCAAATAGCTCAGATCCTCAAGTTCGCTTTTTCAAGCCTCTGACAAAAACATGACAGCTATCCCACAAATCAGCCATCTAAGGGGAAAAAAAAGTCACATTTAATTACTCCTGAAGGGGAACTTAAAACTGAGGAACACTTATTAGTGCAATATATTTTTTCTCCTGTAGCTTTGAACTGATCCTAATAGCGCCAGCGGAGTCCCGGCATAACCTTGGAGTGTGTTTCATTATCATTCGGATGGAAACTGCTGTCTTATGACTGCCGTTTTAAAATACAGTACACTTTTATAATTTCGGAGTTGGCAATCAAGCGGACATAACACATGAAATGATAACCAGCCCTGGCACCGAACCCTGCCCTCCGCTTGCCCATACAGTTCCATGAATATTGTGCCTGGGTTCAGCCGAGGGCTGGATTTCAGCCCCAAGGTGTTCCTGCAGTCCTTGCCTCTCCTCTGGCATAGACACACAGCTATTTGTGAAATCGGGAATTTTAATTTTAAGATCACCCTGGCGCTAGGACAGGCTCTGCCTTCCCTCCCTTTCTCGGCACCAAGGGGACGGGCGGTGGGGACACGCGGGAGCTGCTCGCAGGCGGGTGCTTGGGCATTGCGTTTCAGCTTGGTGTTATTTCAGAGCCGGGGCAGAGGGCGAGCCTTCAGCCTGGAAGCTGCGCAGTCTGCGGGAAGCATGATGTTTTCTAGCCTGCATTGGAAAGCCTTTGCAGTGTTTTCAGGACAGAGCCATAAGATAGAGTAAGGATGTCATGGGGAGGTGGGAAGCCAACAAACGTTGGGGAGGACGATATTTTTGCTGAGGAAAGAATTAATATATTCCCATTATTAATTAATGAATAGGCAGGGAAAATTACAGAGGTGGGAACATTCTCCTTGGTTTTAGCTCTACTGGGTACTCAGGAAATAATGCAGCACTGCTACAAGATGTGGCATCTCAGCCCGGGCCGGGTGTACTGCTGCACTGACTCGGTACTTGATTCGTGCATGGAGGTGTCTCCAGAAATCTCCCAAGGTTCCATGATGGCCAGAGGCAGCCAGGGCCGTCTCTGGTGGCTGCCGGCCATGGTTATCCAGGAGCAGGCAGCATGTGAGACACTGTGAGCACCCTATGCCGCTCCCCCAGCCCTGTCTGAGCACTGGGAGCACCGTGGTGCAGCGAGCACTACCTGGGATGTCCCTGACAACTCGTTCCTGAGTCTGTTGGTGGTCCCCAGGTGCTGGAGCCACTCAGCTACAAGTACAGGGCAGCCCACACTGCTGGCATGCCCTGCTGCAGCAGAAACGGGCACATTGGTGATCTGCCGTGAGGCATTTGGGTACTGCAGTCACGAGAATCTGCAAGTACAGTGAGGTTTGCCTTATAGACTACTTTTTCTCCTATCTGTAGGACTTATCTGACACAAATGGCCATGTTTCCGGGTATCTCACAATTTCTTAATGTGTTTATTCTTATAGCACATTTGGGAGATAAGGCTATGACCCAGAGAGCGAACTGAATCACAGAGAGGCAGCATCAGCTCTTTAGGGAGCCTTAGGGGGGAGAAGATGCCGTTTCTCCTACACTGGGTATTGGCACTCTCAAAAAGCCCCATAGGGTTCCTAAAATAGCCGTGTGGATGTCCTGTGAGGTGCAGCTGGTAGGCCTTTGTGCTCTTATTAGAAATAACCAAGCGGGGTAGAAACGTGAACTGCCAGGTGGGACACCTCCTCTCTGCTGCATCCACAGTGATCTCCCCACATCTCTTCCCTTCAATCTGCCGAGCATTTCTGTTAGCTGCTGTCAGTGCTGCAGGTGGCTGAGGTTACCCAGACCCAAAAGAGGGCTTCTTTTTTGGCACAGAAATGTCTCCATTTACTAGCTTAGCCTCAGAAGTTTTCCGCTGGCAGAGACTCAAATACGTGCCCCAGAGAAACGATGCTTCCACTGCTGTCTTCGGGGCCTCGCAGGTTTTTCCCAACATCTCTACCTGCTTCTTGGAGACCAGCATCCTCTGATGGCCATGTCCAGCCCAGGCAGCCCAGCAAGAACAGCCCTGGGTGCACCAGCTGCCCAAAGCTGTGAGCAGTGCCCAGCCCCGGGGACGATAGGGATAAAAGGGAACACAGCCAGGTGGCTTCACCAGGGATTGACCTCCTAGCTTTTGAGCTGCTCTGCACACGGTAATTTTGTTTCTAGCCTTCTCCTGCCTTCCTCGCAGCCCGTGGCAGAGCCTTGCCAAAAGCCTTTGGGGACAGCGGCACCGCCGTGTGCCAGGACAGGGGCTTCAGCGAGGCTCGGCAGTACCTGCCAAAGCCACATTTAGCACAGGGAGCCGACGGCAACACTCACATTACTCACTGAAGGTTTATAAATAAAACCAGCCCAGGCTCAGCCTCTCCTGACACCGAACGAAGAATGCAAGGGAAGGCTCCGCAGTGCTGTCCCACTAAATTTTGTGAAGCTTTCATCTCCAACAACCATCCCCTAACTTACGGGTGACAGTCCCTTAAACAACAAGCCAGGGTCGTCTTCCAGGGCTGCCCGAAGCAGGAGAGTTTCCTTGCTTGACTTTTGCTGTCGCTTGACTGCACTGAGATTAAAGCCGGGTGTTTGCTCCTCGAGTGCTGGACCACGGTCAGGAGGGGCGGCCGAGATCCACCAGCCCACACCAAATCCGTGTCTGACCACAGGCATGCGGCTGGGGGCAGAAGCCTTAGGATCTCCTCGCACACACCGCAGATGACAATGCTCAAAACTTGCTTCCTTAAATACCTGCTGAGCAGAAATTAATACTAATCAAGGGAGGCTCTTTCCCCTTAGCAGCGACCTGATGCTATGACATTGAAGCATCTGACACAGCAGTGATCTGTAGCAGCGAGGGCCTGGTGTGCCCCGTGCCAAGCAGAAGCAGGCCCCGTACTCCTAAGACATGCGGGTATTTTCCCCTGCAATCGTTAGGTGATGTCAGCAGCTGCTCACAGGCTCACGGCCAGAGGATTGGGGATTTTTCTCCTTAAATTTAAAGGCGATTCTGGGTTCTGAGTTTTATCGATTGCAGACACCAATTTCCAGTGGAGCTGCAGCTACAGTTACAGTAAATTGAAGCCAGCTGAAAGCAGGATTTCTTTCTCAGTTATCTTTTATGAATCTCCCAGGGGCGGCCGATGGACCCGAGGGGTCACAGGCTGTGAGATGTTGTGGGTGGGAGTATTCGGTGGTCCCTGCTGGGACAGTGCCCTTCCCATTCATCACAGGCACCCCTGGGGCATCATCCACTCCGAGGCATCTAAAACTGGGGGATAAATGAGCACATTTGGGGAAAAAGGAGAGGAAACATCCCACACTCGGGGAAAACTTCTCGCTCAAATACGTATACATCTTCTTGACACCTAATGGAGAAAGACACCTAATGGTTTCCAGAGCTCGGTAGCTGGATGAAAACGGAGCGCAGAGGTGCTGGAGTGACAATATCTGTTAATGAAAACACAGAATATATGGCCGGGGCTGCTGGCACTTGGCCCGCTGCTCGGCCGGAGCACGTCAGCCGCGCTGCAATCGGCGTGAGCGATCTTCAATTCTCCCCTTTGTCAAACGCCGTAAATTAACAACAGAATAAAAAGCTTTCAGGGGATGTGCTCCCTGACAGTTTAATATAGGTGGCTATGGGATCATTTTCTACGGATAGGTTTATATCGGCAAAGAAATTACAGCTCACTTCATAGCAGGTATTTCACTATTATTGCGGGGTTGCCTGTTCGTGAGGAGCGACTTTCCAAACAAGCATCTCGGGGACGCCAGGAGGACAGCAGAAGGGGGAGGAGGGCGGTGTTGGAAAAAAAAATCTTCATGGCGACCCAAAGTCTTCCAATTTTGATATTATGCGTTAATCTCTCGGCTCAATTTTCTGAATAATAATATTGCATCTTCTTGGCTGTTGATTCCCGAGCCATCAGCACAAACCACCAGTCTGTGAGGCCGTGGTGAAGTAATTTGTGATTGCTCTGTGGAATCCATTCCTTTAATTGTGCTTTCACTCAGAATGTGGATAATAGACTTTCACCAGTGTGCTCGCTTTCCCTCTGCTTTTTTTCTTTGTAGACGGCTTCACGGCTAAGTATGGGGAGCCATCTGGACCTAAGTTTCAGGAATGCTAGGGTAATGCTGAATTTGATATTAAGATTCCTGGGTTTATAACAAAAGCAACGTGGCTCTTAATGTTTTTTTATTATTACTACCTAAGAAATTTCATTAACAGTATGGACTTGGCTCATTGCTGAGGAATGCCAGTGGAAACCCTTCCACTGACTGCAGCCAGCTTTGTATCAAATCATATTTGCATTTGGAAATGCAAATCAGCTGAATACAGTACATCAGCTAAACACAATCTAGGCTAGAGAAAGGTCAGCTGCTTTGGAAGGGAGAGGTTACCCAAGTACACCCTTACTTTTCTGCCTTTGCATGCATAATTTTTCAAAAAAAAAACATCATAAGTAATCTTTACAGCAGATAATCATTTTTATAGTCGTCTCCGTGGGACTCCTTCCATAAATAGCAATCTCAAGTCTCCCTCTTACCATGTTGGACTCAGCTAATTCTTTATGTTGGGTGTCTCCAGCAGAGCTATAGCATAAATGAGCACAGATAACATCGTAACACAAGCTTGGTTGGCATAAACCAGGATTTTCTTGGTTCTGCTGCAAATTAGACCCTTCCGATAACCTTTCTACCCCGTCTCTACAAATACTGTGCAGTGGTGACAAAAGACAGGTGCTGGTTTCAGACTTAAAGCTGTCACGTTAGCTGCTGGCATTAAATATATAATTCCTGCTGTGCCTGAATCATCAATAAACTAAAGTCTCCTGAAGGAGAAGTCTCCAGGGAGGGGAAAGGGCTGCGAACCGGTGCCTGCAGTGTGTGCCGCGGAGACGTGAAGCTAGCAGCAGAAGCTGAAGGCATGATACGTCTTTTTCAGTTTGACCTCAGCCTCTAATTGCATTTGGCAAGTTGGCCTGGCAGATAAATGGGTTCATATTAGAAAATGGGCTTGATTTATTATGAAATTGATTGCCGCCCTGTCCTGTGCTGAAGGCATTAGTGATAACGGCATCAGGTGCCTCAGCACTTAACTAATGGGCTTCCCCCAGCCTCTCTGCTGCTGCTGGACTGTTACAAGCAGCCCAGACCAGCACCCGGACCACGCACCTCTTCTGGTGCCTCCTTGCAGACCCCAAATCCTCCCTGTGCAGTGGTTATTTAGGTGGTGCAGGCTGGGCTATCTGTCTGGGCTGACTCAGAAGTCCGTGACCATCCCCTGCTCTGTCACCTTTGAGGAGGGGGCTGGAGGTGCCCCATGAGCATCTCAGACATAATTCATAACTGTGTTGGTGTTTCCCAGCACATACAGGCTGCAGAAGTGGGGCTGGCGTGACCTGTGCAACCAGCACCTTCAAATCTCTTAACATTTTTCTTACAACTGCTTTCTGAACATGGAAAGGGTTACAGGAAATGTGGAAAAGTATTCATCAAACATCTTTCTTTTCCTTTTTGTTGGTGATTCTGAAAAGTCTTCTAACCACAAAATAAAAGATCCATTGCCAAACATAACAAGGGAGTTTCACTACTTTTTGCAAACAAAGCCGTATTTGCCCACAGTGGCCACAATCTGCAGTGCAGTTGTCTCAACTCCCTTGGCACATCAGAGAATAGCCCTTCCAGCTGGGGCTGATTAAAAAGCAAAAGAAGAAACCAAACACGGTGGCCACTTAGGCCCTGTAAATTATTAGGGTGTGTTTCTTTGGGGAAGCTCTAATCTATTATTTACAACATGGACACAGTTGTAATTAAAAATAAAAAAATAAAACAAAAAAAGAGTATTCCCAGTGTCAAAAGTCAGCCTCTTATCTTCATGACTTTGTCTGTGGACACTCATCCTAGGACCTACCCTAAAATCAAAGGAATTTTGACATTTATTTGATGTATTTGTTAGGAACCTTCCAACAGTTGGGCTTAGAAATAACTAAATAGCAGACATTGAAATATTTAGTGGCTTGTTTAAGCAATATTTTTCAGTATTTCTGAAGAAAAAGGATTTTTTTATGATTGACATTCAGACATTTTCCAAATGAAAAACTTCACTGCGAAGGAACCACGTGGCTGGAAAGGGAAGCTCATTGCAAGAGAGCCAGTATTTGGACAAAAGTGAAAATTAACTTTTCAAAATAACTGGAAACAATTTGATTTGGGGAATGAAGGTAGGTTAAAGCCTTATAAGTGTTTTGCAATGACCGCCTGCCCGTCAGTCACATTTCTGCTCTCTTGTTGGCTAACCACTGTCAATGCGCACCACCCACGAGGGCCCATGCCCGGGCAGTGACACGGGGTTCTCTGCCTCTGCCTTCGCCGCCAGCCTCAGCAGCGCTTTGCTGTATGAACAAGTGGTCCGGCCAGGCCCTGGATGTGTTCACCAAGATGTTTTCCTCTCCAGTGTGGATGCACTAGAGATGAAAGACCGACGGCAGCCAGATTCTGGGCATGTACAGGCAGCCCTGGAGGGATCCACCACAGCTGGGCAAAGGGCACTTTTCCCATCACACCACCTCCAGTGGCACAAAGGAGATGATATACAGATATGAGAGAGACATCTGGGAGCCCCATATATTTCCCAGATTAATTTTTATAGGGTAGCACATTGGCCTGACAAACAGTTCTGAGTATTGTGCAGAGTTGTGTAATGTGTCCCTTTTCCAGGCTTGTGCTTTTATCATTAACACCTCCGATTAGCAAAAGCTCAGAGTCTGAGATGTTCCTTTGATTTAAAAGGTTATAAATTTTGGATGCAATGTCAGAGAGTGAATTTTACAACACAGCTGAGCTGTGGACTAATTAAAAGACTACCCTAGTACTCTTCTCACCCAATACATCTCAGATTTGTGACAGCCTTCAGGAAAACTTATGAATTATGCCACGTGCACCATATGCAATCTATTGATCTCTCTGTGTGTACATATGCTCTGTGCGTGTGTATGTGTGCTAAAGCCCATCTTCGCGATGGTTTCTTCACCACTGTGTGCGTAGATGAAAGTTTCTTGTACCAGATTTTATAGCAGTGCATGATTGCGGTGATATCACTAATAATGTCTGCAGTCATATCGCTTCCTTGCCACCACAGGGCTACTACTGCTGTTTGGCTTCAGGCGTTTTAGAAGCCAGAGTTGGGCATCACCCTTCAGAGGAAGAGGCTTCACCTGCTCACCTTGTGCCAGTGCACAGAGATGAGATTTCTCTCTTTGCTGTTGCCTGCTGTTATAAGGAAATGTTTGCAAAGGAGAAGCTTCTCTGAACCATTAGCAAGGCAAATGTACAAAGAGGAACAGGGCATCATATCTTTGAGAAAAAAGATATCTGGGGTGACCATGAGAAAGTGGGAAATGATATCAGGCTTTGGCTAGTGAAACCCACATGTGAAACCTCTCAAGTTTCCATGGACCGGTCTTCCATTTTTGTCAGTCGTTCTCGTTCTGGCTGCCGGCAGCAGTGGATTTGGCAATAGATCAACAGGGAAACAGAGGGACAGCTTCTCCCCTACACGTGCAGAATTAGAGATTCATACCAAGATAGATGAGCTAGATTTAGATGAAAGGGAGCTTCTGGCTGAGATTGTTCATGTAAAAAGTGTAATACAGTATTAGGCTTTTGTGAGTTCCCAGTGTAATAAAGGAGAATTGTGTAAGCCTTGGCAGAAACTCGGTCTTTGTTTTGATGAAAAAAACTAGAAACATGCGCTTGGCTTCCCTACTAGTTGTAATTATCTGGTGGTATTGAATATGGTGTTAAGGTTATCCGCTGGGTAGGGCATGAGCAAGGATCAGGTTCAGTCCATGAATTAAAGCTGCGGAGTGTCGGCTCTAATTTACATACACACAGCTTAAAAATTGTCCTGATGCAACTGCAGAGCTCCCTGGGACTGACACAGATAGGCAGCATATGGAGCCTGTGTGGCAGGAACGGCGGCGCCCGGCACTTGGCACTGCTGCTCCGTGCTATGCAAATATCTGGGTTATGCAAGAAGGAAACAAGGGCAGAATAAATTCAGGGGGTCTGCTCTCTCCTCCAGGCACACATAAAACCCCTGGTGGCACTAATGAAATTTGTGGAGATGTGGGACGGAGGACAGGCTCCTCAGCTCTGATTTTAGCCCTACAAGTGTGCAGTACATTGAAGGCAGGAGACGGTGATTGCTGTTGTGAACGTGTGAGTAGACATGAACTATCCCACACACCAAAAAAAAAATATATATATATATATAAAGCCACTAAAATCATTACTCATTCCAAAAATGGCAGCACCAGATTTTCTTATCACCTCTGATATCTTGAGAAAACAGTGCTTTCAAAAATGAATGCTTTTTTTCTAGGATGTTGAAATTCGGTGTCACTCATTTTGGATTTGAAATAACTTTATAAAGGTTTGGAGATGGAAATTCCAACCCTAGATGAGGTGCAGAATTAGTGTTATATTGTATTCGTTCATACAGCAGCCATGCCCTCCTGTCCATCAAAGCTGGGGGATGCTGTTGTCCTGTGTTTACGTCCCGTACACTAAGCAGAAGTTGTAAACAGCGTTTGCAAGATTTCCAACATCTTTCCACAGTGAATTCTTTATGGCACAAATCTTTTCTCTCATAATTTGCATTTCATGCCTATTTTCCCAAATCTTCAAAATCAGAAGACCAATTCCTTCCTTTAGCAATAGCGCTGTGAAAGCTACTGACTCATAGGAATAAGCGGAGTGGGGGATTTGGCTGAACTTCTTGGCTTGATGCCGACACAACATTTCATAGATCTTTTTTAGGTGTTTCCCATTGTCATGGCAACTCTGATCAAAACCCCTTCCATGAATAGCCCTGTCGATTGCAATATGAGCTCCTGGCTGACTGCAGCCTGCAGTTCTGCTCCAGTGTGATTTCACAAGCTCCTCTTGCTTGACCTTTCATCTCCTATCTTTCCCCAGCTCCCTTATTGCTCAAGCTAGAAATATATCTTTTGTTTTGCAAGAAAGCTTTAAAAATCTTTATAAGTGGTAACTAACAGCCAGATCTTGCAGCTGACTTCAAGGAGAGAGTTGCCCTAGGAGAGATTACAGGCTGCAATAAGCTCCTCTCCTGCACAGCAGAGCACAATAAATCCTTACCAGCATCGGCTCTCGTGGATCCTTGAACTCTGCACCGCACTAAAACCACCCCCAAATGCAGAGGAATAAACTGAGCTGTAAGGAGGGGTGGGCTCAGGAAGAGGGGATCCCACCCGTGACAAACAAATCCCAAGGCCGGGTGTCCCTGCAGTGCCAGCACTGCTGCTGCCCGTGCTAACTGGGAGGGACGCTGTGTGTCACCAAAGCCTAATGCCACCTTGGGCTTTTTCCTTTCCATGGCCATGGTGGAGCAGAAGGGACACATGTAGGGTGCAGTCCCCTTCCTCCATCTGCACCCAGGGCTCCCCGGCTGTTGAGGGGTGCAGGAAGAGGAGGGCAGGGAGAAGTGCCCTGAGCAGTGGCTTCCCAGATGGCCACAGCTTTTCTTCTGAGTGTCTGCTCGCTCAGCTCTGGGGCAGCAGGGTGGAGAATCCGTATTAGTCAAGGCTGCTAGGTTTGGTTTTGGTAACTGATTTTTCTAAGCCGTTTGAACAGGCATACAGAAAATTGCAGCACTATGGAAATCAATAAGAGTTCTGCCCTTGGCCTTCTACAGGGCCAGGCTTTCACCAGCTGTCTCAAAGGTATCATGCTTACCAGGAGCTGAAATAGCTTTGTAAAAATAATAGATGTTTTGCATATGTATCGTGTCTGAAGTCAGTATTGTTATTGCTAGACAGGAAAAGTAAGGCAGGGAGAAGAGAAATCTCATGCCCCAGGGTCAGCCCATCGCTACCCAGGGGACAGGAGAGAGGTCCTGGAGTTTCCCCTCCCATGTGGGAGCCAGTGCTACAAGTCATTATTTTAAGCGCTTGTAAAAAGAAGTAGGAAGGAAGGAGGAATAGAAATTACAGGGATAAAAATCCTCCTTTCTATATACACACATATTATATATGTGCTATATATACACACATGGTTTTGTCTTGTCTTGTGCCTTCAACCCTGCTTTAAATAAAAACTCACAGACTTGTCGGTTTCCATCAGGCAAAATTATTATTCGGCTTTAGAAAGAACATCTTGCCAAGTGTTGCAGTTCAAAAATAAGGAAAACAGCTCTGCCAAAATGCAGCAAATGTGATTACACAAAGCCAAGAAGACCATAATTAGATCATTACCATGGAAACAACCTAATTACATGTGTAATGCAGCAAGGTCTGAGTTGCGTATCCGAATGTGTTTTGCTATTGTCTAGCAGGGCCGTGGCAGTGCCGTTCGCCTCGTGTTATTAAGCCACCTTGATCACTTTGGATCGGGTTTTCTTGGAACAAGTCCCCCTCCCCGTTACGGAAAGAGTTGAGCTGCGCATGAAATGGCTCCAGCGAGGCTGCCCGAGGCTGGCACCGCACGCAGGCAGGGGGATGCTGCCTGCACGGCCACCTGAGAGCAGCTTCTCTCGCACCAAGACCTGCAGCTCCCCAGAAAACAGCCCACAGTCCCTCAGCCATGGCCAGGAGCTGCCATTTCCTCTAGGTGCAAGCCTGGAAAGGGAAGCTGAGCTGGCCAGGGTCTTGCTGAAGGCTGCTGCCATCTCTGCCTTGAATTGATTTTGCTGCCACGGCAGTGATTTGCCACCAGGATGGTGTTAAATGGGGATGGGCAGGCAAATATGCCAGGGTCCCTGCGTGGTGCTGTGCGTGGCGCTCCCCTGCGTGCCAGGACTGTGTTGGGAAGGGGGCGAGCCGATAAGCAGAGCTGAGCTGTCCCAAACTGCCTCACCGGGGGAAACCGCAGCACTTCCAAAGGACGGTGACATGGTTCTCATTCTCAGGCAGAGAAAACAAGGCACGGTGAAAAGAGATGTTTATTGGAAGACCGAGGCAGAGCTGTGAATAAACTACGTATAGTGCAAGGTAATTTCAGGGAGTAAAAAATCCAGACTCATACATACATGGTTGCACACCTTGCAGCCTGAAATCAGACACACAAGGAGAGACAGGGGGGGTCTTTGATGAACTTCTGCCATTATCTCCACAGGCCTGCAGCCCACTGCTGTCGAATCACGTGGCTGTAGCAAATACAACCCGTCGGGTATATACATGAAATTACGGTCATCCCCGTTGACGCACACTGGATTTCTGTGCCCATTTTGTGGTCAGGCTGGATATACCTCACCCAGCAGGAAGGGCAGGGGATGGCTCATTAGCTAAGGGGTACAGTAATAAGGCAAAAGCCAACGGGACTGTCTGGCAGGCATCCTGCTTCTGCTAATTAATGAGGAGAGATGGTTGCTGGGCCAGCTGCAGATGTTGCTGCAAATTATGCCGTTGCTTTCCCTGGCAGAGAGCTCTCGCTGCAGCTAGCACATCTCCAGGTGTTCTTGCCACAACAATAGTCCCTGCTGTTCGTTTTGTCTCCTTCCAGGGAATATAAAATGCTTCCTTTTGGTGGGGAGAAATGCTGACACTGGAGAGTTTCTCAAGCCCAGACTCCACTCCTTTAATTTCTTCTCCTCTTGTTGTATCCGTCCCATTTTCCTTCTCCGACTTTTCCTCAAACTCTCTTCATTTTCCATTCAAATTGCCTTCCAAACCACAGAATGAGGCTGAAGAGAAGTGCCTTGAGCAATGCCAACCTCCCTGCTCAGTTTTTGAGCCATGCACGCGGAGAAGACATCTCGAGGAAGCTGCCTCCTTCCCATCCCACAGCTCCCCCTGTCCCCAGTGGGGCGGTGGCCTTGCCACTGCTGGTGGTGACACAGACCCGTGGGGCACTGCCAGTCCTCTGGCTCTGCAGGGGTCATTTTTCTCTCCAAATCTAGCACACAAACTCATGCGAGTTCACTGGGTAAAACCTGAATTTCAACTTTTGTGCGAAGTCAGCAGAACAAAGGAAAAGGAAGGAAAAAGCCCAACCCCCCCGCTCTCCGGTTTTGCTCTGTATGCAAAAGCTGTCTGTGCGGCTCTGCTGAGCACTGCTGCCCTACTTTTATCCCTCACATAGCTCAACTAAAAATACACCCGGATTTCAAGCGAGGCCCCCGCTGTGACCTGTCTGAGCACGCAGGCGTTGCTGCAGCCCGCACCCTGGTGCTGTGCAGCGTGCCCGAGCGGGGCCGTGCCCGTGCTTTGTTGTGCTCCCAGGCAATTCGTGCTGGCCCTTGGCATGAAATATGGTGAGGAAAAGCCCACGATCTTCAGAAAATAGATAGATCTTCTCCCCGTCATCTCAGAAAAAAATATTCTGATGTGGGGCTGCAAGAAGAGTTAAAGAAAGATATGAGATCACTTAAGAACCAGGCACTATTATTGCAATTGTACATCCCGAGCAGCTTCCCAGGTGCTGCCCCACCAGTACCCAACTGTGCCAGGCGCTGCCTAAAATTTAAGCAAAAAGCTGATCCGCACCTTTAAGAGCTTCCAAATTAAGGGGTTTTCAGTTTGAGGGCTCCACATTTCCAAAATTGCTTCGGATGGCTCGCACAGGCTGGGCGCAAGTTGTCTGGTTGACATGAAAGATGTCCAAGTCTGTTTAAGACCATGGCTGAAACTCTCAATGCTAGACATTTCACTTATTTTTTATGTGTTTAAATAGAAAAGTGGCTACCACGCGTATTTTGTTTAATTTGTGTGGTCCCGAGAAAGCATGATAAATAAAGCCTAGTAGAACCCCATTTTAAGAGCGGAGAAGCTAATAGAGATGATTTGTGTTGAACATAGGGTCTGCACATTCTTCTGCCCTGGAAAAACTGACTGAACATTACCAGCTGGCTTCTCACGTTACCCCCAACAGCATTCTTCCCAGTGGCACGTCTTTTTACAGGGCTTCAGCCCGATGCTCACTTTAGCTTTCCTCTGCTTAACTTGCCTTGCCAAAGGGAAATGGAAATTACTCGATGAGACGTATGGATTGCTTGCAAATAAGGGTGTACGTATGGGGGCCTAATTCTTAGGAGGAATAGGCATTAGTGCTGCAGGTTGGCTGGTTCCACGTGCAGGTGCACTGGCACCGCAGGCACAGAGCCGTTGCCTGCTCAGGACCATCCTTTGCAGGGTCTGCGAGGTGACCCCAAATGGTCCTGCACATCTCGGATGCGGGTGGGCTGCTGGCCCCACGACTGTAGGATCTGCCAGGGCCAGGGGTGAGCCACTCTCTGCCTGGAGCAACACCTCCTCCACTCCTCCTCCTCCTGCTGGCTGTTTTCAAGGGAAAGACAGATGTTTTTTTGCAAAGCCTTCCAGCAATTCCTTGTTTAAGAGGGGGATGGGGCTCTGAGGAAAAGCCTGATGGATGGCTGTGTTTCCCAGGGCACCCCCTCGCTGCAGAAAAGCCTGTGATGCAGTTCCCTGGCAGACTCAGTGATGAGTAAAGTGACTGCAAGGGCCATAAAGGTATATGCATTTAATTATGACTTGAGAAAGCTATTGCATTTTTCCCCATTAAATATTAATTTCCTTTTTAAATGTACTTTTGAGCTGTTTTGACAACACAGCCGGTTCTCTAATGCCACCTAATTAATTAAAAATTTCATACACATACGCATTAACAGCCTGCTATTATTGCTGAGGACACTTTACTAACATTTCAATACATTGAACCAAAACAGGCTTGCATGTAAGCTGTGAAGGTCCGTGCTGCTCCCTGGGAAGGCATGCTTGGGGCTGACTCTCTCCCCTTGGTCTTGGCACCCTGACCATGCACTAGGGCAGCTCAGCGAGGATTTCACCCCAGTAATTGGGAAATGGCAAGGAAACGTGAACTTCTCTCCCCAAACACGGAGCGGGCACACGCAGGAGGGGCTTTGTGAGTCCACTGGTGACAAACCCAATCTTATCATTGCAGGTCACTGACATCCTCATTACTGGTGACACGTTTATCTGCTGAGCTGTCCTTTCTCGCCTGTCTAGTCGATCCTTTTGAAGTATTGTTTTATGGGAGACCTTAACAGGAGCCCTGCGATACCAGAGTCAGCGGGGGGACAGAGCTGGGAGCTGGGGACACTGCCAGACCCCGTGCTAGGACTCCATCACTGGGCTTATGTTGCACCTGGTGTGCCCCCATCCTCTGATGGCCCCAAGGATGTGTTGGGCACCCGGGGAGACAGAGGGTGAAGAAAGTGGAAGGTGGCATGTGGGGTTTTAGCTACAAGCAACACATCATTACCTCAGTAGTTTCCATTTCCAGGATGAGTTCCCAGCACTTAGGCATTTCTCTTCTCCTTGCATCGATTTTTCCCCTTACTCTCTGCTGACTGTACACTCTGGAAAACCAGAGGCCTTAAAGCCAAGGTCAAGTTTTTATTCCCTAAGTAAACAAGCTGGGGAGCAGGGGGGAGGGAGCGAGCACTCACACCGACTATATATTCAGAAAACTATGAAACAAATATATTCCTTTTTAAAATCCCTTTGAAGAAGAAAGCATACAAAAGATTAATCCTTTCAGCCTGCAAGTTCTGCATTAAATAAAATCTTTCCTCCAGAGGAATAAATGCTAAGAGGAGGTCACTGTGTGTGTGACCAAAACAAAGCCATCCCGCAATGCTTGAAGTCAAACACGGCATTACATGCTGGGTAGCCGAGGTACAGGGAAGCACTGAAAGGTGAATTCATTTTACTGGCCAGGGAGCTTAAATTTTGCACATGTACTGAATGCTTTTATTTCTCATCATTTTATCTAAGCATTGATCCCATTACATCAAATTCCTGGTGTTATTTTTGACCAATTAATGACTCCATATATTACGTTTGCCCATTTGTAATTAGAAGCAAGTTTATGGAGAAGTCTGGCTGCTGATCTGTGATTCATGGACTCTCTCGAGTCTGTGAATTTGGCAGGAAACTTGGTAAGGAATCGGTTTGGCTAAAAATTCTGGATGCCCCTAGCTCGCATTGAACTGAGATACAAGGAGCTGAAGTGTTTCGGGGCTGCTGCTTTGGGTTCCTTCCCGTCGGAGCAATGGGTCGGAGCGGAGCATTGCACAGCTGGGGGCGAGGCAGGAGCGGGCACCCCCCGGCCAGATCGGAGCCCCCCCGGCACAGACGGGGGTCTCGTGTCTCAGCAATGGCAGCCCCTGCTCCTTTAGGAGCCTCGGCCTCGTCTCTCATTGGCAAAGATCCTTTCAAAACCCAAAGTCGGATGCTTTATGCTTTTTTGGGTGTTTTTCGTCAAACTGAGTTAATATGCACAGGGTAATCACCGCAACCTGATGTTCTCACTTTGCGAGCAGCCTGGAAGCAGAAGGCCCCCGGGGTCGGAGGTAGTAGCGCAGGTTGGGGACAAAACAAATTACCTTATGCAATTTGGTTCACCTATTTTCACTGCTAACATAATTAAATGAGACAAAGTCTACAGGGAGATGTAATGCCCTTTATTAGAACAAACTGGTATTTTTGGAGAAAGAGCAGATATGTTTTCAGGCTCACAAAGCCTTTTTTCAGGTTTGTATGCCAAAAAGCTTGTCAGTGTATCAGTTGGCCCCACAAATGATATTACTTCTCTATATAAACCCTGCTTCAGTCATATCCGCAGACTGTAACAGCTACAATAACACTGCTAATATAATTAAAAGCAGTTGAGGCTGATTGAATGCCGTTTCATGGCAGAATTGGCCATGAAGTTTCCCAAGAATAGCAGGGTGGAGCTCTGCTGCAGGCACACAAATATTTGTGCTTTTCCCCTTGTCTTTGCTCTGTAACTCTGAACTGACCCGGACCAGCATTAATGGAAGTTGTGGGGTTGATACCGCTGCGGCTGAAAACAGGCTTTGGGTTTTGCATATATTTTCAAAAGAGTTTCACCACCTTGTAAAATGTCTCTCTAATGCAGAGGATAAAAGTAGGTCATCCATTTTCCCCAGCATCCTGCTATCTCGGTAACATTAACTGAGAGGAACAGCGTGTGCACATTTTAGCCGGCATCACCGTCACTGTATTCCATCAAATTATGACCTTTTAGTCCCGCCGCTGGAGTGATTCCCAGAAAAAAAGCAATAATGTAAATGATACACAGATAAGAGAGGAAAAAAAAACACAAAACACAACTCCCAAGGTGGAAAATGTATTGACAATAAGCCAGCTTAGCTTTCCCTGATGGAGAACGCAATGTTGTTTATTTTCATATTATATTTTTAAAGCAAATTTTCCCAAGACACCTCACAACTGACTTCACATGCAGATACAAATAGAAACAATTTGTACATCGCCGTAAATCTTAGAAGTAACAAATCAAGACTTGTAAGAAGGGAGTCGAGACAGGGAAGATAAGAAGTAGAGAATGATTAAACGAGGTAATTTGGGAAATTTAGATATTAGAATTTGTTCTCTGGGTGAGAGCAAAACATGCCATCAAAGAGCAAGAAGATAAAGGGGTTTTTACATATAGGATTAGGCAATGTATGGAAAAAAAATATATACCAGTGATGGAAGTGGCCGCTGTAGGTGTTGCATACAGGGCTTCAGTTTCTCCTTTTTTTTTCCTTTTTTTTTTTTCTTCCTTTTTTAATTGGGTTTCCAAGCCTGCACTTTTCAATCACCAAACAGAATTGTAAGCTCCGTCAGTTGAGGAGATAATGTGCTGCTGACATGCTCAGAAATGCTCCAAAACTCTGTAAATAAGCACTGCCAATGTTTATTTCTAAACATCAGAGAAGCAGGGAAATAGAGTAGCACTTCGGCTGGTTCGATTTGGAAACATTTGTGCAGATTCAACACTTGTCTGCAGCACCCTTCTGGGATGAAAAAGCAAAGGTACAGCAAGTGCCAAAAGTGCAGGCAGAGAATTCAGAGGGGAAATTCCAAAACTCTGTGTAATTTTGAAGAAAAGACACTTAAAAGGAGCCTGGTGAGGCAGAAATCTTGTATTTCAGATAGCGCGCTCCCCCATAACCATAACTCTCCTAGGAACCTCATGTGTCTGTTTCTTCTAAGCAAAAATCCAGTAAAAGAATCATATTTAAAACTTCAACAATATTTTTGAGCTAACTGTGTTTCAGTTATTACCTACTAAATGCCACTGCACGACCTAGAAGTAACTTTAAATGGTTGGCTATGTACATGTAGATTGGTCTTTAACGTTACCTGCATGCATGTTGAAGGAGATGACCAGGTGGCACTTCCACTCCTTTTTAAAACATTTCATAGGGGGGCAGATTTGCCCAGCACTTAAATCCTTTATAACCAATCTAAAAGGTTCAGAAATAATGATCATTATTAATGCGGCCTTCTGTAGCCATCTCCCTCCCCCTGGCTGGAGCCTGGATAATGCTCATTGCTCACTGCTGTGATCGCAGCAGCAGACTCACACTCACCCTTGTCCCCTGGTACAATTCAATGGGATATTATGTTATATTAAAAAAAACACTATGTTGGGTATATTTTTGTTTCAAACAAGAAAGGGTGGGATTTAACAACACAGACAGAGCCTCATTATGGGAATGAAATCTCTGCCTATATTTGGCCACGCAAATTTAATTTTTGTTAACCTTAAACTGGATGGAAACCTCAGTGTATTGAACAGGAGTGACTGGCAGGGCTGGCTGCACTGGAGCCTGTACTACGATTGCCTTGGGCTGAGCTTCATGAGAGAGCTGGAAATGGTTTCTGAGTTGTGCTGTCCTGGAGCAGGGCTCTGTAGGGCAGCTGTGCATGCCCTGAGTCCCCGCAGCCACCATGCGCTGCGCCGCAGGGGTGGCACGGCTCCATCCAGTGCCGAGCTGTGCCCGGGGTATTTACAGGAGACAGAGTGGTAGGAGGAAAAGGGCATGGACTGAAATACCAGCAAAAGGCATGAGCGGTGCACTGTAAATGAATCAGAAGCTGCTAACCGCAGCTCTGGACAAGGTGCTGAAATGTGTTTCGATTTCCTGCACCCCGGTGTGAGCAGGGCATCCCGTTTCTCCTGCAGAACCTAGAAATAGATGGCTGGAGGCTCTTGTGTCACAGAGGATATGAGAACAACCCCTAGGAAACTGCAGTTTATCAGCAATTCCTCACAGTCCTGAACCTTGCAGCAAACTCCCAAAGGGATGCGGAGATCAAGAAAAAAAATGCTGGATGCACTTCTGTGATGGCGGGGTCCAGCTACCCCATCGGAAATGAAAACGCGACAGTGGGTAGTGTCCAGAGAGACCCTGGGCAGAAGAGCTTTTTAAATCACATTAGATGAAGAGGCTGAGGCCCAGAAAGCAGTCTCACTGAAGATGAGGTGTGCCAGTAGTTATTGATGAAGTACGGGCTGAAATCCTGCCTCCACTCCATCCAGCCGGAGGTTTTCCCACTGATGCCCAGCCACCACCATGGCGCGGATGTGTGAGCGTGGCAGCTCACGGCCCTTTCTCACACGCGGGTGAACCAGGCTGTCCGTGGGCATGTTAACCCCCAGCCTTATCTGCTGCCACCAGCAGGCATTTATAGTGCGGGGGGATTTCCCGTGCGTGGCTTTGAGCATCTCAGGGCGTTGTGCCACCTGGGGAGCTCCCCCCACGAGGTGTCCACGGGGCCCTTCGGCTCTCACTGTCTGCAGCATCCTAAATGCAAGGATGTCCCTGATGGTTTCACAGGGCCCCTGCCCTGGGACAAGAGCTGCTGGGGGGATGGCAAACCTCTAAGTGAGAAAATCTATTGTCTGAGAGCACCGGAGCTGGAGCAGAAACCAAGCTGGCCACAAACAGAGCCAGCTCCACGGCGACTGATTAAAGCTATTTTAGGAATTGAAACTCGCAGGTGGGAAGGGAAGCAGAAAGCAGATAACTTCACCATTAGAAAAAACTGCCGAGCCCTATCAGCCCTTTCGGGCGGCAAACAACAGAGGACACGACAAATTCGTCTTTGTTCCTCTGCGTCTCGCTTCGTGTGATTGGGAGATAAGGTGCTGGCAAGGGCTCATTTCGCTGGCAAAACACAGTTATTCATTAACCCGCTTTGCTAAATAAAGCCCTGATAAGGGCAGGGAGCCTGGCGGGGACAAGCCCAGGTGCAGGGAGGTTCGAAGGTGGCCGTGGGGCACGTCCGCGTCCTGCGCCGGGGCCACTGGGTCACTCGTGCTCGCACATAGCCAGGGCAGCCCCCTTTTTTGCACAGCCAACACAGGGATGTTGAGCAAAAGAGGGATGCACGGTGGGGCGAAGGCAGCTCGCTTTCAGCAGCTGGAGATGCTGCGTGAATGTTAGCAGTGAAGGAGATAGATGAATATGGATTGCTCGGTTTGGTCGTCAAGTCTGAAAAACGGGGGGAAAATGAGTAAAACCAAGTGTTTTCCTGAACAAAGAAAGAAATGCTCTTTTTTAATTATATAATGTTGGTTTAAAAAAATGCTTTCCTACAATTTAGGTCAGTTTTTAAACAACAAAGCTTGTTTCAAAACAAAAAGTCAAAATATTTTGTTTTGATGCTGTTGAAACAAAATGTCTCCGCTTCTCCCAACAATTTCTTTTGACATGTCAGAATGAAACATTTGTACACTTTCTAATTTTTTTCACAAATACTGTTGGTTCCTGCATTTTTCAGTGAACTTATCCATTTGAAAAATGTCACTCAGCTCTAAAAATTACCATACATATAGAGCTACCTCTGTTACCACATTATGTCTCATGTAAGCGTGCCAAATGCGCATTCCTCTCAAGGGAGCTGGTTAGGCTTCAAGGCTGACCAATAAAGCCTGAGAAGGCATGCTGACAATTAAAAGGGTTGATGTGTTGATAACTTCTCCTTGACCCACACCAAACGGGTCGGTGCTATGGGCCAGGACGGGGCAGGCCACCTCTGAGCAGCGCGGAGCTGTAGGGTCAAGGCACAGCTCGTACCCTGAAGTGGGTGCTCAGATTTGTGCCTTAATTCCTCTTGGAGCAGCCAGTCTGCATCAGCGGTTTCGGGGAAAGACGCCTTTTTTATGGATTGTCTTAGGGATCCTGTTGGACTACGGGTTGGTGTGGGTGTCTAAAGAAGCTCTTTGCAAGCTTCTTGTAGGTAGGTTGTGTGGGATCTAGCCCCAGAATCATGCACACATGTGAAGGATGGGCAGTCCTCCATGGCCAGAAGGTACGTGTAGGAACAAGGAGACCGAGACATCCCACAGTGCTGCCCGGAGGAGCAGAGCACCCCGTAAGGCGGCTGGGCACTCGGTGTGTTCCTCAGGTGCTCCCAGCACAGCACCACGGTGTGTTCTTCTGAAGCCGCTGTCAGCACGCACGAGAGTCTCATTAGTTCACGCTGATTTCAATATAAATCCCCTCTCTGTTGCTAATCACTCCATTCAGGGCTGGAAAGTCCACAGAGCTGAAAATGTACCCAGTTAGTCAGCAGGTTTGTGAATATTTTGAGCTATTGGAGGTCAGAAGTCAGTTTGCTGGCATTATCTTGATTATCCTATGGAAGTCTTTACTCAAAAATAGTCTCAAAAAATGCAAGTTTAGCAAAGCTCGGAGCTGAAATCATTGAAAAACAGTAAATGTACTCACCAAGCTAAATCCACATGAGGGCAGTTACCGTACAACGGGCAGATGCTTTTAACTACCCTTTATGTTTTGGTGCTTACTCACGTCCAGGAGCAATAATACAGGTGAGAGTTTAGAATAAAAAATAATACCTGCCTAAAAGCACGATGTTGAATTTTAGTTTTTATATTCAAGTCTATCGGCTGGACATATGAATTTAGGGTCCTTTAAAGAAAAACAATTCACACAGGAAAGCAATCTGCAGGCACTGCTGGCATCCCAGGGCCACTGGTGAGCTTGGCATCCACTGTGATTTTGGGGGGATCCCTTTCCTGATGGTATTTTCTCAGCCGTCCCTGGCAGTTGGGGATCCAGCAGATCCCTGGGCAGGGAGCACAGCTGCAGGTGAAAGGATCCCCCAGCACTCCTGATCCGCCAGCACACACACACACGTATTTATGCACCTTCTTCTCCATCCGCTGTGCTCCATTACAGTGATTTATGCGGTGTCTGTCATCTGGAGCGCTGGGGAAACACAAGAGAAGGAAGAGCAATAAACAAATAATAATCAGCAGAGCTAAAACAGTCCACAAATGCAGGGAAAGGGGGCTCGCGGGCTCTCAGGTCTCCAGGAGAAATGGGGGGCTCTGTCAAGAGGAGGGCTCTGGCACTGTGAGCTTTGACGGACGTGGGCAACCCCAGGACAGGCTGGATGTGGACAAGGAAAAAGAGATCTGGTACAGGGAAACAGGAAAAGGAGAGCTTTTTTTAAGGGAAGAAAAGATGGGAAGCCCTGGAAGAGAGGCAGAAGGGAGGGAGCTGTGCGTGGGGGCTGATGTGCTCAGGGAAGTGTGTCCCCATGGGGCAGAAGGGGAGGTACAGGTACACCACCGCCCCCACCTTTCTCTTCATCACCAGCACGGGACACCAGTTGTGTCCCGCTGCGTTTCTGCAGGATGAGGGGATGTCACACGAAAGGTGACGTGCCTGGGTTGTGCCACGGCACCGCTGGCAAGCAGCTACCGCGTGCGGACGGAGCACGGCGCCGGCATCCCCACACGATGCAAACCGACGTGCGGCCCGTTTCGGGACTAGTGGCTGGTAAATCATCCCCTTCATTCGTTATTCGTGATGAATAATGAATTATTCTCATAACATTTACTGTGCTGTTCATTTATTATACAGGACAGGGGAATGTTTAGAAGCTAATTATTGCTAGGAAGGCTCTACCCTCGCAAAATACGTGACTTTTACATATTTGCTTTACCAGTGCTTTCATGGCGGAAGGGCTGTTGGGCGTTTTAGCATGTTTCTGCCCCTCCAACACCCAGGGCAGTGCCCAGAGCAGCAACCAGGGCAGCACGGCCACCGTGCCATGCTGCAGAAGTGGCAAGCCAAGAGGGGAGCTGGGAGCCCCTGGCCCACAGGAGGGAGGCTGGGGACATGTTTTGTTGCTCTTGTAAGCATTATTTTAGGAGGCTTCATGAGTAATAGCCTTAACAGTGGTCTACCAGCAGCTGTAAATAGTCAGTGATAGTTATAAAAACTCACTGTGCCGTGCTGCTGCTTACCAACACATTTATCCAGGCAATTATTTTGAAAAATGCTTCTAAGGAGGCTCGAGCGAGGAGGACGCAGCAGGGGGCTCCCGGTGTCCCGCTACGAGAGGCTGCACTGGGACAGAGCTGCTGGGGGCACGAAGCTTGGCCCCGGTTTGGGCTCCCTGCTTTTGGGGTCTCGCTGCTTTTGGGGGCTCGCTGCCCTCCGATGTGATGCGGGAGCTGCGGGGCAGCCCCACGGGTGGTGAGCGCTGCAGGAGGAACCGTTGACCTTGGTGGAGCAATAGCCAGAGCAGGAGATGAGCTGGTTCTGTGCTAACGTCCTGCTTATCTACATCATGGGCCCAATGTCAGTGGGCTCCGACAATACCCTTACATACCTCTGGGTCGCTGTTACCAGAGCTAAGCCAATGAGAGCCTTAAAAACCCCTGGGGCGAGGTAGTTCAGCTCCTTCTTTCTGAATAATTGATTAGCACACGCTTTGGTATAAAGCCGATCGTCAGCGATACCCTTCTGGCTGCGCCCCACCAGCCCTTTTCGTTTTATTTCATTCCCCAGCAGCCATCTCCCTCCACCTGCTGCCTTTGTAACCCAGAAAGAGCACCGCGAGCTGCCAGTAAATGATCTTTTATTTTATTTTTCATCCTTGTAGAGGTAAATTATTGTGTCAGCACAGCGCCGATGCAGGTGACTACCCTCATAAAATGCAGTAAATGATTAATAAAATCTCAGATAACAATGGCTCAATGGGCAGATCATAACTCGCCCCCCTGAGCAGCCCGCATGCCTTTGGAGGACGCCGGCTGATTGCTCTGTGGGGAGATTTTTTTTGTCGGGAGTCACCAGAGGAATGCCAGCCCGTGAGCCTTGCCAAGAGCTACATGAGACCTTGGTGTGCAGCCGCGGAGCACGGCCACAGCTCTGAGCAGCTCCAGCCCGAGCTGGGGGGGTCGCAGCCCTGCGCAGGGCTGAAATCTCCCCCAGGCAGCGGTGGGAAGAGCTGGGCTGTGTGCTTGCCTCTAAACCACCCCCACGAGCAGAGTCCCAGAGCTTTTGCTCCTGTAAATACATTTTTTTTTTCCTCCTATTTTAATTTTAATTTTTAAACAGGGAAACTACTCATGGTAAGGTGGAATTAACTGGTAGGGACGGAAAGGCTGCGAGGCTGAAGCACGATCTCTGCAGGGTCCGAGGGGACTCGGTGACAAGAGCATGTCATCGCCTTCCCTTCCCGGCTGCTGCACCACCCGCCAGCAGGCACAGGAGAGGTGCAGGCAGAAGATGCTCTCTGCGCACGCTGGGGTTTGTAGGACCCCAAAACCCAGTGCTAAATAGACTGTCCTCAATATAATCCCCACTGCTTTGGTGCTCACCTGCACAGACACGGTACTCCCACAGCACACAAAAAACCACCTTTCTTAAAGCACTGTGCGTTCCCTGATGGCATCACCTGGCCAGAAACCTCCGAGAAAGGGAAGCAGGCTGTACTTTTCCATGCAGTTCCCTTTATTAATATTCCAGCATTGGCCAAGCGCTTGTAGTGCTGTAATGAGAACATCCTCTCACGTGCTGTTTCCAGAATTTATGCACAAGCAATACATAAATATCAATTAATGAAGCAACTATGCAAGAATTAATTAAAACATGAGAGGATAGGAGCCTCCATTCAGCCCCCTAAAAAAGAGAGACATGCTCATAAACCCCTCCCCCCTGCTCAGAAGCAAGCTCTCCACTCCAAAGGAAGGAAACCATTAATTTTTTTTTTAATTGCACAATACTTTTAAATTAATTTCCATAAGCGCCACAAACAGCAAATGGGGGAGGGAAAATCATGGATTATACAATGAAATTTGGGGGTGGGGGGTTCGTAACCTATTAGCCGGGTCTCCTGCCTGCTGGGTGCAATGCTGCTCCTCCACCAGGTCCAGGGCTCTGCTGGTGGCACCCGAGCCTATAAATGCCCAGCTATAACCACTAACGCATTAATTAGCTGAAATTAAAATTAGAAACTGTACAAGAAGACAACTGAAGGTGAAAGTCAGACTTGCACGGCGAGATCGCACGTTTTGCTCAGTGTTGGTGCTGCACTGGGGACGCGGCTTGCCTGCAGAAGGTGGCAACCGCAGGTGGCCTCCGGGTGCCTGAGGAGGCAGGCTTCTTGTAGGCAGCTCAGCACCTATATCAACGTATGCATTTGCACAGAAGGGTGCATCCAGCTCGATGGCCCCCTCCCTTCTGCCAGCAGCCCGCACCCCAATGCGCTGAGGTCTGGCGCCCGCTTCCTCCTCCAGCAGGACCTGTTCACTCCTCTCTTCTACAACCTGCAGCGTGGTGAGCAGCAAATTGCCACTATCGATAACTCATTAGCAAATAAAATGAAAGACAACGCCACCGACATCTGTATGAAGCTGTGTCTGAGCAGCTCCGGCTTCTGCTTATTGGGCTTTTAGCATTCATTAGGGCTGGGAGCGCCGTGCTTAAAGCGCTGATCTGTGCAGCGTGTGCTCCGCTCTCCATCTGCATTAGCTGAGGCAGCGGCTTGTACCAACTCTGCAGCCCAACTAACTTGATTTATCACGCTTTCCTAAGCTCTGTTTATGAGGCTGTTTGGTTGTAACGACTTAATATTTTTTTCACGTGGGAGAATTTGTCAACATCCGTGCGTCACGTTGCGCCGGGCATTCTGGCGGTGCCGGAGCCCCGCTGGGGCGCAGCGCAGCACTGCCAGCAGCACAGTGACCACAGGACACATGACAGCTGATACGAAAGGTGGTGCCTCCTCTGGTCACTAGTCTGGATAGAAGGAAAAACACGTTATCATAACCTCTCCCTTCTCCTCCTGGCTGGGAAATGCGAGCACAGGTGGGGAGAAGGGCTGTAGGGCTGGGCCACTCCCTGCCTTGGGGTGGAGCAGCAGGTTGGCCGGTGGGCTGCTGCTCAGCACTGATAGGGACTGATGCTTGTCCACGTCCTCTTGTCTCTGGAGATTTCATCACACTAAGGATACGCAGAAACTGTCCCTTAACGCGTGTCACTGCAACATTTTCACCCAGTGCCCTCAAAACCTGATTTACAGTCTCCGGAAAGCTCAACCTCGGGGACGCTTTGTGCCAGGCGTCTTGCTGCTGGGCAAAGGCCGGGTACCTTACAGCAGCTTCAAATCATGGGATGAGGCTGTGGTGGTTTCTCACTGAGCCCCGATTCGGGGTCCTGTGGGCAGAGCCCCCGGCCCAGGGAGCTCACGGGTGTGCCTGGGGAAGGCACTGTCTCACGGACAAAACATCGCAATGCGTTTGTGGCTTTTTTTTTTTTAAGTCAGGAAAAAAGAAAATTATTAAAACATCAGAAGCTTTCTCTGATACTGGATTACATCCAGCGTTACCAGAAATATGTGTGGTTTCCCACTTATCTGCCTGTGAGTGCGGAGAGCTGACATCAGTGTCCCCGGGGAGGCTGGGACGGAGGCACCAGATAACGTCACTGTGAAACGCTCCGGACTGAGCGCACAGGCTGTTCTGGATCCAGGTTGTGGCACTTTTGTCACAGTGATGGGGTATTTCTGTGGAGGAATCACTCCGCCCTGCTCTGTCAGTACCTTTGCATACCTTGGAGAACACCTGTGGAAGGTCAGTATGTGCTACTGCATGCTGTTACCTTTAGGATCAGGATTTCAATCCACACCACAGTGCCACTATCCTTACCATTTTTATTGCTGTCATCTGTTTCCATATGCGCTTGGGGAACTCCAGCGCCTTTGGTTCTGAAGAAGACTGGGGAGTGCCCCTTGTAACAAAGTGAGCTGCTGTAAGAGCACATCTCTGAAAAAATGAAGGGTAGCAGCAATTGCACAGTACCAGAGAAATCCTCGGCATGGGCCTTTGAAGGGGCTGGTGTGGTTAACAGCGCTTACTATGAGCAATTTCTTTTGGGCTGGACAGCAAAAGTTTCTCTATTTTCAAGCAGATTAATAGTTCTGTTTTTTATTATTATTATTATTATTTATTTTTTTATTTTTATTTTTTGGGGGATCTGTTTTCAGTGATTAAGACTAAATGTACCGTGGTGTATAGGTCCATGGGTACTCACATCATCGGTAGGAGAATTGCCAGTTACTCGGAAATATCTTTGACTGGACCATAGACAAAAATCAATGAAAAGCACTATTCCAGCTTATAAAATGCCTGTATTCAGTGTTGCTGTGCAGAAGCCAACTGCCCTGCGCGAGGAAGCCACCTTCAGACTGCACATGGCATCAGTGGGGGAGAGGGGAGCCGCGGTGCTGCTCTGCTGCTCTCAGCCCGCTGCACGGCCCGGGTCGGTGCGGTAGCAGTGGTGCTGTTGTAAACACACTTTACTAGGTCATACAGCGCATGTTTCCAATTTACTTATTCCTGGGATTTGGCATATAACTGCTCATCCACAGAGTCTGTGGAAAGTTTTCTTAGAAGGGGAGAAGCAGTGAGTGAGCGTCACCAGCCCTGGATCCGGTTCCTGGCTCGGCCACTAGCTCAGGCCACGGTTATGCAAGCGGCTTCTCGATTATCTGGCTTCATGCAGTACTGCCAGGGTGCACGTCCAGAGCCACACCAGAAGACTTTGGTGAGCCATCTCTCTGTCCTGCCATTTGCCCACGTGTAAAATAGCTCTAAGAATGTGTATCTCCCAAGGTTGAGCTGACATTTATGAGTTTGCTTTGAAATCTTGGAGGGGAAGTGCTATTAAAGCACAGAAGATGATTATTAACTGATGAAAAAGTATTTTAATGAAATATGCTGGCAAGCTTCCTTTTACTGGATGGTGCCAGCGTTAAATGGGTTGCTTGAAGAGCTGCCTACCTTCGCTTTCTGCTTGGCTGGTGAGAAACAATCAGAGCTGCTTCCCCCGGTGCACGTGTAGCTAGGTCGTTCTTCCCTCTCATCATCTCTCCTTCGTTCCCTCCCCAATGAATTCAGCATCAGCTCAGGAGCTGGAGGAATCCACAGCTGCAACATGTAATCCTCCCTAGATTTTCTCACCGTTCAGAAGTGTTTCTCTCGGTGGTCCGAATGGCTGCTACTTGCTTTACATGGTGAGCCCCCAGAGCACAGCCATGCACAGAAAAGCTTTTCCTCGTCCCAGCCGCTCCGTGACACCCATGCTTGGATGTGGCCTCTGCAGAATGAATAGTGAGGGGGTGCAAAGGGAGTCAGGAGAGACGCAGAGAGATGAGTTGGTTGGGCTGTGTCCCCACCGACAGAATGCCACTGGTGTGGGTGGCACGAGGACAGGGCAGCTGTGAAAGCTGCTGGTAGATGACCGAGCTCGTAGCAAGTGGTTGAGCTTTCCCTGGCCCTTGGAGCTGCTGCGCTCAAGCCTGGAAACTGCTGCAAGTCCTCCCTGTGGGCACATTACCAGATACCATTTCCTTGTGAATGACCTTTTCTGCTGGAATTGGACCTAAATGTGCTGGGCTGGGAGGACCATTCCCCTGAGCTACCCCATCCAGAGGCGATATGTCATTGCAGCCAGCTGAGAAGGTCTCCATGCAACGTGCTCAAATATTCCTGTGTCCAGAATACAGCCACGTCCTGAGCATCAGCAGGGGTAGCAGATGTTCTTCTTCAGCCAGGTTTTTTATTTTTTATTTTTTCCTTTGCAGAAAGAGGTATCTGGAGGAATCCCCCAGTTCCTCATTCCAAGAGCTTCAGGTTAGCCATAAACTCTGGATGCAGGTTTGGTATCGTCTTTGTCAGTCCTGCTGGGTGTTGTGGAATGTCAAGAGCCAGAGCTTAATTTCATGGCTGTTATCGCATCTCCCAGCATGGGAAATAGGTCGGTAATTCCTCACGTGTTCATTCAGCCCCTGCCAGCGTGAAGTATGAATGGGAAACCAAATCACCCTCCCCAAGCCCCTGCAAGCAGAGATGATTGTAGAAAGATTGACTTCTGCAAGCCGGCACTACCTTCGAGGAACACGGCGAAAGCCAGCCAAAGGCACCATCTGTTTGTGGCGGAACGTGTAAATTTATATCTATTTCGGAATTCTTGAGTTATGAAACCGCAAGTGTCTCAGCTGCAGCGAGCACCGTGCGTGGAGCAGCACGGGGAACCGCCGGGCGTTTGATCCCAGGACATGCCGAGTGCCTGCTCATACCGACACAAAATGCAGCAGCCAGCAGGAACCATTACAAAACTCCTGGGTCTCCTGGGGCCTGTGCAAAGCTCTTTCAGCAAACTCACCAGAGCTCAGCATGGAAAAGTAACAACTGCTTGATGAGCCAATTTCCCACATTATGTATCAGGCATTTCCAGTGCCGTTTCCCCCCAAATTAGCAGGCTTTCTTGCTATGAATCACTCAGATTTGCATCAGAAGAAAGCCTGTCTGTACAGCCCTACTTTTCAGCTCTGTTTTCTTTCGGTGGTTCACCTCACACCTCTTCTCCTTCTCTCAGTGCCTGTTCCTCATGCCAGGAGGGTGACTTTTCTCCACCAACCTCCCCAGGAGGTTTTGGAGCGATGCTCACATCCGTAGGCAGAGCAGCCAGCTACCAGCACAGGCCAGCAGCCCACGTGGCGCAGCGTGGCAGAAACTTTGCAGATTTTCTGGGCACAGATGGGTCCCAGCTACCGAGCATGGGCTGGAAAACCCTGCTTTGGACACCAGCACTCCTATACCACAAACACCGATAAAGACAATAAGAAAAGAGCCGCTGGAGTGTGGAGCATTTCCCTAAGCAGTTACAGCAATGCCAAATGCCACTGGCAGAGAATGAGCACGATGCTTTTCACAGGCGTGAATACCCTCAGGCTTTGGTGGTCTAGGTGAAGGTTTCCTTGCCCACGCTCCAGCCTACCAGTCAGGCTGCGCAGCGAGAGCTCACTCTCCCAACGTGGCCACCCTGCTCGTTTGTCTCAAAAACTCGTTGTACCCCCACCCCGACTAAAGGTTCACAGCCTTCAGCTGCGTCAGTGTTGTGATTTGCATTTTACTTGGCTTACAGGCCTTGGGGCTTTGTCTTGTGTTATATAGGATATGCTACACAGCAATTAGCCTGGAACCGAAACAACACGCGTTTGCATGGAAAGGAGCTATTTTCTTCTTGTAAAGCCTGACTCACCGAAAGGACTGTATTCCAGTCATCCTCCGGTCATTTAGTGTGATCTTTTCCTGTATTTTTCAAAACTTTTTGGCTAGGCACATTGCTTTGGGACAGTGTGAACACAGCTGCCGGGGCTATTTGCTCCTGGCCCTTGAGCTTCTAGGGCTGACTGTGGATAATGTGGAACGGGAGAAGAGTCGGTTGGGTCCTTTAATTATTGTTCTATGTTTGTCTAGCATTAGGCTTTTGAACTGTTATAAAATTTTAAAAAACAAATTATTTCACAGTTTTGAAGCATTAGCTGTATGCCATGAAATGCTCTCCCCACCCTTAACATATTCTTGCTGTCTTCTGATTTCGCAGGGTTTGGGCTCTTTCCTATTTATTAATTCTGCCCTCGGATAATTACAGCTCTCCTCCTCCGTGATACCCTCTGATCACATTATAATTTCCTTTTATCTTCGTATAAAATTTCCTCAGATTCGGGATCCAGAATGAATTTGAGTGTTATTGATCACAATAATGTGCCACATCTTAAAAGAGCCCTTACCACACGACACATCTCCTTGCAGCTCATCACAGCAGAATCACTTTGAAACGCAGTCTTGTCCCCTTCCCTGTAATGGGGAGAAATGATCAGGTCTTGATTATACTATTGTTCCCCCCTCTCAGTGCGAGATTAGCATCAATCAGCTGGACAGCACAATTGATTTTCTAATTAATAAGGCATTTGTATCAGCTTGCATAACCACACACAGCTTAATGGGTTCCCTACTGTATCTGAAACGCTGATTTTGTGTGTGTGAGTTTGCTCCTGCGCTTGGGAGCCCTGTAACTGGTGGTAAGGCTCATTAGAGCACCCCTCGCATCGAGTGGCAGCCTCATTAAGGTGCGTTTCACCAGCCTGTCCAGACGGGCCAAAAAGCCTATTCTGGATAATAATTTTTGTCCCAGGACTGAGTTCCTCCTGGGGTTAAGCAATACCATGCTGCAGCAAAAAAGAGGCGTGGGAAGGTAGAAAAAATGACGTGTGGGATGAGGAGAATTGATGTCCTTCAAAGAGAGCACAAAATAGGGTGCTCGGTGCAGCATGGCTGGCCCCAGGCAGTGAAGCCAAAATTCGGGAGCAGAGCTGGCACCCCCTTCCACTTGACATCGATCTGCCAGCATGGAGAAAACGGCAGAATTCCCATGTCATGGTTCTGCACCTTTCCACCAAAGGGCAGAAATGCCAGGTTTCGCTCCCTCTGCATCCCCCTTTGGCCACACAGCTCCCCAAGGAGCCAAAGATGAACCAAGGGCCAAACCAAGCACAGCGAGGTCAAACCTCTTCTGGGATTTTCATCTCCGTTGTAAATTAAAGGCAGCACGGATAGCAGGTCCAGCTCCTTCGCAGTCTTCTGCCCTGACTTACACTTGTGCTATATTGTAAATCTGAGGGGGAAAGCTATACATCAGCGCAGAGTTTGGCGCTTTGCCCTTACATACTGTCTGGAGAGGGAACAAACTCCACAGCGTTAAAATAAATAGACTCACATGCAAGCCCGGGATGATTTACATCAGCTCTCTGGTGCGGGAAGAGGCGGCCACCCACGTCGTGGCTGCCGCAGATGGGACAGGGATGGCAGCTCCCAGCTGGGGGCCAGGGGGCTGCAGGGAGAGCAGGAACCGAAAGCTCGAGGGGGGAGCAGGGCTGTGGCAAATAACGGGGCTGGGCAGGGCTGGGGGCCTGCAGGGATGGACATGATGGACCTCGCTCCTTGGAGAGGTGGTAATGGTGAGAAAAGGGAAAGCACCACGGTTCTGCTGTGAGCTGTGCTGGTCTTGAGTGATTTACAGCACGTAGCGTGGTGGTGTTTCGAGATATAATGGGTTACACGTGGAGCCTCGCATCAGATCAGCCCCAGCATTTCAGGCAAGGGAAGAAAAAAAAATAATAATGAAAAAAAAAAAAAAGAATAAAAATGGTGGCAGGAGAAAAGGAGAAATCAGATGTCAAAGAGGCAGGAGGTGCTGAGCTCATGGCACAACCCCTTGGGTTACCGCTTGGGCTGGACATCTGTGGGGACGCTGTTGGCCTGCTGAGCCTGTGCAAACCTCAAGGGATGAGGCTGAAGCTAAAATATTTCAGCCCCTCTTGATGAGATTAAGAGCACACCCTGTGCCGATGACTCAGTGAGGCGCAGTAACTAGCTCAAGCTGCAAGCCCTCCGCTGTGCAGCAGAGCTCCCACCAGCAAGCAGACGATGCCGGGAGGGGACGGGGAGGCAGCGGGACCCTTCCAGGAGCTGGTGGCACCGAGCTGGCCCTCGCCTGGCACAGCCACCCGAGGGGCACCAACACGTCCTCCAGCAAGGCTCGGTTTTGACAAGAAATGTGCTTTTTGCCCCTGCTTCTGCTGCATCTTAGGGATGCCCAGGTTATTGCTGTGACATTTGATTGAAACCACAGGGGACGTCGGAGCGCTAAGTGCTACCCACTCCTCTCTCCAGTTGTTGGCTTGATTCTCATTTAGGTTTGGTAATTTTCCTATGTTTTATCCTTTTGGGGAATTTGTCATCCCTAATTAATCATGGTTCATGTAATATTTTGTGTAATTGCCTTATTGATTGATCTAAATGTGCAGTCATTTATTGTTTTACTTACTCCACTGGCTGAGTGGCATTTTCTTTCTTGAGACAAACTCATCTTTTGTTCGCTGGGCTGAAATCACCAGAGTTATTCTATGAATTCACAGATTCATTATATCTTGTTAGTAAAACCGATTAAAGCCATCTTTTACAAATAACATTGTTTCATTTGGTTTCCCCAGAATGGAAAAAGAAGACAAAATATTAACTGGGCTTTCCTAAGTAAACCACTTGCATTTTCAGGTCTTTTGTCCCCCTGGCCAGAGGAGGCAGGCAGGATTCCAAGCAGGATGGCACCTGGGCATCGCCCAGGACCAAAACCCTTGGGGGCTCTGGCTCAGCAAGCAGCCGCCTGTGCTGTGGCTGGTTTGGGGAGGTTGCACAGACCTCCAAGCCCAATTTCTGTCCTCTCTCTCACTTCCTCCTTGTCCTTAGGGACACTGTGTTTGTGAAATGAGATGGATCTGTAGTGTGTTTGTTTGAACGGGGCTTCGGGGCTGGCCGGCAGCTCCGTATCTGCAGCAGCTGGGAAGAGCCAAGCAGCAGCACCACGGCCCCTTTGCCCTCTCTCCAGCACCAGCACATTTATTAAGACGGAGGAATGGTTTGCAGGCTCTGTTAGATAATTTGGAGAGCGTTCGGAAGCTCGCAGTGAGTCACCCCAAACACGGTGAGAGAGCGGAGAATTCAGGGCGGTTACTCGGCTTTTCAGTGCATCGGGCTCGAAATGAGTGGTGTTATTCTCATCATCATTCCCTGATGTCACCGTAATGCTGCTGGAAGGCTGGCGGGGCTTTCCACCACCTGCAGGAAAAAGGCTGGCACACTGGGGAGTGCCTTGCACCAGGGGCTGGGTGGGAGCACACCCTGGGGTGCAGCGGGAATGGCGGCCGTGCTGCTGCAGTTTGGGGATGCAGAGCCACGAGGCTTGGTCTCCAGCTTCCTCACACTTCGCGTGGCTGTGGTGCTCAGCATCCATCCGGCAGCATTTGTCCAGGGTGGGCAGATGGACAGAGGGAGCGGCTCATGGGATGGACACCTCACAAATCTGTATTGCTCCCCGCTCGGCCCCGAAATATTTCTGAGGAAGATTTGCCTTTCTGTAATTGCAGGAGGTTGTGCCGTGTCCCTGCGATATTAAAATCTCTCCTGATTTTCTATGGGTATTCTGTTAATTAGGAGGTTTCTCCTCCTAGCTAGGCTGTAAATGGAAAGGGTACATACTAAACTGATTGCCCTACTTACGTAGCTACTCGGAGGAATGCTAAGATGGATTAACATGCATAGCAGAAGGCTTATGACCCTGGGAGACAGAAGAACCTGAAATAACCTTAATATCCTGTCAACTCGCATTACCAAACCTCAGTGAACAAGAAGAGCCTATTTAGCAGTCTGTCTTGGAGGAAAAAATCGTATCTTTTATCTGGATTTTTCCTCCCTCTTTCTGAAGGGGAACGTTGCTTTTCTCTCTCCTGGCTCTATTTTTACGAGGCATGAAAAAAGCTGCATCACTCCCCTCCTCCCCATCCCCAGCCTTCCCCATGCACACACTCACACACACACAGAGCTCCAGACAAGCCAGGGGTGCATGGATGGGCCCTTCCTGCTATTCCTCAGCCCCTTTGCCCACCTTGCTGCTTGGGGACACCCAGCCCTGGCCACCAGGTCCCCAGTCCCATCTGTGCCCGAGGGCTGCGAGCCAGCGAGGGGCATCAGAGCTGATAGGAAGCGGAAAGCTCGGGGGCCTGGAGGAGTTCCCTGTGTCTGCAGGGGGAAATGTGTTGAGTGTGGAAATAGGTCACAGGCACAGTGATGCATTTTCCTTGCTCATGTATAGGAAACGCCGGAAAGTACATTTCTGGTCAACGTGGAAGTCCTTGGGCTTGAAAGGCAAATGCACAGTGAGGGAAAGCAGGAGCATTATCCACACCGTCAGGCCTGGACTCGCCGTCTCCCCAGCCTGGCCAGCAAACCGTGCCCAGGTGTACCAGCAGCACCTGGCATCCTTGCACGGGGTGGCCACACGGTATCTATATTTTTAAAAGAGGTGTTTGCAGTGTAAAAATTCACATTGAGATCTCCGTTGGTCAGGTACTTATTTCCAATGCAGATCAAAGCTGCAGAGCCATCCCATAGTGAGGTGGCGGAAGTCGACCTCCTTGGGAAATTGCTGGGAAATTTGGGAATAGCAAAGAGCACTTTGTATGACTTCTCTCCTTTTTTCAAAACACTTGTTTAGCAAGAAGGGCACGTGCAAAGCAGAAACACCGGGAAATGGAGAAAGGCAAAAGGAAAATGCAAAAGACTGAGGTGCAGATGAAGCAGCAGGCAGCCCCATCCCGGCATGCTGGTGGGGAGCTAAATAATTGAAACTATTTGCTGTCATGTGCCCATGTTTTCATAGTGTCCCTTATGAGAAACACTGCACGCTGCGGTGCTATAAATCCTTGTTATCTACGTCTTCACAACCAGAAGCTTCCTATTACCCAAAAGAAGGGCGAATCCCTTGAGACACGTTAATGGCATTGAAAACTCCTTCTGTTATCTTAAACCTTGATTAATCAACCTTATTTAGCACATGATAGCGGGATAATTGAAGCTGTCCCCGCATTAAAAAAATGCAGTAAGTACTTTAGCATCTGCAGCTCTGTTTCCTTATTACATAGATATTGATGCTTCCTGGAAAACGCTGTGAAATCCCATGCTCAGGGACAATTCCACTGCTCTATATTTTCGGGGCACGTTGTTCGGGGGTTCCTGGTGGTAGCGTCTGTAGCAGGAGAGCAGGATTGCTGCTCGTCGCAAGCCCATCTGTTCCCGCTGCTCATTCACAACCTGGAGCCACAGCCGCCTGTCATCTCACCGTCATTTGGAGAAATAATAATTGTGGGAGGACAATGTAATGGATTGCTCGCTGACACATTTCTGTATGGGAAAAGTGCAATCTGGGGGGGTGCTTCCAGAAAAACAGCACATTATTTTTACGGATTTAACACAACCACGAGCAAGTCAAGCCTAGTTCTGATCTCACTTGGGTCTAGATTCACATTCTGTGGCATTATTCAACTCAGAAGCAATTTGGAGAGAAAAGTTCCTTAATCTTTCTGTTTTTCTTTTTCTGTTTCCATTTTGGCTCCTCTGATTTTTTTTTTTAGTGAACTTACGCAAGAAATCTTCCCCAACTCAATCACAAAGAGACCAGCGTTTTGGGTTTTCTTGGGAACATGTGATCAGGTGGCAGAGGAGCACCACGTTGGGCCAGGGCACTGGTGTGTCCTCTCCAGCCAGCTTCCTCCATCCAGGTCCAGTGAGTTCTCCTGCACTGACTGAAGGCCAAGGGAAGCTGCGGACAGTTTTTTGGCCAATAATGCTTTGCACGTAAAAGAAGTAGTATTTTAGCAATTATTATTTTGGAGTTTCTAAAAATAGGCTTTGAGCAAAATGCATAGAGAATACTTAGAGAGGAATTAAGCTCAGAAAACATAAACCAGAGGGAAAGCATCCTGTTTCCTTCCCATTTCTTCTTTTTCCACTATGGAATTAAAGAAGAGCCGATGTGCTTTCCCATTTTTCTCAGACATTTTCCCTTTGAGTGAAGATATAAGAGAACATATGAGGGGAAAAAAAGGGAAAAAAAAAAAAAGGTGCCTTTCCAAAATTGCTGGGGCTTTTTCTGACTTTTCCAATTAACATCATTTTATAGTGTCTTCTGAGGCTTGCAGCACAAGCAGGACTGATGACCCCATCTTCACTGCTGTTGCACTCTTTGGCAGGTGATTTTAGTGCAGATTTCATGGGCCCAAACACATACAAACCGAGTGGTCCCCACCATCTGATGCGGCTGTACCTGGGGCCAGAAGCCCAGCCCAGCAGCCCGATGGAAAGTTTGTTGAAAGTTGTTTCAGTCAGGGCATCTCCAGTCTGGGGCTTAATCTGGGGAAAGAAAGCTTAATCTGGGGAAGGAATGGGCCTTTCTGGTGATGTACTTCAGCCCTTAGTAAACGTATTGCATTTGGGTGAACGTGTGGGTGCTGGGGACAGAGAGCAACCAGAGCAGCGGGCTAACAGTTCGTGCCGCAGGACTTCGCGTCGAGGACAAAAAAAGAGCTGCCTCACTGGCACTCTCTTCTACATGATAACTTGAGCCAATTATACGTGCTTCATTTATCTTTTAGATAAGAAGCAGAGAAAAATGCTTTTTCTATTTCCATAATCATGCCGCTAACTAGACAAAACGTGGTAATCCATAATGAGCTAGGGAGAGAATTAAATAGAGAACAGGGTCTTTTGATGACTTGCCAGTTTTCTCGAGCATCATTCATGCAGGTTATTGACATAGGACCAATTTTTCATCCTCGCTTTAACAGGACTTCCACTACTACAGTTGAAAAATGGCAGGCACGAACGTTTGCAGGCACACTTTGGTTCCTTAATTTAAGATTTCCTCAGATTTACAAGCCCTTAATTGTACCTACAAGTCAGGTACGCGGGAAATAATGCCATGTACAAACTGCTGCAGAGATTGCTTCTGCACAGCTGGGAGCAGGCCTCCAGCTCTGGCCCTCGATAACCACAAAGCCGATTTTCCTCCCCTCCAGACGCTCTCTTGTCAGTACAGAAACGACCTGGAAATAAATCTCTGAGCCCCCAGCTCTAGGGCAGCGAGGATGCCCAGGCCTTGGCCAAATAGAAATTTCAGGGTAGTTTCCTGCTAGCTCAGAAAAAAACATCCTGAATGAAACCTTTGCAAAATATATTCAGTTCAAGTGTCTCAGCGAGCAGGATCAGTCCTGCAATGCCTTGCTAGCTGTTCCCATTCCAGCCTTATCAAAAGTCTGTGACTTTAAAAATGGTGACATTTCTCTTGTACTCACTTAACATCACTCAAACACTAGAGTAACAGTATCTGGAGATACAAGAAAGGGTTGGAAAAAAATGGGAAAAAACTTCTGGGTACATTTTCTTCTCAAATATCTGATCTCCACACCCTCAGTTTGGTCGGTGCGATACCATCAGTGCTATTTGGGTGTGCCAATCAGCCCTACCTGCCACGGAGCCAGCAGAGATTTACCACCGTCTTTTAGCACACCACTCGTAGATTAAAGGGGCTTGTCCTTTTCACTTTGCCTTATTTACGATTTTCAAATAATAAAGCATTCAGGCAGAAATTACAGCTCTGTTAGGCCATAGATATGGCTGCGTTCATCCCCTGTACATGTACCTGGGGGCTGGAAGTTCATCAGCCCGATTTCAGGAGTGAATCTGAAATGGGGCCCCAAAACCCAGGGTCACCCAAATGTAGTGAGAGCTCTTTGTTCAACTTTGTAACACGGTACCTAGACCAAAGTAGGGGTGGTTTATTAATTCAGGTGTTTATTAAGGCATCACTGAAGATGGTCATCTGTGCCCTGAGGACAGGGCAAGCAGGTCAGAGACATCTATCCCAGGTGCCACCAACCAGGCTGGAGGTAGCAGTGGCCCAGAGCCACCCAAAAAGCCTCGTGCCCTCAGGGGCCATGGGTTTGCACTGGGCAGGGTGCAGGCCAGACCCATGTAGGCATGCTGAGCTCTTCCCAAAGGTCTGTTAAAAATATAAACAAACAAACAAACAAAACCAAGGAGTCTTGTGCCTGCTTCCGAGCCATTCTGTACACCAACAAGGTATATCTGCAATGGGAAGGGTGAGCATGGGCCTGGAGGGCATCGGGTCCCTTCCACACAACTGCAAATTTCACCCTGCGAGGCTGGGCCGCCCCCATCCTCCACGTCCTTCTTGTGCAGATTCCCATTGCTAGAAGCTCATTTCCTTCAACGTGGTGTATCTGTCAAAATAATAGAAATAAAATAAAAATAAGTAATGCCGCAGGTTAAAAGGAATTAGATGGATGGAGTCATCTCACACAAACACAACAGCAGGAGCTGGAACATGAATATGCAAACAGCACACAGCCCTAAATATCCTAATGTGTTTTAGAGTGGTCATTTCTAATTAGCACTTGAATCCTACATCCTACTTAGCCTAATTAGAGGCATAACAAAACGCTATTTGAGCTCACGTGCATACTGAATATACAGGATCTCTGGCGTCTCGTGTGCCCTTCTGCAAGGGGCAAGGACAAGCAGAGCACCCCAGCACCCAGCACAGATGCAAACTGGTCCCATAGAGCCAAGGTGTCAAAAGTGCGCACTGCTACTTCCATCAAAATGCTCCAGATTTGAAGCCGAAATGTATTTGCTGGGTTACTGGGGGAAATGGGGGCAGACCCCAGTTTGGGAGATGTTTCATTTGGTTGTTGCGGAGCAGCGTGGGCGTTTGTCACGGAGCTGGGGACACGAGGGTTAAAAGCACCACGCAGCTCCGCAGAGCTGCCAGGCAAGAGAAAATAGGCATAATTTCTAAAACCCTGCTTTTTTTCAGACGAAGCGGGCACACCCCCGCACATCCATCAGGCGAGCAGCAAAGAGCGGAGCGCCGCTCGGCTGCGCTTGTGCCCGCCTCGCTGGGGGAGCTGGATTTGGCAGGGCATGGGGAGGACTTCACTGAGGACCAAGGGAGCACTGCTCACAGCTCCATGGAAACCCTGCGAGCGGCTTTGCCGTCGGCAGGGCCGTATCCAGGCTCACCGCGATCCCACCCCGAGTACGAGTCCCGTTAATATTAAACACCGCTCAGGGACGTGGTAAAACCTAGCAACCCCGCGGCAGCTGTTATGCAATTCTCCATTAATAGCTCAAAGGGATTCAGCATCCTCTTAACGTTTGCTCCCCTCTCTACATTTGCACATAGGAGGTGGGTTTTGTTGTTTTGGTTTGGTTTGGTTTGGTTTTTTTTCCTTCCCCGGTGCTAAATCTTGAAGTGGGAGGGAACAAAGAAATTGTTCTTACATAATGCAGCCTTACAGCCAAGTCGTGCTCCTGCTGCTCGGGAAGCGTTCAGGGGCCCAAGCAGAAGCTAAGAAGAGCCATGTGATAGGATTTTGTTTATTTTTTGCCCTTCTCCATTCTTCCATTTTCTAACTCACCGGCTAAACGCATTAATTCTCTCCAACATCTGCTGGACCTCGTCTATCACCGAGCCATTCAGCATGCCAGATCTTCGGCACCTCTAATTATACCACAGGGGTCTAATGGCCTAGGAGTAGGGTTGGGTTTTGTTGTGGTCACCCCATTCCTCGGAGGGCACACGAGGTCTGTTGAAGGCAGGGCTTCAGTTAAGGCATGGCACTGGTTTGCCACACATGTTGCGGACAACAGCTCAAGGTACGGGGTCACCCCAGAGCCTGGTGGGCATCGAGCCAAAAGGTGCCTGTGAGGATAAGATCCCTGTAGCCAAAGGGTTGTCCTGCAGGAAAAGAGGGGAAAACAAGGGCCTTGTGCATGTTACAGGACAGATCCGGTGTGCCTAATGGCTCAGGGACAGATGAGGTCTGTTTCCCACAGGACACCGCGCTGTGGGAGGGTCGGGGCTGGCATTTCCCAGGGGCGAGCCCTGGCCTCTCCTGTGCCTCAACTCTCCAATTTCCAACCCGCATTTCCTTATTCCTTAGGGCTGTTGTGAGGGTACGCACAGCCATTGAGATACTCAGTGCATGATGACATCTGAAGTTCTTCCAAAGTAATTGGTTCAAAATACCGCCAAGCCCAGCGCTCAGCTCCCGAGGAGCACAGCCGCGCTGTCGTTGCTGCTCTGTGATTTCCTGACACAGAAGAGGGACCTTCCCTCAGCCCCCGAGCCACAATTCTTGGGAAAGGTCTCGAAACAAGATAATATATGTTGTCTCGGTTCTTTTTCCTTCTGTGTTCCCTAGCTAACCACCCTAGGAAAATAAGCCATAAATCAATGGAAAGCCTCGCGTGCAGCCGGCCGACCCGAGGAGCAGGCTGCCCCAGGAACAGCTCGATGGAACATCGGGGAGCACAATGAGGCAATTTCCTCCTGCACTGATTCAGCAGAGCTGCAGAGACACCAGGCAGGGTGATTCCCCACCAGCTCCTCCACCACCACCTTAACCCCTGCCTCCTCCTGCGCCTGCAGGCAGGGCTGGCTTCAGGTGCAGAGGGGCTGCGGCCTCCAACTCAGCTGGAGGGTATTAGGGCAGCTCAGGCTTCTCCTATAAAGGGACTGAGGGGGGCTGGTAGCAGGTTTTTCCCCTCTTTCTCTCATCTTCTGGCTGAATTAGAGCTCTTCTGGCTTTTGTTTGTGGAAATGCTGCATGGCTGGGTTGTTAGGGCACTCCGCGTTTCTCTTCCTAGCAAGACAAGGAAGCGCAGGGGCTGAGCTGGTGGTGTTGGGGGAGTCCACCACAGATTGTGGTGCCAGATCTCCTGGGCCCCTGGGCTCCCCATGTCCTGGGTGGCCTCCGGCAATCCACCAGCAGCAAGGACACCAGCCCTGCTTAGGGATACTGCATTGACTTTGTCTTTGCGTGAGCTTGAGCTTCAAGCAGGTGTAGGGTCCGTGCCTTGGAGTGGTTTGCTGCTCTCCTGTGTGCTTGGAGGAAGGGCTGCCCGCCTTTGGTGTGACAGAGAGGAGGTAGTGGCAGCGGAATGATGCTCTTCAGAGATCCAACGCGCTCTTTACTCAACCAGGTAAACTTTTAAGTTCTTCTGCAACGCTCAAAGCACTTGCATGAGCAGTGTCATTTTAAGCACAACTGCGTCTTCAGTGAGGTTAACAACATCAAACTGGGACTAGTCCTCAGAGGAAAACTTTGCCTCAAAAGCCCAGAAAAGGGCATAAATAGGGAAAGAAACCCAGGGCTGCAAACCTGATCTGAACTAGAGGGCTCTGACTGAAAGGCAGCAGGAGGCTCACTCACAGCTTGCAGGCCCTGATGGGTGACTACGAAAGCCTGCTGCAAAGAAATGCCAGTATTGCTTCAGGACTCCTGATTCTTTAATCAAGGATCTCAGGCCCTTACAAATGAAACACAGAGTGCTGCATGCTGTGGGGTACCTTTCCCAGATGAAGCCAGCTGAAAAGGCAGCCAAAGCCACCAGGTTCCCTGGCCTGGGGGTGTCCGCAGGCAGCGGCTGGGGGCTGCTGTGGGCTGTGCCTGGCTGAGGAGGAAGAGGCACCCTTCCTCCCCTCAGTGAACAGGGGAAGCAGTCTGTGTTTTTAATGCCTTTTTTGCACCTTGTTACAGAGGGCTTCGAGCAAACGCTGTCATCAGGGATGACATAACCAACAGAAGCTGTTGCAGGGCAGTGTAAGGGAAGGGGAAATTGAGCTATTTAGCACGCTGGTGGGAGACGTGTGTTTGGGTAAAGGCAGGGGTTTTTTTTAGTTTTAATTAAAAACTGGAGAAAGGCACCTTGCCTTCCTTGGAACTAGTGCCAGGGCAGCTGTATGTGGCCAGTGGGGTGGGAGCTGCTCTGCCCTGCTGCTGTCTGCAGTGAGAGCAGAAGGGACGAGTGGGCAGAGTCCGGTTTCCATGCCGAGCTTGCTCAGACGGAGCTGCACAGGGGTTGCAAAGTGCTCAGACCCTGAAATCCAGCCAGTGTGTGTCGTCCCTGCAGTGCCAACCCAACAGGCTGCTGTGCTTTTGTTCCATCCATTTTTTCCCTTTTGCAGCCTAATTGCTGTGGCTTCTTGTCTCTGGTTGACGGCAAGGGTTACTTTGTTTGCTATAGTGGAGATTATTTGATGTACAGAAAAAAGCTTGAGCTCCTTGGTGTTGCATGTGACTGGCAAAGCCATTGTGATTTCTGTTACTGTGGTTAATGTTTGGAAATAATATTTAACTCCTTGTGCAAATGGTTCTCACCCTGTCCTGTCCTGTGAATTACTCAATCCGGTGTAATTAATTCCTAACAACTGGCCCGTGATTTGCCACCTGCGTCTCTGGCTTTTTGCTGTTTCTGTGATTGGGTGGTGGAAAGCTTTGTGTGGCAGGGGAGGTTGATGATGAGCCCTAGGAAATGCTGTGCTGCTGGTGTGACATGAAAGTATTAGGATGAGGCAAAGGTGGTCAGACAGTATCTTCCCAGCTGCCAGTAATCTGCAGCATTTGATTTTAATAGTCTTCAGTGGACTTTTTTTTTTTCCAGGAATTGTGTAGTGCTTTGAGCTTGTTTGCACTTCCATAACATCTTGTGGCAATCACGGATAGCTTACAAAGCTTTTGTGCACATGAGTAGAGATATAGGCCAACTGTGTTTGGGTAACGTTGAGCAAGTTCTGGCAAATACTTTTCCTTTTCCACCTTAATAGGAAAGCAGGCATCAGATGCTATCTGGCTGGACTCCAAAGCAAATTAATATGCTGATGTTCAGAAAGGAAACACTGTTGTCCTTAAATAGTCAGGCATTGTTCTCAGGCTTCCTGCAATAAGCTGTGCCTTTTTACCCAAAAAGATTTCTGTGTGGATCCCGGGTCGCTGGCAGTTCCTGAGACTCCTCTGATGTCTGCCTGCTGTGTATTTGTAGTATCTGTGGGTTTGTGGCTTTTTTTTTTGAGCAATCCTGTGCCTAAGGCACAGCATGTAGCATTTGGTGGCATCAGGGGGATGATGTGGGTGCTCTGTCACCTGGTGGTAGCAGTCTGCTTAGAGTCAGGGAGATGCCTGGCCTGGAGAAGGCACTCCCATGAGGAGAGGGAGCTAATTGAAAAGTCACTCTGCTCCTGTTGGTGTCCACATCTCACTGGGACAGAGGAAATCAAGGCTCATGGTGAAACCACCAAACTGATGGGTCAGTGCAGGTCAAAGAAGGATATGATTTGGTAAAATAAGCAGACAGAGTTGTGGTATAGGCGATGTATGGCAAAGCCAACAGCAATGGGATGATGAGAGCAGCTGGGGACTTTGCTGGTTATTCTGTGGTACCAGGGCACACAGCAGCTCACAAACGCAATGGCATCTTCCAGGGAAATTCTGGTGATAAAAGCCCAAGGGAGGAAAGTGTGATGGAGAAGGCACAGTAGATCAGAAACACATGGAGAGATGTCCAGTGTGGCGTCAGCTGCTGGGGGTCTGAAACTGCAGGTTAACGGGGCTGTGGTGGGCCGCAGGCATGGGGCACCCTCCCCAGCTTAGTCACTAAACCCAAATGATGGTGGGACCAGCCCAGGAGCACAGCATCGTGCTGCCAGGACCTCATCCCCCGATGCAGGGGGGACGGTCCCGAGTTTCCTCTTCGCAGAGGAGTTCAGCCCAGGCCAGCCCATGGCTTCACCTGCCCCCTCTGCCCCAGCCCTCGGAGGAAGCATTGCCACATCCTCTTGTGGTGCCTGCTGACGGTACCCTGCTCCTGCAGTGTTGATGTCTGTGTGTCTCTAATAACCCGAAGCATCTGCTGCCCAAACACGTTGCAGGACTTGGAGGTTAGTTTGACATCTCTGCTGATGCGTTGCCCAATGCATGTCTTATTAAAGTTGTGCTTACGAATGTGCCGTGACCTACGAACACTTCAGCCGTGGTCGGAGCCAGGCATGAGCTGTGCTCCACTGAAGTAATTATCCCTTTAATGGGGACTGATGGCTTCGCTCAGCTGGGAGCTGTGCGTAATTAAAACCACGGTCCCTGCCCCAAGAGGCCTCCAGTCTGCAAGATGAAGCAAATGCTGTGCCAGAAGTGGGAATCCCAAGAGCCCAAATCGGGTGTTTAAAAAATGTACTTCTCTGAGCTGTGAGCTCTTTGTATACAGCAGGAGACCCCGGCAGGTATTTAACAGATTGTTGTTCGTGTGGTTGTAGTAGGAGAGGGTCCTCTGGGTAGCCATAGGAGGCTGAGCACTCCCTGAACCAGAGCTGCCCCCACCCAAGGGAGCTGGTGTCTGTCCCCGGGCAGGATTTGTGCCTGGGTCGGAGCCGGGTTTTGGGGAGTGGGTCTCAAGCAATGCCCGAAATATCTGTGTGTGGCAGCTGCCAGCAGCATCGTGTCTCCCCAGGCCTGGAGAAGGGCCTGAAAGCTTGGCTGCTTTTTTTCCCTAATTATATAATTTGGCTTAATAAAAGCTATTACCTCTCCATACAAATCTTGTGTCTCTTTGAATAGGTTGGCACATTTCCTAATAGAACCAGAAACTGCTTCTTAAACAGAAGTTTGACCATTATTGTTATTAAAATAGAAAAGGAAATGGAGGCTCGTTCACAACAAAGTGATATTTATTGCTCAGTTTAATTGCTTAATGTAAAGCGCCTGACTGGGGATTTGAAGGGGCTGATTTGCAGCTCGGTCACCCTCCCCGAGCCATGTGCTGTGAAATCACATGTTGAAACTCAAGGCTTGAAATGGCCCTGGCAGATGGGAGAGGAACAGGAGCTGTGCAGCGAAACCCAAAGCGAGCCTGGGTGATTCTGCTGGGCAAAAAATTCATCCTGGAAACACATGGGCATGCGGACACCACCTTGAGCACGCCCCCCAGCAGGGTGGGAGATGCTGTGCACGTGGTGGACCCAGTGTGACGGCAAGGAATTGAGGTTTTTGTGTGCCTGGGAAGCTGCTGTCACTGCCGGTGACACCAGCAGCGTGACTTCAGGCATGGCACGGGAGCTTTGCTGCCCGTGCACAGCAGCTCCTGGCCCTAGTGGGAGGGAACTTGCTGTCAGCAAGAGGAGCAGCCCACGTGATGGCCAGCACAGACCCTAAAATGTAAACCTGTTTTCCCTAGGGATGCCTGAATAATGCCGGCACCCAACTTGTTCCCGTAACGTCACTGTGGGGCTCCAAGCTATTCAACAGCCTGCTGGTGAGCAGCCCTGGTGTGCTGAGAGGCATACTTATGTCCCGGCCGGGCTCTCAGAGAAACAGTCACAGGTCAGGTTAGTTCCCTAATTTATATGTCAGGGGCTGCAGGAAGGAATCAACAGCACTTTTTTTTTTTGCGTTTTTCTAGACAGTAGCTTGATATTCCCGGCATGCTGAGCCCTAGGAGTTCCCTTGCTGTTGTGATGGTTTGCAGTCCCTCCCCGTTTGGCTGATGTTGCAGAAATTCGAGCAGAAAAAAGTGCTGCCAGCACAGAGCCGATGTCTCTGTTGTAGATGACCGCTTCTGACCATGGGTAGTGGGGCTGTGGGACCAGCAGGACTGGCCAAAATAAAGCTGGGGGTTTGGGAACCCCGTGTGGGGGATCTGCCTTGCCCTGCTGTGTGGATGTTCCTGCTGGGACCGAATGAGATCCCATCCAGGAGGTTTCAGGCAGATTTTTTCCAGCACGTGAATCTGAATCTGTGTGTGTGTGTTTACACATTATTTTAATTTGTGTGTGTTTGGGAAGATGGATAGGAAGCCATTTCCACTGAAAGCACTGTCTGAAACACAAAGCAATGGGCTCCGTGATTCCCTAAACTCACAGGATCTGCTTACAGCCACCTCCTGCACCATGCTGGGCGAAGCAGCTCCCCTGCCAGGAGCCCTGCAAAGAGGGACCCCGCTGCAAAACGGGAAGCGAAAACCTCGGTGCTCTCCTCTCTTACAGCTTTGTCCAGGAGCTGGCAGGAGGTTGTGGGGTGATGAGGGCCTCGCACACATCTCTGCCTTGGGGCTGGTGAAGTGAAGGGTGCTTTACAAAGCGCCTCCAGCCTGGTGGGGCATGAAGTATGCAGAGACGAGCTGCCTGTGCCCCCCTGGGCCGTGGGAAATGCAACCAGGTGGTGAGGGAGAAAAATAAATCCTGAGAGGTGAAGTTTGCTATCTCAGGGAAACACAGAGGAGCAAATCATTAGCTTGGTGGTTTTTTTTTTTTTTAAGATGAAATATGGGCCATTATCTGCTGCTGGAAAATCCTTCCCAACCCTTCCGTGCAGCCTCGCCTGTGAAAGGGCTCTCCCTGCACCCCGGGCTGTCCCGGCAGGCGCGGGGAACGCCCCATGGCCAGGCTGGAGAGGTTTGAACTTGAACTCATTTATTTAGGTTTGACTTTTCTCCTGCTGGATTCCCTGGCCTTCGCCCAAACCTCAAAAGTAAGCTATAGCCAAATATTTTTGAGGTCGGTAATGAGATACTGGAGCATTACTGAAGAAAAAGGGCCCTATCCCAAATTCCCTGGCCACGTGCGGGTCTGATGGGCATGGCAGAGCCCTGCTTGGGGCTGGGGTGGGTGCCCTGACGTCCTCCTGCTTCCCATGAGCATGGCCAGGCACAATTCTCGTTTTTTTCACAGCAAAACAGACGTGAGACTTTCTGTTGTACGCCTGTCACTCAGAACTAATTGTGAGAGATCATGTCTCTCCACACCCTAAATTCCTGCGCGGCTGCCGGAGCCTCCCGCTTCCCAGCGCCCTGCAAGGAGGGACATGGAAAGGCTTCGCAGGGCTGCACCAGCGGGGTCGGGGGCTTGCTTGTGGGTCCAAGTGGACCCTGCTCGGGCAGCGAAACCAGACCTGATCCACGCAATCCACTTTGTGCCCAGATCAGGAGCTGCCCCTATGTTGCTTTCTCTGCACAAAGATACCGCTTTTGTGCCAGCCTTCGCTGCTGGCATAGTTTTTGCATTGTATTTTAATGAAACAAGGTAACTCTGAAAATGTGGCTGGATGTCTTGAGATCCTCAGGCACTGGTGCAAAGCAGGGCTGTAAAAATTCACGGTGATGTGCATGATGTCCCTCTCAGCAAGGGAAAGGATCAGCTGCTTTGGTTCGCCCTGATATTTGTAGCTAATGCCAGTCAGATCTGGAACGATAAGAGTAAAATATGATCGAAACCTCTGGCCCTTCCAAAAAGGTGTATGTTCTAATTAAACTGAGAACTAGCCGGTTAATCAGCACAAGCACTAATGGTGTGATTAGCAGGAAATGTGATGGAAAACAGAGCTGGGCTGGGCTGGAGGAGGGTGAGGGGCCAAGGGGCTCGGGAGCTGCCAGTGCTGGGCAGGGGCACTCAGGGAGCTCGGGGTGGGTTGGGGCCTGTGCTGCAGGGTGCTTGGGTGGGGAAACCCCTCTGGAGAGCACCAGCGGGGGAAAACGAAGCCTTGGGCACAATTGCCGTTGTGAGGGGCACTACAAGGGTGGGAGAGAGAGGACTGCAAAATCAATTTGAAATCGTTTGTGTCAAGGGGAAAATAAACAAAACCACCCAAGAAATGAACTTTTAAAATGAAAAATTCGATGAAGAAATGTCCTCCCAGCCGCCCCTTCCCCCACCACGCAAGGCGCACACTTCCTTCTGATTAAAGCTCAGCCTGGAGCGGTTTCGGTGGCAGGAGGCCAGAAGAAAGCTTAAGGTGCTCGCTGCAGCTTAAGGTGGAGCTGCGTGCGTCGCCTTCCCCTGCAGCACCCGGCTCTGCCTTGTGGCAGGACCCACGGGCAGCATCCTCCTCACCTTCATCCTCCCTGCAGGGATGGCCGGGGTCTGCACTGCCTGGTGAGCTCAGCCGGGGCCCAGGGTTATGGATGCTCACTAGCAGAGGAGCCTCAGCGCGGATTTGTTTTGCTTGCAGTCACCTTCGTTAGGTTTTCACTAAAAAAAAAAGAAATTACGTCCCTGGTACGGATGTTTGTACTGTGCAGACATTAGCTGGCACCTCTCCGTGCTACCGTGGCTCTGAGCAGTGCGGTGTAACTGTTTTGCAGTCTTTTAGCTCGTAAAGTGGAACAGGCAGTTCGTGTGTTCCTTCCAAAAACCAACACAACACGCGTGTGGAAATGGGTGCAGCGGTATGATGGGACACGTGCTGCCTCCCGGAGGAGCAGGTTTTATTAGGATATTTGCCGTGTGTGGCATTATGGGGCAATAAAGCTGGTAGTGCCTACGGGTGTCTCGTCGTCCAGAACAGCCCGGGTGAGAGATCTGTGTCTGCAGCATGGAGACCCCAGAGGGGCAGCTTCGTGCGCTCTGACCAGGGGTTACAGCACAGCCGGGTGCAGAAATAACCCTGGAGCAGCCCAAATAGCAGCCAGCCTTCAAAAGGAGCCAGTTCCAACCCTGAGCCCTACAAAACACACGTAAAAACCTGACTTTTCCCAAATTTCAGTGCCAGCAGCCCAGTTAAAGGCCATTCACCATGCGTGCAGAGGGGCAGCGTCTTCCACTCAGATCTGAGTACAAGCTATTTCATATCTAATCAGGTTATCAGATGGCACGTACACTTTAAATCATGCTGACTGTAGAATCCATCTTGCATGGGCTGTCTGAGGGGTTTGTTTGAAAGAGCTGTGCGGAACCAGGTGAAAACCCCCGAACAGCTCTACAGCAGCCCCAAACCCCTCTGTGTGGAGCCATCGTGTGCAGCTGGAGAGCTGCCAAATGCAGAGCCTATAAATCACGAACCTATACCCCCCCCGCCCCGGCCCCTACCTCTCAATTGTTTTAAAAAGAAAGAAAGAAAACATATCGGTTCTTTTAATTTGCCTTTTGGAGCCTGTGCTTTTAGGCATGTTTTCCAGCTTTTCTGGAACACGCGGACTAGAAGCCTCCTTTCATTGCTCAGTGAAAGCTGAGAGTCTCACTTAATTACTTGCATCCAAAAGAGGAGCTTTATGAAAAATTCCAAGTATCAGAAGATGGGTAATAAAATCGCAGGGGCTGGCAATGCTAAGACTCCGGCTCGATGCAGAATATTCCTTTTATAATCATCCAAGAAAAGCATGCGCCCCTGGGATGCTGGTCTGCCACGGGAGTAAGAAATATAACGAGTTTTGGTGAGCCGAGGCTGAAAAAGACCTAAAATTGCTGTTCCTCGGCCGGGGCTCGGCTCAGGCAGCCGCTGGGTGAGGCAGTAACCGTGTCAGCAGAAATGCACGCAGGAATTTAACCAGGAGAGGGGCAAAGGTGGCTGGCACTTGCGCAAGGTTTTCGGCAACCGTGGTGCGGAGCAGCTGGCAAAGGCGAGCGGGAAGCGGGACGGTGCCGCGGGGAGGTGGTGGTTAACAGAGCCCTGCAGGAGAAGCGCCGCAGCTCAGCCAGCCCGCCTGAGAAGCAGCCCCGTGAAGTTATGTGATATTTGAGACCGTTTCTCGTGCAGGTCCCAGCTTGCCCTCGTATCGCAGCAGCTTTGTTGACCTGGGCCAGGCTCCAGGCACCGCGCTAGCGCCGCGGCCCTGACCACGAGAAGCGCCTCAGGGCGCAGTGTCCTGCCGTGCCTCGGGGTTTCCCCTGGGCTTTCCGCACCCTCCATGGCAGCACTCTTTCTGCTGGGCTTGACGGGGTGGCCACATCCTCCTGGCCAGGCTCAGCATCCCCACAGCACCCCGGGGTGCACCACCCAGCTTGACGGCTGCAGGAGGGGATATGGGGGGACAAGCCACCTCCTAGACGGGCTCCCCAATGCCACAGGCAAGCACAAGGGCATCCTCGCAGGGGTTTTCACAGCGAAGCAAAGCAGCCCAAGGGGACCACGAGGGGCTGAACCCTCCTCGTCTTCCCCCCGGCCACAGGCCACCGCCTGCGCGGGCCCAGCCCTCGCCTCTGGGGGGAACATCCCTCGTGCTATTGCTAAATGGTGAGATAAAGGCCTGAGCTCTTGAGTCCTTTAATGCGATTGGAAATGGAGCTAAGCTGCAACTCAAACGGAAGTCTAAATTAGGTTGCGGAAGAGAAAAGGGTATTTGACAGCAGGAGCAGGCTCTGGAAATGCAGTCATTGTTTCTGCTTAGGGGTTTTGAAATGTAAATAATTTAACACCCAGCTAAGCAGAGGAAAATCTGCTATTTTTGGTTTATTCTGAACAAAGACAGCTGTGTATTCTAAAACGTACAGTTCAGCATTAAAAAAAAAAATAATGCAGAAATAATGCTCACGGGAATGTCTGTAGGTTTTTGAGACCCAGCGCCAGGGTCTGGGCTGGCTGTGCCCTGCGTTACACCGGTACCCCCGCTGCCACCTGCAGCCTTACTGGGCCATCACAATAAACCCATAAATAAATTATTTGGATGGGTGGATCTCAGGGATTCAGTACAAATTTCATCTGAACGATAAAAGCACAGGGAGAGGCTGGAAAGGCAGCACTTAGGTCTGAGTTGAGCCCGAGCCAGGGTGTGCATTTTGAGGCCAGCTCTGGGTGAGATGGGACGTGCAGAGCCCAAGCGGGACCGATCCTGCTCTGAGCGAGATTCCCAGGGCAGCAGCTGCCCCAGGGTATTGGCTGCACTAAATCCCAAGCAGCATAGAGAACCAAAACGGGACTCGAATTAGGTTCCCATCAAAAACCGAGGGCTGCTGCAGGCGCGTGGGCATAGCTCTGGGAGAGGGATGCAGCCTCTTCCTTCGGAGACCTTAACTGAGTTATTGTGCTTTTGGTCATCAGTGCAATGAAGCCTGGTTTGGTTTGCTGCTTTCTCAAATACGCGTTTGTTTAATAACTTACTGGGAGAAAGGGTTAAATACCCCCCGGCTGGATAAAACCACCCCCAAATGGCAATGTTGGTAGAGCTGGTGATCTTTTTATGAGATTTTTGGTGGGATTCACTCTCATTTTTCTCGTTTTCTGCTGCGGATGGAAAGCAAAATAATTCTCCTTGTATGTGTACGTCTGGGGCGGCCAGGGGTTCCTATGCAGCACATAAACTCTCCTTGCCATGGCGGTAAACACACTGCAGAGATGGAGGGCTAGCCCCGCCGGGGCTGAGTCTTCTCAGAGAAGCTGGTCCTGAGCACGGGGAGCACCTGGACACCTTCCTCCTAGTTCGTATGTTAATCCAGCCCCACGGGCCTCGCGGGAGCTCATTGAAATTCCAGAGGAGTCTTCCCATTGAGTTCAGCCAGCTCTGAATAAGGTCGTTTTTCTCTTCTGTGTGCGCTTTTTTTTAAAAAAAAAACTGTGCTTGCTCTGGGGGAAAATGTATTTAAAGACAGAAGTGCTGTGCTTGCAGCTGTGCTGCTGTCACCTCCCCAGTGGCAATGCGGCTCCAGAGAGGGCTTCGTGCCCACCGGGACCACGGGGTGCCCAAGCTCAGGCAGGCATCGTGGGTCCGGCCGTGCCAATGTGCACGAGGACAGCACAAGCAGAGGGGGCTTGGGAGGGGGAGCCGGAGCAAGAGGTGTGCTGGCACACTGAGGATCTGCCTTGGTCTGGGGCTCCATTTGGGCACCCTTCTATGTCTGTTTTTCAGTTGCATACCGAAATAGTAAGTTAGGTCTTAAGTAAATCCCAGGATCTGCAATCACCTGGTTTAGAAGAGTGATTATTCCTCACCTGTAGATGGAAACGAGATTCACCTGGGCTGGCACACAGCCATGGTGACAATGCAGCCCGTGTCCCTCACTGCTGCTCACTTCTCCATCCCAGGGCCACCATGTCCCCTCGTTGCCGGTGCTATTCAGTCGGTGTACGTGGTGCTGAGCCTCAGGCCCCTGCTGCCCCCAACCAGCTCACCTTCCACGTCACCGTTGTGGCTTCCTGAAGGGATCTTGGCTTTTGGTGACAGCAAGACAAGATCTGCCTGCTGCGAGCCAAGAGCATAGGTGATGGAGCCACGGAGGTGCCAGTGCCCACTGTCCCACAGGACTTTTGGGGAAAAGTCCTGGTTCCCCCAGTCTTTCTCTGCCTCCCCCCAGTCTGCCATTCATTTTTCCCTAGCATGGAGCCGGCTCCATCCCAGTGGCAGAAGGAGCATGGAGTGGCCACAAAGCCCTACAAAACCCCTCACTGCTTCTCCCAAACCGCCTTTCCCCTCTCAGCAGCTTTATCAGCCTCTCCTGCTTTGCCCTGAGAGCTGTTTAGACTAGACAAGCAAGCTTGGAGTGTTCTCTGCTTTTTTTTCCCCCTGCTCCTCGCTGAGTATCGCTCGTCTCCCATCCCTCCTCGGCGGCGGCGCTGCCTCTGCCGCCTGCGAGCACAAAGGGGAGTGAGTCAGCCGCACAGGGAACACCGAGTGCTCCAAATGCGAAGCAGATGGGATCGAGGAGTCTGGTACAAATTGTCCTTTTTACTTCATTGAGACTTTCTAACCCCCCCCCCCCCCAAGACGGCTCTCCATGTTCTTCAGGAGCAGGGCTGAAAATGAAATGGTTCCTTCGCCACCCAGGCCCTGGTCGTGCCAGCCCTAGGTGTGACTTTGCCCCGTGCTGTTAATGAAAAATGGTGAATGTTGCAAATGGTTTCCTGTGAGTGCGTACTTAGGTGCTGGCATTAATTCACTGGGTGAATTTTCTCCTTTCTTAGTGCTCCACCTTTCTCTGAATGCTCGCAGAATGCATCGAGCCAGAATTGATGTTTGCAGCACATTGACTTCTGTAACGGGATGGAAATCAATACGAAATTTCACTTTCTCTTTTCAGGCTGAATCAGATGAATGTTTTGAGCTAAAGTTACAGAATATGTCATAGGTTGAAGAGAAACGGTCAATCAAAATTATCCCAAACCCGTGTTTTGGTGCTTTTCATTGTAGTGAAGTGGTCAGATTTTGCTAAAGCCTGTTTCTTATAACAGTGAGTCACAACACAGAAGCTTTCATTTTCAGTTCCTTCTATTATTTAATGGATGTGCATAGGATCCCGCAGGGCCTTCAGGGATGTTGGCAACCAGATACATTCGTTCCTCTTTTCCCTACAGGATAAATTTGTTTTTCCTATTTTTGGCGCTACTCATTCATAGGGCTTGTATAACACACCGCAGGCTGGAGGCTCTTCTTGTCTTATGCAAGATTTGCTCTGGGTAAAATTTTAGATTTTGCAGAAATATATATATTTTTTTCTGGATAAATGTATTTTAACGGAAATTTCCCAAATCGCTTTTGTGCTGTGATGTTTGCAGAAACACAAATTATTGTTGGGGGAATGCATTTGTTTATACCGGCATTTACTCATTTCAGCCATATTTTGATATCTGAGCCAGGAGATAAACCCCACATCCTGTGATCGACATCAAGTTAGCACCCAGCTCAGGAAAGTAATAATGATAAACCAGAATCCATCACAATGAGCAGAACGAGTTAAAAGCATTAATGATGGCCAGCTCCAACGAAGTCACAACCTGCTCGCAAGGAGAAAAAAAATCCAACTTCATTGGGTAAATTATTTGTTGCAAATTATTTCTTCAGCTCTAATTAGTAATCTTCATTTTACACAGTAGGCCTCTAATGACCTGCTTGACAACTATGATGCCTGATAGACAGTGGGGATTTGCATGAAAATGAGCATTGTTTTCTCCCATCCCGGCCACAGAACGGCAGCGGTGAGGATGCGCTGCTTCACCCCGCCCGAGTGGAACAACCGTGCACCCAAGCTCTGGGTGAAAGGAGATAATTCAGCTATATTTGGGGAAACAGGAAAACAAGGAGGCACTAATTCAAAGCAGAAATAATAGCACCCAGCGCACAAACAAGCTTAATCAGACGCGGTTGCTAAGTGGAGTCATGTGAGTAGCAGATGATGGAGGAAAAGCACAAGACAGAGCTCTCGATGAAAACACGGGGACCCAGCGCTAATAGGTCCTGCAGTGTTGTTTTCTGTGATCGAATTAACTTCTGCCTCTTTATAGCAAGGGTTTTTAAATGTTGGACCTGTTTCAAGTGTGTTATCATGTCCTGTCTGCTCATAATTGACGGGATTGGGCTCTTTCTCTGACTTGTATTTCCCAAATTCAGAGAGACTCAAGCGAAAGACGATGACCTTGCCAGCCACTAACAACTCAAATAAGGTTAAAAAGAGAAAGAGAAAATCAGGATAATATAGCAATGATGTCCCCCGCTGCATCTCTAAGGGTTTCTTCCTTTCTCTGGGAGTTGCAGTATTTTTTGGTGATCTCAGCAACATTACTCCCAGCCTGGTGCAGCACATCCTGTGCTTTGACAGCTCGCTGCACCTGGAAATTATTACTTGATAAAAACTGGCAACTTCTCTCATTTTGGAAGGTTTCTGGGAGCAGGGCTTTTTCCTTTCTTGCCTTCTGGACTCCTATCCACCACTCTGCTGGTGCCAAAGGAGGTGGAAGTAGTGTGACCGTGAGGTACAAGAGGCAGCACAGCACTGCTTGTGTGCTGGTGGGCGATGTCCTCCGAGGGTCTTGGTCGGCGGGTGCAAAGGGCCTTATTGCAGCAGGGAAGGGGTCGGGGGCTGTATTTTGGGAAGCAGGCACTGGGTGCACACACGTGGCCTGCCATGAGATGAGCTGCCATGGGATCTGTGTCCTTATTTTGTGGTAAACATGAACACAAGGGTTTGAATTGCTGCAACAAAGCCGTGTGCTTGCGGGGTAACTGGGATCAGAATCTGACCCCAAGCAAGCAGTTTTAGCTGATCTGTATATTTTATTTTATTCAAAATAATATCATCGTCACATCAACTCATGAAGAAAAAGGCAATTTTTAGTTGCTGGTCATCCCATTCACTTGATTTTTCATTTAGTGATATGGCAAGTGATCTCCCAGCAAAAAAGATAAAAGATGTAATAAACCACTTCCAGCCGTTTCTCTGCAAATTGATCCCACTCCTTCGTCATGTATTGTTGATCTTCTAATTTAATCGCTTGTCCGGAGGGCACACACAATTCTGTAGGAAGTAAAAATGTCACACAAGAGAGAAAAAGGAGAAGACTGGGACTGTCTGCTCTCGCGGCCGTGCTGGTGGATGCTGCAATTTCATGACTGGTTGAATTATTTTTGGGAGGTTTTGGTTGTTTTGTTTGCTTGTTTTGTAGGGTCAGGAGTTGCTGAAATGGCCTTATGTGCCCCCAGCTGACGGCAGCTGGGGGCTGAGGCTTGTGTCTTGTTTTGTGTGGCTCAAAAAAGGAAACGGGCTACGAGTGCGGGGCACAGGCTGTGTCGGCACGCAAGGCAGCAGTCCTGCCAGGCAGAGTTGTGTCTGTTTATGCTGGTGAAGAACGTGGCCCCAAAGAGAGAAGAGGTCCTGGGCTCTGCTTCCACTCTTCCCAGGCAGCCAGGGGCAGGAATATGAGGGGAGGTTTTTTCATGAAAGCTGGTTGGTAAAAACGACACGCTAAAAGTCAAACTTGTCATAGGACAGCACCCATCCTGCTAGAACTTTCTTCGGAAATGTTTCCTCATCTCAAGGCATGAAATGCTGCCCCAGCAGAACCCGTGCCCCACAGCAGTGACCAGGATGTGGCAAAAAATCTCAAAAAAAAAAAAAAACCACCACTCCTCCATGGGTTTTGAAAGCTCTTTGCTGCCCTGCTCCAGAAGGGGCTGTTAATTGTAGAGCATTTCCATAGCAGAGAGCCTGACTGTTGAGCAGCAGAGGCTTTTTGAGCCTAGCCAGCTGTGCGGGGCTTTTGTAAGTTGCTTCCGACATCGCAGAAGCTCGATTTAGTTAGCATTGCTTAGAATTTTTATTGCCACTGGTGGTAAATACGTCTACATGCATATTTCATTGTAGAGACCCCTACAAGCATCTAGGAACCAAAACTTCCCTTCCACACCCCAGCCACCTAAATTAGATTATATACTGATTGCATAATTACTGTATAACAAGGTTTGCTCAGCCTCTCGGTGCACAATGCCTGTTTTCATAGCATTTTAATATGAGCAACATAATAGGCACCAGCTTGAATAGCTGCATGCCAGCGAGGCATTGCATTCCCCAAACCAGCCTGGGTTTGTGAAATCTGGTCCAGCTGCTCAGCGTGCAGAGGGGTGACGAGCAAACCCCTTCCAGTATGTGGGGCTGGGAATCAAATGGCACACAGGAAGCCTCCCCCGGTCCCCGACCCGAGGTGGGCAGCTTGACAGATTGCCCTGCCTGGGTTATTCCTTCAGGCTGCCACAAACCGCATGCATCCGTGCCTCGTCCCTCACGCGTGTGGTGCCTGCACCAGCGCTCACAGATCTGGACCGATAATGTTCCCACTAATACTGCTCTGGCTGCTGCTGCTCTGAGCTTTCCTCTTTGCCCTGAGCAAATGATTTAAAATGGCTCAAATCCTGCACAAGGCTTGTTTTTTTCTAATAAGTTAGGCAGGGAATTTGCTCATGTACTCAGCTCCATCTGAACGGTACGGAACTGGAACAGCCTATAAACAGCAGTGTTTATGGGCTCATCTTTTAAGCTTTATTGTTTAGGCGATGGGTTTTGCTTGGATGGTTGGAGACCATCCCTCCTCGCGCAAAATGTTTTACCGGCTCCAACAATAACTGCAACCCTTTCTTCCTGCTTTGCATTTATTCCCAATTAAAATAAGCAGACCGAATGCTACCGGATGCAATGAGCACAACGTTTCTGGTCGATTTACCCATGGCTCCAACAGGTCCCATCACTCAGAGGTCACCACATGTCTTCTGGACCATTTCTTACTGCAAAAACTTGGTCTTTTCTTTCATAAACCCCTTATACATCCTTTATAGCCTCACTGGATCATCAGCATGTCTCTGGAAGGAGCACGAGGATGGCATGTGGCTGATATTGGTGGGGGCCCTGGTTCCAGCTGGGCTTGATCAGAAACAAGGCCGGGACCTGTCTCTCTGGGGTGGCAGAGGTATCCATACGTGTTAAGCTGTTCCAAGAGACTGGGCTGCCCGTGGCAAAATGAAATGATGGGCCTGAGCTTAATGTGAGGTTTTGATGGGCCGACATAGGTGAAGCACTATCCAAAAAAATGAGAACCTTTGAGAAACTTTCAGGCGCTTCAGTGTCAGCCGCATACAGGCCGGGGGAGGAGGTTCTCCCGTTTATTTGCCTTTTATTTCCCCCTGTCACCTCTCACTCAAGGCCACGGCTCTGTCTCCTCACTCTGCCACCCCACAGAGCCACCACCTGCCCCTGGTGCCCGGGGAAGCTCCACCAGGAGCTGCTGCACCCAGTGCCCGCCGGCCTGGGGGAAAGCTGGGTCACGGCGAGCCTGTTTCTCTCCCATCCTCCCCCCCCAAAGCTATTTTCTGTTTGTGATCCAACTCACAGAGAGCTGTTTAGAGGAAAGGTTTTTAAGTCTGGAGTGTACTGAGGTGGGCACTCGGGCTATTACAAGGCTAGTGCCCTTGTTAAAGTTACGACATTACTTTCTCTTGGTATGCTAAAACGCTGCAGTGTTGGCTGCTCCAGAGCCAGGTTTTTGGCCCTCTGTTGTACCAAATTGTGCTGGGGTGTGAGGCTGCCGGGGAGCCCCACAGCTCTGGTCGGCACACTTGTAGGTCTGTCCTCCTCGCCTCGCTCCTTGGCTGCGGTGTCAGACCCGCCACCCCGTGCAAATTAATTACACAGACTTTTCAGTCACAAAATGTTCTAAAAAAAGCCTTAGTCATAAAAAACTGCTAACTGTGGGTGAAGGGAATTAATTCTTGCTCATCCTCGGGGAAAGCTATGACTGGCGTGATAAGAAGACAAATGACTTTTTGTAGAAGTTTGCCTTAGCTTCCCCATCTGGGCTGGGCTATTGCCAACGAGGAAGGGAAGACCTGGCTTTGGGGGAGCACCCCGCAGCGGTGCTCCCCGGGGACACGGGGCTTTGCTGCAAGGGCAGGTGCTGTCTGCACGTGGGTTTTTGAGCACAGGGCACAAAGGGCAAGCTGTCATCGGGTCCCTTAGCTGGACATCTCGGTATTTTTCCTTTCCCTCAACCTAAATCAGCCCTGGCTCAAGAGGAAGCTGCGGTTCGCGTGCTGAAGCAGGCCGCAGCCTGCAGGGCTGGAAGCAGGAGCGCAATCTCCCCCCGCGGTGATTTCCACGTTTCCTGTGTATTTTGGAGTCTGGTAATGAACCCAAGTATCCTCGCATGGGAAAGGCGGCCCTTGAGTTTCCTTCACACGCCAGAGGGGTGAAGCACGTGGTCATGGTGAATCTGGCAGAGAAAAACTGTTTCGATTCTTCCCTGTAAACTTCCTGCATAGCACAGCAAGGGGCTTCGCTGTTTAGAGAGAAGCTGAGCATTCAGGTCACGTACTGCATTGCAGAAGTGTTGTGTCCTGCCCCGAAGCAGCAGCTCCCCTTCTCCTGGAATAGCAGTCATGTAAGGCCCAGATTTCAGATATCAAGGCCAGCAAAATCCTTCAGATGACTCACTGCAGCTCAGAAGATCTGGGCAAACAAAAAGTAGTCAGCATCATTGCAATGGTCTTCACCACCGAGCAGCACAAGCAAGGGGCTGGTACGTGAAAGGGGGACTTCATTTAAACCATATTCTTCTTAGCCGAAGGCAATGCTTCATGCTATCCCAGATCAGAGAAGCAATTTCTTAGGGTGTTAGAGGCTGGGGAGAGAGTTGTTGGCATCCAGCCAGGCGATTCCTGTTGATGGCCTCCTCTTATGTCAATACACTGACTGTCTCAAAGGTTTAGTTTGTCTGGAAGATTGCAAGTTTGTCCAAAGTTTTCTCAGACTTGCGGGTTTTGTAAAGTTATATTACTTAACCAGAGGGAAAAAAAAAAAAAAAGGCTGGCATTATTCCCCTTGTGCACAGACCCCAGCACAGAAGATGCAGTCCTTCCATCTGCAGGGCTTCAATAAGCCCCTCAGCACCTGTAGCAACATGGAGGTGCTGTTCCTCAAACTGCTGCATGGTCACGGACTGCCCATACCTGGAAGCTCAAGTCCTTTTATCAGCGAAAAGAACATTTCTTCCACGTTATGATGTCAGGACTACACCACTCAGCAGCTTTCTTGGGATGACCTACAGGCTCCGTATGTAGCTGCAATGTGTCCCTTTGGGACAGAGAGCAGCACGACGGTCAGCAACATGTGGGGCAGCATGTGATGCCAGCAATTCCCGGGCAGATGCCTGCTCCTGCCAAGTATGCCATCGTGCCTCTAATACCCCTGCAGAGCAGATATTTTTAAAGTCTTTGCTAGACCGTAGAAAAAAAAAAAGCAGATTTTTAAGCTTTTGCTAGACAGATGTACTGAGCAGACGGTGAGTGTGTCCATTTAGGTTGGCCTCTGCCCCTCTGGGTTGCTGGCTGTGCTCCTCACCGGGTCAGCATGATCCCAAGCAAGCAGAACATCTCAGACAGCATTGGTCATGGTGTTTACAACTTCATGTACTTTTTATCAAACCACCTGGGTTACTTTGGGTACCGATGCATTTGGTACCTGGCCGTGCTCACCCTGTCCTTGCTCCCCGCTGCACGCACACCCCGGCCACTGCAAAGGGCAGGGAAAAACCCACAGGGAAACGAGGAGCCCTCTGCTCAGAAAATGGGCATTTTGACAGGCTTCCATCTCACATTAGAAATGTTTTGATTTCGTTTCCTCTGCAGAACACAAACAGATTTTGAAATCTCAGAAGCTGCCATGAAACAAACCCATTGTTCAACAGCCAGCTCTAATTACAGGTCACAACCAACCCTTGCATAAGCCTACTGAAGTCAGAAATTACACAGGAGAAGATTCTGGCTCTGTGTAGATTTGTATGAAAAAACGTGATTTGTGACCATCTTTTTAAGCAAAATTGAGTCTTAGATTTAGGATTTTCCTGTGTTCTCTGTCCCTCCCTACTACTAGCAAATACCTGCAAAAAATGTCATACCTTAACCCTGGGCTGGGCATCTCCTTCCTCCACGTCCCTGCCCCTAAATCCACAGGCTGAGGCTTTCAAAGATATTTCAGAGACTTTAATGCCAGCATTAAAAAAAATAAATAAATAAAATAAAAAAGAGAGAGAGAGAGAAAAGAAAAAGAAAAGGGAAGTGATGCCTCAGATTTCCGTCAATATCTCTGAAAATATCAGCTTCAACAGCTCTGAAAATATCAGCCTCAACAGCTTTGAAAATACCAACCTCGACAGCTTTGGAAATATCAACCAGCACTCAGAAGTGCTGACAAACCGGGCAGATTTAGGGAAGTGCCAGACAAATGACGCAGCGCTTGGGCAGGGGGCTCGGCTGCGGCAGGGGGCTGCAAGGGCTGGGAGAGGGAAACGCCAGGGGGAAGCAAGATGGTGCTCGGGCAGTGGTGGCTGCTGGGGGAGAAAATCCTAATTTCTGATGAAAATCCTGAAAACCCTGATACAAAATGTGTTGTTGGCACTGCCAACGATTTAGAAATACAGGACTTTTTTTTTTTTTTTTCAAAATAATCAGTGCTGCTCTTGACCTGGATTCAGGCGGTTAGGCTTTTCATCCTCTCTAATCATGATTTTATTTTCTCATCTCCGTCACTACATAGATTTTTCTGCAATGACTAATTTCAAAGACTGTAAGCTCGCTGCTGAAAAACAGTGCCAGAAATATATGGTTATCAAGAATAATAGGTGCCAAAGGCACAAATCTTACAGCTGTGTGAAGGGAAAAAAAGACAGTCATCTGAATATAAAATTGTTTGCATCCCCTCATTGTCTGAGTGCTTCTGCAAAAGAAAAACAATTCTTTTTCTTTAAGTGTCTAAGGAATAACATCATAAAACAAAAAACTTCCAAGTTACTGCTAAATTTCCTTTGTGGTGTTTGTAGCAATCCCTCAAAAGGGTTAGCTCTGAGTATTTCTTAATTTTGCAAGGAGAACACAGGAAATGATTGCAACTGTGTTGAGTAAGTACATAGCTTGTTTTTTCAATGAATTCATCTCAGGCAAGTCTGAACTCTTTGTGTGTTTGATTTCCATTTTTACTTCTTCATTTTGGTGCACTGAGATGGATATTTCTGGTAGGTGCAAATGAAGCATTGAATTTTTCTTCAGAATTGATAGTTTGAATAATTTCAATGAGCTCTGAGGTTGGCTTAATGAGGATCATCTTTTGGGAAGGAAAATTGCCCAGTTCATTTTCCAATATGATATTTTAAGTATAAAATCTTCATAATATTTGGAAGTTCAAAAATGTTTATTTGTGGCATTCCAGTGCTTGTCTACTGCACAGTTCAGGAAGGAAAAATGTTATGTGATTGTATTGGACCCATCAAGGTTCATCTCACATATCTGAAATAATCTGAAAAATCATTGCAGACCTCTTTTATTGCAATAAAAAAAATGGCATTCTTCTCTTACGGAAAATAAATAAAGCTATCATGTTTTGCCCACAGAAAACCTTCAAGCAGGGAAAGAAGAGCTCACATTCCTCTGATAGTTTCTCTGTGTCATTAATTGCCACGATAATCCCATTGCCAAATCCTTTGGTATCTGAAAGCCCTTGCAATTGTCATCTTTAAAGTCATAAAGTGGGGGCCCGCCTTGCCTGAAACCCTCGCTCCGCGCCCTGCCGGCTCATGGGCTTCGCTTCTGCATGTTTGTGTGGATTTGGGGAGTTTCCAGCCCGGCGAGCGCTCACAGAACTGCCGGCTCCGCTTGCTCATCTTAGGGCAGATGCTCCCAAAACACAGAGGGAGCTGGGCACATGTGTTTCCAATTAACGTAAGAAAAAGAAAAAGAAAAAAAAAAGTAAAGAAAGAGAAAAAAAATAACTTTTTTGAGGTTTCCAGATTTAGGCCTAAGTGTTTAGAAAACTGGTTTCAGCTTTTAAGAATGTATTTCCTGGCTTTGAAGCTAAGAGGAGCCCCTTGACTTCATGGGACTTTGGATGGGATCCCTGAGCATTCCTGGAGCTCCAGCGCCCGAGCGGGTCAGAGCGGAGGCTGCGACCAGCCCCGGCTGGGAGGTGTATTTGTGTTCAGTGGTGTGAGGGCTAAAAACCTCAAAATGTCCTTAAAATCACGGGGTAGGGAAATAGGACAGAGGATGGGGCCTGTCTCCTGGACACCAATATTGGATCACTCCCCAAACTGGCCTCCTCAGTGCTTTGTCCAAACCCATTAAAAATGACATCAAAAAGCACCAGTCCGGTCAGTCCAAATGGAGCGGCTTGTAGTGCTGATGTTTTAAATACATAGCCTGTCCTTTTTGTCCTCGTTGGTGTTTTTTTTTTTTTGCCTCTTACATGAGTGGTGAGAACCTGTGCGGTGTTTTATTTTCTTTCATTTCAGCATTTGATCTACCTCCGCTGAAAGCTGCAGTTATTCCATAAAACCAGTCACTGAAGCAAATAATAGCTACCTTACCTCATAAAGCTGCTGAAACTGTTGAAATACATTAAAATATTAGAGCAATCATTATTAATATAAATTACTAGAAAACAGAACATTAGCTGAGCCTGTTTTAAAAACAGGAAATCTTTTCCAAGTTGGTTTTAATTTCATATAAATAACAGAAATAATTTTCCCGGGAACATGAAGGATAGCTTTATAACATCAGCCTATCAAAAGTAATGCCCCGTCGGCTCTGTTCTCTACCACTAAAGCGCTGCTTTCTCTTCTTCAGATATAGGGGAAGTGCTGATAATGAACATTTCATAAAAGCACAGAGACCTTTATCAAAGGGAGAGATGCATAATGCATTTTCAGAGTTATTATGGTACTTGCCTTTACACAATTATTATTTGATGTTTACGTTTGCTTGAGAGGAACATCTGAAAAAGATCTGCTAAGTCAAATCCAATACTTTTAAAAGACACTTAATGAATTTTTCTTGCTGTGTTTATGTTGAGAGGTTATTTATTTGTAGATCATCTGTCATTTTTTTTTGTGCAAAGTGTTTGTTGTTTTTGTTTTTTGTTTTTTTTTAATTCTATTAGTAAAATTACTTGCGCAATGGTTTTATGTCTTCCCATGGAGGCAATCCTGCCAGAGCTTCATGCGTGTTGATTTAGTGCTTATGAAATAGGCTTATCTGGCCTCCCTGCAGACTAGCTTTTTCTTAATCAGTGGAGACACAGATACGGCCCTCGCTGCTCATGCCCAACACATCCATGTACCCCAGCACCCCGCGGCGCTGCCGGTGCACGGAGGGGCTGGGAGAGACCCCGTTGGAACCAGGTACTCGGCCTCCCCATCCACGGCCTCCATCGATGTTCCCAAAATGCCCCTCCTCTGAACATGGGGGAGCCAGGTGCTGCTTCGTCTGAGTGATATTAAAGTGCAGCCTGTGTAGAAACCAAATCTTATCTTTTTTTTTCCCTAGTAATGAAATTTTCCGTTCCTTAATTTCCTGAGGAATTCCTGAAAATTTTCGTGAGAAATCACATGTGGGGAGAAGGGAATCACTTTGGATAGATTCAAACAATGCAATACTTTTTCAACTTCAACAATTTCCTACTTTAACTCCTCCACGCCACAGTATGAGAGCCAGGAGATGGCTGCAGCACCTACACCGTGGTGGTGGCTGAGCTTTCCCCATGCATGAGGATGGCACTGCTTGGATGGAAAAGGGCCGTATCCTGCTCTTCCTTGGGGTACGGCTCCCCCATCCTGCCCAAACCCCTGTCCATCACCGCGGGGCGGCTGCCAGGAAAGCTGCAGTGATCGGCCACCACTTTTCACCTGGGGATTCAGCTCCCGCTCCCCGACAGTTTAATTTAATTGACAGAACATTAAGCCGTGTCACATCAGTATTAAAAATAAATGGGACGGACCAGACATCTGATTATCAGAAAGGGGGAAAGGGTTCTTTTGGATTTTCCTCCCAGTGTCTCTCTCATGGCTGCAGAGGCTATCAGAGCCCAAGCAGCAGGCAGCACCCAGAACATTGCTTTAAACTGAGGGGTTCATCATGGCCACGCTCCTTCTGTGCCCAGCCCTGCCTGGCTGGCACCTCCCTGCCCTCGTTAGCGGCCAGGCAGTAATGAGTTGGCTGTCAGGAGAGCTGCCAGATCGGGCCCCGATTTTTGCAGGTTGCCTTAAGCTGCCAAACTTGTCAGACATTTTGGGTAGAAAGAGCAGAAATGAGTAATGGAGGTGTGTGATTCTAGCCATAAAAGTCATCCGATCCCACATGGATGCATAGCAGCTCCAGGAAACCCAAGCAGGTATTTTAAGGCATTAGCAGGTACCGGGGCTGATGAGGGTGTTTCCAGCAGTAATAAACCTGTGTGACTCCATCCCAGATACCTCCAGAGCGGCAGTTTGTTTCATTTGGGGGCGGTGTACAAACTCCCTCCATTTATCTGTGCTCCAAATGGTGGGGTCTGCACAGACACCAGTTCATGGTAGTTGTTCAGTCTTCATTTTATCACTTGGGTGACTGGCGTGAGGTCTCACTGCTGTCATGTTTTCCCTGGATTTTCCCTGAATTTTACCATTTACCTGAATTTTGACAGCAGCAGGTAGAGCAGGCAGTAGTTTTGCACTTCCCATCTCCGCCATATCGGGCTGGCTGCAGGCTGGGACTGGTGCTGCAGGGAACGGGCTTCTGCCATGCTCCACCATGTAAAACCAGGGCTTATTGTCCTGCAGACAGACAGACGGCTGTCCCCAGGCACCCGTGGTACCTGCACAGACACTCAGAAGAATACTGTATGGCTAGACTGGGTGCTTGCTGGACGGGCACCCAACTCTGCCCCACATTTTGTGGAGCCAACGCAAAGCAGTGAGAAACTAATGGCTCTTAGTGCTCCTCATTTATTTTTTGTAGTCACTTGAAATATCTTCTTTCAAGGATTTTGTTTTCCTCTCGGCTTTATTGTAATTGCCTTTGATTGTTTCAAACTGGGGGAAAAAAAAAAAAGGAAATTCATTTTTAACACTCAGAAATGAAAAATGTTTCTTTCTTTCCAATATTTCTCATGGATGTTTTCATTCAAATCCACTCGCTGAACACAACCTAAATCAATTGACCCGGGAAGTTTTCACAAAGCAGAGGAGGGACCTGGAGCTGCCCCACAGCTGGGACTGGCTCCATGCCCCATCCCGGGGGCTACAGGGATGCTCCCCACTGCCAGCATCAGCACCAAGCATGGGAAACCCCATTCTGCATTATCTTGGGATGCTGTGTTCTGAAAAAATTAGAAAATGGCCCCAAATAATTAGCAGCTGCTGAGCATCGTTCACCTCCTGTGTTTTCAGTGTGGTGACACTACGGCCATCCCTGAACCTTCCCTGGGGTGCTGTCGCTGCCCCGTGGTCCTGCAGAAACCTGTGCCCCGGGGAGACAGGGCAGCGAGTGGTGGTGATGCCACCACAGAAATCGGGTCAGCTTCTGCTGGTGGAAGACAGCATTCCTTTGCTGAAGTCTACGGAGATAAAAGAGCTCAAGAAAGACCAAAATTAGGTCAATCGGATGCACTTCTCCCTCTGTGCAGTGATGTAACCCTCTTCCTCCTTCCTGCTACTCCTCAGGGCAGTCAAGTAGGTCAGAAGCATCTCCTGTCAGGCAGCTGGAGCCACCAAGGTAGCTCTGAAAGAGTTTCCAAAGTGGCAGGAAAGTGACCCCAGTGTGTTTCATGTGCCTCGAACCAGAGACACCAAAACACCCGCTTGACTCCCACTGAAAAAGAAGCGTAATTGAAACAAGCTAGGAATAAGATTCCCAAGCAATCCAGCTTCCTATTTCCATTGCCTAGGAGTGGAGCCAGGAGGCGATCCTGGAGCGTGGAGGAGGCAGAGCGGCGCGGGAAGTGCTAACGTGGGTGAGAGTCACTGAGTCACTGACACATTGTTTGAGCTGTAATGATTTTGTGAGCCGGACTGAGAGTTTTCTGCCTGAATCAGAAAATAAATGAGGATCCTGGAGCACCACAGTTTCGTACCAGTGGCCAAGGAGACAAAATCGTGAGACTCTGAAATTCAGAGCTGCTCCCACATTTGGTAACTCCCCTTCGTGGTGAGGAATTGATGCCTGTGCCAAGGCAGCCACAAATTATAAACAATCCCAGAGTGGCGACTTTTTTTCCCCCATCCCTTTTCAATCTCTCTTGCATGGGTCTCAAGTTTGCCCTGTCTGTTGTCTGCATGGAAGCTGCAGTGACACCGTGCCACCTGCGGCGGGTGTCCCACGTGCTGCCGCCAGCTCCCCGGGGCTGCCACGAGGCCGGGACGTGATGGGTTGGGCAGCGAGGGCTTCGAGCTGCTCGTCACATTTAGACATCACTGCAGCCCCAAATCCTACGTGAGACAGCGATAGTGGCGCTCAGAACTTGGTCCAATGGCAATAAAAAGGAATAATACTGATTTCTGCAATTATTTACCACTCACAGGCAAATTAGTCATCCCCTTGCCATACCTGAGAAAGCAGATGCCACAAAATACCTTCAGTGCCATCTAGCTACTAAGTTACGTGAAGAGACACGTTTGCAAGGAGCCTTGGTTGCCACAAGGCCCCTCAGTGGCACACGTCCTGTGGCACCAGCTGATGCCCTGCCCTCGGGGGTCTGATCAGGACGGTGACGAAAGCCACAAAGAATAATTTGCAGCTGGAGGCTCTGCTTTAAGTGGATGTTTATCTGAAGTGCTGCAAAGCGAGTTCCTCAGAAGGAAGGCTAAATAAATTTAAAAATAATAAAAAACAAAAAATGCACCCATCCCAAACCCACAGGAGTTGTCCTTTGGCTCGTGAAGGCTCTTTGGTACTGCGTGCCTCTCCGAGTGTTGCCAGGAAGGAGCAGTATGCACATTCTGCCCCGGGGGAAGTGATGCTGAACCGCCTTGGTGCGCGAGGAAGACGGCGGTAGCCGAGCACCCATGGGAAAGGTGCTGGAGTGGAGGCAGGAGGGCACGGATCCGGCTCACACGTGGCGAGGTGAGGCTGGCAGGGGCATAGGAAGGAGCTGGTGTTTTGCTTCCTCCTCCCTCGGCCCAGGCCATGGAGTGCTGCCGCCAGTCTGGTGTGTCCTGGACCGTGCAAAAAGCGATGAAAAGCAAAGCAGAATTAATTTCGAGAAGAGGTTGTTTTTATGACGTGCTATGTTTTGCTGAGATTGTTCTACTCACAGAGTAATTTGTCCAGATAAAACCCGACTAGAAATGACCTTATGGTCTGGGTATGACGGCGTTGGAGGATGTACACACACCCATGCTCACACCATGTCCAACAGCGGCGCTGGGCCAAGGCTCAGCTCAGCACATGGGTGGGTGAGCACCCCCCCACACCCCACGGGCCTGATCCTGCTCTGGGTGCACACCTGTAAGGAGAAAAATGATCCCCTCCGAAGGCAGCAGGGCCAGCGGAGAGGTCTCCTGGCCGTCACAGTGGGGAGCCCCTCCTGGCAAGACCAGACTATCCCCACAGCAAAGTGGTGGCAATTTTGGGGAGCTGGGCCCAGCTTGGACCAGCCCACAGCCGGTCCGCAGTGTCAAAGTCATTGGAAAAGGCTTAGGAGCGTATTAATAATTGGAATCGGTGCTGAGGAGCGCTAGGCCTGGTCCTGGGCCTTGCTGGCATCCTCCCATCAGGGAAAGTGGATTGCAAAGGGAGCATCCGTGCGGCACCCACAAGGCACTTTGTACTCGGAGCTTTCACCATGAAAGGTATTTCTACCGTGGCGAGGCCTGACAGCTCCAGCAGCAGAGGGCCGCAGCCCGCAGGTGTCCCTCTGAGCTGGAATTACCACACAGACGCTTACATAAAAACCAGCCTGGCGCTCAGGCCTGCCACCACACCTCCATCCCAGCTGATTTACACCGGCTGAGAAGAGACCCGACCTCCAGGGTCAGATGTGGCCTGTGGCTGTACGTGGGCAGCTGAGGTGATTTAAAAGCTGTCGGCGTCACTCACAGCCGTCTCAGCGAACACCAGATTTACCCTGCAATCTGCGCCAGGAGCACAGACGGCTCCCGGCCAGGAGAAATCAAGCCAAAACCCTTTTCCACAGCCCAACGCTCAGGTTGTGAAGCATGGGAAGAGCAGTAGCTGAAGCTGATTGCAGCTCTACGTGGATAATTTCTACCAGTATTACGTTATTGTGTTGGAATGGTGATGCGTAATGTATGGCCGGGCATCTCTGCAATAAACATTTTACGTTTAATTTAGAAATCTCTGAGACATTAGAAAAGTCCTCTCGTTATGTGGTACAGACCTGTGGGGAGTCAGCAATAGCAGAGTCTTAAAAAGAAGAAGTTGATGATGGGGGGAACGGGAGCGGTGCAAAATACCTGTACTGGGAAGGGGAGCAGGAGCTCGGCACCCAGCGAGACTGGAAAATAAGAGCACCAGGGAAAAGAAAAGCATTGGGATTTCAGGTAGCATTGCACTACGGAAGATCTGGAGATCCAAGTGCTGTTTCCAGCTCCATCCCCTGGCCCCCTTTCTCCCCCAGGTCTGCTCCCAGCTGCACGGAGGGGCTGCAGCCGCCGACCCCTGCGCAGAGGCACTGCCTGCCCGAGTGCTGCACAGAGCACAAATGAGGCAATTTTGGGATCAGTGTGAGGAACTGGGGATCTTTCTCATTATCTAACCATCAGCGGATTTAGTGTTTGTTGTTCGCAGATTTTTGTCCAGCAGCCTGTGCAGCTTTCCGTATAAAGACAAAAACGTGGATCAATATTTAGCACAAACACAGCGTGCTATTAATTCCTCCCTGAGAGGGGGTTTTACACAAGCTGAATTGTGGGAAAAAATTGCAGGAAAAACCTGCAGAAATGATAGCGATGCCAGACTTCTTCCAAGATTACTGGGACACAAAGTGGCCATGCATACTTCCCACCTCGCATCAGCTGCTAGCAGCACAGCACACCCCTCCCGAGACCCGCACTTGGCTTTGGGTGAAAAAAGGATAAAGGCAGGGAAGAAAAGCACGGTAAGGGCTCAGGTGTAGCAGATCGGCACATTTACCAAGCATGGGGCTCATCTCCCTAATGCTGGCCATCCCCAGGGCCATGGGGTGCAGGAGGTGCTGATCAGTCTGGCCTGTGCTTGGTGATAATTAGCAAAAAATTAGCAAATAATTAGCCAGGGCTCCACTGTACAAAAAAGGCAGGGCAGCAGGACCAACCCCTTCCTTCTGGAAGATGCTGCTGAGGGAGGCACAGGAGAAACTCCAGCTGGGGAGGACAGGGAAACCCAGCACAGCTCAGGCAAGGACTGAGGAACGATAAGTGCCAGTTCTGGTGTACAACGCCTGTGGGGATCTTCTGCACCTTGCTGCCAGGGTCTTGTGGTAAATGCGTCCCCTAGCAGATGGGGACAGCGATGTGTTTGAGCTGAATGGCCAAAGCAGGCAGAGCACGGTGTGGAGAAGGCAGGTTTGTAGCCTAGGCTGCGAGTTTTGCTATTATTAATTACATTTGTGATCAATACTATCCGTGAGTCAGCAGGAACCTGCTTGGCAGAGGCAGGAAAGGCAGCGCCATGTAAGTGCTGAAGCCAAGAGGGTCCCTCTGCACCCTGGGGGGGGGGGGTCCCCACGTCCCACCCACCCCACAGGAGCCCTACACCAGAGCCTTGTGGCACATGTGCTTGGTGCCGTGGTAAAGGCAGCAGTGCTGGAGTATGCCTGGCCTTGGGGCGTCGTGTGGGGCTGCAGGGGTCCCTGGTCTTGGGGGGCCACCAGGGATGAGAAGGACCATGTGGACATGCAGCATGTGAACCACCCTCAACCTTTGCTGTGCTTAAAGCTATTTTGGTGGTCCCTGTCTCTAATTTGGGCTAATTCGGATGCTGGGCACCCTTATACAACCCTCCTGAGTCAGGGGGGTGGGAGCACAGTGGTTAGAGGGCTGATTGCAAGGGATGGAGAAGGAAGGAGAGGCACCAGTGTGTGCGTGATGCCTCCTGCACCACCTCCTGCCCCTGCTTTATTTATTCCGTAAGTATAAAACCACATGGAAGATGCTTGAGGTTACCTGGATGTTGACATAAGTTAACCTCTCCTAAACAAATGGTTCCACTTCTGATTCACTTCTAAGAAACTTGGGCTCCTACGACCAAGCTTCCTTTACAGCCATTGGTGCATTTTGAATTATAAACCGAGAGGGCACCATTTTCAGTGAAAGATGCCAACTGTGAGTTTTGTCCAGGGATTTGATTTAGCAGCAGGAAGAGCATACTGAAATATTTCAGTCCATAACAATTAATGACCATATTCTGGGGTTTATGGCTGTGTTGTGGATCCCACCATGGGTCCCTGTTGCTTTTCTGCAGTGCTAACAAACACAGAGGTTGCGTGTCTTTACACCCAGTAATTGCCTCCCCGGTCACACTAACTTTACAGAGATGCGCTGTTTTTCAAGACCCACGTAAGGCCTTGACCTATGAAATTCAATTTCAAATGGTAAAAATCCCCTGGCCACCGTAGACGCTGGTGACAAACTAATGTGCTATGTTCCATAACCATCTGTTTTGAGTACTGGCTTGACCTGTAAGTGTTCGGGATACAGCCTGACTAAAACGGGTTTTATTATTTTCCATTAGTGCCTGCCGCAACAAAATCAACTGGCAGTCCACAGGGGAAATAAAAGTATTTTCCTCCTCCAGATAGCATCTGCTGCAAATGTAAACGGACCCTTTCCCAGCCCTCTCCTTCCTTCGGCTCCTTCCCAGCCGCCCGGCTGACGTGATTGAGTTTCCCCAGGTTTCAGCTTGGCTGGTGAGCCCCGGGGTGCTGGGCTGTCGGGGGACCCTCACTTGGCCATGCTGGGCCACCAGCAGACGTGGGGCACCCTTGGGGACACCAGGCAGTCACAGCAGGTCCCTGCCTGGTTGTGCCTCCCTCCCCAGGAGCACCCGGCTGGTTGCGTTCCCCTGGTTGCATCCCAGTGATACCCACCCATGCTTATTTGCTCTCCTCTCATTTCCAAAATCTTTTTTTTTTTTTTTTCCTTAAGACAGATTATTCAGTTAAAAAAAAAAAAATCCTCCAGCATTAAAACCTTTCTCACGTTGTTTCGTCTCGGTAAAACAATGACATTTTCCCCTCTTTGATGCTCAGATCTAGCTCCGCAGGAAATTTTACTACCATGACTCTTTCATCTCTCTCCTGGTTTGAAGATAAATGATCCTTGGACTCTTCTGGACCTGCATAAATCACAAAAGCAATCTACTAAGAGAGCTGCCTGTGGCACCGACTTCGGCTGGAATTGAAAAGGACAGTCAAAAATATCCACGGTTGCTTACACAAGGGGTAACCCAAACCATCCTCTGGGCAAGAGGGGAGGAGGCCGGCGGTGGGACTGCAGCTCCGCGGGGTGGGAAGGACCCCAGGAGAGAGGGCACCGATCACAGCACCTCCTGTGTCTGGGCACAGGGCTCCATCCCTAAGACAGATGGGTCTGGGCGCATCCTCCCGGGGTACTGAATTTGCCCCCGGGTGTCAGATGGGTGTGACACCATCCCTGCCCGAACCGTGGGGCCTGCCCGTTAACCCATCTCTGGACAACGGGCTGAGGTCAGTGAGGTGTCACCTTTGAAGTCTGGGCTTTGGGAGGGGCAGCTCGCCATGTGTTTAACTGATCTGAGCCTTTGATGAGGTTTTATCTGCCGGATGGAGAAGCCTCAATGCTCTGTCAGTCTCAGCACTGTATTTCTATTCTCAGAAATGTCCTGTGAGGGTCCAACCTGATGGTGATGACACCCAAAGCACCAGCAACAAGGCACAAGGTGAAACCCCCCCACGCTCTGCTCTCACTTGAGATGACTCCATGGTGGCACTGGCAGCCAGCTCCTGCACCGCCAGAGCAAACGTGCCTGGATTCAGGTAAACCAGCAGCAAAACCCCTGCTGCAGGAAGGTTTGTGCACCAGCCTGCCGCTGGCTGCCATCCCTTGGTCCCCGTCCCGGGGAGCTCGCAGGCTGCAGCTGCAGCCAGCGCCGCTCCAGGAGCTGCTGATGCAGCAAGCTTCGGCGTGCAACCTCCGCTGGGTGCCTTGTGCTTTCCCGTGGGTGGGACTGTGGGCTGCTGAGCTATTTTTGTGTCTCCCCTCGCTTTCACCTGATTGTAACCGGATACCGCAAGCCCCAGCAGCCCCGAGCGGAGCGCGCTGCATTGCTCATGTAACACACCATATGCTTTCGGGCAAGGAGACAGGATTTCACGCCGCCGGGCCAGCTTTTTTTTTTTTTTTTTATATATATATATTCTTCTTAAGAAAATTTTTAAAGCTATACTTGCAAATTTGTTGTGTTGCTCAGAGCTCCTTGTAATTCGGGGACATCTGCAGAGATCATTCACAGTGTTGCTCCTCATTAACTGAGGTGTTATCTTGAAACTGGATTTAACGCAGCTCCCTGAGATGCTCAGCTCCTTCCAGTCTGATGTGGTGCTTCATGTCCCATTTCCAGTCATATGATGCTGATCCATGGTGAAATCATTTCAGCTACGAAAACGGGTTTTTACCTCAAAATATCCCCACCAAATACAGTGACCGCTCTACGGATGAGTCAGCAAACACCCGAGGCGTGCAGCAAGCAGCACTGTGACTGCTGGGTCGCAGGGACGCCAGGCACAAAGCACAAGTGGTGCCCTTCTTTCCTCCCTCATCTCGTTTGGCCCTGCAGAGAGGGCATCCCTCACCTTCCATCTGCTTTATTTAACGCTCGCCACCTTCATTTGAGAGGTATAGACACCTCTAGACAGCATGTGTCATGAGAGATGGCTGGCAGGGCCTCCAAAGGGCCCTGCCTCAGCCGGGTTGGACCCAATGACATCCAGAGGCCACTGCCAGCCTAGGCCGCTCTGGGGTTCTGGATTTCCTGCAGCAGAAATCTGGAATAATTCTCCTTTCTTCCACCACAGAGCCGCACCCAGAGGCAGCATCTCGCTCTGTAACGCTGAGCTCTTCTCCTGGGATAATTAAATCAATAACTCAAAGCCCTTCAGGCCAGCTTAGGGATTCCCATGCTGGGGTAACTTTACTGGAGCTGGTGGGTCAGGCCTGGTTTTCGTGGCTGCTTTATTTTTCCCATTTTCTTTTCTGACTTGGAAAAACAGCAGCAGAAGTGTTGCTGTGGCGTTTTCCTCATGAGTAATCACTGATCTCATTTTGGTTTCTGCCACCCTTTTGTTTGGGCACGGCCAAACGATGGCCTCTCACCGCAGGACTTTGTGGGAGACACCAAATGGAGGCAGCCTGAAGCACAGCCCGGTGAGTGGGGAGACGATGGTCAGGACAGGAGAGGAAGGAGCCTGGAAAGTGACAGACAGACGGACGGGCTTGACGTGAGGAGGAAATGACAGCCGGGAGTTGCAAGTGTGGAAGAGAAAAGGCAAGGAAGGCAGCATGCTTTGCTCCATCAGAGACTGACTTCTGCACAGCCTTTGTGTCCCCGTTGATGCTGGGTCACTGGGATCATGGTGGAAATTTTCTCTTTTCATCAGGTGATTTTCACTGGAAAAAAAAAAATATATCAATGAGCTTCAAGGCCTGTTGAATTGCACATGGGAAGGAGAACTGGTAGGGTCCAGGGACAGGTCCAGGAGGCTTTGTTGGCGTCCAACACCAGCTCTCTTGCTCAGATGGCTCAGGTAGGTGCAGTCCTCCTTTGAGCCGGAGGACCGGAGCCCCAGCCATCATCCCACAGGGAGCCATGTGCCTGTGATTCACCCAGCACATCTCTGTGGGCTCGAGGGCGCAGTTTCATGAAAATGTCCTTTTCCCTTAGCTAAGAGGATGGTTACAAAACGTACTGAAATTTGTTTTTTACCCTTTAGAGCTTCCAGAACTTTGTGCTCATCTATCTTACGTTATTTTTCTTTCTATTTGTGGTTTTGAGGTCATGGCTTGAGAAATGTTAACTCTTCAAGTGAAGTTCGGAGCCAAAACCAATTCTTCTTGGAGGAAATACCAACGTTTCTGCTAGTGCCTCATAGCTGAAAAACAGAAATGAATACACGGTAATTGATTTATCTTGCTGATCAAAAGGTGCCTCAGCAAAGTCATGTACTCATGGAAAATGCTGTGTGATAGAGTTGGGTGGATAGTGCAAACAAACACAAACTTTCCCACAAATATTTTCTTGTCTTAAATTAATCTGCTTGGCTCTGCTCATGGCTCTCCAGAGTTTATTTTCCACAAATATTCTAACAACAGCTCATTGGCAGGAATACACACAGAAACCGCTCAAGGTAACATCTGAGGAAACTATTTTTGAAGGTCTGTCTTAAGGCCAGCATCCCTAAAACCCTGCTATGTCTGTGCCTCTGGACTTGGCAGCCCTGAGGAAAGGACGGCGCATCATCTGCCTCCCTCAGAGGAGGCCACGCGTGGGGATGTGGCTCTGAGTCATGGCTCAGATCCTCATTTCCCTCCTGACGAAGATGATGATTAACCAGGGACAGCTGGAGAACTGAGGCTGCGTTTCTGTAAGACTCTAGGAAGGCTCTTTCTCGCTCCCTGCCTTTGCGTTGCATGAGGGCAGGAGAACCAGGGGTGTCCCCTCCTTCCTCTTCCCTGCACGTAGATGACAGCTCAGCAGTGAGTCCCTGGGCTATCTTGCAACCACAGAATGTGGCAAGGCACCCAAACGTGTGGGTATGGGTGTACAGTCTTGTTGCACCCCAGTTTTGCCATCCGAGATGGCAGAAAGGCAGCAGCATGCAGGCTTGGGGGAGAATTTTCCTTCCCTTCCTGGGACACTTAGGAGAGCAAGATCCTGCTGGAGCAGGCTGCAACATGAATCCTCCAGGCAGTTTATAAATAGCTGGAGAGAAGTGAACAACATTATTTTAAGTTCACGAACTAGTCTTCATATTCCTTCCAGCAATCACAAGGCAGTTTGAGTCAGACTTGTGAATACAAGGCTGGAAGCATCTTTTCTCTTCCGCGCTGGAGCAGGGGCGCAGGTCCCCGAGGGAGCCCCCGCAGCGCACGTACCTTGCACTGCAGAGCCTGCGGCCCTCACGTCTGGCTTCATCTCGAGTCAGAATAAAATTCCCAAAATTCTCCTCAGAGATAAAGGGAAGAAGGTCAAAGCATATATATATATATATTTTTTTTGAGACTCTTTTATTTTCAATTATAAAATACAAGAAGCAATTAAACCAAAAAGACATTCCAGAGTGAAATATATATGTATATATTTCACAATGTTTTCTGTTTTCTAATTTATTTATTTTTTAAACCTGCTTACACATTAGGGGAACATGCACAATTTTGAAAGCAGTTTGATGGAAATATGTATTTCATTGGGGAAGAGTTTCGAACTTATCCCATCAGCTCTATTAATAGCACTTAGCACTTACTCAGGTATCTTAACCAGGGTTTCTCAAAGCGCATTACGAAAGTACATCATTAGCCCTATTCTAGATCGATCTGTCTAAAGCTGAGCCGGAATGTTTTTAATTTGACTTCTAAATCACCACTGCCAATATGTCTCTGTGAGCTACACTTGTACAGTCAGGAAATGAAACAATTTCTCATGATGCACGTCAAAATTAGCCAGCACGAACTGGCTACGGGCCCCCGGGACAGGACAGTCCACTGCACCAGGAATCAGGAGATTCTTCTCTGCCACCACGTTCCCACAGGGCCATTTGCAAGTCTCTGCATTGCGCATCTTTTTTTCGTCCCTTTTTAGGCTGCCGGCTGCATTTAGACTGGAAGTCCTCTGGAAAAAGCACTGCGGCATCCCTCGGCCATTGGTGGCAGCGCTACGGAGCGGGTGAGCCACGCAAATCATTTTGGAACAGGAGATGAGGCAAGGTGGAAGCAAAAACCATAAGCATTTTTGCAGAACTGCTGCTAGAAAAGATTTTAAGATCCCTTTTGGGTTTTGACATCTTAAAAAAAAATTGAACTGCACAAAAATTAGTCACCGAACTTACAGAAAGGAATGACAGTCACAAAACAGGACCAGAGGCAGTTGTGATATTAGCAACCACCCCTTCATCACAGTGGTTACGTAGGCATTGAATGAGAAAGGCAGAAGGGTATGTTTGTAAAGAAAACCTGTTTTTCACAGGTTGCCCCTTCCACAGTGGCAGACCACAGATTGAGAAGAGCTGACTACCCTTCCGGTAGCAGTAATGCAATTACACTGCTCATAGCGAGGGAGAAAAACAGCGGCTGATTTGCTTTGCGTCATGTTCTGTTAACCTCAGAATTAACCTTGCTGGACACAGATCTGTTAACTTTTACCATGCTCCCCCAATTAATCTGCTGAAGTCTGGGATAGAAATAGCTATCCACAGCTGTTACGAATTGATATGTTCCCTGTTGATGCTTGGCACTGCCTTCAGAAAAAAGAAAAGTTTCTTATTTTATTCTTTGCTATGAAGTTAACTTTTTTTTTTTCCTATTTTTACTATTTTTAATGCTCTTTCTTTGCAAACTGATGGCCTCAGACTGCTCGGCTTTGCTTTGATTGGAATGGAAGGCAGACTTGCTACTTGAGGACACTCCGTAATGGTAACTTCAGAGCTGTTATTTTTGTTTTAGAAAAAGGAAGGGTGGAGGGAGCTTGCGGGGTGCACAGCTCTAAGTGCATCAGGTTACACCACAGCACGCATTGCGTTTCCAGGGCTGCGGGGAGCAACAACCCCTTAGATGTCCTCTGTCCTGCTGGTAATGCCTGAACGAAACAGCCAGATCCACCTGGGGCCACCATCCTGCAAACGCCTGCTCACACACAGCAGCAGCTGCGGTTTTAGTGCGTGCTCAGAATGGAAATCCCCAAATCTGCAAACTGCAGAAAAACGGCAAAATCCCCAAATCTGCAAAGCCACCTCTGCAAACCGGGGCTGTACATATGTACCAAGCAAACGTAGGCCTTTAGAACTGTACTCAGTGAGGTGGCTCCGATCCTTCTCACTCCTGTTTTGGGCTTCCATTCCTCACATTTAGGCACTGGCTGAATGTCGTATCCACAGAGTAAAGCGTTCATAGATCTTTTTGAACCTTGGTTGAAAAATTAACTACCAAGAGTCAGATGACGATCTTGGGGCTTGTGAGGGCTCTCTCTCTGCCAGTGTCAAACTGGAGGAAGGGGAGGAGGTGACTGTCTCTTTTTAACAACAGGTTAAACCTTTCATGCAGTGGCTGAAGTGTTTTGTTAGGTGTGGTGTAAAACCATGATTACAGAAGACAAAGTATGGGAAGATGTTTGAAGTGACAACAGTGACAGCAAACCCCACACCAGCCGGTGACATGGCACAAACATCGCACACCCATGGCACAGACGGAGCAGCCCGGGTGCCCGGGCTCGCCTGCAATGCCCTTGGTGATGGATGCCCAGGCACAAGGGATTTCACCAGGCACACAGCTGCTAGGGTAGGTTGCTGCATAATGCCGACGGGGTCTGGTTTTCTTTTCCATAATCTCCAAAGTTGCCTTGATTCAGAACGAATGAAAGCATCGAGTGTCTCCAAAAGCTCCAAATAACTCGTGTTTTCTCATCTATGCCCTCTGCTCTGCACATTACTCTTTTGTTTGTCTTCCCTCAGCGTGCATCTAGAGGAGAGATTACAAGTTGCACCATCAGCAGCCAAGCAAGGTCTGAGCCACAAGGAAAGATCTGAGTCATCTCCCCGAGAGAGTATTTTAGCCATACATCATTGTTTGTTTTCAGGCAAACCAGTACAATTATGCAACATAAATTCTTTTAAAGCATTCGGGACTTCAGTTCAATTTAAAATCCTGTAGGTTTTATGGCCAGGATGAGTGATTACAAAGCGTGTGCATACAAATGAAGACTTAGGAAGAAGCGTGTGGGGAGGATGAAAGGGCGCACGGAGCCTCATGCACTCGCTGGGCAAGCTCTGGCCAGGCTGCAACAAAGGGTGGGAGATCTGAAGGGCCCACGTCAAAGGCAGGTTATGATATTTATGGCTCTGGAGCACGGTTTCACTCACCCAGTGCCATGAGCATTTTCTGTGATTGCAGTCTCCTACAAACGCTTTTCTATGGGCTTCAGTAGAGCCAGGTGACTTTGCCTGGATTACCTCCTGATTTATGCTGCCTTGAATGGGGATGAGAATCTGATCTATTTAAAAACAAGACTCGGCTATAACAGAAATAGAGGGAGGCATTAAAATGTCTGCCATCTGAATATTTCATCGCTCCGGGAAAGTGCTAAGCAGGGGCTTGAGGCTCAGATGCCATCCTCGGGCAGAAGGACAGGCTGGCAGTGGGGACACTGAGCCCACCCGTCCCCTTGCCGTGTCACCAAGCTCCCGTGGGGAAATCAGAGCCGTGGCTGAGCTGCTTTTACCCCAGCCCCTGCCTCCTTTCTCTCCCGAGGTAGCACCGCATCCCTGCCATTTAAAGATGCGGTGCTTGCTGCCTGCAAGCTCAGCCTCCACCGCACAGCCCCAGGAGCTGCAGACCCAGGTGGGGAACCAGGACCTAGAGGCACAACGAGTAGAGAGCAAAGATCCCACAGCTTGGCTTAATGTGCTTTCTTTGAGACATACTGTCATGGTTTTTGGAGGCCTGGCAGTTAAATCAGTTTACAATGCCAGCTACCTATTTATTTATTCCTCCTTCTGTACAGAGGAGTGGAGTCTACGGTGTTTTGCTCCCTCTCTCTCATTTAGGTGAACATACGGATAGGTTTGTGTCTCAGTATTCCGCTTTTACTTACACTGATGTAAATTCCACTGCAGCAGGAGGGATTATTGACAGCGGATCTGAGACGATCCAAGGCCAGACTCTGACCTATTGATTTTGCCAAGATTGCACAGGACGTATGTAGTTCATTGCAGAATACAGTCTTTGTTTGTTTTGTTTATTGCTCAATATATAACAATGTGGAATAAAGAACGACGCCAAACTGCAGAAATGCCTGAGGATTTCTCTTTAATTGAAATCAGGACTGGGATCAGAACTCCTTGTAAATCAAGAGCAGTCAGCCTTTGAGAAAATTCACTGCTTTTCCAAAGTTTACTTTCAAATGGGATTTAGCTTTAACTCTTCACCTCTCAGAGCAGCTCAGCTAAATAATCTTTAATGATTTCTCTGGAGCCACTATGTGCTGCTCAATAGCTTGAAAATTCATGGGCACAACAGATGCTGGGCAAGACTCTTGTTTGTACTAAGTGTGACCTGTAGTTGAGAAAAAGCAAATCCGTGTAAATATTAGAGATATTCCCAGTATCGATCCCAATCGATATTCTTGAAAAGCTGGACTCTCTTCCGAATCAGGATTTTGGTTCTCCTCTGAATCAGGATTTTGGTTCAGTCCATTAAAAACCCAACGGTTGTCCTTGTAAAGTGATGACCTAGATCTGCATTTAACTTCAGTTTGATGCTGCTTTGGATTAACCTTTAACTCGGAGCCCTGTAGCCTCAGTGCCGTACGAACTCCTACCCACAAATTCCACCAGCGGGTTGGCTCCAGCCTTCCCGAGAGCGCCTCAGCCTCCAGGTAAATGGGTGCCAACCGCTGTGAGCAGAGCAACATCACAGCCCTGATGTCCTAATTAGAGTCCCGTTGTTTCCCACATCAGAGCTCCCTGCGTGTTATGAAACAGCCAACCAACAGCGTGGTGCTCAGCCGAAGATTTCACAATGCGACTTTCCTTCTCCAGCTGTATTTTTCCAAACTCACATTTTCAGAGGCTCTCATTTCAATGCGTTTATTGGATTGAGATGTCTCATAATTGTTTATAACAAAAGAGCTCATCCTTCCAGCCTATTGTAAATGGGCAGCGCACTGAACGCTAAGTTAGCAGCAGCAGGCTGCAAGAGGAGCGGGCTATTAAGATGAATGCCACAAATCTGAATTCTCCCGTCCCCACCCTTCAGCAACCCATCTGCGTGTGTGGCTGGGAAGGAAAAGAAAGGGATCCTCTTCTCCAGGATAATAGCAAACGCTACTAGAGAGGAAAGAGGAAAACCCTGTTTATCCCTAGCAGGAAGATAATTGATCTCCAGCCCGCACACAACCGGTCTCAGAGCAGCCGGTAGCAGCACAGCAGAGCCTGTAGCGAACCAGAGCCCAACCAGCCTGTCAAACAAAAGCTTTATAGGGACACCAGGGAGAACAAAAGTAGCACATTTCGTTCGTTCATCATAAATCTTCCCCTTTATTGTGCGGAGATGCTTGGCTGCCGAGCGCGCCGCGTTTCGGCGCGGGGGCCACCCCGCGGGCGGTGCGAGAGCCCCCAGGCCCCCCGCAGCCCCCCGGGGCTGCGCTCACCTCCTGCCAGCCCCAGCTGGTCCCCGCGTCCTCAGACACCAGCAGCCCTGGGCTCCGGCTCTATCACTCTCTCTTTTATGTCTGCTGAAGGTAATAAAATAACCATTTCTAAATTTAACTAGCATTGCATAATGCAGCTATTTATTATGTAAAGCTGCTGTTTACAATGCCCAGAATATTGATCACTATAAAAAATGCAATGCAGCTAGAGCTCGTATAAATTACTGTTACTGTTTTCCTTTCTTTTTGTTTAAAGGATCAATCAAAGGTCTAATTTGTTCTCATGAATTCACCTCTGCGTGGCGTGCAAAGCACCAGGCAGCGCGTTGTTTACTGTCATTCAGGCTTGCATGCAGCACTCAGCTCCGAGTCTGGCAGAGGATATGTAAAGATGACAATTTGTTCATTATCCGAACCATTGGAAAAGGCAAATAAAGCACACTAACCTGCTTTACTTCAAATCAGGTCAATTTTTTTTTTTCTCTCAGCTATAAAGCAGCAGTGGCAAGCACTTAAAAATTCCAGCTTTATGACTGTATGTCATCATTATCACGTACAGCAGATTATGAATAGGTATTTTCTTACAATAGCACATGAAGCCTGAGAAAATGAAAGACGTTTTCCTATTCTTTAGGCCTTTTGGGGGTAGAAAGGAGGATGGAAAAAGAGAATTAAATATTAACAGAGCAAACAGATCACTAAGCAAAAAACAATTAAATAGCACAGCATCCATTCAACAATAACAGCAAATCATGATGCAACCGCTGAGCGTGGGGCAACATACTAATCATGGATTAAAGGGTCTGATTTGTGCCTCATGAGTATTCATAGGCAAAACCTGATACGTGGAAATTGAACTGAGGGAAATATGTTTTGTGGGGAACATGAGGTTATACCAGTGTCTGTGCAAAATGATGATGGTTTTTCTCGACTGTGCCTTTTTTTCCCTCTTATTTTCTTTTTCCAAGGAGTTGTTTTCCTCCTCTCTACAGAGTGAGACACAGAGTCTTTCCCACCTACCTGCACAGTCTTGTACTTGCCTGTACAAATGCAGGTGATCATAAAAAACGCTGCCATCATTCGATGTCACCCAGAAAATCAAAGGTTAGAATGAACGATGGAGCGCACCATTGCGGGCAATATCCCTCTAACGGCATCCAGTAGCCAATGTTTCCAAAGATGAATCACCCCTATAAACAGAGAATGAGGCGGTGTAAATCCAGCCCCGTAGCAGATGTGCTGTCAGCAATTGCACAGGGCTCAGCATGGGCAGGAGGCCATGGGAAGCAAATAGAAAAATTTCCTACCTAGGTGGCAGCTTCTCGTCTGTGCCATTAGAGTTGCCTGGTTTGGCTTCAGTGCAAGATTGCAGTTAGTCACACACCACTACACAACCTTTTTTTTCTTTTTTTTTTTTTTTTTTCTCCAGTTATCTTCAGCTCAGGGTTTAGGAAAATAAAAAATGTTAATGGGCCAAATTTTGGCTTCCTAGAGAAACCTCCCCCTTCCCAGAGAAGACCCCAAGAAACCAGCTAGTCTATTCTGATATTGAGAAAAAGTGAAATATATTCTTTCTCTCTAGTCACTCCACAAGGGCGAAGAAGGTCACACCGCCCTTATGGAAAGCCGCAAAGCTCAGCAGCTCTTCCAGAATCAGCCCTGTGCCCTGCTCCTGGGCCTCACATCATGGCCCTGGACGTCTTCTGCTGGCCCCCAGCCACTGCTGAAGCCATCAGGTAAGAGATACAAAGGCAGCAGAGCTGCCCAGACCGCCTTAACTCAGGGTCAAGGACCAACATGCCTTCTCTTCTTTGCCCTTCATTCCCCACTCTCGTGTTCCACACTCAGTGTCCACCAGCCTTTCCCCAGTCCCTTTCCAGCCCCATGAAGGAAAACCCTTTCTAGAGGTGTCCGAAGAGCGGTTATTTCCATGTAGGTACGGGGCTATGAGCTTTGTGCAAAAGACTCTCGGTAAACAATCCTTTTTATTTTCCACTAAACAACCACTCCAGAACAGAGAGGAGGCCACCAGTGAGTTCGGTGTCACTGAGGGGCCACTGCTGAGTATCCTAACGTGTCTGCCGTGCATATATCAGAGCAGCCTGAGGTAGCTAACTGGTTTCTTTTCCCCATTTTACAGTTTGGAAAGCCCCTTATTTCTCCATCTACATCCTCGTCTCTGACATCAATCAACAACATTGGTTCAGGGCTGTTTGTTAATACGGAGATTGGTCTTCTCCATCAGCCTCTGAGCAGTTGGCTCCCATTTGGCACAGTGAAAAATCCAGCAGCTAAGGCAGCACGTTTCTATAATCTTGATGGAGCTCGTACTTTAAAGTTCAAAGGAGCTTAAACAGCGGGAAAGCCCCTCTGGAAGATCCAGTGTTTTCATGTGCGAGTCAGGTTTTTGGTTGTGTATCAGTTGTTATTTTCAGTAGCTGGTGTTTCATTTCTGCACAGAAGCAAACGTAAAAAAGCAAGTGAGCAATTTATAATGAAATAATCAATGCTGGTGGTGAATTCGCTGGTGCCTGTGCACTTAGCCTTGCCTATGATCAGAAATTTCTCTTGGGGGCAGCATTTCTTACAGAGATGGATGGATTTATTTTCCATCTACAAAATGTTTACTAGCACATCCAGATCTCCTGCTCCAGCCGTGCTGCTGGTTGAGGGCCAAGAGCTGCCCGGGCCACATTCCGCAGGGGAGAGCATCACAAAGAAGAACAGCAACCCAAAGGCGACCCAAAAGCAGGTCACCATCCCGTTCCCATTAGTTACCAGGAGGTAACTAAGGCTGAAGATGAAGTGGATAGAGCGGACTTTAGGCTGCCCAAAGTCACTTAATTCTTATCCACACGGCTTGCTGTAGTGCAGGAGGGGCCCCAGGTGAACAGTGCTTAAAAAAGCGCAAGAAAAACACCACCACTGCGAGCAGGAGGAGCCGTGGTGGTCAGCCAGGACACCTCCCAGGACCAGGCCCACACACACCTCTGCCACCCCAGGGGTATAAGTGAGAAATGGAGCCCCAGCATGGGCAGGGCTCTGCCTCCTGTGTCGCCGAGGGACTTGTCTGAGCGGCGCGGGACGTGGACAGGCCTGCGGGCGAGCAGGCTGGGGCCTGCGCCAAGGTGGCGGCGAAATCGCAGCCAAGTCACAGTCTATGTAGGTCAGACAGCAGGCCGGCCCACCCACGTGCCAGGAGGCTACAGGGCTATAAATGTTTAATTGCTTTCCCCACATCAGTCGCAGCAGGTGAATGAAGCCCTGCGAGGTGGATGGGAGAAGCAGACACAGATCCTCGCTGTTACGCTATGAAACACCGCGGGCTCTCAGACCCCGTGGGCTTCTCAGGACCCAAACCAGGTGACAAATACAGCAGAGGGCAGCTGAATAGCTGCAGGACCATTAGCAGTCTGTGAGGATTTAACTCTCCTGAGAGCTAAACATGTGAAGAGTACGGCTGAGGTTGGAAAGAAGGCAGTGATGAGTGGAGGACTGAAGAAACGAAGCCGTATGGTGAGCAAGACCAGAGTAAGAGCAGAAGGGAGACCCTGCAGGGAACAGTCCCAGAAACCTGGATGATTACACAGCACAGAATAAACTGAGGAGCTTTGCATCAACGAACCTTCACAACCCTTGCCAGGCGGGACGTCAGGAGTTCAGTATTTATCAACAAAGCTGTGGGGACAGTTGTACTTAGAGCTAGCCTAACACGAGAGCTCCAAAACAGATGCTTCTGAAAGCAGGCAGAGATAAACCCAGGCCATTTTTGGAAGCTCTCCTCTTCTTTTTTCCCCTTTGGTTAGCTCCAGACTGTCTGGAAACTGAGGCGACTGATTTTCATCTTGCTTATGTGACCGTAAATCAGAAGCAAAGTTAGCACAGGCAAGAAGGTGATGTGGATGTACCAGGCTGGAATGCCTGAGAACCACCTTTATTGTTATTATTAAGCCATAACTGCACGTGGGGCTATAAATCAGCCCACCCTGCTGAGCACGGGGTGCGGGCAGCTCCTCCTGCACCAGGACAGGCCACAGCTCATCCCTTCCCTTCAGTGCTGTGGCTGGGCCAGTAAAACCCCTCTGCCTTTGGCCCTAAAGCCCAGATCTTTGTCCGTGCCTGCATTTGGCAGTGCTCCTCTGGACAGACTGTATGTCCTGCAGACCTCTGGGCTTCCTGTTAGATACAGCAGCTTTTCACAGGGGGAGCAAATACAGAGCAGAAGACTTCCCTGCAGAAATGAAGCTTGGCAAAGCGTTGACAGCTGAACTGGCTGTGGCCGGATACCCATGGCCTTCCCTCGCTGCCCATAGGTATGGGGTCATGAGAACCTTGCTGCAGACATGGGCAGCTCTGTTGGTGCTGCGGAAGATGCTACCGGTCACGAAACCATCCACCACTTCTCACAGGATGCTGCGGCACGGCTCAGACTTGTCGTATCTGGGTGTTAACAAGAGGTCACCCTGCAGCCTCCGTGAGTGTCGGTCTTGGCTTCACAGCCACCTCAAGGTCTCCTTTCGCCTGCTGCCTGTCACCTCGTACTTCTCTTCAAATGCCAGGGCACTGCTTCCCCGCTGCAATGCTCTGTCCGCTCTTGGGGGAAGGGAGAACAGGTCTTTATTTTTAGGATGACAGTGAAGAGCTACAGAAAACATCTTGAAGGGTGCCTCCCCTCCCCCTCAGCCTCCACAAGTAAACATCCTCACTTAGGTGTGCCTTTTACCATATTAATAGCTACTTCCCTTTCCGTAATCACTGGGTTATTGCTAAAGAAATTGCAGCAACGTTCATAGCCAGTGACCCATAAATGCGATACAACGCCAAAGGTCGCAGAGTTATCTCGTGCGACAAACTCACTTTTGATGAATTGGTACCATTCCCTGGAATATTCTTACAGTAATTTTAAGAGTCATAACATCTTACCACGTGCTGCTTCAACTCTCTGACATGCAGCTAAAAATAGCGAGCGCTGCAAAGCCTGGGAGAGCAGCTTCCAGTTCAGATCGGAGCTGAAAATCCCGGGTGTTTCAGGCTGTTCGCATCAGCCTTTTGATTTCAGCACACCATAAAGACAAGGTTAAACTGAGAAGTTTGGGTATGAATCCAGAGCAGGAAGGGAACAGGTACAAAAACAGGTGCCTGCCTTCATCCCTTTTCTATTTAAAGACTCTTGGTATTGAAAGCCTGGCAGCTGATGGGAGTGCAGAGGCCAACCCGAAATGATGAGTGGGTACGAGCACCACGTTAGGTCTGATCTGTGCAGTCACTAAATCCAAGACAAGCTCGCATGTGATGCTTGGGATAATTCTGTCCATGTTCATGTTGTGGACCCTAGACAAAAAAAGAGTGTCACGACACAGTCCTCTTCTTCTGCCTGTCTGCCCACCCTAGTCTTCTAACAGGGACTTCGGGGTTATTTTCCTCGCAGAATATCAACACGCAAATAATGCAGAAAAATAACAGCAAATTTTAATGCTGCCCTAGCCCGGTCGTTAGACATGGGTTAGGTACTGCTTCTCTTCTTCTCTGCTATACGAGGCTCCTAGGCAAAACCAATAAAACTTAGGGGAAAAAATGTGCACTTGCACAAAGCCTTTTGTGCCAGCAGCTCTCAGCGTTGCACCCACAACAATGTGTCGGGCCCCGCAATGCTCCTTTGGGGCGGATTAACACCATCACACGCTTTTTGGATGACTGTTAGAGCCAGTGAAAGTCAAAATTAATTCCAGTGTGCTGTGCTGTGCAGTAACTGGGCCGGTCCATCAGGGTATCTTATCGGAGGGTCCCAGGACCCTTTTCCTCACCACCCACCACGCCGGCATGAGGCAGCAACGCTCAGACGTTCCCGTAACAATTTCCCAAATGAGGAAAAACGCCAGGGTTCAGCCGGGGGCGCCGCAGAGGGCGGTTAGCAGGCCGTGAGTCTGAGAAGCTGAAGAAGCTGATAAAATCCCAGTTTCTGCTTATTTTCCCCTAAGGACCCATAGAGCAGGAAGAGCTGCTCTCTGATGCAACTTCTCCAGCAGGCGCAGCCCCGGAGGAGGAGGAGGAGGAGGAGGAGGAGGAGGAGGAGGACCCGCGTGCTGCCCGTGGCGCGGGTCACCAGAGGGCATCACTGAGACTCCACAGCCCAAACCCGCCGTGGGTTAGATCAGAAATGCGACGATCAGGGGCATCCCAAGGCTCCCAAATTCCGTGCATTTCGCTGCCAAAACCCAGGGGTTGTGCAGGCATCGGGGAGCAGAGCTGCGGTGCTGCGCCCCCAAACCTCCCTGCACCCCCACCGGGCCCTCGTCCTTCTGCAGGGCCAGCAGCCCAGGGGCAACTGAAATCTTTTTTTTTTTTTTTTTTTTTGCTTTTAAATGAATGAACAACATAAAGGCATAAATAAACACGGATCCTCACAATGCAAATTAAGGCCATATTGCAGGGGAAATTGAATCCAAAGAATGCAAGCAGCCAAACAAACAAACAAGCGAGCAGCAAAAGAAAACCAATTATTTTGGAGGGAGTCGCAAATGAGCAAACAAAACCACGAACGGCCCCGGCCCCCAGCACCCCTGCAAGGGCTCCGTCACAGCCCGCTGGGAGTGAGGCCTGGGCTTCCTTCTGGGGTCACTCCTGCCTCTCCGTGATGCCTCCGCACCCTGTGCCTCATTTATATCCGATTAAAGTGATCAAATCGCGACACGTGAGTTTGTGTGAGGAGCCTGGCACCATTTTTATTTTTTTTTTTTTGGTTAAGCCAAAACTTTCAGAAACGTTAGTCAATAATGCCCTAAACGCAGGCTGCCAGCTCCTTTTGGCACTTCGTAGCCCAAAAAAAAGGGCTGCAGGGCCCAAGCCCGCCCGGCCGCCTGAACGCGCGCGAATCGCCCGCTGATAGATTTACGGCTTGTCCCATCCCTTGGCCGATTTTGTTGATTTTAGCCAAAAAATATTCAAGATTTCTGGCCGAGTGTTATTCCCTGTCAGGGCGAGCGGCGGGATCTGGCCCCACTTGTTGTCCCCTCCCGTTTATTGCCTTTGTTTCTCTTTCCACAGATTAATTACAAACATCGCACTCCGCCGCGCGAGCTCCCACTGCATGGCGGCTGTGTGATCTCAGCGCCATGAATTATAGATGCCTGACATATCACACCAAGCTATTTTGATTTTTTTTTTTCCACAAGCAAGCTATGAATTATGAAGAAGACCTATTAAATTTATAATATTCTCTATCCTCGGAATGGGAAGGCACAGCCGGGTAATGCCTTCGTATCGCCCTCCGTGGCCCTCTCTGGGCTCGGGCAGTGCACACAACACCAACACCAACACGGACTCAGCGTATTTAGGGAAAATGATTTATTTTCAGAGTGGTGTGGATTGGATTTATTTTGGAGTTCCTTCTTTTGGGGACACGGGGTGCTTTGGGGGGGGGGGGGCTGGGTGCACTGTCCGCATCGGTGCACGGCGGGGATGAGGCAAGGAAGGGCAGCACCAGCCGTGCCTCCACTGGCAGTCTCCGGGCTTCATCCAGGGGATTTTAAGGACGGGGTGGCGGCGGTGGAGGCCGCGGGGGTGGAGGCCCGAAGGGATGGAGGTCCAGAGCGATGGAGGAGGCCCCGAGCAATGGAGGCCCACACGGTTGGAGGCCCAAAGGGCTGAGGGAGACCCAGGGGGACAGAGGAGGCCCATGGGGACGGAGGCCCTCAGGGAGGCCCACCCATGGGGCAGCGACCACCGACTGTCACACAGGAATCAGGCCGCGGCCTTCCCCCGGCCCTTCCCTCCCCCTCCCCCTTCCCCTCCCCCTCCCCTCCCCGCCCCCCCCCTCGCGGAGCCGCCGCCAGCAGCCGGGCGCTGCCCGCGCGCCGCGGTGACGTCACCGTGTTATTGCCTCTCAATGACTGAGCACCCGGCGGGGGGGGGGGGGGGGGGGCGCGCGGCGCCCGGCCAGGCGCAAATGGAGGGGAGGGAGGGGAGGGAGGGGAGGGAGGGGGCGGGGCTTGAGGAGGGGGTGGGGGCGTGGCTTGGGGCGTGGCCCCGCCCACCCGGCCGCCCGCGGGAGGCGTCGCGAAATGGCGGCCGCGAGCCGCCCGCCCGCGGCCCCCAGGCGGGGAGGGGGCGGCCATTTTCCGAGGGGCCCGGCCCGGCCAGGCCAGGCCGCGGGGTGACGGGGACGCTGCTCGCTGAGGGCGGCCCTGGGGCTCCGCACGGCCCGGCGGGGGCTGGAGGCAGGGCAGGGGGAACGCTGCCGTGTGTGGAAGCCTCTGGGGGCTTGTACATGGCCCCAGTGACACCCTGATGCCTGCCGCCCTGCCATCTTCCCCTGCTAGGGCGTGAGGAGCGCGCCTCACGGATCAGGTCCTTGTGCCCTTCTTTCCTTGTCTGGTGGTAATAAAGCTGGAATTCTGTCTGGCATCGGGCTGTTCAAATTAGAAACGTGCTTACATTACCACAAACCTTCACACAGTGTCTAAAACACACATTTTTTCTGGGGAGCATCCCTGCCGTTTGGCGCTTTCTGTGTTTCCACACAGCTCCTGCCCAGCATCCCCTCACTTCAGTGGCCCTTTTCCCTCGCCATGCCCCGTGTGAGCCCCCTCTGCCCCTCTCCATGCCGGACGCAGCTGCAAAGATCATCTTTATTGCCCATTTTGTTGCCCACACCGTCCGTGGCGTGCTTCCACCAGTTCACATGCTTTCTCTCATCTCCATCTTCCAGTGCATTGTCAGCTCATAGCTAGGTTGGAAGCTCCTTAGGATGGAGAGCTGTGTGTCTCAGTTGGGAGAGAGGCACAGAAATGGTGTCCTGGGCCCGATTCCCCCTACTCAGCTTGGACCATAGCAAAGGATGGGGCCAGAAGCAGCTGGTGCCTGTAGCAGTCGGTCACTATCACGGGGCAAGCTGGGGACCTCCCAGAGGGGCTGCTCAGTGCCAGGAGCTGTGGAGTCTGGAGCTGAGGCTTCTCCTACCCAGACCCGTGGGATATAAACCCCATCTTGTCACTCAGACCAGCAGGAGCGTCCCCGCACGTTTCACGTGAGGCAGGATTGCACATAGGGTGCCTGCCATGACGGTGGTGGGAACCACCTGCGCAGAGAGCGATTTATCCTGTCGTTGTGGTGTAGCAGAGGCAACGCAGTTCAACGGAGGACTATGAGAGATGATGGCACTTAATTTTTAGGCTAGCTCGATGCTATCATTGTGAACAGCAGGTATCCATTCTGAGCATTTGGCCAATATTTATGGGATCAAATAGCTGCTAATAGCAGGGAGGTTTAAATTGTGGGATACAGAAACACTCCAGAAGCAAATGCCCTAGTATTCATTGCAGTGCACACACGGAGTGATTAAAGCCCAGACTGTCATTTACCACCTGAAAGCTGGCTCTCACGGGATAAAGCATGGGAAGGAATATCTGCAGTGTGGCCAAGTCCTCTTGTCTGTGTCCGACAGGGAGTTAGGGGCTTTCCTGGAGCATCCCAGGTGCCATGCCTCTGGGAGCTGCCGCAGCCAAACGAGATGGACACCACAAATGTCTTCTGGATATAATCACTCACAGGTGCAGCAGAAGGAAAGAAAGACTTTTATAAACAATTAGCTACGCAAGCTGCAAAAGTAGCATTTGCACTAGCTCTCCAGGGCCCTGGTAGTACTCCCTGAGACGTGCTGAGATGGATAGGATTTATAAACTGTGGATGGGTATTTCCTACACTGCAACTCTCTCAGCAGTATTATTCCACAAGGCTCTCTGTGGAAGACATATATGTTCATGAAAACATTTTATAGCCCTGTTGTGCTGGGATTAATATCAGATAAGAAAGTTCAGACTACGTGTACTCTGTTCTTCCCAGCACATTTCTGAGTCCACAAATAGAAAGGAGCCCATGGGAGCATATGACTATTAAGTAACTAATATACTTCCAAGTTGATGCAATTTTGGCATTTCATACACAGTTTTCACAATAATTTACAGACAATGCATTTCTTCAGAAGCAGTCAGCAGTTATGCACACTTTGAAAAGCAGTGTCTAAATCTACAGGTACGCAGACATGAGTGATATATCTTGGTGTATATAAGCTATAAGGCAGTGTGGGCAGCGTTGGATGTGTTGAATGTCGGTTTGTAAATGCTGCTTAGTAGTGACCATACTGCCACAGTAACAGCATGACTCAGAGCTCCTGCAAGTAGCAGAGAATGATGGAGCTGACCAGAACCCCTTTTGGAAATGCCTGGCAGTTGGATGAAGCTACCAAGGGTAGAGATGGGTCTCCATTTTGGTGTCTTCAAATAAGGACTTTCTGAAAGGAACTGACTACCCAATGCAACACAATATAGGGAACTCACTGGGCAACACAGCACTATAACTGGAAGGAATTAAAGGATATGTGACAGGGGAGGTCAGATCTGAAACCCTTCTGCCCTGGTGGCCCCAACATCCAAGAAGACAGATTACATCAAGATATCAGCCTCTGTTACAACTACTGATACCGAACCAGTCACCTCATTTTTGAAACAACTACTTTCCTGCTTTCCTTTCCTTTCTGTAAGCGTATTGCTGCCTTGCAGTGTTCTCTGTGCACACAACTTCTTCGTGTGGAGCGAGCTGCAGGATGGGCTTAGTACAGCAGGGGCTTCTCTCTTCAAAGCGACATTGAAATCTTACACGCCTTAAGCATTCCTGATCAGCTCCTGCCCTCAGCTCCACCGCTGTAGGACCAGACCAGGACCATTGCCACTGCCAGTGGTGCGCAGGAAGCCTTTCATCTGCCTTGGGGAACTCGCAGAACTCGAGGCCACGTCCTGCTTTGAGGGACTCAGTGCTTAAGACAACCAAAACCACACGAGCTGCCCCTGTGCCGATGGCCGCCCTCTCCCAGGAAGGAGCGCTGCCAGCGGAGCAGTTGCAGGGAAGCTCTTAAAAGGGGAACTGAACACGTTGTGCTGAACATGTTTTGTTTTACATTAGGCTAACAATTTTTGGTCTAATGTTTGGTTTGGAAGCTCAAAGCCATGCTCAAGCCCACAGCTGCCAGCTCTGGAGCAGGCAGTGGTGTAATAGTCATTTAATTCCTCGGCACTGTAATCTGATGGTAGGATGTGCTCCCAAACTGCTTTTAGGTCTGACTGGGGAATGAAATCAATCACAGAATGCACATTACAAGAAAAGTGCTGTTGGTGTCAATTACCTAAGCTCTGCGAACGTAACTCTTCTAATTTCCTGTTAAATCAGTAATGTTACCAATCTCAGTCTATTATTTTAATTAGGACTGTGACTGCAGTTGCTAGGAGCCGAGCGAGTGCAGACAAATGTGAATGTGTAATTAGTCCCACAAATGAGTGGCAAGCTGAATGTGTCAACATCAGGGATAGTTACAACATGGGGTGCAGCAGGAGGCCAAGTGATTTGGGCCAGATTCTGATCTCACTGCCAGCCCCGTGCGACTCCACCAAGGTCAGCATTACCCCAGACGTGAGCTGAGGTGAGCAAGTCTGGGTCTGGCCCCTGGTCATCACGGTTTCCTGGAGCTTCACCGTGGGCTATTTTTAAAGCGACCGATGTCCCGTCTGGTTGGGATTCTTGGCGCTGTAACGTCCTCGCCGGGCACGTTACTGAACACCGAACGCTGCAGGAGGACGTGGGGGATCCCAGCACCGGCAGGCGTCAAGTTCCAGCCATCCCCTGGCACCGCAGCTCCTGGGGTGGGCATGGAAGTGCTCGTCGTCCTCCTCCTCCCTTGTAGCTGTGAACGAAACCTCTCAGCTTCTGTCCCATCTGTCTGCCTCGTGCCTCCCGGGAGCAGCCGGCGGAGCGACAAGGGGGGCAGCGCACAGGCAGCGGAGCAGCGTTAGCGAGCAGCCTCCCTGACAGAATACGCCGAGGACAGAATCCCCAGCTAAATATAGAGCCGAGCTGGGAGAGAAAACAATGTGGCGATGCGGCTCCTTCGAAATTAAGAATGAAAATCTTCAGCTGCTGCTGGTTTATGACCCCGGGCTGCTCACAGCGAGCACGGTATGCCCAGAGGTCCGGCCTGCCTCCGGTACACGGCACGGAGTGGCACAGGAGGGAGAGCGCTGCTTTTATTAGCACTTGGCTATCGGTCAGCAGTCCACGCTCCGCAAATAAACGAACGGGCTGGGTGCATGTCATCCCAGTTCGCATGTTACAGAAATAACACTGGACTGGAACCAGAGTTAACACAGCTGAGGTCTGGGATGCAGCTGATTTTGAGAGGGAGGATGGCAGAGCCTCGTTAGGTGAGGCCTGCCTTGGGGGGCAAACCTGATTTACAGCTCAGTGCGTCTTCTGCACTCGGATCTCCCCGCTTTAGTAGGTCGTTCTCCCACTTCGCTTCGCAAGATACTTCCTTTGGAACGAAGAGACTTGGAAAAGGTCAAGGGTTAAATGAATGTTAGATTCAGTCACCTTTCCAAGACAAAAATATTACAGCAATAGCATGATGGAGAGCGAATACTCGCCCGTGAAGGTTACACACGGGGGACCCAAGCACTGTGCCTTGATGCTGTGGTGAAATGACCACGGCAATGCCGTAGGTCCCAGGACCTCAGTTAGGGCTGGCTCCAGCTTTATGCTCGCACTCACGGGTTGCTTTGCTGTTTTGTTTTTCATCCTGTCATGATTCTCTGACTTGTAAACAGAGGTCAGGCGTCGTTACTGGAGGCATTAAAACACTCGCCCAGACGGTCTGGCAGTGTCAGCACGCAGGTTCCTCCTTTCAGGAGTCTGTCACCAGCAGAACACAGAGTGACTCAGGAGCTTTCTTGAAGAAAGCAAACACTGCCTGAAAACACGCGCGTGCCTGCTTATCTGCTGGGCCTCCGCGGGAGCTTTGAGCCCAGTCCCTCTGCCCTTGCCTCGCAGGGGCCAGCTTTGTGCAGGAAATATCACTTCTGTAGAAAACGGCCACCTCCCTGCCTTTCCAGCCTGAGCAGAGCAGGGGCACCGCCGCTGGGCTCCCCATGATGCAGGAGTTGTGCAGCACGGTGCGGCGTGGGGCTGGTGCCCTTTTACTCCAGACTACTGCTGGAGGGAAGGTGCGAAGCAGCTGTGCTGCGCTGGGCCGTACAGGCTGGGCAGGCTCCTTCCAGGTGAGCAACTCTTAGCCTGGGATTAAAGCCCGTGCGGTGTCATGTGTGTATAAAGTCATCTGTGGCCCTACGAGTGCGCAGCTAGCTTGTAATGGGCATGTTAATAAGGCTATTAAGGTTTACAAATATTCTGCTCTTCCTTACAGTTTATAATTTAATTAATTGCCAGTTAATTGTCTTATTTTCCCCCTGTGATTGATGTCACTGAGTGGGATTAGGCAGCATCAGATGATAGGGAAAGCGGGAATGAATGCAGCATCCTACGACGGTACGAGAGGAGATGTTTTTATGGACAAATCCTTTCCGACATGGATGAGTACCTCAATGAGATATCACCGGGTATCAGCTCGATACATATTGTAATGGGATCATTAGCGGAGGTACCAGCTGTGTGAGGTTTGTGTTCACAAACCATGGGTAAGTAACAGGGAAATATTGGCTCCTTGGAAATGTTTGCCAAATGTAAATCCTTCCCTTTTTACACAGCCAGCGCTCGGTTTGTATAACGTTGGATAATACTCCACGAGGCCCCGGGGACTGCTCCGGCTACCCCTGCAGTCGGTAATGGCAGGGGAGCCTTTGGCTTCTGTGCCGGAGGAAGGGAACCTGGGCTCTGCCTCAGAGCTACCCGAGCAAGCCAGCAGCATCGCTGCTCCTGGTGCCCAACGGGTCGCTGAGCTCCGGGTTGGCTTTTAAGCTGCCCTCTGTGGGGTACAAATCTGGAGGTGCTGCAGAAGTACTCCAGAGGTTTTGCTTTCTCTGAGCCCTTCTGGGGGACCAAAGGCAGCCCGCTCTGGCATGCCTCCAGCTCCCAAAGCCCGCAGTGGTGCCAAGCAAGGGGATCCGGGGTAAATGAAAACCCAGACCTAAGTGACTTTTGACCAGACTTTGATGTCATTTCAGCAGAATAAACCTGGAGCAATTACAGTGGCTTTGGCGTGAGTGAGATCAGATTGTGAAACCAGGCTGAAGAGAAAATAACCCATGTGTGCCTGCCCGGGTGGGCGTGCAGTGAGTTAGAGCCCCTGCATAAATCAGCACACGCTAAGTAGGTTATTTCTGAGGCTGTAATCAGAACAAGGAGTCAGCCAAACCACATCTGTCTCTTTTAATTCATTCCTTCCATTTTGGGGACTTCGCCTTCATGAACAGCTATCAGTGATTACATAAAAGAGATTAGCTAACATTTCTGCATAAATCAAGGCCGGCGCAAGATGTTTCCTACAGGCGTTGCGAAACCCGCGCCGGGCGGAGGACACGATCCCCACCGAACACGGCGACGCTGCCCTGGCCCAGCAGCAGCTCAGGGGCCACGGACAAAACCTTCGTGCTTCTCCAAACAGCCTTGCAAAAAGCAGATCCGACGTGTGCGTGGAGGGGAACGGTGGGCCCTGGGTCTGCGTGGTGGTTTTTTTTTTTTTTTTCCCTGTGAGCAGATCTTCCAGCCAAGATACATGACAGAAACAATGAAAGGAAGAGAGGGGCAGGAGAGCCTTATTGTAAACCAGATTTCCATGTGTGAATGCAAATCAATCTTGCTGTTAAGGAAAGAGCCAAGCCAGAACGTGTTACATCTCCTCTTTTAGCACAGTCGCTAGCAGAATGTCTTGATGTGAACGCTGTTGTGTGACTCAACAAATCTTCGTGTTTGTTTCTTTTTTTCCATTTCAAGGCAGTTTCATCATTTTCCTCTGCTTTTTGCTCTGTTACCATGAACGGTGAGGGTGTCATAGGGTCAGGGACTTGGAATTTTCCTTTCAGTGTTGTCTCACTGCTCGTCCCCTATTTTTCCTTCTCTTTTTGCTACAGGTCAGAGCAGATCTATGCTGAGATATAGGGGAAGGCTCAGCCCTTCTCTCCCATTCGATCTGCCCCAAGTGGTCCCAGTCCCCTGACTGCAGAGCATCTGTCCCTGCGCTGTCCTTCCACCCCATCGTCTGCATCCGAGCTTCCCTGCTGAGCCTTCGAGCCAAAAATACCAAAAGAAGTCTCAAGTTTTTCATTCCTTCATTTTTGAGGAACTGAATTCGAGACCCCGCAGCTGAGTTTCAACGCTGCCAAATATCAGTAGCTCCCATTAGCTGCTGAGTACTCATCACTTCTCAAAGTCAGGCCCAGAGTATCTCTTACTGGTATTTATTACTTGGAGTTGTGCTTAAAACCTTAGCAAGACCTGGGAAGAACTGAAAAGAGGAAGATTCACACTCCTTTCTTTCCAGGTGCAGAACGGAACTGAAGTACAATTTAAGGTCTGATGTTTAAATGCGTGCTGGCCAGCTACCATGTGGGAAAATGGTAGTGATGGAAATATGTGATGAAACCAGCTACCCACGGGCATTTAGTGCTTTCAGAAAATAAAAGCAAAAAAAAAAAAAGCACAAAGATGCCCATCGCCTGTTGAAATACATGCCCAGGAATATATCTGGAAATAAAGCTGGTTCTCTCCCTCCATCCTCTGATCTCGAGCATCTTTCAAAATCTGGCCTCCAAGTGATACACCCAGGGACGCGTGAAATCAAACTCTGAATCTTTATCTCCTCCACGTGTGCTTCTCTGCGCTGCAATTCACAGCACAGATCCGTTCCTCACCCGGACTGGTCTTGGCTCGGTGATCAACAAGACTAATCCCAGAAATAAGGATACTGGCCAGGAATCACAGAGCGGGGGGAAGATGTGGCCCCCAGAAGTACGCCCCCCCCCAGCATTGCCCCATGGCGAGTGGTGTCCCTGCACAGACACAGACACCCTCCCCTTCTCCTCCCATCCAGGCTGCAGCTGGCCTTGGATTCTCCCCTGATGTGTGAAGAATATAAAGCTGTGCCCCTAATCCTTGACCTGTGTTGAGGACCACGGAGCTAGTCGTTTCTGAAACAGCACCCAGAGAGAATCCGAGACCTTTTCGTGCCAGCGGTGTAGCAGGGAGGAGAGCGCCTGGAGAGACCAACTACCCGTATAGTGAAGGGAAATCTGAAGTTTCCCCTCCGCTTTCTCGTGCATAGCAGCATCTGTATGCCTCATTTCCATCTTCACAGCTCCAGCAATTTACATAATGAACATTTGCAAAGCCTGAGATCTGGGTTCACTTTGTATCGCATTTACTGTAGATGACCTTCAACATATCATCAGAAAAGTTTCCCAGGCAATTTTCCCAAAGGGTATGAATGTGAAGCATAAGACCATCAGGAAGGAAGAAAAGGGAATAAAATCAGATTTCTGAGATACCCATTATTCTAAGATATATTTTCTCTTCTACAGCAGGAAAAAAATATTTGAGTTTAAAAAAAAAAAAAAAGGAGTTTTGGCCTTGCTTCTTTAAAACCAGTGTTGGTATAAGGCCCATCAATAAAGTAATTTAATTAGATCTGCAAAAAGAATATTTCCATAACAGAATGCATTTGAAGAAATGTTAAATTAAGGAAAAAAATATAACCAGAGAAACAATTTTATTTTTATTCTTTCATAAACAATGGCTGTAAAATGAGTTTATTCATTTTGGCCGCCTGATCAAGTACTGAACAAGAAAAAAATCTGATGGCAAATAACAGGGCGGTCAAGGCAGAGATTCAAGACCTAAGACAAATCCTGACCTCAGGGGTCAGAACTGGGCATCAGGGTAAGAACGAGCACCTGGGGGCAGTTGTGCCTCCTGCGAAGGTGTCAGGTGCAGCTCGGATTTCTCCTAATAGGGCTGCAGTAAGCACAAGGTGATAAAGCAGGAAGGGAGGCCCTGGCCTGTTTTTGCCTCTGACACCCATCCTCAGAGCAACATCTTCTTCAGCCACCTTGCAAGTGGCAGCAGAGCGTGTCTGAGCCCTGGGGCGCTACAGCTCCAATGCTATGCTGAAGTTTACGTTATACCAGTGTGGAGCAGCAGCAGAGAAACTGCTTCGGTTGTAGTCTGGGTGCTGGATAAGGACAACTCGGGGATAATCCCTCACCTGACGGCTGCCCGTGAGTTTTCTTTTCTTTTCCTGTTTGGGCTGTCAAGCTGGTTATCGGTCACTGAAGCAACAGAGGGTGCTCTCAAAGGAGAAACACATTTTGCAACTATATTTGTATAGAAAATTAGTAGAAAGCTGAATATAGAGATGTCCTGGTGATGAAGGAAAGGTCTCATGTCAGCAGTCTTGAGGCTCCTCACATAAAATGGATGTTATACACTACCATGATAGGCATGCTGGAAATGCCTGAAGTAGGTAAGTCTGACACTGTTCCTGCTGCTGTAGGCTAAGTTTATACGGAGTATTGCCCTACGCAATAAGCACAAGCTGTTAGGAAGAATTTTGGACTCCTTTGTTTTAAGATAGTGCCCTGTGTGTTCTCCTTTCTGGGCAGATTTGGGTGTTTACCTGCTGTAAACATGTGGCTGGTGTTAGCTTGTAGTTTCTGACCTCAGGTGTGTTGCAAGATGTTTATCAGTGTATCCTGCGTGGCTCCGTGTTACCAGAATGGGGGCAGTGTAGGGGCAAAAACTGCCATCGGGTGATCTTTACCAGCGTACTTCCTTCGGTGCCTTTGGTCTAATGTTATCCTGGGGCAGATGTAGGTTCTCTGCAACTCCCCTGTGCACTGTCATAAAATGGCCCCAACCTGCTGTGGAGGGTTGCTGGACCTTCCTCTCAGATTGCCAGCTTTTAGTCTGCAAACCGTGAGCAGAGGCCATCAGAGAAGCATCACGCTGAACCCATGGAGAAAGGGAGAAAGTAGCAGCGTGTGCAGCTGGGGAAGCTCGTCCTTATACTTAGGAATGCTTCCTCCTTTCATCCTTTTTTTTTAAGTACTACCATATAGTGTTTAATAATTCAATATATACATAATCCAAAATAAACAGACTAATTAACCTTTGTTTTGAGAAATCTAATTAGTTAATGCATAGTCTCTGTTCAGATTCCAAACAGTTTGGAGTGGGAAAGGTGCCATGGGCAAAGCATGACAAAATATGTTTAATGCTGAGCACCTTCAATTATTTAAGCAGAAATGTGGGCTGGATCAATTAAAAAAAAAAGTAATGCAGGCATGTACACGCCAAAATAACTGCATGCGGTGTTCCCAAACTCTAATCCTGCAGCAGAATGGTAAAACATGTCCACGTGTAAAGCAACTGCACTGAGGTGGGAGTCTGGTGGCTTGGGAGCAGCTCTGCTGTTTGCCAGGAACCCCCAAACTTTCCTGCTGGAGCTCGGGAGGCAAGAGAGGGGAGGAAGGAACTAAAACTCTGGTGCTGGCAGAGATTGCCCACCCTGGCTGGGTAAAGCTGGCTGTTGAATCCCTCTCTGCATCCCAAAGAGACGATGAATTCTCTGAAAGGTCAGATGCTGTGCTCTGACTCACTAGTACTAGTCTTCTACAGCCCAAATGCCTTTAAAATATATTACTGTGTGATAACAATTTTCCCCAAATGCTGGAGTTTTAATACTCTTCCCCAGCTGAACTGTAAATAAAATTATTTCCTAAGAGCACTTATTTGAGCTTGATTATTAAATACGTTGCCAAAATCTGGTCGGTTAATATACTGGCTGCTACTTGAGCTGAAGTATCTAGAAGACAAAGAACGAAGTAAACGAAAAGGAAATCAACATTTTGCTAAATTGCATGTTTTTAAAAATCCTATAATTGAGGCTGCTACTTCATTTCCATTTGTAAAACAGATTGAGTTCCCCTTCCATCTACTAATGGATTTGGTTTATCTCTGATACTAATTGCAGCATTTGCATGGCTTGCACAGGCTGCTTGTGACAGGACGTTGAGTAAGAAAAGTCGAAGTGCTGCTGCTGCACTCTGGGGTGTCATTTAGGAGTGATACTTGGCACCGAGCTCTGCTGAACTTCAAGCCCTTGTTCTTCTTCCCGTGGCTCCAAAGTCTGGGTCAATCAACCAAGATAAACTTGTTAATTCGCTGTCAGGATTATGCGCCTCCGGTCTCACTCGAGAAGCAGTGGGAAGGTTCAGGTGATAATAAGGCAATACCAGACAGTCTGGATGTTTAATTAAACTTGTCCATGCCCGCTTTGACCTAGTGATTGGGCTGGAAATGTCACCAGAACAAAGGTTGCTCATGAGGTTTGCACGTGTGCCTCTGCTCGGCAGGGCTCGTTGCAGAGGAGGGGTTTTGCACCATTTCTCCTTGTTCTTTCACATTGCTGTCGGGAAGGGAATTGTGTCCTGAAGTTCTGGGGGGAGAGAAAACACGCTTTTTCTGAGATGAGTAAGCCTTTTCTTACAACCTGCTACAGCAGATCAGCTTACACACATCTGAATTAAGCAACATGTGTGATTCTGGGCCTCGGGTCTGGTGGTAAGCGGTGAAAACACACTGCCTTCAATGCAGCCAGTGTTCAGCTCCTAGCTCAGCTGCTCCAGAGCTCAGGTACAAACTGTTTTATTGCTGAGGTGGGGAGGGCAAGCAGCTTCCCAGAGCCTGTCCCCAGGAACGTGAGCTGTATCAGCACCCGCAGCAGCAAGCGAACCAAGGGCTCACGGTTTGGCTCCCATTGTTCTGTTCTAAGTTTACAAACAGAAGCTTTATCATTATTTTTAAGGCGCTCATGAAAGCAATCCGTCAGATTCCCAGGGAGTTCAGCATGGCAAAGAAAGCCCCAGCTACAGGGTTGCCTTTGTGGAGCAGGTCCGTGGGCTCGCTGCCATTCGCACAGCAGGGGAGCGTTGTAATAATGACACCAACATCTACCAGATGTCTTCTGGAGGATTTTGTTTCAAGATGCATGGCTGCTAGTTCACAAGAATGTGTGGGGGGTTTTCTACCCTAATATACATGATTTGTTTAAAAAGTTTGCAGGTGTTAGGATTTTTATTGAAGTCAGATCTGAGAAATTATATACAGTCGGTGAGGTAATGCTTTCTCCTCTCAGACCAGAGCAGGGAGTACACACAGTCTGTATTAAATAAAGGGCAGCTGTGTTGCCAGCACAATTTTATACATCTGAAAACTAATGCCAGCCATACCAAGCCAGCCGTCCGTTCCTGCAAATCCTTGTAGAGAGCAAGAAAATCCACCGATCGCTTGCTGCTTTCCTCCGGGAGCTTGCATGGCAGGTCATTCCCATGGCTGGTGGTGGTGGCGGACCCCTTGCTGCACCCCTGTTTGGGCTGGCCCCACATCTGGCCGGCTGAAAGGAGCCCCAAGCCCCCGGCTCTTCCCTGCAGCTGTTAGGGTGCAGCTGGGGGGCTTGGGGTTTGGGGAGCAGGACAGCTGCTTCTTCTGTCATCACTTCATGCACGGGTTTTGTTTCTTTTCCTCTTTCTCTGGGCTTGGTTCAGCTGCTTGCTGAAGGCCCAGAGAAGCCTGTAGAGATTTGAGATTTTTTTATGATGATGATGATTTTTATATAGGTAGGTTGTAATGTCAGGATATGAGGTTGAAAGGGCAGGTCTGAGTCAGCTCTCTGCTGAATTCAGAGTATTTCCTTTCTGTGTGGATGAGATCCAAAAACTTATCTCGGTTCAATAAGCCCCACTTATTTCTGATGCTCACTTGCATAGACTTTGAATCCGTTGCATCTGCAGAAGAGGGCTGGTCGTCTGGGTTCAGCACAGCTCTTTCTTAAGAGGCTGGGACATGTGCGGTCAGCAGGGGAAATGTTTTGGGGTGGCAGCTGAGGTGGGCCATTTTATTTATATATAAATAAATATATATATGTATTCTGTATATGTAAATACTATATGTATTGTGTGCTGTGTGTGTATGCATGTACACACAGCTGCAGAGGACAAAGGTGCTGCAATTTGGGGCCCCTCTGCCTGAGCCTGCTGCACCCCACAGTGCTGCTCCTGCTGTCCTCTGTGTCCCTGGGCCTGAGCTGAACAAGTCCTGTGGGGTTTCTCAGCCACCTGAAGTAAATTTCCTCTTATTTCCCTCCAGGCTGTCTTTTCCCCTATTGCTGAATTTCACTCACCATAATGATTTTGAGAACACCATTTTCAATTTCCTCTACGGAGCTGAAATTAATACTAACTTTATGCCACTGCATAGCCGAGCAGGGCTTTAAGCATCCACCAACAGTGTGCATATTTCAAAATAATGTAATGGCTCCTAAGTCCCAATACTGCTTAAAACCACTGCTGTAGCCCACTGTAAATGCTGGAGGTGCCTGTCTGAACTGCAGCACCAGGAATAACAGCCCCGGCGGTGCTGTGTTTGTGCCCATCATGTCCCACGGGGAGCAGCGCTTTGTTACCGTGAGGGGCACAAGGCCGGAGGGCATGCAGGTGCCTCTCCAAGCTGGAAGTGTCCTGTGAGCATGGAGTCTGACAGACCCATGGCTTTGTGTGTGAGGAAGCTCCTTGTGACTCCAGGTGGAGTGAGGCTTTGTGAGCTCTCCTCACATGGAGGCCCAAGCCGCAGGAGAAGCCACATGAGGTAGGCTGCAGCGCTCCCCATGCTGGAGTTGCTGGTGGGACAAGACTTCTGCTGCTCCTCTGGGAGACTTGTTCTCCATCAGTCCTCATGGCAAGGAGCTTCTCCTGCCAGGAAGGGCTTCCTTGCTCACAGTGCTTTTGTCTTTTTTTTCCCCTCATCAACTTAGGGCAGCTCCTCTCCTCATGTGGCTGGCTTCCTCAGTCCCCAGGCCTTGTGGGCAAATTTTTGAGGTCAAGGATTTCAACTGGGCTAAGACTTGGGTTTGTGCCCTTCTGCTCATGCCTCGCCCCTTACAAGGGAGATCGCCATGTTTTGTCTTGAGAGAGGTGGGAGGAACAGAGGAAAATACAAACCAAAACTCTCTGATTGCCAAGAGCGTGTATTCACCAAGCCCATTCACTGCCTTGGGCTTGCGATTTTGACTGTGTTTACAGAGGAGCAGAGGGATTATAAGAATCTGTGCGTGTGAAAGTACACAATACCTTAATTACGGCGAGCGCTTTGTGATACGGTCTAACAAGAGCTAATGGAGCACAAGAAAGCGGTGGAAAATGTTAGCGAGATCTGTCAGGATGTTTGTCTTGCGGGCTGATGTGGCTGATCTCACCTCCCAGCGCAGCGAGGTGCGCGCCGGGGCGAGGCGATGCCCGGGGCCGGCAGGAGGATGGAGCGGAGGCACGGGGTGTGCCGAGGTATGGGCAAGGTGGAGGAGCACTGGGGTCCTTGTGGCTACGCTCTGCAGTGGGATCTGAGCTGTGTGGGTGCTGAGAGCATGACTTGAGCCCGAGGTCAGCTTGCTGTCTTGGTTTATAAGAGATTTTGCTGTGTCCCAGGGCTGCTCCGGCTTTTCATTCATGCTGGAGCTGATGGAGAGCTGTGCTTAACCAGCATTACACTGCTGGCAGGGGCTGCTTGTCGGAGCAGGAAACCACTCCCTTTATCCTTGCTTGATCTCTAGGAGTGAAATATGCGCAGTGCCCTTGTCGACAGTAAGAGCCTCGTATGGGGGGGAAGAAGAAATATTAACAAGCAGGCACAGATGTTTACCTTTAACTTCTCACTTTCCGTGGACTTGGGAAACCAGGGGGGAGAGGAACTAAGGGTGAGAGGTCTGCAGTGCAGGAGAAAAAGCTCTCTGAAAGCCTGTGGAGGCTGTCAGATTGAATCTGTATTTCCCCTGGTATTGCTTTGGCTTTTCTTTGGCCCAGCATTATTTCTATTGTTATTTAAACTTACCATTCCATTAAAAAGAGAAAGATAATTGCTTTTTCTTTCTTCTGCCTGAGCTTCTCAATATGATTAAGATATAGAAAACAAATGACTGGACATAAGGATGATGTAATGGGCAGAGACAAGCCAAAGTCACTGTGGCCCCGTTTAAAAACATGGCACTTCTCCAGGATCTATTTGTTTCTTCTAATACGGTGATTTGTTTTTATATATTGCTCTCTATAATTATCATCACACTGTCTATTCACTGCCTCTACGTTCAGTGTAATATAAATCTGGAATTAGTCTATTGAAGTCAATGTCGGATACATTTGCTTTAACAGCTAAACTAGGTTTTAGTCTCATTTATTCTACTGTAGCTCCAAAATGACTCCACTGAAGCAAATACAGCCCCTCTCTCAATGAGGTTTTTCACAAAGCCCTTGTTCTGCTCCTTGGCTACACCTTCCACCGTGGTGCTGAACTGGTGCTGAGCTGCTGTTGTAGCAGGTTGTAGTTGGGGATAGCCACGGTGCTGGGGTGCAGCTGGGAAAAGCAATGCAAGGGACGGGCTGCAACTGACCAACAGCCGCGAGCTGGGAGCCCATGCCAGAAATGGGGTGGTCGTATGGAATCGTAGAATCATTAAGGTTGGAAAAGACCTCCAAGATCATCTGGTCCAACCAGAGGTGTTCATCCTGGAGCTAAGCAGCCTGCTCTGGGACCTCGACTGTTATCTGGGGGAGTGGGTGCTGAGTTTGGGGTCATCGGTGAGGTGGAGAGGCTCGGGGAGAAGGGCTAAGCTTGGGGAAAGCCACAGCAACTCTGTTGCACGAGGAGATTAAGGGGGCCGCAAACACGGAAGGCGGCGCTGAGGGCCGGGGAAGCAGCGGGCCTGCAGCCAAGCTGAGGTTGAGAAAACCTCTGCAGGCTGGAGAGCGGCCAGGGCAGCTGGAAGCCATCGGAGCCGCAAGGGCCGTGGTGCGAGGTCGGCGGCGAGGAGCGGGCTTGGCCTCCGCAGGGAGGCTCCTGGGCAGGCGGAGGCAACGCGGGCTGCTGTGCTGCGCTTGATGGCCGTGGTGTTACCCGCCGTGGGAGTCATTTCCATCCAACACGGGGAACGTAACTTTTCAACCTCTTCCAGTTTTCATTTCTGGCAATCCGGAGAAATTCTGATGTAGCTCAGGGCAAACTTCGGCTTTTCTTTTTCCTTTCTCACAGGGAGGCTCTGCACACCTGTGGTTGCCCAAAACACACCTCAGACTTCTGTTTTCTCCATAAACTTTTTTTGGTAGCTGTGCAATAATTGCATTTTACAGCTATATGCTATTATTTGATAAAACAGCTGGAAAGAAGCTATTTTCTGATTTTCAGATGCCATAGTTGGTCTCTAATGCTAGTTTTCACTGGTGGTTTAACAAGTTCTTAGAAAACCGTTCAACTTCCCCCTTAGTACTAAAAAGGTAAGCGGCAGCTAAAACTTACCAATAACCATCCAGAGAAAAAAAAGAGGCTTAGAGATTTTTTTTAGAATAAACCCTGTTTATATCTTTTTTTTGAGATGACACACAGATCACCTCTACCCCAAGAAGAAGGAGAAATGGTTAGCATTCCTTTCTACCAGGCTTAAACTGGAGGATGTAAAGTTTTGGCTGAAAAGTTGAAATGTAAAGATTTTTGGGGAGAAAAAAAAAAAACTTTCCATTCAGAGCTCATAGTTTTGATTTGGAAATTTACCCAAGGGGGTCTCTGGGGGGCTTTGCTGGCCTGGCCTTTTGTCCCGTGCTACCCCACAACGTCCTCTCAAACAGGAACAAAATGTTCCAGTCACTGCACCACTTTGGGGATGAGGTAGGGCCTAGGAGCTGTTTTTTGTTAGACAAAAACACTAAGTTTCCATAGGAAAGCAAGCCTGTCTCATAAGATTTTTAGCTGAGGAAAAAAAATCCACAATATTGTCAGAAAAGATTGTTCCCGCTGGCTGTGTGCATCACTTCAGAACACGGAGAGCCTCCGTGCCCCCTCAGCGAGTGCCCCAAACCAGCAATATCCTACCGGCCGCTCCCCATTAGCATTCACACCGCAGCCTTTCTCCCTGCTCCTGTTCTCAGATGACATTTAAACCTGTCAGCAGTTCCAACTGGTGTCATGTAGTCTTTGTAACCAATGCAAAAATTGCTCTCTTGCTTCGCGATGGCCTCTAAAAACAGATAAAGGGAGGGAAAGAGGATGGCTAAGCATGGACGTAAATACTCTGAAATGCCTGCGTGCTGCTATCCCTGCTGCTGGTCTGAAATCTTTTCCACTGCTCCTTCCCAGGACGTGCCTGCTGAGAAGTCGGGCTGCATCCCTAGACCAGCTGAAGGGTCTCCTCTGGTATCAGTGGGGTTTGGGCAACGCCTGTGCAGTCAAATTAGGAGTCGCATAATTTAATGCAGAGCAGATAAAAAGAACCAACACGAGGCAGAGGGGTAATCCCGCTTATCCTGCGGCGCTCTGTGGTGGATGAGAGGTGCCGGAGCAGCGATGCCTGGTGTGCCACGAGGCCCGCCAGCTCTCAGGCAGGTACCTTGTGGTTCTCCTGTGCGTCCCTGGATGCTTTAATTGGCACAGCAACAGCTCCCCTGCACGGGAGGGGTTTTCTTCTCCGTGGGTCCTGAGGGCATCACAGCCACCCTGCAGAGGTGGCCCCAGAGGGACATGAGCCCAAGTGCTGGCAGATCCCCCGCAGCTGGTGGTACTGCCCGGAGCCATGTGCTTTGCTCCTCTTTCCCACTGACCCCTCCTGATTTCCTGGATTTGTAGGTCATTAAAATCAGGGAAAACATTGGGGTTAGGCAACTTTTGGTCCTTGGACTTTGGGCAAAGTGTAATTTGTGAATCCGAATGCTTTCGCTGCGTGGAGAGGCTCAGGTTGTGCTGCTCAGCACCATGGGGGCTGACCCCAGAACGGGCAGCAGCCAGGGCTGCAGGAGCTGGGTGCCTGCTCGGTGATCCCGTCAGCTGGGGAAGGGCACTGAGAGTCCAGCAGAATGCACCATTGCTGCAAACAGCAGAGAGCAAGCTTGGTTTTCTTGCACCCCATTTGGCTCTGAGGAGGGGCAGCCTCCACTTTAAGCCTTGGTCGAGGTTTCTTCCATTCTTAGTTCTGGGACCTGGTTATAGGGTAAATGTTCTTTAGGCAGAACAGCCGATGTGTGTGCACGCAGAGCCAGTGCCCGCGAGCACCTGGGCGTGCACTAACGGGGCTTCGAGCTCTGTGCATGCAACCGTCTGAGTTGCTTTTGTTTGGTACGGGCCCAAATTTGACCGCTGGTAAACAGCAACGCGTTCTTGTTTGTACAGAGCGGTAGGGGTGATGGACGGTCCGCCTGCCTGTTTCCATTTACCCACGGTTAATGTAGCCAAGCCTGGAGTCATCTGTTTTTGTAAAGCTCACAAACAAAAACTTTGTGTTGATGTTTTGGTACCAAGCTCAAATATGGGAACAATTTTATTCTCAATGCCAGCATTTCTGATGTGAGAACTGAAAGGCGTCCAGAAACGCTGCCTTTTCACTGAATATTCTTCGGTCCCAAGATATAGCATTTTTAAAGCATTACAGAAGCAAAAACAATTCCAGTGCCTTGAAAGCTTTTTCTACTGACTCTGCTTCACGGAAACACTGACTCAGGGCCAAATGGCTGATTATATCGTATGATGTAACAAGGAGTTAGAAAGCTTAGTGGAGAATTAGAATAACGCGCTTTGTGTGTGCCTGTGTGAAGTGGAGGGGGGGGCACAGCGTTTATTAGATTTTTTTTTTTGCAGCTATGTTATTTGCTTGCAAAACTCTTGCAGGCCTTGTTGGAACAGATGGGGATTTGGCGCGTGGCAAGGTTTTAGCTGCCGAACTGAACCAAAGGTCGGGATCTTCTCGGCTCCACAGAGGGCTGGAACATCGGTGGCCTCGCTGGGGCGTGGAGGGAACGAGCACCGCTGCTGGTAGGAAGGAAAGGATGAGCAGTGTAACACCTCGGGCAGGGGAAGGAAGGATCCGGCCTGGCCTCTGTCGTCACACGGAGCTAAAGGCTTGGGGTGGACGTTTGGGGTTTTGGTGCTGAGGTGGCTGGTGGCAAGGTGCGAGGCAGATTTCTTTTTGCTTGCTCTCCTGGTCCTGCCCGTGAGGAAAGCCATTAACTGCAAGCGTGAACTCTGAGATGAGTAAAAATCAAAGATGACCCAAGTGCCTGGAGGCATAAAAACAGCTACTGAATTGTTCAGCTTGTTTAATGAAATGGAGCAGCGCGAAGACACAGTTCACATACAGATTTATGTATGTGAATACAACAGCACCGGCGCTCAAACATTCCACGGAGCTGGCTGCAAATCCCCAAATGGGAAGCCTGGCTGCCGTCAGCTGTTCAGAGGAGATTTGGGATAAAAAGTCCCATCAGAAAACCTGCCCTTGCTGTAGTGCAGCACTGGCAGAATGGAAAGGAGCCCTGGGCACGCTGCGATGCCCACGGGTCTGGTGCACGCCGGCAAGGTGCCTGGCCCGCCAGCTCCTGGGGTCTGCCTGCGGTGCTGCTGGCCTGATCGAGCCTCCTGGTGCTATCTCGGGCTCGCCGCTGCCTTTCTACATCAGAGAGGGGTGCGTGAGCCTCCTGGCGCCGTCCCAGGCTGCCTGACCTTTGCTGTGCTCGGCACTAATCGTCGTCTTGCCCTGAGTCACAACTTCCCGTAACATCGCAGGGAAAATCCCTGTCCCCTGCTGTACCTGCAGGACAGACAGGGCTACGAGCCAGGTCTGCTGCACTTTGCTCCTGCTTTCAAAATCCATGTATCCGTACATACACCAGCCTTGGGAGACCTCCCTTTGCTGTCCCATCATGGATCTTCCCAACTCCAGTGGCTCACCGGACAAGATGAAATGCCAGCACTGAACTATATTTGAAGCTCGTGGCTGTAACACCAGGTTTGAATGCTGGTGCAGGTCTCTAGGTCCTTAATTTCCTCCTTAATGGATTTTCTAATGCGTTTGATGAATAAATAGGTGCTCAATAGCAAGCTGAAATACCGTTTGCAATCTTGGACTTGAAACGGCCTTAATGTTGCCATTATTTGTGTTTACAGCAGTCCTGCGGAGCTCGGGGAGGTGGAGTACGTGCAAATGTTAAAATTGCCAGGGCCCAGAGGCGTGCAGCAGCACCAGCCCAGGCTGCCGTCAGAGAAACAACTTGAGTGTGTGCCTGGCTGTAAGAGCATGAATGATCCCATTGACTTCACGTTGGCTACGGATGCGACCGGAGCTGAATGTACGTTGTGTTTGCGGGGAAAGATGATCCAGAAGGAGCTGGCCGCACAGGAGACCGGTGGGGGCTGGAATCGGTGTCGGCCTGCAGGAGAGGGAAGGCAGAAAGGCTGCCCTGGTGGCAAGAGCTGCCAGCGCTTCGTGGGCTCCTGCTTTGTGCAGATGCTGCGATCCCCGGCAGCGTCCTGCCTCGAGCTGCCGGCCCCGGCTGGTCGAGCAATTTGAGCCTCTCGGTTTACAAGTACCACGTTCGTGCGGGCACAGCAATGCGATTACATGTTCGCATCAATTTGTGTAAAGTTGGCAGCATCCTCAGCGAGTGTTTTTGTCCCTCCAGCTTCTAAATGGCATCGCTGTTAGCAGCAATGCATCATCGTTAGCAGCGAGACTTGAGAGGGATGCGCGAGCAAAGTGTGATACTGCTTCAACCTCTGGAAGTGCGGTGTGATAATGAATCAGGCACGGGTTCGTCGCTTGTCCACGTTATTTGGTGGAGAGCAGTGCAATGGAGCAGGCCTTTTGTTACACTGCTTTAGTGAGCTGTCCCCTCCGGGGCTGGGACAGCCGCAAGCTCTGCAGTGCTTCCCACGAGTCTCTGGCTTCGTGCTGCAGCACCAGGTACTGAGAGGTCGGCGCCGGCCCAGAGACACCAAACATCCAGCCCAAAGCTGCAGTCCCTCAGCCCTCCCTTGCCCAGACCTCACTGATTTCTGGGTCTCGTCCTGCGGCTGCTTTGAGGGAAGCTGTGCTGGCTGCGGCGCTCCCTCCACTGCTGTGCTTATGTATTAATAAGGGACGGAGCTGGCGGCAGGGCAGGGCAGCAGCAGAACGCATTTGTCTTGCTGTCCAGCGAGCCACGTAACAAACAGCAATGCCAAGTGTAATCCTGCCTTGGTTAAAACTGTTGCTTTGGTTTGTCATCGTTCATTGTTCGGAATACAGCTGCTTAATGACAGGATGTGGTAAATGAAGTTTATGTCCTCGTAGGCTTTAAAATAAAAATTCCTGAACAATGGAGGGGAAGGACGCGCTTGCACAGAGCAGCCTGCCTGTGCGCTGAGCCGCAGCCCCGCCGGAGCTCCAGAGACAGAGCTTTTGCTCTGCGCTTTAAAAATAACCTGCTGTGTAAACCGGGGCAGCATCCGCGCCTCGGCTCTGCTTACGTTATGCGGCTGCTGCAGCTGCCTCTGCCCCGCGCCTCGCAGAGCGGGCCCCGTGTTTGATAGGAAGAAATGGAAAATAAAAGACAAATGCCACGTACCTGCATGGGGACGCTGCTGCTTTGCAAGCCCCCTTGTTCAGCTGGGCTAGCAAATGATCAGAAGGGGAAGGGAAGGAATTGGCCATAAAGACTGGGAGCAAGTGGGACACGGGCAGAGGAGACTTCGTTAAGCAGGTAACAGGAGGCAGCCCTGGCACAGGGGAAAGCCGGGGTACGTGGCACAAGGTCCCTGTGGGTGACAGCCGAGGCCCCGGCTGGGCTCTGCTCTCATCCCACTGCTGGGGCAGGGGTCGTGCTGGTGCTGCTCTCGTTTTTACAATGATCTTCACTTCCATACAGGCCATGATGCAGGGCCCCCGTTGGCGTGCTCACGGCTCATCCCTGGCGGCGCAGGACGGCAGGCGGGCGCGTGATCTTTGCTCCTGGTGGGAACGCTTTCATCCGGGTACGCAGCACATTAGGTAAGCAAATGGGGAAGCTGAGGGGTTTGGTGGGAGACGCTTTTCATCCAGGCTTTAAACTAATTTCTGGCCTCAAATAGCAGGCACAGCCCTTGAAGAACCACCAAGGGCTGGGATGCGGCCAACGAATCTGCATAATTGCCGGCCCATCCCATGCTTCATTCTGCCTCTAGAAATATTCTCCCTCCTCTACATACGTTTATTAATCCCTGTCCTGAACTGTGTGAAATCACTGAGGAATTTGCCTGAGGTTCCTCTCTGCCAGCACTGGCCCAGGGCTTCTCAGCAGCATAAGCAAAATTAAAGGAGGTTCTGGGGCTGGGATGAAACCACCCTGGCTTGTCAGAGGGAGGAAGAGAGGAGTCACGGTGCTGAACTTGGTGCCCTCGGTGCAGTAAGAATGGAGGAGCTGCTGAACCTCCCAGCGGCGGATTTCCCACATCCCTGGGATTTTCCGTGTCTTAAAATCTCAGCTAAATATCACCTTTTTTTTAGGATTATTTGATATATTCCTACAGTCATTTATTAACAACAGATCACTGCCACGTTCCTTGCCACTCTCTTGGTCCCAAAGTTGTTCTCTATTTTTTGTATCCCTTGCAAATTTCTATTTCCAACGAGCCTACTGTTATCTCACTTTTGCTATTTTAAGTTCCGTGGCACAAAAAGGCTGACTCACAGAAAGCCGTGTTGTAGGAAATATTGGCTCAGCTGAGGAAATAATTCTCAGTTCATTCTTCCACCATGTGCTTTAGTTTTTTTCTGTCCTTTTTTTTCCTGTCTGCTGGTCTCATGTTATGCCACACATCTAGCTAGCACTGTGAAAGATGGAGAGCTATTTCTAATACACACAGCACTGGTCTACAAAGTCAAATGTCTCTTTCTATATATACCCTAGAGTGTTTTATGTACCTGCTAGAAATGTTACACAGAATGCTCACACAGCTCATAAAATTTGGTCTTGTATTGGAAATGTTTTGTGGAAATATGCTGCTTAATCTACTGCAGCAATTCACAGTTAATGTTGTCACAGTGCGCATTGGAGGTTGTGAATGAAGATTATAACTGGCTCAGAGGAGTTTGATACGTTATCAGAAGTCCTCAAGAATAAAGCTGAAAGCAATGGATGTTCCAGAAATGTAGAAAATTCCCCAAAAAAAAGGGGACAGCCAGGAGGCCCAAGCAAAGTCATCCTTCTGGTTGGGCTCGTGTTGATCCCGTGGTCTGTTGAGTACCTGCAAACCCTGTCTCAAAGCTAAGGGACTGTATAAAACAAAGCCTGAACCGTGCCAGGGTGTGCTTTAACTGAGTGTTAAGCACATCAGTGAAAGACAGATCTAGGATTAAATCATATCTCAATAGGGTGTGAGGGGAAGGAGGTGTAAAAATAAAATAAAACAAAAAAAAAACTCTATTTACTTCACAAGGACTTTAATCACTGCAGCAAGCTGTCTAATAAACTGCAGGGTGTGCTTTGGCCCTGCCATGTAGTTCATTCATTTTAGGTGTAATCTACCAGAAAATGTTCAATGTCTTCTAGATATGGATATGGCAGCTATCTACAGGAAAGCAGTTGATACCAATAATACAAGAAAAATAAGGGACTTTTGAAAGTACCTATTGATAATTTTTTTCCAAACCTTTTTGATACTATCATTAGCAAAACCTAATTAGAAGGTGGTTTTCAACAATTGCTGTCCTCCGGATATTAAAGTATAGCCCTCGTATAAATAATATTATCATCTTTAAAATACTTTGTAATAAACACTAATTTACCCTCCCAATTTTCTTGTGAGATTAGATAATTATGCGTTAACAATAATATCATCATCATTAGTAGCCGTGTTAGTCCTCTCTTTATAGATGGAGGCTCATGCACTGATAATAAACAGCTTGCTGAAGGCCACATGAGGAGTCTTTCAGGACTCTGATTAGAGAGCAAACAGTCCTGGCTCCCAGTCCTCTGCTCGCATGGAGAAGGAGAACAATGTTGGTATAATGAGAGAGAAGCAGGGGCTTAAATATCAGCAAGAGGAATCCTCCTCAGATTGGCTGGGTTCTTGCACTGCAAGGAAATATCAAAGCGTTATGTGACAGAGATAAAGGTAAATATCTAATAGATTTTGCACCTTTTGTACTTGTACTTTTATTTAGTAATTATGCCAAGTAATGCAGATAATATTATGAATCACGATGGCACTTAAAATGCTGAATTTTTGCAACCACATCCTGGCCCCGTGAGATAATCCATTTTGATCTCGAGCTGCAGCCAGGTATGTCTTGCTTGAAACTTCAGAGGTGTGTGATAGCTGCCAGCACCGCACCCTTTTTTGTAATGTTGTTAAAATAAAACATGTTTGGATTTGCTCAGCCATTGTAGGATGCAAGATCGGAGTTACAACTCTGCCATGAATGCAGCCTTGCCGTGACCATGTAGTTAACAGGAGCCTTCTGTAGCATTTTTGAGAAGTAAAATTTTTGCCATTTTAAGGAATGTGGATATTTACACATTTAACTGTAAAACTGAAAAAACGCAATCCTTTGAGAGCAATTAAAGCCCCCAGATAAATGCTTTGCCGTGCCCCAATCTCAGCTCACGACTTGCAGGAGCGTCGAGGCGGTGCGACCTTGTGTTACTGGGCTGCTCGCAGAGCACTTGTTTTACCACAACCCGCCTGCTGTCACGGCACCCATCCCTCTGAGCAGCACAACTCGAGGAAACAACCCTGGTTCGCCCTGAAACTACAGCTCCACAGGACTACTGACGCCGCCTGGGCTCAGCCCGTGGTGGGAATGTGTTGCTTTCCAGAGTCGGGTCTGTATCAGCTTCTTTCTGTGTCGTTCACTGATTTTTCTCCTCCACAATTGTGTGAAACTTGTGTTTTTTATGATCTTGAGGCTAGTTTTTTTTTTTTTGGGGGGGTGGCTTATAAGGCTGCTGGTCCCTTTTCAGAGCAGAAAAGGGAAATTGCTTGCATGCAGAATGGCCAGGACCAGTGGTTTGTGCCCACCACAGCTCTGTAGGACACAGAAGTTGCCTCTTCCACGCCTCGTAGCACCGTGGTTTCACAGCAGCACTGAACAGGCTCTAAGTGGCATAGATCATGTGAAATTTCTGAAAAAGCTGCTTCACGGACCTCACAGTTCCACCGCTGTCTGTGAACGAGAGAACATTCCCCTGGTCGGGCCCTTCCTCTGCTCTTGCCATTTACTCCAGGCAGCAGAAGTCCTTGGGATTGATGCAGGTAAGCATCAGTTGAAACCTTTCTGTGATCAAATCTTCTCTGTCTTACAGAGATCTACAACATATTTGTGTCCGATACATTTAAAGCAACTGAGGGAAATAAATAATGCTTCATTGCACTAATCACCAGCATTCCATTTTTTTACCATTTATATCGACTGACTACTAATCAATTTGTACACCGACTTAGTGGCATAAGATGCTCCCTGCCCACAAACAAGTCCCTTTCCCAGCCCACCCTCTCCTGCAGTCACTGGAAGGAGTTGCAGAAGGAATAAAACCGGTGCCTTCGGAGTGGTGAGCTTCCATTTTCTCTCCACATGCAGTGTCCCTCCTCCGCCCACCAGCCCACGGTGGGATCAGCTCAGTTCTTCTATTTAAGTCAACAGGATTTCAGTCCTGCTTTTTTAAATATCAGGTTTGACTGGGGCTTGCCTGCATATCAAAGGCAATATGGTAATTTTTACGAGGGATAGGGTTTGCCCTGGTATTGGCCAGACTTGTCCCTGCTCTCCCTGTTGCACAATGAGGAGCTGAGTCACTGTCATTTCTCACCCAGTAAGTGCCTGCTTTTCACTGGTGCTGTGTTCATATAGCACGGGGTCATAGCGCACTTACTGTAACTGGGGGAGTCTTTGCATAAACAGGAGCTAAAAATGAACAAAGAACATTCCTGGTCTGCTGCTATTTATTTATGCGCTGCCATGCATGGGAAGTTTCATTCTGGCACCTAGGTTGCGTGGTGGACTGGGCTCGATCCTGCTTTTCTGAAGTCAGTAATCTAGTTCCTATTGACGCACTGCTATCTCATTGAGCCTTTAGTTTCATCCCAATCTGCAAAAGATTTATGATTAGATATTATACAGATTTAACACAATACCATGGCTTTTATTATTTGCGGGAAAATGTTAATAAAAAAACAAGTATTACAAATGCATTTTAATCCCTGAAGTGATTTTTTGAGTAGAACACATGAATTATTAATTGTTGTTATTGTTATTACTGCAATGCATACCTATCTCACAGGACACTGTGAGGATTAATTAATTCTTGTAAAGATGTAAAAGGCCATATAGGTGTCAAGGGTTATGACTAAAGTGCTTTGAAAATGCAAACCACTCTGTGAGTGCCAAGTATTATTATTTATGGAGTCCAGGCAGTGTGCTTGGTGCTGTGCAAACACTGGTCCAGTTATTGCAAATATTTGCTTATATCTGCTTAGTAGGCCGAGCACTCACTGTTACAAGTAATTTAAACTATTTTAAGGGTATACCTTGCAAATGTGGCTGTGAGAAGACTTCCCAAAAGTTGGAGTGACAGGACCACGGAAAGTGAGCAGCTGTGTTACTGAAGCACTACAAAGGCCCATTTTTATTCAAACACGTGAATGAACCAAGACTACAGATCCAATTCAATTCTACATCCAGAAGTTCGGGTTTGGTCCTGCCTTTCTCACTTTGGGAACAGAAACACAATAGCAATTGTTGTTTAAACTTGTTTCTCCTGGCTTAATTTGCAGCCAACCCTTAGGCTCAGATCATTCACTGAACAGCCTGTCGTGCTCCATAGCCTGTTCAGCTGCCCTACGTCACCCATTCTTAGAAACCTTTGAAAGTGAGAACGTCCCTCCTGCAAGGCTCTGGAAATCACCCCAGAAACTGTGTGCCCAGCTGTATGTTTGGGCAATGGAAATGTGAAATCATAAGCTCGGCGTGGGAAGTAATGCCTTTGTGTGGCCTTGTGAGGTATTCACTGAGCTGGGGCCTTAGTAAAGTTTAAAAAAAAAGGAACAAAATTGAAAGGGTAAAATTATTATTTGTAGATATTATTTGTATATGTTATTTGTAGAGTGTACAGGACATAAGATTTGGGGCATAATGCTCAGGTAATCACCCAATCCAGCACACAGTAACAGCAAAAGCGAAAGCCTGGCACACTGGAGTCGTGACTGAACATTTGGTGAACAGTAGACCATGGAAACCTTCAGCCAGATGACTTCAGCTCAGCATGTTGTTGCTGCTCGGCAGATGGATGGGAAGACAGTGTTTGTAATTTCTGTGGGCCAAACAACGCACACTTGAGGGGTTTTCCCTCCTCCGTTTCTCACAAACCTCCTGAGCATCACACCTCCTGTTGCTATTTTGTGGACTTTTTGCAGCCCCTCCCATATCCTTCTTCAGGGCCGGGTGTCCCACACTCCCTGACATGAGGTCCCTTATCTTCCCTTTTCCCTTAGGCTATGTGCACACTCCCATTCCCCCTTCCTCCTCCCACTGTTACTGCTTATCTTCTTTTAACAAGGAAGTAAGTCATTGTGAATATCAGGAGGTTAAACTCCTTTAGAAGCATGGACAGATCTGAGATTACCCCGTAGGAAGCTGTTAATTAGTCCCCTGCCATTTCTCCCCCCCCCTTTTAAATTTCTCAACCTTCAGCAAACTCGTCAGGTTTGTCTACAAATGACAACAACATTCTTTGAAATTTTGAAATTGGATATGGTCTTCAAAAATAATTGCATCTTTTCAACCCATCTTTTACTTTACCATCACTGAGAAGAGAAAGTTGCCCACTTGGGCCATCAGGAAATATTGAACTTTGAGGGGTTTGCAGTCACAAACACACTCCCTGGCCTTCCAGAGAGGCTTCAGTTTCCATGTATAATTCAGTCAATTTCAAGCAAACAGACTGAAAGCTCAGATCTTTCTCAAAATTAAACAATTTTGCAATGAAAAAAAATCAGCTTTCCGCAAATATTTAAATATTATTCTTCATAAAAGAATAAAAAGCGTACGGGCCTGACCCTGAAAAAAATGAGCCCTGTGAGGTGATCCTACACCCAGAGGCCCACCCATCTGCTCTCATCAAGGTTTTGCGGAGTAGAAGGGTCCCATCTGCTTGCTCTAGAGATAGGGCTAGCACGATTCTCCAGCAATTTTGAGCTCTATTTAAAAATAAATAATAAAAAAGTGCTACGTTTGTGGCCCATCTCTACACTCTGGTTTTTCCAGGCACCGTGAAGGCAAGCAGTGTGGAGACGTGGCGATGTGGAGGTCCCGCTGGGGCAGCGTCAGACCTGGCCCCGTGTTTGTGGGGTGCCTTGGCACGAAAAGGAGCGGCACCCGGTGCTGCAGTCGGATCCGCGCAGCGTTTGTGGTCACTGCCAGTGCCGGTGGCAGCACACCCGCGCTGGACCCACGCCCAAGCACTATGGCAAGAACATTTTTAAGATGGAAAGGACCGCCCCGCGATGGATGTGGTTTAGATCAACAAAGCTTGCTTTAAAAAATAAACAAACCTGCGATACAAATGACAAATGGCTTTTATGTTCTAAAAAAGATCAGCACGCAAGTAGGACGCATTATTGTGGAGGGCTTTATTCAGCAAATAAAATTACTGGGGTAGGTGCAGTAACGGGGCTGTAAACGTCGAGCTGCGCCGGACCCCTGCATGAAGGCAGCCCAAGGCCATGCCAGCAGGGAAGGCCTCACCAAAAGCGAAGCCGCCAGAAGTGAGACGTGTCCGGGCTGCATTTACAGGGCCGTAGTGGCAGCGAGGCACGATTAAAGGCTTTCCTCGAAAATCCCCGTGAGGACGGGGCCGCAGCGCCCGGCCCCGGGGCCGCCGCCATGGCCTCCCCTCAGCCGCCTCCCCTCACGCTGCCGGCCTGGGGAGCGCGGGCGGCGAGGAGGCTGCGGGAGGAGGAGGAGGAGGGGAAGGAGGAGGAGGAGGAAGGGGAGGACTGGGAGGAAGGGGAGGAGGAGGAGGAAAGAGAGGAGGAGAAGGGGGCTTCCGACCCCCGCCTGCGCAGCGGCGCGGCCGGGCCGCGGGTTCGCGTGGCCGCAGCAGGCCGGCCCCGCTCCTCCTCGCCCGGCCTCCCCTGTCCCTGCCTCCCTTCCCCGCCGTCCTCCTTTCCCTTCCCTTCCCTTCCTCCCCTTCCCTTCCCTCCCCGGCGGCCGCCGCTCTCCCCCCGCTGCCATTTCCGTGCGGCTGGCCACCCTCTGCCGGCGCGGAGTGTGTCTGCGAGCCGTTGGCTGCTCCGAGCCGTTTGGCTCCTTCCCTTAGTAACAGCTTTTACATTCTGCCTCAATTCCTCCTCAATCTAAATCACACACACACACACACAGATATTACTTTTTTTTTTTTTTTTCTTCCCTTCTCCCCTCCTTCCTCGGGACTTAATCTCTAATCCCCCCTCTTTCCCCACCCTCCCCCTCCCCCCGCTCTCTGGCTTGGGATATAATTGAATATCACAGCACTATTTGGTGCCTGGTGCTTTTTTTTTTTTTTTCTTCCTCCTGTGCGTGTGTGTTTTTTTTTTTCCTGTTTTTTTTTTTTTTTTCCTCCTTGTGGACACCTCAGCTAAAAAAAAAAAAAGGCAAAAAAAAAAAAAAAGACTTATACATATCCGTGCGTACACACACACAGAGACATGTGCATGTCGGTCCGTATGGCTGTATAAAAAAAAAAAAAAAAAACAACCAACCACCACCAACAAAAAAAAAAAAACCCAAGCACCACGGGAGCGGAGACAAACAAGGGGGAATTTCTCTCGCCTCCGTGCCCGGGGGAAGCAGCCAGGCAGCCGCCACCCGCAAGGTAAGGACCGGGGCGCTCCGCCGGGCCGGGCCGGGCCGGGCCGGGGGGCACCGGGCGGAGGCGGCTTTGGGGGGGGGGGGGGGGATGGGTGAAACCTCGTGGAGCTCGGCCCCCCCGCGTTTATTTTTTGGTTTTGGGGTGGTTTTGGGGAGAAGGGGGGTGTCGCTGCTGGGGGGGGTGGGGATGGGTGTGGGGGTTGTTGGTGTTTTTTTTATTTTTTTTTGCAAATAGCTCCCTTCCCCCCCCCCCCCCCCCAGCTCCGAGCCGCTGCCTTCCCCTCCCCCACCGGGCTCCGTTTTAAGGGATTTCAGAAGGTAAAAAAAAAAAAAGCAACAAATAAAATAAACCGGGGCATTGGCAGCGAATTAAATAAAGGAGCCATGGCGAGGCGGGCTGCTTTATAACCTATTTTTAGCCCGATTTGTGTAAAGAGGAGCCCTCCCCTCCCCCACTCGCCAGAAGTAAATATGCGCGGAGGGGGGAGGGGAAAGGGAGGTGTTTTTTTTTTTAATTTAAAAAAATAAAACGGGGGGGGGGGGAGGGGGGGAAACGGAGAGCGGAGCCGTGCGAGGTACCGGGGCCGGGGGCAGGGAGGGGCGGTGTGGGGTGGCTTGGCCGGGCGGCTGTGGGGCCGCTGCCCCGGGGCCAGGCCGGGCCGGGCCGGGCCGTGCTGCCCGAGGGCTCCGCGGGGCTCCGTAGAGCTCGGCCCCAGCCCCGGGGCCATCACGGGCCGGGGCCGGGCCCCCCCCCTCACACTCAGCAAGGGGTGGGGGTTCAATCTCGGCCAGGTGAATTTAATCCCGGGTCGCAGAATCGCCTTGTAAGGCGGCCACAGGGGATAAAAGCCCCCCCCCCCGGTCTCTGTCCCCCTCCCCCAAGCAGGAAACTTTGGGTGTGCTGCACGGCGGAGCCTTGTTGCTGCAGAGCACACGTGAGTTTTTAGGAAAGTTTGGTTTGTAGGTCGCTGCGTAGGAAAGTGAAGTTTGCGAGCGAAGTTTTTACTGCTCTCCAGCGTGCTCGGCTTCCCCGCTTTGCTGTCTGTGTGAATCAGGTTCCTTGCTGATTTATGGGAGAGACCACGAAACGTGTTCCTTCTTTATTATCAAAGCATGGGAGGTGCGATCAGGAGGACCGGGTCGCAGAGCAAGAGTGCCTGGGCTGGTCCGGCTTCCCTCTCCATCCCGCTGTACCAGGGGTCTGAGTATGGCAGCGGGGGCTTTTGGGGTCGGGGTCGCTCCCCGTGGGCTTTGCTGGGTGCACCCAGGGTGCTGGGGTGCACCTGAGCTCCAGGAGCTCCGGGGCATTGCCCCATGTGAAGCTGGGCAGGGTGGAGGCTTGGTTGGCCTCATGAGGCTCTTGTTGGGTTTGGGGCCTTCCCGGGACGCGTTTGTGTTGGCGGTGTTTTCAGAAAGTGTTTCGAACGAGGCCTGATCCTGCAAACTCTTGTGCAGGTCCTTGAACTTCAGTAAGTGGATGAGTGTTCACGGAGAAGAGCGTGAAGGCCGCTATCCTCTTAGCCGAAGAAAAAAGAAAGAGCTGCTCTGTTGAGGTGGTTGGACTTAGGAGGCAGGTGGTGGCGTGTATGTGATGGCACCAAACTTTCAGTGGTTTCTCGTAGCCTTTTTATTTTCCTTTGCCCTGGTTAAGGTCTGATGGAGTAGCACGGCGTTGTGTTGTTTTCCTAAGGTCACCTGAGACTGTGCGCTCACAGTTTTATTGAGGGAACGGGGGGTTTGGCTCCATGAAACCAAGGGCCCATGTGGTGCTGTGCTTGGGAACTTGGTGGCGTGCCTCCCGAGCTATTATTGAGAACACCTGGAAGATGTTTAGTTCTCGCTGCACGAGGAAAGAGAAAGGGGAAGGAAATGTAATTGAAATGTATGAAAGGAGTTGGGGTTTGGCTTTTTTTTTTTTCTAAGGCTGTGCAAAAGTTTATGATTTTTGTTCATTTAAATATGCATAGTCATAATGTATGTGCATAGCATAAAGAATGCAATAATTACAGTTGGACTCTGTTGCTTAAGCTTTTTTTCCTCTTCAAACAGGCAGTTATGATTTTTTCCGTGTTTCTTTTATACGAATACTTCTTTCAGTTTGACTCTATATATGGTAATTATTGATGTTTGTGCAATGCTTTGAAGTTGTAAGGCATCGTGTAAGTGCTAAGTACCCAGCAACAGCACTTCATAGTTATTTTCCTATCATGAAAGAGTTAGATGCTACAGCCCTAAGCATAAAGAGACTCTGGATGGATTAGGGGAAACGGTCAAAATTGCTTATAATGTTGTTTTCAGGTAATATTTTTTAGTTAGGAAGAACAGATCCAAGTAATGTAAAGCAAACTGAGTTATTTTACCTAACCTGATTTTGCTTATGGAATCTAATTTAAGATGGACTTCACGTTTGAGTCAGAATGTGTTTGCTGTTATAAATTTTGTAGTGGCAATAAAGACCCACAAACTACAAGGATGTAATTGTGCAGGAGCAAGGAAGTCCTGTAACGAAACACACACAACTTCTTCAACAGCAGCGGTCTGGTTCGGCTCAATGAGCTCTACAGACGCCTGTGGAGCTGCACATAGAAATAAGTGTGTTCCGCGTTAGCGGCAGGCGATGGGATGCAGATCTTCCACGACACTGATATGTTTTTTTTGGTATCCAAGTGCTATCAAATGTCGTGGGGAAGGCAACGGTGGTGGCCAGTGTGACACCCTTCCTCAGTAATCCCCTTCGTCTGGAGCCGTGCGAGACGGCCCCGGTTTGTGCTTGCTTTGCCGGTCTCTCCCATCCCGTCTGGGCCCGCGGCCGCTTGGGACCACGGTGCCATGAGCTCTGATGAGGCTGCGAGGGGTGAAGAGATGGGCACGGATGTGGCACCGGCCCTTCCCCTCCTGGAGCACAATTGGGAGGTCGTGGCGTGGTCTCCATGCTGGGAGGAGGACGAGGACAGGGCCGAGCGGGACGGTGTGGTGTCGGCGTGCGGTGCTGCGAGGCTGGAATCCGTCCTCCTGAAGTCCCACTGAATTCTAACGTAACTCACGTTTATATTGAGAATTGTGATTAATGTCGTGTGTAGTGACTGCCCTTAGCGTGTGGTTACATGTGCGCACACAAGGCACAGCGTGCAATAATGCACAGTGTGTAATAATAAACAATATTTAAGGCTGGGACCCGTAAATATCACTGCAAGTAGCTGTGGGTTGGGAGAGAAGTGAAAGTGTGTGTGCGCACACTGCATCCATGCGTGGCTCCTACAAAAAGTGCCTAATGCGAGAATATACTTACTGCGTGCTCATTTTTTTAAGATAAACTTAGATGTTTGTGTTAGGTGAAGAAGTGTCTGAAGCTTTCTATTAGGAAATGTGATTGACAGCTCTTCTCAGTGTGTTTGAGTTGTCCTGCAGCGTTAGCGTGGTACCTTTGCATTAACAGCTGCTGAAGAAACTGTTCCTACGTCCTGCTCGTGGTTTGGATATCCCTGTCCCCAGCGCACACAGCTTTCTAAGCGCAGTGCTCTGAATTGAGATGTGCTTAGTTTCTGCAAAGTAGCTTTATGAGAAGTGACTTTACCAGAACCAAGTTCATTTGGTGGTCCTGGGCAGAGTAGATGGAGACGGCTTTATTCACCTCGTAACGGGTTTCCTCTGAGATAAAGCATGACAATGAAACGCAGAATAAGAATTATCTTTTCAGATGAAACTATACGGGAGTACGTTGACTCCATTTTACTTATTTTTCATTTTACAAAATCGCGTTAGCTAACTTGAGGTAAAAAGTAGTGAGGACAGGGCAGCGTGTTTGTCGCGTCAGGAGAGTCGATGGGTTGAGTAAAAAAGCGCGGAAGCCTGGTCTAGAAATCACCGTGCCAGTTTGTGTGAAAACTGTGAACTGCCTTCTCGTTAGGGTTCTGCCTTCTGTTACCTCACTCGAGATGAGAAAGCCCTTTTCGTCCTTCTCGTAGTGAAAACAAGGCTGAAATCGCTTACACAAAACGCCATGGAGTCTGATGGCCGGGTTTGAGCTTGACGTCGAGTTCTCCTTTGTCTGTGAAAAATCCATAGAACCGTATTTCCACATATCCTCTGTAACATTGATTTTGAATACCGGCACCACGTCAGTTTCCGTGACATCCTTTAGCCTCTCCTTTTTATGTCATTAAAGAGCCTTAAAAAAATTCTTCCTCGTTAGGAAACGAGCGGTCCTTGCCAGCCGGCGGTGGGACCTGGCCTGGGTGGCGGGTGCACTGCTTAGCCCCGCTCGCTCGTGCGGGCTGGTTGTGGGGAAGGCTCGGGAAATATTCCCTTCCCTTAGTAATAGTATTAAAGTGCTTGGTGCTGCTTTCTGAAAAACCTACTGTAAGAGCTCACTTCAGAAGTGACGGGTTGCTCTACACAACCACCTCTGCCAATAGACGCAGCGGCTTTCGCAGCATCCCCTCACAGCCCCTGAGTGGCCGTGGCGGAGTTGGGCGCCGTGTGGCGATGCCAGGGCACTGCCAGACATCTGAGCACGTCCAGGCCTTCGTGTCGGACGCGTGGGGAGCAGCTGCCTATGCTCACGGTGGTCCGGTGCCGTGCCACCACCGCTCGTCTTGAGAGCACGTCTCTGTGAGGTAAAACACAGATCTGGGCAAAGGGTCCCCACAAGTGTGTCTGGGGCTGGCGGTCGCTGTGTGTGCTCGGCATCTCAAAATCAAGGCTCACGTGTGGCTTGTTGTCTTTCACAAAATCCTGTTAGGGTGTAGTTTCTGTTTCTTTCTGGGAGTAGCATTAGCAAGGCCGTGTTGTGTACTCCGGCTTGTGCTTATTGTCGTAATTCTGAAGTCTCCGTGCTGCAAAGGAGCAATCTTGTTTATTAGTAACGTCCAGCAGTAAAAAATCAGAATCATTCAGAGAAAAAAAAACACTTTTTTTTTCTCCTTTTTTTTGTGATCTAAGATGCAGTTCAGTCTCTCTTCAGTGTAAGCATGCACAAGGGACACTCCACATCCCGTGTGTCACACGGAAACCCACTGGGCGTTCCTTGGGCTACCTGGAGCTGCCTCACTGGCGGCGTTGGCCGCGCTGGTGGAGCAGAGCAGGAGGCTCCCCCGGCCCGGCAGGGCGGTCGCTTTGCCAGCCTGGCAAGGCAGGCAAGCAGCTGTCTTTGTGGCTTTCCTAGTGCTCCTTTTAACCTTTTGGGGGGTTCACAGGAGGGTTTAATCGCTTCCCCGGCTTCGTGTGAAGGTGCTGTTGGATCCAGCTGGTGTCACGCTGTTCGTAGGTTGTATGGAATGGGACTGGGAAAGCACCTCTGGAAACTTCCTTGCCCCGTGTGCGGTTGCGTGTCTGCTGGCAAAAGCCTTGGCTGCGAGCATACCAGAGAGGTTTGTGAGCAGCGTGCCTGTGGAGCGTTTCTCCAAGGGTAGGAGTTAAGGGTCAGATACTCACTATTCATGAAAACGTGGTGCTAAATGCTGTGCCGGGTGCCAAAACCACAGAAATTCTCAAGGTTTAGAGCCCTAAATATACCCTATCCCCAAAGTTGCATCCCTTTGACGTTAACTGGTAAAAGTTGAGGCCCACGGGTTGACCTGTCACCGGAAGACTCGGAGCTGGGAACTCTTCTGACTGCAAGCACATGTGAGGTGGATTTTGGTCCCCTGGTGGTTCCCTGAACGTGCCAGGCAAAGGAGAGGCAGTTGGATTTCCTAGAAGTTGTTGTTCAGGCTGGCTGAGGAGAAGAAGAGTGAGTTTTACAGGTCTCCTTTTTTTTTTTTTTTGGACAGGCTGATTATTTTTCAAGTGTCAGCATGACTTCTGAAAATACATTTCTTTTCCTTGTAAAAAATAGTAAATATATATATATTTTTTTTTCATTAATCATTGATAGTGGTGTTAAGTGTGGTTGAAAATTTTACATTAAAATACCAATTGATTTTAACCGAGCTGAGTCTGTTTGCAGATCCCCCATCCGGGTCTGCTGAGCTCACAGCAGTGATGAGAACTTTTCCTCTTTTAGGTTGCATCTAAATTTGTGGGAAAAAATAGTTTTGATATCCCATAGACCTATGGGGGAAATAACAAGAGATCTGGGTCAAAAAAGTAGGACGTGCAAGATTTAGAAGCTGTTGAAGTGTATTTATTTGTCCTATATTAGGTTAAAGGAAGTATTGGTGCTTTCAGTTTGGCAATATGTCCTTCAGTCTGCGGTGTTCTGTGAAGGGAAGACAACTGTTAAACAATGAATCACAGCTAATTTTTGTACGGATGTCAACATTCTTCTCCAGTGCAGAAATTTTTGCTTGGATATTAACACAAACACGCATTCCTAAAATACAGACTCTTAGCGATAAATTTTAATTAGGAAGTGCTCTGTAAAAAATATGGATTTTTGCCATGATGATTATTTGTGAATCTGTAACATATTTACTTTGGAGTTGCATTTGATCAGATTTAATACTTTCTAATGTAGTTTTAAAGCAAAGTTAGCACAGATGTGTATGGAGGAAAATGAAGAACAATGTTGTCAAACCTTCTATTAATGTTGACATCAAATAAATTGTATATTGTACAGCAACAGATTAACTGTTTCCTGTAGCAGCAGACCTGTGGTTTAGAGAAGCGGGGTTCGTACTCACTGTAAAATTGAAACGTTTTGCTGATGCAGACGTAGTACCTGATTTGTCGCTTTATTTCAAATAAACACCTAGATTGCCTTTACCCTGCTTAAACTGTAAATTTCTAGCACTGTGTAAGATGAAAATACAAAACTTCTGTACATTAAATTGCTATAAAAAAACCCCTTAAGAAGAGGGTGAAACACTCTACTAAGCAGTTCTGGTGAGCTTAATCTGATAGCGAAACGGATGTCTAAATGTAGCTGATTAATGTAAACCAACTTTTTTTGTACAGCTTTCACCATTATAGTAAATACTTGTCTCAAGTGGTTGAGTTGTAAGAAAAATGCTTTGTATGTCTGTTACCGTCTTCCACAGCGGATCCTGAATGGCCTTTGATTACATTAGAAATATCAATGTGTTTATCTGACTGTTGGCAGGGGCCGTGCTGGTTGGTTCCTCTGCTGTCTGCACACGCAAGGTTATTTCGATACCGTTTGTTTATTTCTAGTTCATCAAGGGCCTCTCTAAGAGCCTGTCCTGCCATACATGCAGTACACACACAATGCATCAGAAATTACATTGTTAGAGCCTGTTCTGTTCAACAACAACAAAACACTCCTTGGCCGTTTGTTAGGGTCCCTGGGCACCGCAGGCCTCCCAGGTACATTGATTTCTGGTAAAATAGATGGGCATGGCTTAGATCCTAAAAGTGAACCCTCTGCTTATAGGTGGGGATGGCTTAGATCCTAAAAGATCTCCGCTTCCTGCGGGGCTGGGTGTCCGAAGCCCCAGGCTGGCTGCTCCTGGCAGCTCCTCACGTTGTCCCAGGCCATCCGTTGTGGCCGGGGCTAACCGCGGCTGGTATGCCGGGTGTACGAGGGAGCGAAACTGGGCGGGTTATGAGCCGGTTTGGATGGACGCAAATGCTAAAAGTAACTTAAAAAATTGGGTGAAGGATAAGAGGAATTAAAGAAGTAGCCAGGACGAGCGCGTCTGGTGTTCCAGCGAACTCTTTGGCACCGTTGGTGACTTCGTATGAGAGGCTCTGTGGGTATGGGAGATGTCGGACTGCAGCCAGGAGCGCTTCCATCAGGCAGGCTGTGAGCCTTTCTGCTCTCCTGAATTACCGGGATCGCCAGCATCAAGGCCTGTGTACGTTGGACCTTGCTAAGGAGCTCCCGAGAGCTGCGTTCATGCTGTGAGGCTGTGTCAGACCTGGCCAGGACGTGCGTCTGTCGGCATGCTGCCTGCCTTCCCCGCTGCAACTGCCTGCCTGTGCGATGGACCTTTGTCAAGGTGAAGAGAGAGAAAAGCAGCATTTCCAAAACCACCTTTTCAGCGATCCAATTAATCAGATTTCATTTGCGGAACGTTACTATAAATGGTGAAAGTTTGGAACTGTAACGGGCGTCCCCCTGCCCATGGCTGTCTGCTTTTATTTGTCCAGAAGAACAGGAGAGTGCTGTTGGGCCTACTGCTGTTCTGTATTATTAAAATAACCCTCCCAGCCCCCCTGTGTAATAAAGCACAAGTGGTGCTAGATTGTACTGCTCGTTCCTGCTAAAATTAACCCCTTCCCGCGGGCAGCGTGCTCTTGCTCTCTCCTCCCTGGTTCTGCGTCCCGGTGTTTGCTGAAGCACGCTTCACTGAATGCACGCGGGGGTTTGTCTCGGGCATGGCAGTTTGCATCACTTTACTGTAATCCCTTCCTAAGTCTTCGTTTGTTTTTCTAATCTCCCATTTTTGTTTTGGTTTTGTTCGTTGCTCTCTCTGCTTTTTATTGTTTTGGATTATTCTCTCACATTCTCCCTATCTGCTCTTTTGTCAGTGCTTTGCAGCGGGTCCATGCCTTTTCCCCATCACCTTTTTGTTTCTCCTGGTTTTCTCTGCTTTCTTCCCCTCTCTCCTAACGTCAGTTGAACGTGTGTCTGGGAGCTGATCCCATGCGGCCTGTGGCACCATGGCTGGGACGTTGCGCTGCTGGCGGCAGGGCCACATACAGCGGCCAGGGGACCCGTCGGGGACATGGGATTGATGGGACATGGCCACAAAAAGGGAGACGGGGCTGGCGGGTTTTGGCAGTGCCTTTATTAGATAAAAATAATCTTGGCTTTACGTGCCGAGTGTCGGTCCAGGGCTTGATGAAGTCAAAGGGAGATCTTGGGGGCAGCTGGCACGGGTGGCCAGTGAGAGTGCAAAAAGCTGCAGAAGTTTGAATGGAAAGCTCAGCATGCTGTGAGGTGAGCTTTGTGCTCTGCAAAATAAGGGATTTTATGCCATAAATGTTATTGGCATTGTGACTTAAAATGAACAAAAACAAAGTCGTGATGAAATCAGTCACAGCCTTATCTTATTGTGTTTATTGTGGGTAGTGTTGACAAGTCACATGCCCCATTGTTCGAGGTGAACAAATATAGCTTTGATACTGCAAGCTGATACGTGTGGACAGCCTCTTTTGTCCTGTGCTGCACGGATGAGTTTGCAGAATTGTGACTTCAGAGCTGGAAGATTGTCTTTAAAGAGTTTCCATTTTAAATTAATCTAGAAACAGTATAATACGTGAAATACTCTGTAGCTTAATATTCAGGCACGTGTCTCTGTTTGGTAACTAGTTCTGCGGAACATAAGAAAATAAATGAAGAGATTAATGCACCATAAACTCTCGCACTTTGTTGCCTGGCAAAACCCATGGATAACAAGCTTTTACTGCACCTCTGGCATAGATGTGCGTGGGCCAGAAAGAATGCAAGATGTGCTTTTGAGAACGTCGGTAACAGATTTTCTCTTGGAAGTCTTTCAGATACGAGTCCTCTACTACAACACTGCTGACACTTGGTAACAGTGACCCTTGTCTCTACTGAAGTCACAGGTTGTGGATCACCTCTGAATTGCTCTTGGTGTTTATGAATTTCCACAATGAGGATGTACGTAGTGGAACTAGGGTGTAGGCAGCGGACTTGCTGCAGGAGTATACTTGGCATGCGGAGCCTGTGGATGTGGTCATCCAGCCGTACCTGGGGGGAATCCCATTGAAATCGCCTTCAGTTTTGCCTAGGGACGAACAGGGAGATTAGTTAGTCTTCCCTGCCTACAGCAATTTATTTTTGTTTTTCTTAGCGTACCTTAATAATGCCAGTGTAGTTCATCGTCTGGTTTAGTATTCTTAATTCTTAGAATATAAATATACATATATATTTTCTTCCTGTTAGCTCACAGTCTAGCTTGAGACAGTCTTTTTTCCTATTCAGAAACAGGTGCTTGCAGTGTATTTTATACCAGTACAAGAGCATTCACTAAAATGGTCTTGAATTGAGAGAGCTCCATAACAGGTGTTACCGGGATGCTTAAATATAAAACACCACTGACGCTGCTAGAAATTTTCACCGCTTGTCCTGACTGCACGTTGACAATGTCAGCTGTGTGCCTGCCTGCCTGCCCTCTGATACAAGAAGACTTCCCCACTTGTGGTGGCTTGCAGGCAATCTGTAAAATACTACTTAAATTTCAATACAGGATGAATGGCAAGCTTTTGGCATCCTAAAGCAGGTGCTCTGCAATACTGGAATATATTCTGTGTGTTTCTGTGTAAAGCTTTCAGACTTCTTTTTGAGCGCCACTGATATTTGTCTACACAGTCCCTTTGCCAGGACTGCCAGAAGAGAGGGTGTGTTGGAATTACTTTCTGGATATACATCTTCATAGACTGTTGCAGATCGGTGGTGAATCTCCAGAGACACCTTACGTGCCCCAAATCTTGCTTTTCTGGGTTGACTAATATACTTGTATATAATAGATAACTGTGTTTAAATTGTTTTAGTTTACATCACTGAAGATTTTCTGTCCACATGGTGGATAGGACAGAAATCTGGTGTCAGGATTATCTGCTAGTTCTGCTGCTGTGTGACCTCAGCTAATGGATTAACAAATTTACCCACGCATCAGTGATTTAACACTTCACAGGAGTTTTTTTGAGACCAGTTCTCTGAGATCTTCTGCTGAAAGGCTGCATAGCAGTATAAAGTGGCTTTTATTTTTTCTCCTCTGCTTACTCTTATTTCAGGCAAGCGCTCTTTTTGTGTTCATTGTTTTTGTGCTGCTTTCCTAGCCTCTGAGGATTGCTTGTTGGGCGACACACGGTCCGTGCTGGAAGTACCTGCTGATAGTGCACGTACGTGGTGGGGAGTCATGTTGACGTCAGGCATGTTCGTGTCCTTAGTAATGTAGAAATGGAATTGTATATGAAGTTTTAATAGAAGCCCGCACGCGCTTTTTGCAGCTCTTTTTTGGGGGGTGGTGGGAAGGCTGAATTTCCCTGGGGGGCTGTGTTGGGGATCAGTTTGGGAGCATGGCCCTGCAGGCAGCTCCTTGTCACAGCAGAGGAGGTGGGACCCACGGCTGGCTCTGCTCTCATGGAGCTCTCCCACACCTTTCCGTCTGGAAAGAAAGTTTCTGTCCTGTGCCGTGGGTTATTGGCTCTGTCATGCTGATACAGTGGTTTATTGGTCCTGCAAACAGCAGCTCTGAAAGGATTTGCATTAAAAACATCGGCTATTTTGGGGGGTATTAAAATCCAAATGTTTTTCCTGAGCCAGTTGCCAGCACGACGCCACAAACACCTGCATTGCCACAAAGGTGGTGGTCAGCTGCTGCTCATCGTAGGACCGGTGGGCCGTGAATTTCTTGTATCTGAGAGCAAATCTGATAGAATGGTTGTGGACGGCAGCAGGCCAGCTAATAGCAAAGCCCACCTGACACCAGCCTCTCCGTATATAGTGGCCATATTGTCCCCAATGCCCTGCTGCTTGCATTTGTCCATGCATAAAATGGGTAACGGTGACGTGATCTTTGTCATGTGGTCACAGTCCCACTTGGCCGGGCCTTCCTTAATAACTTATCAGAGTGATTTGCTTATAAATTTATATAGTTAAGCAAATGTTTGAGCTTGTATGAAAATCTTTTTCACGCCCTGTACTAAGAACCCGTGATACCTTCCTTGCTTGTCCGAGCTGCGTGCCCCAGGCGGAGTGCTGCAGGTCGTGGCGTGAGACGCGCTTAGCAAGACGTGCCATCGTGGCGCGGGACTTTGGCTTTCCCCAGCCAGGCCGGGGTGCTTCCAAAGGCACATTGCAGGTTTCTGCCGGTACAGACGGTGGTACAAACTTTCTTTTACAATATTTTGTTTCCATAGTTTGGGAATTTTTCATCTGCTGGAAAATGAAATTTTTCGTCGGTTGTTTTTCTGATTTGGGGAAATCTCTTCAGTTTGCGAAGAGCACTCAAAGTTGTGTACGCTTGCTTTCTGCTACTGTAATTCATGCTTTAATCTTGTGGGTTATTTCTTATTTTCACCATAGTTACACTGAGAAGTATCTTTTGGTTAATTTAAAAAGATCACACTGTAATAAATCCCTTAAACTTTGCAAGAAAGCATTTACACTCGCTGGGTAGCATGGCTTGAAGTTATAAGAGGGAATTTACAGTGCGCTCACATTATTTTTGGACTGGCTCCAGAATGAAAGTGTCTCATTCCTGTTTAGCGTAATACATTTTCAGCAGATATAGCTGTTGCTGTAGTCAAGCCCTAATTGTTAAAAAAAAAAAAAAAAAGGAGAAAAAAGCTTTTAAGTGTGATCCTAGGATATTTTTAAAAAAGCTGACTGCATTGCTTTCCTTGTTGAAACATTTTCTCATATTCTGAGGCAATCGGCGTCCTCTTTGTAAAAAATATATTATCACTGTATTGAAGTCGAATCAGGTTCTCTGGAAGCGATCCAACCTTCAGGAAAGAAAAATATTAATGTATGTGTTGAGGGAAAGGGTTTCCCTTCAGTTTGGAATTTGCTTGTCATGTTTAGCAAGTAAGCCGTTTTCAGATGCATTAAGGCTCTGTGAAACTCATTTTTGGGGCTGGCAGTTTTCTAGGCTTGGTTTGAGCAGAATGATTTACATTTAATGTTTCTTTTTTGTTTGTTTGTTTTAACTGTCTAGGGATATGTACATTTGTTAAGTTATAATTTGAGTGCAGTGCATGTTTAAGGAGAACAGAAGAACAAACTGTTTAAAATGGTGACAACAATGGGTAGCTTTTTTTTGACCAGTCATTTGTTTCAGTGTCTGAAATGCTTTGTTGCCACTTTAAATGTTGAAATTTAAGGAAAGTAGCCTTTGCTTGGAAGACAAATATTTGCAGTATGTTGTTTATTTGCTTTATGAAGTTTTGTGCTGTTTGAACACTGGTTTTTATTTTAGCTATGAATTTTGGCAAGACACATCCTAGCACATGTAGCTGGCCATAAACAAGCTGCAGAGCACTAACGCTTTAGTCCTGCAGCTGCACTGAAGCGCGCGAGGTTAAAATTCAAGCGGGCGGCTGCGTGTGGGGCTTGGAGCAGTGATCCACAGAGACCCACAGTGCGGGATGCTCACAGGAAATTTCATAGATTCACAGGTTGCTTTTGGCTGGAGAGGACCTTAAAGCCCCCTGCCATGGGCTGCGACACCTTTCACCAGCCCAGACTGCCCAAATCCCAGGCCTTGGGCACTGCCAAGGACAGGGCAGCCACAGCTTCTCTGGCCAGCCTGGGCCCGGGCCTCACCGCCCTCTGAGGGAAGAACTTCCTCCTAACATCTCACCTAAATCTCCCCTCTTCTAGTTTAAAGCCATAGTAGAAGGGGACTTCTTTGCCTTCTGTCAGTAAGGCACCCGCCATCTAAGCTGATTATGATTTTAAGGCCTTATTCAGGGGGAGGGGGTTGCACTGCAGCTTTCCAGGCTGCTTTATGCTTAAAGGCCAGGGCTGCATGCACACGTGGCAGAGTTTGCCACATTCTCCAAAGCGTGTGGGACTCCTATGATTTCTGCCTTATTTAAGGACAGCTGGGGCTTTGTAGAAGGCCGCCGTTCAGTACATGCCCACTCTCCAACATTCGTTAAGCTGGAGCATCTACCAGTTGGTTTGTGACCAGCCACCAAAGGGCTGAGGCAAGGAGCGGTGCGGAGGAGCCACAAGATGAAGGACTGCCTCTCCGTGCCTGGGAGGCTGCTGATGCCGGTGCTCCTCGAGCTGCCCCGTGGGGAGGACGGTCGGGATGGCCTCAAGGCCGGGTTAACAGGGCATGAGACTGGAACCTGCCCTGAGGAGAGAGGTTAGTTAGCCAGTGTGTGCTCAAGCAGGACACTGCGCCAGTGAAACTGCCACGCACCTCCCGCTGGCTGAGGCCTCCCTTCGTCATTCCTCCCCTGTGACCACCGAGTACTAAATCGATGATAGTTTTCTTGCACCTTTCCAAAGTGCTTCTTTCGGTGTTGGTTCTGAACCAAATGCTGTCTCTGCTCCCCATCACTGTGATCATTGAGCTGTGGTTAAGGAATGATTTGTATTATTAGTCTTATTTTTATATTGACACGTTTTGGATTGTTTTCCTAAAATACTTTGTTTAGACTTCTGACATCTTAATGACTGCAAACCTCAGCTGGTTTTGTTTGGAAACGACTCTTCCTCAGGCAGAAATTAGACCTGAAAATACATTCCTTTGAAGTTTGAGAGGGAAAAAGAGGGAAAATCTCTCTCTGGTAGCATTGCTGAGTTGTTGAGATCAGCTCTGAATTGCCAGATAATGTAATTTTCTTTTAAGAAGAGCCTTCTCCCTACCCTACCCAACAAGCCCTGAAGTATTCTTTGTGTGAAGGTACTATATGATTTCTAATTATATGATCACATACCATTCCACAAATAGTGCAATACAATAGCAAAGAATTATTTCCAGGATCTTGTAGAGGTCTATTCAGTAGACTACCTTAAACCCTCATCTCGCAAGCTGTAAGTGGAGTGTAAATCGGCTCCCTCTCCTCCCAGAGCAGTGTTTACTGCAGCTCTGTGTTGAAGCCTGGGTTCAGAGCTCCTTACAGAATCAGGGCTTGGGATGTCATTTTTGAAAGTTGCCGTTTAACTGCTCTTATACAACATATGCATATTAAGTAGGATAGCAGAATAACGGTGAAATTGCTCACCTAGGTCTGCAGATGAATTACCATAATTAACTGCTTCTTCCCATGAATTGCACCTAACGAGGGCTGTGCTGTTGGCTGAAAATAAATTGCATAATGCATTACTGTTGACTAAATAATTTACATACCTTAGAGAGGAGATGGTATAAAAAGTCTGCAAAATAAGTGCTGGACCATTATGAAAATGAAATGTAGGGGGGGCGGGGAGGGAGCACAGATAGAACATGGTGCAGTCTGCCTTCTCCTGGGTCAATGAAGAGTATTGTATTCTGTTTGCAATACAGTGTGTGATTTCATAATTACATATTTATCACACATCACATTGCATAATGTATACGTGCAGAAGGCAGAGTTAGGTCTGTGCACACAACCTTGGGCCTAGTCCTAAGAGGAGTATATCTGTGTGGTTATAATTTGCTAAAAAATGCATCTTTTTTTTCTTTTCCTGCTTAACTGTAGTCCCAAAATACGTGAAGTCAAAAGCAAAACGGAGTTAATAAATTATAAAACAAGGTGGACAACTTATTAAGTGCTTGCTGTTCTGAATTTATGTAAGAAGCATCCTTTGTGTTGCTGTTCAGTGCTGTGAGGCATTTAAGGATTGCTAGTCTATATGCATGGCCTGTTTTTCTTAACATTTTACTTAGCCAAGAATAATTTTAAAAGCCCAATATTTGGATAAGTATATAATGCAGAATCCTGTAAGGGGCTATTTATGGATATTTATTAAAATAGGTGGCTCCTCCGTATAGAGTACTTATACTGATTTACTATAAATGTATGTATGAGCCGCTCTGTACACAAGTGCTGGTAACACCAGAACGATTGCAAGTCACTGTAGATAGGCTCAACTAAAGGTGGCGAATTGTATTAAAATTCTACCAAAGTAAGGCTTGTCGCAGCTTTCATTTTACATTGGTAAAAACCAGTCTGAAGTTGTAGACCTCAATGCCTACTCTTTTTTTTTTCTTTTTTTTTGGTCTGGGACTTTAATTTGGACTTAATCCTAGCAATCATTGACAAAACTTGGAAATGTGCTTTGTTTCCTGGTGTTTTAAATGGGAACAGCAGGGTTTCTGGGCACGAAGCTGTCCCTCCTTCCCTGGGGAGGCCGAGCCTCCACGTGGGGTGAAGGGAGCTGCGGGTGGGGTCGTGGAGCCTGCGGAAATTCAGTCGTTTGTTTGATTATTTGGGGTTACGATCCCCATGGAAATGTGGTTGCAGTGGGGAAAAGCTTTGTAAAAACAACTGTGCTTGGGAAATTGGATCACATTTAATTTTTGTTTTATAAGTAGGCCGAAATACTTCATGATATTGTACCAAGCAGGTACAGTAAGTTCCCCTTCCTGCCAAATTAGCTGGAACAGGTCAGCTGGTGTGATAACAAGAGGGAGGAAAACACTAGATTTTTTTAACCCATTGAAAAGGTTTCTTGAAAATCTTTATTTCCTGTTTGAGAACGCATGCTGGAAGTTTGGCAAAGACACGACCTTTTTGTCAGGGATTTTTTTTGTTGGTGGTGGTTTTTGTTGTTGGGAGAGCTGTTCTCTAAACCGTAAGCTGACGCAGGGAATCTTAATTTTTGCGTTTCTAATATGATAGACTTGACTGTTCAGGCTAGTGAATCATTCACTGTAGAGGGGTTGTATGTGATATTATTTAATAGCTATAAATGATAAAACAGCACTGATTGGTACACAAGCAAAAATGTAAAGATGTCAGAATAAACTTTAAACTGTGTTAATATTCACCTAACATTTATGCCATAAGTTGTGGCAAAATGTTTTTCATATGTTGAATGGATTGAGATTCTTAAACATTGCTTGGTATAATAAAGAACTCGCAATTTGGTATTTTCCTTATCTGCATGGATGCTTTGAATTTATTTTCTCCAAATTTTCGGAATACTTTTGTTGCACGATGCAGTTCACAGTGATGAGTGATTTGCACTACTGCAAGTACGTCCTGTGCAAAAAATACCATGGAGGAAAGGATTCGCTGAGTTTCGTCTGTTCAGTTTACAGTTTTAGGGAATGGCCTGAAGTCAAATTACAGAAACGAAGCGGAGATTTCCGTGGAAATGTTGCAGGATCGCAGCGGGACGCCCAGTTGTGTTGCTGTGGGCCTGCAGGCAGGGCAGGGCCTGTGAAGTTGTCACTGCCCTGTTGTTCGTCACTGAGCCCCGGGCGGCCGCTTGGCAAAGAGGGATGGTGGTCAGCAAGGGCAGCAGAGACCTGGGAACACCCTGCCAGAACCTGAAGTCGGAGCTGGGGAGCGGCGAACACACGTTTCCTTTCTGCAGACTGGGAGGGGAGAGCAGGCCGGCAGGATGCAGAGGAAGGGGAGCGTTGGGTTAACGCCGCGCTTCTGTCTGTCAGGGCACGCATACCCCAGGGCACGCAGTCTCCACGCTCTGAGCACTGACGTGTGAGTGCTTTGAGCTCCGTGCCCTGTCGGAGCGGGGCAGGAGCCTCACCAGCTTCCTATTGCTGTTCGGTAGCAGCCAGCCATTTAGTGACAGGAGCACTGCAGAGCGCTGGCTGCCACCTGACGTGCGCTGCCTGCTGCCTGTGCTACAGTAATCCCTGCGTTGCGATACCAAACGGGGTCACTTCTGCTTGACTGTGTACAGTTACATCCTCAATAAAAAAGTGAGGCAACGGGCGAATGGACAGGCAGATGGAAGTGTGCACGGAGATGCTGATTGTGTCCTGTCCAGGGAAAGGAATGCTCCTTTCACTAACCTGTAACGTTACTGGTTTCAAGTTGGTTTGGCTTTTTGGTTGGGTGGAGTTTTTTGCACGTCACCGAAGAGAAATGTTTTGAAAGAAAGGTCTTGAAGGGAAAAAGAAGAAAAAAAAAAAACTTGTGAATGCTCACAGAAGGCCTTGAGGCAGTGAGAACCTATTATGAAGCATGAGTAGAAGGGCAAGGCTTTATGTTTAGGGTATAATTACAGGTATGGACTAATGTAGAGTTGCAGGTGAGAAAATGTTCTGCTTTGCATCGCAGGCTGCTGAGTCCCTGTTGAGCAAGGATGGAATTTGTCTTGGCTAACATCTGTTCCTTTTTGGAATAAGTGATTTAGAAGAAGGCTTGAAATTCGAATATGATTTCTGTTCACCTCAATTTAACTCTTTATTTGTACTTTCAAAATGTATTTTATTCTCCTAAATTCAAAAATCTAAGGACACCTATGCAAGCCGCTGGCTCCTTACATAATTAATCATATGATAAATGCAATTAAATTGAAATCACTTCCATAGGAAGTTGGCTGGCTGCCCGGGCGCCTGACGTCACCCAGGAACCGCACACTCGCTCTTGGACAAACGGCGTTGGCTCGGTGCTGTGAACGCCTCTGTGGTTGGATTCTGCAGGTCTGCATGGAAATGATCTCCAAAGTCTGAGCCTCTCCACCTAACGCCTTCCCAGGCATCTCCGTCCCCTTTGAGTAGCCCTGCTGGCCACAGATGGAGAGGGAATAATGCCAACCCTCAGTTGTTAAGAAGTTCCTTCATAAATAACGCGAAGTTTCCATTCAGCTTCCCAGACTCTCGTTACGCGTTGCAATAATCTGGGATGAGGGCTTAGTTGTGGCCAATGTAATTCTTGGTAAACTGAGATGAGGGATGATGTCTCATTAAAAAAAAATGTATTGTGCCAATACAAAAATCATGTTTATTATCAGTTCTAGAGTTGTATAAATATAGATGCTAGACATATGCTGAGTATTGCTTTGGTAGAAATACTGAAATCACTTTTACTCAAGTTAATAAATCCCAGAGCTGAGAAGGGAAGTAGTGGAGTGATGGGAAGAAGCAAGACAAATGAAATGAACAGTAGAAATCAAACAGTGGGAGAGTTTTCTGAATGTATTTTCACAAGAAGGCAGTTGCATAATATTTATTCAATGTATTAGGCTTTTATCTACTTACGCTTGTTTTAAGGGCATGACAGAATAAACATGACTGCTGAAATCCTTGCATCTGGCAATTAATTACGCTTTTCCTTTTCTTTAAGCGAATGTAGGAGTGGTGAGAATATATTGGATGGGCACTAGTGAGAGTTGTATCTGCTGAATAAATGTTGAAAATGCCGAGCTCCCTGTGCTGCTGTGTTGGTTGGAGGGGTAGCCCAGATTATATAAGGTTTATGTGTCTCTTCTTGCTTATACACCTGCAGAATTTGTTCTTGAAAGACAGTTGTTGCTTATGATACAGTATGTTTATATTTTTATTTTTTGAATCAGTAAATGTATCTCAGTAAAATGCTCCAAAACGAAACAACGACAAAACCCAAACCCGCAGAATAATGCTGCACGGTTTTCCATTCAAACTCCTCCTCGCTGCCTGACCACATAATTATCGATTACAGCAGCAGTAGTGCTTGCTCAACACCTGTCGCTTCTCTCTAGGGTCAGCCTTTCTCAATAAAAAAACATTCTTCATCCACTTCCAGTGTAACAGCCAGTTCTCCCAACACATTCCCTACTGATTCAGCTTTATCCAAGCCCAATACCAAAACCAGATTCTTGTTGAGCATCCACCTGTTTCCCCAGTCTGACCCTAGTGTAGGTATGATTGTGGTTTTTTACTGTTAGAAATTTTACAATAATATTCCATTGTGGGCAGCTTAAGCTGGAGGAGCAGGGCAAGAGTTTTTTTCATCTCTGAATCATTGTACCTTGAACTTTTTTTTTTAAAGACATGTTTACAAAGTATATTTTTGAAGTTGAAATATTGCAACATTTAGAATGTTGTGCAAATGCACCAGAAAACTCAGTGACCCTCTGACTGCGGTTGGAATACCTGCTTTGATGTTCTGTGGACACAGATGCTGGTTTTTCTGTATGTGTAAATGAAATAGTTGCATTCTGTTTAATTCGAGTTGCAGAGATTATTCTAGTGTTTAGTGAAGTGGTATGATGACTAGGATGGGGGTAGCATGGGAAGACTGAAGGACTTTGCTGTTTATGGGGTCATTTTTATTTTGTGGTCCATTATATTGACTTACAATTAATTCACTGTGTGATTCCTGTAAAATTTGTGTGAAAAAATATTTTAGGTTTTATAGAACATCCCAACTCCTTTGATAGGCATGCAAATAAATGAAATAAGCTATATGCAAATATTAAGATACGGTGGAGATGTAAGCTGTAGTTAAAACGCCCGGACTCCGACCAGGCCTGGGAAGCAGAGGCCGGTACCGGCGCCTGCAGCTGCGTTGCCCGTGTCCTGCTGTCACTGCTGCCCCTGAAGCTTGGGGACAGCTCGGGAAGAGGTTGGAGCTGGGGAGGAAGGGAGGCTGAACAGGAAGGGAGGCTCTTGAGGCCCGTGGCAGTGGGCGAGATGTTAAACTGCAGCCAGATCTGTGCCTTTCTGGGGGCCCCTAGGTCCGGTTGGCTCCTATCGCTGTGTCCTCTGAGGCTCAAACCAGTGTGTCTTGTCCTCAGCTGATCTCAATCATCTTACACGTATTGAAGTGTAGATCCGCCTGTGTCCCAGAACAATTGATCTTTTTAAAATCTGACTTCACTTATGAAAATAAGTGACTCCCAGAGGAGAAAGGACTTCTATTTTCATTTATCACTCGCGGTGATGAGACGTACTTCATAGCTCGAGAAGTCCCATCTTATATTGACTTCCTTTGTGTCTTGAGTTCATTCTGGCAGCGGGCTTGGCTTTGATCCCAGGCTTTACTGGGAGAAAATCTTGTAATGGTTTGGGTGGCTTGTGGACAGATCTGATAAGAGGCGGTTTCTTATGTTTCGTGAACAGGTCAGGCTGGAATTGACAGAAATACGAGTTGACATAGATTTTAAGTAGGGAGCGAGTAGGTATCACTGAAGGGAAAAGAGCTCATGGGAAGAATTGAATTGGCTTTGGAAACAGCCATGGGGTGAGAAATTGTTCAAGAAAGGCTGCAAAGGTGGATCTTTTGGGGTTATTGCTGGAGGATACGTGAAGCCCGTTGCTATCATTAAATGAAACTGTATTTGAGTGTTTTCTAACTGTCTTATCGCTATACCACAATTGAAGGAAATTACTTTTTGTGCTTTTGGACTGCAGTGGGTGTGTGTGTTTAATAGCTGGTTTCAGGGTTGTTTAGCTGAGGATGAATGGTCCAAGATTTCAGTAACACACGGGGCATGTGGTTTTGAAGTAGGAAGGGAAAGGCGATTTCTCAGCACGTGTTTGCTTACGATGGGCTTAGTTAAGAAGAACACGTAATGGTTTCACTGAAAACTATTCAGAGCTAGAAAAACTACTTGCTTAAATTAGTTCACCAAATTAATTTCTAGATGACGTTGGGTAACTTGGGCATACAGAATATATTGTGGTTTCACTTTCACATGTAGATGAGTAGATCTTTAAAGAGTGATCTTCCACTTGTGAGAGCTCTGGCAGTTTTAGACAACCCGTAAGACAAAGTTGTTCTTGTATAGAGGTGTCTGTTCCTGGAGTATGTTCTGGAGACAGTAAGTTGTGGTGGCAATTTTTGTGTGATATTTTGAAGCCTTTCTAGGTATCCTTGTACTTGTTGAGCTGGACGAAACAGTCAAATTTTAAGGGGAAAAAACGGAATCTCATTTGGGAGCGAATGCGCTGCATTATTCAGCAGCAGCCTGTAACAGATTAAGCAGCTGTATTGATGGTCGCAGCACCACTCCTCAATTTATTTGAAATTAAACTAAGCGAGTGTGTTTGTGGGAGAGAATTTCTGGAACTTTGTAATTGATACATATATTTATTATGGTATATTTTTCATTTGTATGTCCAACTTCAGACCTAGGCACGTTATAATTTTGATCCTTCCCAGAACGTGTGGTCAGAGCTGTGCTGTGCTGAGGCATGTTGCTTTTGGAGGTCTTCCCCTGAAAAGTGGGGAACGAGCTGCATGAAACTCAGTGTAGATCCAGAGCCTGCAAAAAAGCCTTGTGTTAGCCTGGATACCTGCCCTGGCACCTGGGGCTCATTGGAGCGTTTCTGTGTTTTTAATTTTGTTTAGAGAATGCATTTTTTTTTTTAATCCTATTAGCAAAGGCAAGATCTCAGGAGGCCATGCTGAACGGTCACAGTTATTTGTGTGTAATTCAGAATGAAACTTCTCAATTGTCAGGAACAGCGGAGTTCAATACTGATCAAATGATGACATGACCGGTATCAAATGATGATGACATGAAGCATTGTGTTTGTGTGGCGGGGACTGAATTAGTTTAACTTGCTTGTGACTTCTGCTTCTGGCCTGTCTTGTGCAGCAGCGCACGGCCAGGTATTAGGCAGGACGTGTTCTTGATCGGTGATGACTTCTTGCAGCATTTTATTGAGCTGCTTGTTCCTGGAAATGGCAAGCTTGGAGTGGCAGTGGGGTGGGTGTCTTTGCTATTTTTGTAGTTACTCTGAGCAACAAGTGTAGGCAGCTGTACAGTTTCAGAGAGCAGATAATGAAGAACCCCAAATCTAAATACTATGGTTCAAGCTTCCTGCAGTAATTGCCCTTAGTACATGGCCAAATGGGAAATGACAATCCCGTCTGCATTCTTATTCATCTTTCCTGTTTTAGCCTGATGTAAAGACTAGGCAAGTTACCTAAGCTACCTAAAAACCCAAGCAGAGTTAGACTTAGGTGGGGGCTAGCGGATCAGTTGGCAGTGTGCTTTTGACTGTCGCATTTCCAGGGAATCAGCAAGGACATGACGTGACCAAATCTCTGCCTTGGGTGTCTGATCAAACACTGTGTGCGCCACGTCACAGCTGACTTTTTTTTTTTTTCCTGGTCCAAATTCAATTTGGCTGCATAATTTCTTACCTTTTGTCTTGTGCGTTGTGGTGGTTCACCTTCAGGTGAAGGAGCCCTTGGCTTGGTTCAGCTGGGGTCCTCAGTGTGGATGCAGAGAGAATGGGAAAAGGTGATTGCATTTGTAGCAAAAAAAAAAAAAAAAAAACCTTGCAAAACAAGGAACAGCATTTATCACTGTAGGAATTTGAAATCATTACTGTGCAAAGCATGAGGAGAGAACATCTCTATTAGCCTGTAATAGAACATGACATCATATATCTCTGGTATCCTTCTCAAGCCCTTCTGTGCCAGATGTAAAAGCAAAAGCACGCTGAAGCTTGTCCCTGCCGTCCTGCAGTGGGCCAATCTACTGCCGGGGATTCGGCGCGTTGCTCAGGCAGACGCACGGCGAGATGCACTCTGGGGTCACGTTTTCTGGGTCGTGTTCGCTACCTCCTGGCCTCCATGTGCTGTGTGTGCTCATAGTCTGTGGCCCCAGGCTCTGGCTCCAGACTCTTGCAGATTTTCTGGTGTCCTCTGAAACTCCGTAAGAGCTGGAACAGCTTCTGGTAAGCTTGAGGATAACTGAGAGGTGAGTTTGCTTAATATAGAAACAAACTTCACAATGTTTTCTGGAAGTGAACTTCTGACAGGCGTGCGCAGTTAAGGTAATTTTAAAGAAATGAAGTTACTTGGTGCAAATGGTGGGCTCTTGCATCTCTGTATGACGTGCCCTTTGGATCCATTGACAGTTCTCAGTCTGTCCTTCAGGCTCGCGCTTAACGGCAAGTGTTCACTGAATATTCCCTGGCGTAACTACCAGAGGTGCTTGTTTGCTGGTGCATGGCCCATGGCACTTCTGGGTATGCCCCTGGAGTGGGGAAGCAGGCAGTCATTAACCTAGAGGAAGCTCGCGTTTAGCTTGCTCCAGGCAGCTTATTGCAAGGTTGTTTAATTTTTTTTTCTTTTTCTGAACAGCAGAACAAAGCCACAGCAGTACACCACTTTTAAAGTCCTTTTCCTCACTGCTATTACTTGTTTGTTTGTTTTGCCTTTTTACCCTTGTCGTATTACGCAATATTGGGGCTATTAGCTTACCAGACGCGCTGCCTTAGCGGAGATGAAAATAGTAACCTGAGTAATACCATATGCCAGGGATGGCATGGGCCCTTACCTTCGCTGGAGCAGAACTTGAAGCTTTCACCCTACTGCTTAGGTGGGGGAAAGGCGACGTGTCTTTCTCTCTGTTCTGGTGTTAAATCCAAGCTGGGCTCGGATTCAGCAGCTCCCCACCAGCACGTGAAGAGAAGCAGTGGTGGTTTCTGGTGGTGTCCGCAGGCTGCTGCACGGGGAAGGACCTTCCTTGAAGCAGCAGCAGCAGAGCCAGCTCCCGCGTGCCTGATGAGCAGCTCCTGGCTTTGCTTGAGCTGCCGATTGCCACGTGGTGACATTTGGTGACATGAACGTTGAGGAGCACCGGGCTGTGAGGTGGAACCCAAGTGCCCGCTTGGCCTGGGAGAGAGAAGGTGGTGGCATCAGCCCAGGATAAGAGCCGGGAGGCATCAGGCAGGGTTTGAGGACAAGGAGACAGCAGCAACGGCCTGGGAGAAAAAATGGCTGGAAAGTGTCAAGGCAGTAGACAGGGGTGGCACGGGGCGAGTAGTTGGCAGAGAAAAAGCTCATTTCAAAGTGACCGGGACCAGTTGGTTTATGTTAACGTGTTTTTCTTCACGGTTTGGGAAGAGTGCAAATAAACTAGGTCACCTCATGCGAGCCTTAAGAGAAACACGAAAAAATGGCTAAGAGTAGTAAGAGAAACTATAGGCAACATCAAAGATAAAATGGTATGATTGGTTTTATAATTTCTGAAGTGATTATTTTTATTGGATGTGCAGTATTAACTTAGTGAGGTGCCATGGATTTTATTTTCCCTGATGATTATCTTGCTTCTCTTGGAGAGTGAAAAATAACAGTGATCGACTGTGGCTAGTAGCTTGGAAATATCTGTGACTCAGTGAGCAGTAGTTCTTTAAACAGATGTAAGACATCTCAGAAAAGAACAGAAAATGCTTTAACCATAGAGCATTGAAACCATAAAACCTTCCAGTGCGCTTACCGAAGTTCTCGCAGGTTCACACGTCAGGGAAAGCAAAACCAGTATACTAGAGAATCTCATTAGTTTGGGCCTGAGTCAGCTTCAAATCTGTACTGAAAATGGATTTCCTGACTTAAAGTTAAAAATATGAATTTATTAGGACATTACTGCTGTGCTGTGGGTATCATGGGGTGGTTGCTCATTTAGTGGATTAATGGAGGCATGCATGTTGAACTTCCTTTTCTTCCATTCCTTTTTGCTTCTTATAGCTGGAATTAGATCACTTTTTTTTTTTTTTTCTTCCTGCTGTTGCAGAATAAGGAATTGGACCAGGAGGCTGATTAGGCTCTAACAGTGCCTGTATTAGAGCTGCTACCGAAGTGCACAGGAACCAGGTCTGTGGCTGCCCTGCAGGTTTCTGGTTCATCACGGCTACCTCTCCATCCTCAGTAAAGTTCAGCCCTTGATAGAAAATCTAATTCTTTTTTCATGGTAGTAAGACAAGATGTGCAGATTAAATAACCATAGCAGCTGAGGGAAAATTTGACAGATCAGTTTACCTTGTTCTCCTTTCCCTTCTGCTGGCATGGGTGACGTGGAACATCTCTTTTCCTTGCAGCAGAAACTTACAGTGCTGGCACGTTTCCTTGTACTCCTGACACTGGACTCAGCGTTGTACGTCCCTGAAGTAGAACAGTTCCAGGAGCTTGTACTGCTACAGAGAAAAACTCACCTCTCTTTATGTCTTCACTAGAAACTTTGTGAAATATCTTGCAGAACAAAAAGCGAGGTCACCTCTGCAGTCAGAATTGGTAGCGGAAGATTTGCATTAAGCAGACTGGTGGTCTTCAGTTTGCACTGGGAGGAACCCAGCAACAGCTGAGTGAGGTTGTGGGAGAGGTTTGTAAAATTGTGAGCATTGTGGTGAAGGTAAACAGGGAGTGATGGTTGTTCCTGTAAAGCAGAAGCTAAAGGCATCAAATGAAACTAGAAGGTGATGTCCAAGATAAGAAAAATCAGGTATATTTTCCTAGAATATTCCTGCAGAATTCTTTGTCTCAGAACATGGTAATGCTAAAAGTTTGTGAACTCAAAAAAACGTGTATATATATATATTCATGGAAGAAAAATTCACCTGGAGCTACTGAACACACAGTTTTTGTAGTTGATGTGGAAAAGGAGACTTTTGAAAAGGGACTCAGAGAAGGCTTGTGAATTTGGGAGCACCTCTCATAACGAGCACTACGTGAGAAAGCATGCTGATGTTCATTTGAAAATATATCAAGTGCATCATTAGCCATTTGGTGGTAGCTGAAGCTAGCTCTTCAGTAGCAAATCAGCGATAAGTGAAGTGCAAAAGCCTTTCTTGGCTATTAAAAAGGAAGCCTGGTAAGTGTGTTATGTTAGAGGGAATAGAAGGTGAAGCTGGTGGAGGAATACAAAGAGATGGGGTAAGATAAAAGATAATGATCTTTTCAGAAAGCTCCTAAGTGGATCTGGGTGGGGCAAGCTTGCTTTTGCCAGGCCCAGCATAAGCTCAGCCAAAAGCTAATGAAAATCTGGGTAAAGACTTCACTTGAATGGTTGGACAGAATAGGCCATGCTTTAGAAGTGCTATGCAGAAAGATTTGCAAAATGCAGATATAACCTAGTTAAATCTGAAGTCAAGAATAAAGATAGAGACATACAGACCAGTAAAAAAAGTGTGTTTTTTTTAAAATGAATGACATTGATGTTTTGCATATTATGTATGTATTTGAGCATACTGAAGATGTACAATCACAGTCTAAGCATATAGGAACAATTTCAAAGTGAAATCACCATTTTTTTCCCCCATTTGCTTAAAGTAAAAGGAGCCCTGGGCTGTACACTGAGCCTTCCAGGAGTGAGACTGGTCTCACTTTTCTTGATTATTTAAGGAGTGAACGTTCAGATTGCACAGTTTTAGTTAACATGATTTATATTGAAGAACAATGGAAATTGAATGATGGTGTATGTCAGATTTGAAGGAGACTGACTATCACCCAGTATTCCAAGTATATGATTCAATTAACCTTTTCTCTTCCAAAGTGATCATTATATAAATGGAGTATGCTGTGATCTGCCAAGTTTTGCTCAGGTGCATGTCATAGGTTCTTTGTTGAAACCTCAATTTATGAATGTTTATGATTTTTGTTAGGAGATTCAGACTTTACTGTGGGAAGAAATTTTGCACTAAGCAGATACTTGGCCTAAAGAGAAGGGAGAGGAATTTTGCAGGTATTTCAAAAATCTAGAAACACTCTAAATACCACTCTGCCAAATTAACCCTTCTTTAACCTCAGATGAAAGTGGTTTAAGCCTTATTATTTTCAAGAGAATTCCTGTTAACAACCTAAACTTAATTTTTATCTACATAAATGTTAGAAGCCTTGTCCTAGTAAAATTAAAATTTCTACGTACCATATGCCTACATTATGAATGTTACAAGAAATCTTAGTATATTTGCAAGATGGGGTATGTTGAAGATAGGGCAGCTCTTCAAGCTCGGGAAGATGCTCACATTGAAGTTTGTCCTCTTTTTATTCCCTCCAGATGCTCATGGTTTAACCTCTGTCTTTGTGCAGCTGTTGTTCTGTTCCTCACCAGAAGACCACTTTGTGTGTGTTGGGGGCTGTGGTGACAGTGTGGTTGCGTGTGCTTAGCTCTCCTTGCATCGAGGGGAAACAAAGCAGTGTTCTTCGTGCCCCCGGCATGCATTTCTTCATGCTTTCAAAACGTGCTTCTGTATAAAATATTTAAAAGTGTGTGTGCATATAGACACATATATAATACTCTGTTTGTATGAACATATTTCTTGGATTGATTTGCTTTGGTTTGTGTTAGAAATAGCATTTATGTGCTCACAAACTGCCTATTGCATATGCCCAGTATACAGTTTTTCCAGTAGATTTGTAACAGTTTGCTCAGTTCCAAGTATGCGTGAGCATGCGCACTCCAACGCATTCTGATTTTTACACACCAAAATAAATTCATTGGGCTTTTTTGTGTGTTAAGTACTATATTATTGAAAATTCACATAGTGACTAATGTTTCTGGGACTTTGCAGTTACCTGATTTTTTTCACATGCTTGATAAGGAATTGGAGTTAAATACAAATTGAAGGATTCGCTCATCCTTTGGTGAATGTGTGGAAATACTCATCGCAGTCACCATGTGGCACTTCTTTGTGAACACAGTATTTACTGTGGAGTGTGTCCTTTAAAGTGCCATTTGTGGCTTATTTATAGACATGGCAATCACAATTTTCGGCTATTTTGCTGAGGACTTTGCACTGATTTTATCTGAAGACGATGTGCACATCTTGGAAACAAAAAATTCGTAGCTATCAGGAACTGCTGGATGTGGACGTGCCGATGTTGTTCTCTCTTCCACGGCCACTTAATTGTATATAATATAAATATGTTGAAATAATGTTATGGAGGTTTCAAAGTTGAATATTCCGGAGGCAAACCATCGTAAGAGGAGGAAGGCCAGCAAACACCCAATGCCCCTGGCTGGTGCTCAGCTCGCGGCCTGCTGAGCCCCGCGGGCTCCAGAGTGCTGCCAGGGCCTCGTCCTTCCTCAGCACTGGGCCGTGCCCGTGCGCTCCGGTCCCTCCGGATGGCCGCCCTACCCGCTGGTTCCCCCTCGTTGGGTGTCATCTGCAGGCATAATGACAGCACGTGCCCTCACCTTCTCTCTGTCAGTGATAAAGATGTTAAATAGGACAACGGCAGGAGTGTCCCACGTGTTCCTGGCCTCCAGGGCAGCGACTGAGGAGCTGACAAACCTCTGCCCATGGAGCCCAGCCAGTCCATTAGGGTCTTACCTGCCTGGTGGTGTCTCTTCCAGAGGGTGACATCCCCGATTGTGGAAGGCAGTGTCAAAACCCTTGCTAAAGCTGGGATGATACCATGGATTGCTTTCCCTTTGCCCACAAATCCAATCGTTTTCCTCAGATAAGGCAATCAGATTGGTCAGGGGTGAGTTATCCCTGGTCAATCAATGCTGTGTGGTCCAGAGCACCTTTTTGGTGACCCAGAGGTGTGTTCCAAGAGGACTTGCTCCATGGTGTTCTCAGAGACTAAAGTAGAATCCCTGAATCCTCCCTTAGGTCTTTATCTGAAGATGGGCGACGTCTGCCTCTTTGCAGTCATCAGGGTCGCCCTCAGGCTCCAGGACTTTTCTGATATGACTGTGGCCCCCCTATGGCATCGGCCCTCAGCAGGCTTGGGAACAACGCCACCAGTCCCTTGGGCCGAGTTGTCTCAAATAATCTGTCTGCTGGCACTGAATCATCTGCCACCTTCAGCTGCAGGCCCATTTTTTCCCTGCTCAGCCTTTTACTGTTGCATTCTTTCCACCATGACATGTCAAACTCTTTGCGAAGCTTTTTCATGAAACGTTGATATGAAAAGTTGTGGTTTATCAGTGAAATGTAATGCAGTGTGTGTTACACATGCCCCAAATATGTGTGCGTGAAATGTTCTCAAAAAGAGTATAAACTAAATTTTGCAAAGTTTTATTAACTATAGACTTGTGTTTTAGGGTGCGTCAGGCCAACCACTACGTGCGAGGGTGTTTTAGATTGTTCTTAAGATCTACTAGGTGCTTCTGAAAATTTAGTTGTTCTTGCCGTCAATCTGATGAAGTTTATGAGAGGTTTTCCTATTAAAAAGACAGCAACTCTCCTTTGATTTGTCTTATCTGATAGTTTAATTTTTAAAACACAAACTCTAATTATAATTATAAACACCATTAGAGATAAGCAACATTTTTATTTTTAAGACTTAAGGCAAGTGTGTGAATGTCTTTGTGCATAAATGAGTGCATTGGGACACTGCATGGAAAAATACTGAGCGTGTGTGTGTGCTTCATTCATTTCACTGTTAGGAAAAGCCTCGCGTGCCTGGTCAGAACAGGATTTTACTGTAAACCTAATGCAGCGTGTTCATTTGTATGGGTTGCTGCAGTTGGAATTTTTCAAACGCATAATGTGGTGGTCATGATAATGTGTTTACAGAGTGTAAAATTTCAGCTTGAATTATGATTGCTAAAATAATTGATTATCAGCATTTGCGCTTTGCATAAGAAGAAGAGTTGAAGAAAGCTGAATATTAAATAAACATCATGTTGGATGAACAGCATTTCTTTTTCCTCACAACTCATCAATGAAACAAAAACTAAGAGTAGAGCATGTAGTCTTATTGCCAATTACTGTCCAAGGAGGATAATGATGCAATCTTAATAACCTGCTAGAATTGTATGGTTAAAATAAATTTCCCATTGCATTCTTCTCAGTGTTAGAGCTCTTTGTACATATGGATATGTTGTGCTAAAAATAAAACTGGAAAGGTCTCTCATGCGTAGTTTCCAGCTATTAAATAATGTACTCTCTCCCCATCCTTACCCAATGGGCTTCTCTGGTTTTTCCAAAGGATTTGGGGATTCCTTTATGAACTCAAGGAGTCAGTAGGAGCAGGGGGTGAGTGAACAAAATTCACGTTCCCTACTTAGAACCTCTTGCTGGTTTTGATTATCTTACAAGTAGAAATGCATAGAATTTTTGTTTGTTTTAAAACAATTTTTACACTGTATCTCAGATACCAACAGTACAGGAGTTAAACATTTTCTATCGCTCCAGTCAAAAGGTAGTCATTAACCACCTTCTTGTATTTGCTGTTACTGTTGTGGGGCAGCAAGCCCTGTACTCTTTCCGCATACCAATTGTCCCCATATGGTAATTTGTATTATTTCTTAACTGCAAACTCCTTTTTGTTCAGTAAATTGTCCACTCTTGTTTGCAGTAGATCATTTTTGCTTAATAGCATTTTCTATTACATGGCCTAGCAGTCTCCTAGGAGAAAAGGATTTTCTCCTGGTGCTCTAATGAGTTGTTTTCTTAGCTTTCCCAAATGGTGTCCCATTCTTAGAAACAGTCCAGTAAGTGTACTTGTGGTGTGGATGTACATCAGACTTTGGCAGATTCATTCTGCCTTGTTTGGAAATTTCTCAGGCACTGAACTGAATAAAAGTGAATCTGACAGCAAGTTGATGGAGCCAGAGTGGCAATTAGATGCCAATCCCATCTTGTTGGATCTTTTTATGCACTTTTTGCTTAGGGACTCCAGTGTCTGAGCTTGATTACTTCTCAGAAGGAATGACTTGGCAGAATGCTAATCCCTAATATCTCTAACCCTGGAATAATCTGAAATGAGACTTTGCGGCAGTGATCCAAAGATTTTAAAGTTACTGTAAGTAAAATCCTTCCAGAACTAGCAAAAGGCTTGTATCTGCTGATTAAAGGGTACTGCTGTGTTGCTTTGGCATCCCCAACCAGTGATATTTAATGCAAAGCGAATTTTCAGATAGTTCTTTAAAAGAGGGGAAAGAAAAAACAGAGAAATCCTTAGAGATCACATTCCTTTAATAAAAGTTTTTACGTGAAGTGGAAGAAAACCCGAATGCCCTGTAGAAAACAATTTCTCAGGTATGCATTCTTTTCACTTCATATCCTATTTGAAGATACAGGTAGGAGGTTTAGAAATGCTTGATATATAACGTTTTGCTTCTTATTTGAAGGTCCACTTGGTTTATCTCAGTTTTTGCTGCCATACTGTTTACTGTAGTTAAAAAACAGACTGATTTCTGCACTTTAGTATCTTCTGGGTCATAAGGATCTTTCAGGGTCCTTCACATTTATGAAGTAAGATAGTGAGACCCAAATTCAGAAGGGGATTGCTGAGATTTTCTGTAATTACGTATTTTATATTACTATTGATTCCTTATTTCTTACTGTACAAATGGGAATGAGTTTATTATTTTTCTGACATTGTTTGTAGTTAAAACAATCTGATGTAGTTCATCTAGTAATGGGTAATTCCTTGTTGACGTTCCAGAAGGCATACAGAGGGGGATGAGATGTACAAGTTACTTGTCAGTGACTTGAGATTTGATGATATCCAAAGCGAGTTTTTGGGGAGAGCTTGCTTGCAGAAGCTAGAGCAAGTGGGGCAGTGCTTGCATATGAATTATTTAAGTGGTATACAAAAAGATTGATTTTTGAATACTGAAATACGTACAAAGAAACCAAAAACAATTGCGGTACAATTAAGATAGCCAGCCTTATGTGTTACTGCTCTCTTATGCTTCCTTCTCAATGTAATTACTTGAGGTTCTCACATGATCTAGGTACAATTTTGTGTTTTATTTCAATACTGAGTGTTTGCTGGATTAGAATTGAATGATAAGGCTAAACAAAACTAACAAAAATTCCTAAAGATGAGACTGCTTGTGTTGATAATGCCTAGGTGTTGACCTCTGTTTCTAGTTTTTGGTCTGTGATGTGTTAATATAAATCACTGGAAATGAGGCTGCAAAATTGACTATTACAAAATAGATCAACCTTATAAATTGTAGAAACGCGACAATCTGATACGCTAAAATTCATTTAGAAAGCTCTATTTTGTCAGGACAGAAAGAGCAATTCCAACACCTGAACATTTCCGAATGCAATTTGTAGGTACTTTAAATTGTTCAGTGCCTGCTCTTTTTCTTGAAGTGCTGATTTGATTCCCCCAAAGCACCAGGATGAATGTGTGGAGGATATTACGAGTGTCTCTCTCTTCCAGCGTAAATCCCAGCGCGAGCCCTGCCGCCGCACAGTCAGTAGGCTTCTGCCACTCAGCCTGCCCCTCACCTCGCAGGAGGGCAGTGATACCTTTGTGCCTGTCCTGCATAGCCTCCAGACCTGCTGCTGTATTGGACATGTAGATTTGGCTGCTCTAGCAGCAAGGAGCTTACCATGGTGGCTGTCAGCAGTGCCGTCCAGCCTCACACGGCTTCCCTTCTCCGCCTCCCTTCTCTGCTTGGGGTGGTTGGGATGCTCCTCAGCTGGGCATCTCTGCAGAACCTGCCTTGTGCCTCGGTTCCAGGTTTAGGAAGTCTTTGCTTGGCACGGGTGGGAGCCCAGTCCCATCACAGTGCAAATAATTGTAATACATACCATCACTGTGTAAGTTAAATTCACTTTTATTCAGCAGAATTTCCAGAATACCACGATAGGAGAGCTCCTGTTCTGTTGCTTGGTGGTTAAACTTCCTTAATCGTTTGAGTTTCACGCCTGCTGCTTTACCTTTGAAGGAACAATACCTCAGTATGCGGACGTGTCCTTGCGGTGTTTTACTTTAATCAGTTTTCAGTGACTCGCATCCAGAAATAGAGATGCTACCTGTGTCAGTTGCTGCATGCCTTTCCTACGCGGCTTAAAATCTTTTTCTTTTGAAAGGATTGGACTGCTCTTGGAATATTGAAGCTTATTATAGCTGTTACTTTAAGTAGGTCTTTCAAGCCTTAATTTACACCTTTGAGTACTTAATAGCAGAAGAAATGTCTGCTAGGCCCAGGGTGGATCAAAGTGAAAATGATTCAAATCAGCGTGCAGAAGCCCTTGTTTCATGTAATTGATTGTAATTTTGTTTTGGATTTAGAAAAAACAAATCTTTTTTTTTCCAGTGAAATAACTGTGCTGGAATCATTAAACATTTATCTGCTACTAGTGTTGAGGGGTTTTTTTTTGCCTTTTTTTTTTTTTAAGTGAATCTGGTATTTCTTTTCCTCATTGGGCAGGTTTACTGTTTTGCTGTGCTTTTGTTAACTTACGTAACTTAGCCTTTTTTAATGCAGATTCTTTAAGTCTCTGTGACTGTTTATGAAGTAGCAAATTGATGAACAGTGCATTTCTTGTTTACTATGTTTATTTTTGCAGTGTACTGGCTAAAGAGAGACTATCTATGAAAACTATTGAATTTAAAAATACGAAAAAGTACTGTTTTGTAAGTAGTGAAATGATCTGATACTGTTCTTTATGATTTCAGAATTCATGGGGTTTGGTCCTCAGAATTGGCAGGTACACATCCAAGGATAAAAAGTTTGAAGCACATTCAAAGTACCGGAGGTAGCTAAATACAAACTGGTTGGGGTATTAAAAATACTCTGTGCACCCATAAAAGCATGCTGCTTAACACTTCGAACAAATGTTCTTTGTAAACGCTGTGTCAGTGATTTCCAACAGTTCCATCAGTGGTTTAGCTTTCTTTAAAACTTAATGTATTACTTGAATATTTCATTTGTTCGAAATTATTATAGTAGCTTAAATCACATTTTGTTGTAGGTTGCCAAAATTTGAAATTGAATTTGAAATTACACTTTAAACTCGATACTAGCAGGTGGTGCAGCTTTACAAAACGCGATTTCCCTTGTTCTGACTGCCCCAGAGGTAGAGGTTGAAGGATGGCGTCAGTGGCTTGAGGGCAGCGCGGGTCCCAGTCAGGCACCGGGCCTCCACTCGGCCCCGGGGCAGCAGAGGCCCGGGCCTTCAGCTCGGGTGGAGACTGACTTGTGCTTAGGGCAGTAGTCCTGATGCGTGCTCGTGGTTTGCTCCTCAGGGAAAAAAAATCTTTAAAAAAGGCAAAAAAATTCTGTGGCTTTCCAATTTCTTTTCTTGTACTCTGCTCGTAATGAAGCTCTGAAACGAAGCTGGAGTCACTGCAGGCGCTGCAGTGTCTTTAGGCACTGCCTGAATTTATTTCTGCTTTCTTCTGGTTGGTTAAAATAATAAGCCATGGTGTTTAAAAATTATTGTATGATAACTCGTATTTTATTCTTTGTTAATTTAAAACATCATTTTTGATGGCATGAAAGTGCTGATGATCTGTATTCCTTCCAGAACTCTTAAGCTCACCGCGTCACCGTACCTCAATTCCTGCTTTTTAGGTCTGTTTCTTCATGAATAACTCAGGTGCTTATCTCAGCCGGAGTCCTTTGTGAGAGACAGCTTGCAAACACTTGTGCATCCCAGCTCCCCGTAGCCGTAGTAAATCAGTGCTGGAAATGTCATTCAGCTGACAGGGCGGTGGCAAGAGCGATGCCGCAGCTCTCTCTCAGTGGGCACAGGAACTCTCTTTTAAACGTGATTTATATGGCTGTGAATTCACGGTTAGCAGTGAGAAGTGGTTAATTAGAAACAAAACAAAGAAAAAACCAACTCGGGAGGAACTGGGAGGAGTGCCTCAGGTGTGACTGGTGAAATGGCCTCACCAGGTCAAGTCTTCTAGTAACTAAGGATGAGCAGACTCTTTGGATCTTGAGTAGTATCTTTCTGGTTCATTAAGCAGAAGTGGTGCAAAGGTTTCCTTTAATACTTTACAAATACGTTATCTCTTTCTAAAATGTGTCGTGAGAGATTTTTACAGCGTGTGTTACGCCTGGACTCTTAATTGCCCTAATGGCAAATTTATTATGTTCTAACAAAAAAAAAAGCTGAAATTGCAAGCCAATAAGTAAACCTCCATCTATTTATGTTTCCCATCGCAAATATGTGCACATACTGCATTTCATTACACCGTGTTTCTAGAGTTCCCTTCTGTTCCCTTATCTGACTGTTTATGGCCATATATTTTGTAGTGGGAGAGTGGAATTCTACACAGCAATGGCGAGGCTTGCAGATCGCCTTGTACGTGTATTTCTAACACTTTATTGTTGCTTCTCTGGTGAGATATTTGCTCTCCACTCCTCCTGCACGTCTCTATCCCCACTCACCTGTGTTCCGCGGGCCGTGGTGTGTCGCTGGGCTGCGCAGGTGGCGTCCTCGACATGTGGTGAGAGCGCTTGGACGTGTCCTTGCGAGGGCTGGCGGCGGTCCAGATCGCTTAAGGACTTTGTCGTAAAGTCTTAATGCATTGAAGTAATCGAAATTAAGCCTTCGTATGCATACTAAAGTAAATGAATGTAATTTCATATTTATTTTTACTGCTTTACAAGAGGTTATTATTAGGAGCAAAAAGATAAAACCGGTAATGGTTTTTTTGAATCATTGTATGGACACTTTGTTTAATTAAAAATACCACAAGGAAAGTGTCTTAACTTGACAAAGGAACAAAGAGCACTAATCACTCTTAAACTTTGCTTGTTTAGTCTAGAAACGGCAAAGCATCATCCTTTTCCTTTTCGTGGGAGGGGGAGAGTCAGCATGTTCGTGGTATGCACACCAAGCCCCCGATGTGCACAGTCCAAGAGGGTCAGATGAGACTTCTTTGAAAAGGTGTCAGAACGAGTCTAGTAGCAGTATTCCTGGGAGGATACACCAGGCGGATTTATTTCTGGGCAAAGTTGGTGTAAAAATAATTGTAACATGTTAAATGGGAAGAAGTGCTAGTGTTTGAGACATTTTTGTAATGTAAGATTTTTCTGGTTCCTTAGGCAGTGAAAAGAATAAGACCAAAAAAAAAAAAGTGATAAATTATTGTAGCTGTACAACTTCATGCAACAAAATAGATATTGGACAATGTTTTTGTCGGTTTTGGTAAACAGTCTTTTCTGAAGTGCAGCAGCACGTAAACCTAGATGGCTATTACTCGCGGGCTGATGGAATATAGGTCATTACGGTGCTCTCAAGTTCTGTGCATTTATTACAGTGCTGTGCAGGTTCTATGTATCTATTAGTGCTGAATACAACATACTGTTAAACTTAAAAAAAAAAAAAAAAAGGAAAAGAAGAACCACCCTTGACTAGGTGTGACTACAGTAATATCTACAGCGTGTTCTGTTTGGAGATGAACCAGCCCCCGGTATTTGACATGTCTGACACGGAGTGGAAATGCTTTTGCTAGGTGGGGTATTTTGACAAACACATTTATTTGATGTTCCTGGCTCAAGAATTTGTTGGTAGTTTCCTTAGTTAACTAGTGTGTTTTAGCATGATCACAAAATGAGCAGAATGTACAGGCCTTTAGCATGGTCTTTATCAATAACAAGAACTAAAAATCTGTCGATTCAAACTGAAAATACAGGCATAGATTTCTTTTTTAATTTTTATTTATTTTTTTAATTTGTAGTCAAGTCATTCAACTTTTTTTTTTTTGCTTAAAAAAAGGGTGGTTGACAGCTGATAATTTATCAGGTACCTTGTGGATGCTTTACTAAAACAGTATCAGAGCAGCAAAAAGCATTCAAGGAACGAGTAACTTCAGTCATGGTAGCCATGTAGCATATCCTAAAAAATAAAGTTTGGGTAAGTTTTTTGTCATTCATAAGTTAGAAGATTAAGTATATAACCTTATTTTAACAGAGAGTAAGGAGTTGATTTTTTTTTCCCAAAGACCTATACGCGAGGACTTGCACTCTTCATTGCAATCTTTGATGAATCTAGTAGATCACATTGATAAATGTGCGGTGATTCAGAGGAGAGAAAAAAAAAAAAAAGCTAAGAAGACAACACCCTTTTCCTGAAGACCTGACAGCAGTTGCAGAGGAATTCTGCAGGCAACCTCAGAGGCAGAATTCTATAAATGATATTCCCAAATGGTAAAATGCTATTTTCAGCCTAATCTAGTTTGAACAGGAAGATTTTGCAAGATGTGAAGCTCAGCCGATTTCAGATTCCTGGTGCGAAACAATTGAGATAAGAATCGTAAAGAAAGGGGCAAGGCTTAGTAGATCAAACACTGTACACTACGTGTCTCCTTGGGCAGAATTACTCCTGCCCTGGTCTTTCTTACTCTTGCTTGAAATAGCAGAAGTCCCATAGCACAGGCTGTTTCCCACAGCTGTTCTCTAATTGCGTGATTTTGCTTTGGGAAGGTGTTTCCAGATTATTTAAAATGTGTTTCCAGTTACACTATCTTTTAGTTTCTCTTCTTTCCCTTGACTTTTGCACCTTTTAAATTGCCTTGGTCCTTCTCCTGGTCAGAGAAGTTAAGTTACTTACCTGAGATCTGATCCATGAACAGCTTTCTAAGTTATCGGGTAGACTTCCATTCAGCTTAAATATCTGTTTAACGTACAGGATAGTAACTAGTTCCAATTTTGTATTGATTTTTGAAAATGATAAATAACACGCTTGGCAAAACTCATTTTTTTTGAAAGAGTGAAAAACAGTCTTTCAAAAGATGATGAATTTAGTATCCGTTCTTCAGAAAAGCTTAAGAAAGCTTAAATTCAAGTCAGTCTTGATGGCATTGACACATCCTTTACAGTTACTGTTAGGACAGACACATTGCAGAGAAAACAAGATGCTATTAACCCTGTTTGCAGGGAGCTCTTCTGAAGAAAATAAGAGTGGAAAGATGAGACGCTGAAAAAAGTATTAGATTGCTGGGGGGATAAGATTTAGAAGTTAACAGCTTCATGAATAAAAACTGGTATGTAAAACTGTTTTTTTTTTGTAGTGTGAGCTGATGCTGATGAGCCTGTGTTGGCCGATAGTCTTGCAAGAATACAGTCTGAAGTGTAATAGCATTCGTTTAAATAACGTTAGCTGCTCAGTTACCCATTTCTGAACACCTTTATGGACAGGCACTTCCTCAATAAGTGTGTTAGGTGCTTTATTTTTTGGTGGTATGTGGGTGATCAGAAGGGGAGCTGTGTTACTGACCACCCTGTCAAGACAGTAACACTAGAAAGATCAGAAGTGAAGGAGGGTTGGAAACACAGTGGGAGATTTCAGTTAATCTCAAGCAGAGTGTGCAATTGTCCTATCAAAACGCACTGTAGAGCCGAGGTACCTGTTTAATGCAGCGACTGGTTAAAGACAAGTTCCAGCATGGGAATGGGGCATAGTTAATTCTGCAAAGCCACGAAAACCATGGAGAGGGTGAATGGGGGTCGAAGGTTTCTTTTCTCTTATAGGGATGTCAGATTATTCTGACACGGGACTGCACAAGTTAATGGAAGGTAATTCTGTTGAGATTACTGGATGCACAGAAACCAAACAAATTATGCTCAGAGAAGCCATCTGAGTTGAAAATAGCTGGAGGCTAGGAGATAATTTAGGGGGGCTAGATCATATGTTCGTGCAGTTTTCACTCTTCGTTCAGGTATCTGCCTTGAAGTCCCTTCTGGAGAGAGGATAATGGGCAGGGGAGCCCGTCGGTCTGATCCGGCATGGCCATTCTTTAGTTCTCATTCAGGTCTCTTGGAAATTCTTCTGAGTAAAATCTTTTCCCTTATATAAAGGAAAATACAAGGTGCTGGCGAGCTAGCATCAGCAGTCCCTTTCACTTTTTTTAACTGTCTGCAAAGCAGCATAATAGGTTATCTAATCATACTTCCATTTGTTTGTGGGATAAGCAACTGCTACGTGTTGTGCTGCACGTGCAGTGCATTAGTTTAGAAGGGCTATAAATTGAGCCATACATCTGCAGCCATGGTAGGAAATTCAACAGAAAATATTTCCAGTGAAACAAAAATACTGACTTCAGTCATTTTGGCAACAAATTAAGTTTGTGTGATTGTTTGTTTGTTTGTTTTTTGTTTGTTTCCTCTCATTACTGTAAGAAGAGAGATTTTCGTACAGTAGGAAAACCCAACATAATTGAACTGTTAATTAATGTAATGAACAGAATTTTAAGGAAAAGCTCTTTTGAGAGCTAGACCACGTAGGGTGGGAGGTACATAGTATAGCCATAACAGTAGGACAGTGTACACGTAGGTAAGCTCCTTTTACTGCTTATGACAGACTCGTATAAGGCGCTGCTTTGTTGTTATCAATTAATCACAGCCGAGTGGCGGTGATCTGGGGCCTCTCTGCTGTGCCTCCGTGTCCCGATGCTCATCAGATCCTTTGAGCGTGTTGTCATTGATAGATGAAATATATTTGTTTTCCGTGATCATGCTTAGGTCCTGTTGTTCAGAAAACTAGGTGAAGAAGTGGCGTGATTAGATTGGTTTAATGCTGCTGTTGATTAATGACTTCGATCCTCTTATTTAATAAATGCTATTCTCTTCAACCACGCTGCTAATGTAAATATTTTGGTATGTTTATGTGTGGGCTGCTTATTCTTTGGAACAAGTTTCAGTGTCTCTTCCTGCATGTATAATAAGTATAATATCAATGCAAATACTTCCCCCATTCAGTCGGTGTGACAGACAAACACAGGTTCTCAGTTCTGGTGTCTAAACGGTTTGAAAAGTCAACAGAATAATATTTCTCTTAATGCCGTTATTGTCTGTGCTATTTCGGGTATGATTCACATCACCCAGCCCGTCACTCTGTTCTGCTGTGAGTTCTCGTGCTGGGATCCCCGTCGTCGTCCCAGACACCAGACGTCCCTTGGAGACAGAGGTGTATTTTGACGACGTGGCTGGCGGGGCAGTTCTGCTCCTGCATTTCTTCCCTTTCAGGGCTGCGTTGGTTCTGTCCTCTCCTGCCCTCATGGTGAGGTGGTTTGGGGAGCTGAGTTAAGACAACTGATTCCCTTATTTTAGGCTGAAGGAAGCGGCAGGAGAGCCTGGCTGGGAGCCTGCAGGTGAGGTGCTGGCACCTCCTGGCCCAGCGGCAGGTCGGCCTTGGCCGGGACGTGGCTTAGCAGTAAAACCGAGCCGGAGCCGTCGGTAGGTTGTGCCCTCGGAGCCCTGACGTGCCTGCTGTACCTGCTGGTGGGGCAGGAAGCCTGCCGTGCTCCTGTCGGTACGCCTGTGTCTGCAGTTTGTCACAGCTCAGCAGCCGCTGTGCCACAGGGACTCGTCCCTTCGGACAGACGGACGGACAGCAGCTCTCTGCGGAGAGGTTTAAAGCTTTGCGGATCATGTAACTCCCCAAAACTGCCCTCCTGGAGATGTGGAAGGGTCTGCAGGACGGATGAGGCTGTCCGCGGGTGGCAGGCTGTGGAGAGCAAAAGGGGCTCTCAGAAATGAGGAAGAGAGGGTAAAATTCCTTGCGCGTTGCTCGGCCCCAGGCAGTGTGAGCTGCTGCGTAGTCCCGGGCTTCACCTGTGCACAGAGAGCTTCCATGCAGGTTATTCATGTGGAAACACGGATGAGATGCAGAGTTTGTGTGGAAAAGTGCTGCTGCTGTGCACCAAATGCCGCTCAGTTTTGGAGAATTTGTGGGGAATTGAGAGGGGACTGTAAGCAGGAGTGCAAAAGCTTCAGAAGAGTAATATTTTTTGGAAAAAAATACGTGAAAATACATAATGGTTCCTTGATATGTGCAATGGATGACTTCACAGTGACTAGTGTTACCTTTTTTTTGGTAGAGAGTGAGGCTTAGATTTTCCTCTGGCTCTGTGCAAAATAGTAATAGTAGTAGTAATCCCGGGAAGAATCTCGAAAGCACTGTAAGCACCTTATTTTAGAGGAACTGCATTCCAGGAATGTCTGGAGTGTGTGAGCCCAAGCTCCACCACAGACCGTATTTCTGACTTCTGGTATGACATTGTTTTCAGAAAAAAATATTTCTGTACCTGTGGATTGTAAGGGATTTTAAGTATGAAAAGGAACTCAGAATTTTGAGGGCTTTTTAGAAGAATTCTTGCATCCGAGTTCTTCAGACCGTGATAGCACTTTGACGTGCCCAGGAACAGAAGTAATAAGGGTTGTGGAACATTTCGATGTCCGTTCTTAAAGTTGATGCTTTGCTGTGGCTATTCCGAAAGCTGCCCCTGTAGAAGGCAGGCAGAAGGCAGCCGACGTTCCCTGAGGCACGCAGCACGCAGTGAGCAGGGTCAGCGGCCACAGCGTGACTTCTTGGGTCTCTGGACGCCGAGGTGTCTGCAAACACCGTGTCTTGCAGCGGAGCGCTGGACCTGCTGCATTGCCTGCCTGTGCTGTGTAGGTCATCGGCTTGACTAGATGCAACATGGATTGAGGTTTTGCTCTGAAAGAATGCTATCTTTGACTTCTGGGTGCCCAAAAAGTAAGGGAATAATGGTACCAATACTGAGAGAGACACAGACAGAGCTCAAATGATGATTACGTTTACTGGGGTTGAAAATAATACGTATAATATCAATAATATTGTCACATTGCCTTGTTACTTTAAGGGAAGTCTTTAGTGGAACATTTTGACTCCACTTCCAAATGCAACGTCTGCTTAAGACACGTATCCCACCTCCCAAAGCATGGTGCATTTGAGAGAGAATTTTTTAATGAATTCAATTAATTAAGCTCTTTAAGAATAAACATTTAAGAAACATGTACGGTTGTACCCTTGCCCTACTGTAACGATTTCTGATGCCTTACATAACTTGGGCTGTTTCTTCTGCAAGGCCACTGTTAGTTAGACCCAAAGCAGAGGAATATCTTGTCCCGAAGATCTGAAAACAGGCGGACGCGGCAGCAGCGGTAGCTGAAACATGAGCAGCGAAGAAGGTATTCTGCCCAAGGCTACACTTCGAGCTTTGTTTCACATCCCCAGACCGGAGACCGGTTGAGGAGTCCCGGTAACCTTGCAGCTATCAGTTCTGCAGGAACACATTGCCATGTTGACAAAAGCAGGTGTCTGCCTCCATTCGGCTGTGAAGGCTGATCGGAGCTAAGGGCTCTGCGGGAGAGGGGACGGCTTGTCGCCGAGCTCGGCTGAGTCGCTGGGGCAGGCTCAGTACAGCAGGGGGTACATCTCTTCCTACCTCCAGGAAAGGGAATTAAAAAAATTCTGATTTATTCTTTTTTTTTTTAATTTTTTTTGGAAGTGGTATATTTTTTGTCTAGGTTCAGTTGTTTTATTTAAAACCTGTAATAAACTTTCTGAGAATAACAGAGTGACCCCTAAATGCTGCACATCAGTTTTTTGTTTTTTTAATTTACCCTTTTTTTTTTTATACACAAGGAGAATTTTTTTACTCTGTGATTTGTGTTCAGAGTCTGCTGAGAGCAGCCAGGTCAATAGGTAGTTACGCTCCTCTATACAATAAATTTTGCAAGGGTGAATTTAAATTTAGAACTCGGTTTTGCAATAAAGGTACAATTTTTTTTTTGTCAGTGAGTCAACGTGTCCGCTGTTCTCAGGAGAAATCAAACTACCAACACAAATTAAAAACTACCTCGTGTTTTCATTTGTGGGCCACCATCATATAGGTGATAGTCTGTAAAGGTGGGATTGTGGGGCTAGGGTGGAGGCCATGCCATGCTCCGCGTCATACCCTGCCCTTGGAGTAATGACTCTGCTCTTTACTAGTCTAGACAGGATTTTACTTCATGCTCTAGGATCTTTTAACTTCCAGTCTGTGAATTGGGTTACTTACTAATGAATTTCATTTAAATGACTTGCAAGTGAAGCTGGGCTGCAGCATGGCTCTTCCTCCCTCCTTCCCCAACGGTACAAACTAATTGGTATTGACAAGATTACTCTTGTGTTTTATGTGCTTTTAATAGGGCTGGCTAGGATGGTTTCCTCTCCAGCAATTTAGCTTCCTTTCCTTTCAGTGCGTTATAAGCTATCATCTGTGATTTCCTCAATTTTTGACTTTTCTGGAAATTGGTGTTTAAACTTGCAGGTAGCTGCTGCCATGCTACAATATTCCTTCGCTTTGGTCTTGCTTTGCCTGTGTTTGTCATGCTGCAGTGAATCCTGTTTTATGCACTTTTGAAGAGTGGTTTGTATATCCAGGTTTATTTTTTTTCCTGGAGTAGTGCTGTCTGCTAAGCAGTTTTTATTCTCTGTCCCCTCAGATATCCTGTTTTGTTTTGATAGTTGGTTCACGTACCAGTGTATGCGTGCAGGAGTTTGGTGTATGAAAGAGCATTTCTGAAATGTGGACGTTGTGCAGCTCTTACGTGATACGAGTGTATATATAAAGTGTTTCTTCTAAAAATCCAGAAAGTTAGCTTGCATCAGCTTTTTGCTTACTTCTGACATAATAAAGGCCTAAGAAGAGAACAAAGATTAGGAAATAATTTTTCAGTTAATAGCAGAGGAAAGCTGTTTCAGATAGAATTTAGGAAAACAGGTAGATGGATGCTCCGTGGGGAGCTCTAGGGCGCTGTGAGTGCTCCCTGCTGCAGCTCCGTGTCAAATGGCCGCGGGACCCCGAGAGGAGCCCCGGGGCCGTCGCTGCCTGCTGCATGTCCCCGGGGAGGAACTCTTGCTACCAGCCAGTTGCAGGTGATGACAGCTTTCAGTGCAGTCTTGCATGTGGTCCTGTTTTTTCCTCCTTCTTCCCACTCATACATACGTGTTTCTTTAATTTTTTTGAGCTGGCGTTTATCTCAGTTCGGCTTCCGTGTCAGATCCAAAAAGCAGATGTTACTGTAGAAGTGCTGAATTGTTTAAAAAAAATCCCATAGATCATCATGGAAGTGCGATTACAAGAAATAACTTTTGATTCTCTCCGTTTACGTTCCAAGCATGGCAGTGGTAGAATCACCGCTGGTTTTGTATATGCCTATTAACCAAATGAAAGGAAGGATTCAATGGAGTGATTAGTTTTCAATTTAGGCTTTTAAAGCTATTGTCTAATGCTTTTTGCAGCCTAGTTACTGTGGGGAATATCCAGGATTTAGTTATTTTTAATTCTGTTTTGATTGGGACGCTCTTTCCAGATACCGAGGCCAGATAAAAGCGGGATAATGGAGGAGAATTTAGTAGAAAAGATGGCGTGTCCTTGGAAGGCTTTTGTAATTCACAAAGCACAACGTTTAACGAGTAAATTTGTTGTTAAAGCTCAAATAGCACAAAAAAAAAATCTCAGAATCCAGTATAAACGCTGCGATCCGAAGAGGATTAGAAGAAAAGGGAGCACGCAAGATGAGCCGAAGTGGTCCCGAACTCGCGCAGCTGCCTTCTCCCAGCCGTCGCGCTCACCCAGCGTTTCCCACCATGGTTCTTTGTGTGGTGGATAGAGGGAGGAAATTGTAAATGGCAGCACTTGTAGAGGAAATCGGTGACAAGTTTGTGCAAGTAGCTTTTAGAGAAATCCTTGTTTTGAGTTGTTTGCATTTGGAGCCACGTAAGGAATAGTGTTAGGGAAGGGCGCACGGTGGGTTTGTAACTGGAGATGCGCTGCCTGGTGCCCTGCAGTGTTGTCTTCATGGCCAAAGATACTTTGTGTTGTTATCTGCGGCCGTCTTGCAGGATGGGCTTTTTTGGAAAATGCCAGCCAAGTCTTATTTCTTTTTCAACTGGTGTTTTATCAGCTTCGAGGGCATTTGGTGGATTACTTTTAGGTGTCACATAGTGTAACTGTTACTACACTTGGTCACCTGTTTAAATCGCTATAACAGGTCAGTATATAAAGAGAGAGGCTAAAATCAATAAATTACAGCCGTCACCTGCGTTATTTCAAGGTGCGTGCCAAAATAACAAAATCCAATAGGATAAATTTGGAAGGAAAAGAGCTGCTGACGAGGCGTTTGTACTCAGTACTGGACTCTGCAGAAGGACACGGCACTGTTTTCTGAACGTTTCCGTGTTGTTTCAAGCACAATTACTCAAAACCAGAGCCTACAACCAGTTAATACAAGCAAGGAATGAGTTGGTGAACCCTTTCTTTTCTTGCCCTCTGCTCTCTGTGGCCTTTGCCTCCAGCTCCTGTGTGGGGCAGGGCCAGGCCAGACGGAGGTGAAGGCCGAGAAGGCCCTCGCCTCCCCTCGCCAGCTCTGGCCCAGGGGCTACGCGCGGCGGGTTGCCCAAGGGTGTGTTGGAAGGAGGCGGTTTGGGTGTAGTGGAGGCTGAAGAAAGCCTTTTTTCATTGAGGAAGGTTGTTTATGTTTGTGCAGTTGGCCCGTTATTTATGTTTGCCACCTTCCTTCGCAAATGAAGTAACACAAGCTAAGCGTGGCGCTCAGCAGTGGGCAGCGCAGCTCTCCTCCGCCTTCCTGTGGACGCAGATTTTGCTCTGATTTAAGCTGCTCTCAAAAGAAGAGTGCAGATAGTGGTTGGCTGGTGCTTTGTGTTGTTTTTAAAGAAAACTCTGGTTGCAGGAGAGTGTAACGTTTGTTTATGGGGGCTGCTGAGTGGGCTGCTAAAGCCTTCTCCTCAGTGCTGGCCCACAACTCAGGGAAAAACAAACTTTCAGGCTAGCTCTGCATGGGAAACCATGCCACTTGGCGAGTGGAGTTTTCCTCAGCCTATTTACATAATTTCTGCGGTACCAGCACAGCTAAGCAAGGGAAAAAGAGCGTGTTTGCAAATTCTTTCAATTCCCTGCATACTTGCATCCTTCAGCATCCTCTGCAGCAGCTCCTCTCCTGCGCTGTTACGGTTCTGCCCGCCTTGACAGCACGGTCGGATGTTTTAAGAATAAAATACGCCCAATTGCTACAGGTCTCTTTTTTTTTTTTTTTTTGACTGGGTCTGAAAATGGTTTTATAATAAGCCATCTCTTCCTGGTTGAGCTTGGAAATGGCACGCAAGAGCTCTGTGTTGATCATGAGGCCTGGAAGCTGTAGTTATTCTTTACTCATAGTAAAAGTTTTTGAGAAGTTTACAGATGTTTTGTAAATAGCCTATTTTTAGATTAAACGGGTAATGCTTTATTAATCACCCATGTCCATCTGTCCCCCTTTCTGCTCTTTTGAGTGGGCGATTAAATTATGTGCTAACAAGAAACGTAGTGTACAAGTATTTGTATGGAGAGTAATCACTCATAATTATTAGTGTGAATAAAAATTGTTTGTTGTTGATGCATAAAAGTGGGTACTGCTGTGCGTGGAGTTAACACACACTTGAAGAGTGCTTATACTTACCTATTTTATTGTTAGGTTCATAAAATAATTGCTTTTGACATTTCAAGAAAATTACTAAAACGTAGGAGAGTGTGGAATTTTTTGGATTATTTTTTTCTTCTGTTTTTGAAGATGGGAAAGACTTCCCTTGAATGTTCCCCTGGGAAGATTTCTATTATGTACATGTCAAATGTAGCTAGCAGCTAGGGTGAGCTGTTCTCTCAGATACCGAGGGCACTGCAGGAGGTGATAAACTGTCTGGGTGCATGGGCACACCTGTGTACATAAACCGAGTTATTTAGTGCAAGATGTGTTAGGAAAACAGATCCTCTTTTTCGTTTTTTTTTTTTTTTTTTTTCCCCCCCAAACTGCTTCTCAGGGGATGTAACTGTTTTGGAGGAGAGGTCCTCAGTCAAACCACTGGAATGTTATTTTTTGTTTGGGGCTTTTCAGGGTGTTTAGAAGTCAGTAGCTGAAGTTTATTTCCAGAAGAGATTTGGCATGGGCAAAAGGTATTTTAAGCTGCCTATTTTGCCTAGTTAGCTTCCCAAAGCCTTTTCTGGAAAGTTAAGGCAAATCCAGACATCAGGATTTTTATACACAGGTTGTTTTGTTTATGCATGCTCCTACTGAATGGGTGCAACTGTCTTAGAGGTCTGATGGTTTAAGTGTTCATTCAACAGGCTTATTTGTTCAAAGGTCTGTATTTCAGGCTCCCCGCAGGAGCAGTTCTTGTGATGTGGCAGGATATATGCAAAAAGCCAGCTCTGCTTGCTGTTCTGTTCCTGATCACCGCTGATTTAGGCTGTATACAAATTCAGCGGTGATAACTCAGCTGCTTAAACAGAGTAGGCTGCAAGGGCCATGCGGGTGTGTGCTTGATAATACTAATCATGTTAACATCACTGTTTTCAAAAGAATAAATATTAATTTTTTCTCTTTTGTCTCCTTATTTCTTTTTCAGCATCACCCTTTTGTGGCAAGAGATACCTGAAAGGAAAACTTCCTCATATCAATGCACTGCCAATGGTAAGTACCTTCTTAACTGACTAATGGTGGTGTGGTTCCTTCCTGCAAATGTAAGGCAGCTTCTGTTGCAAATCGTATTTTTAGGGCGGCTACTTTTTTTTTTTTTCAAGTTGATGACTTTTTTTTTTCCTAAGAAAAATCTAGACCATTATTCTGCTTGACAAAATACTAAAATTGTTTCTCTTACCCTGTGGAAAGTAGGGCAGCATGTTAATTTTGAAGCAAGAAGTGTGACTTGACAATGACATAGCTCATCCTGTTGGTAACTGTTTTTGCTTCCTCTTTTGGCCAAAAGCCTGTTCGGGGCAAGCTGTAGATGAGCTGAGTGCTCCGTTGCCTCCCCTTGGGTGCTCTCTGCATCTTGTTTCAATACTAACAGTTTCTCCTATTACAAATCTACACAGTGCCAGGTGTATTTTGCTTCACTGCGTTTGGCAGTGTAAGACTAGTGAGGTTAAAATCTTAGCTCCTCTAGAAATAGGCTTGGTTGTTGTGATCTTCTTACTCTCATCTCTGGAATATTATTAAATGTTTTAGATTATTGGAGGATGGTATTTGCAGACCGTATTTATGGTTTCTAATAGTTGCAGAGGTGAACTCTGAAGAGGACTGGAATTTAATGCTCTGGCTTTGATTACATTCAAATAGTCTTTCAGCAGTTCTGGTATCTTGTGTTGTTACATGTGAGGTGTATTATGAGGGTGTTAAATGCAGTGTTAGACTTAAATAAATGCATAATTTGCCAGCTTGCATTTCGGGCATCTCTAGATCATTATGTTGAGTGCAGAACCTAAGGGATGGTATTTCTAACCACCAACTTCAAAACTGAATTTGGGATCCAAGAGATAATGTGGATTCCTTTGTTTTGGGGGGCAGCATGGATCTAAAGAATCTGTAAATCAGTGATACCTTTGCAACTCCTCTGTCTTTGTCCTGTGAGTGAAGTGACAGTCAGAGTTTGTGTGGATGTAACTGATTACTTTGAAATGCACCAAGTGATTCTCTTGACTCTTCAAAACATCATGGAGTGAAATGTAATGCAGCGTGTATTTGGCCACTAAGCAAAGCAAATATAACTCTGAAATCAGAAGATCTGCACAAGTGTGTATGTCATTTAATAGCCTGATGTTTAAGCTCAAAATCCAGTTTAGATGTGTAAAGTTTATATTCACTTGGGATGGATTTCAGCTGTTGGGAACAGATTTGTTGAGTGAGAAGGCGCCGTTTTTACCTGGTCATGTAGCCTGGCATTTTAATTTTCTGAAACTGAAACTAGCAGTGGGCTCAACCTTTTCTATTATTGCTAAGTTTTCATTGTTGTTGTTGACCTTTTTCCAAGGGAAAGCTACTCTAATTTACTTTTATTTTGTATTAGTTGAGCGTGTTTTTAGTTATGATTAGAAATACAGGTTGGTGTTACTGCTTCTCTTAAAAACATGACTCACTCCATATTAACCTAGTCCTTATACTTCATAAAATTTTAAAATACTGAGAGAGTGCATTTGAAATATTACTGCATTTTGTCCTACTTTTCCCCCTGCAAATTATGTTAGAAATTCAGAATTGCACAGTCTCAAGGGCACGGTAGTTGTTACAGGGATCATAAAACATACTCAACTGTTACTTGTAGTGAAGTGAAATACTCTTCACTCCTTTCTTTAAGAGCTGCATTTGTTATAAGAGGGTTTATTTTCCTATTCTGGAGATTCCTAAACAATTACTCATCTCTTAATTAAAACTTTGAAACAGTTTGAATGTAGATTTAAGAGCCAAGCTAGGCACATTAATCATCATCCCCAAAGTAATCATATCTTACTCTGGCTTATGGTAAAAATTACTTTCACAGGTTTCTATTATGTTTTTCTCTTTGATGTGTGTAGACAAAGTATGAGACGGGTTGACCTGAAGAAAGCAGTTTGTGTTCTTCCCAGAGTGTTTTGTTTAACATGGCTTCCCAGATTCAATACGTATATTTCAATCAGAAATGCATTTCTGATTCCCTTGAGAAACGATACTGGCATTTTTGATCAGTCTGTTAATCATGACAGTCAGTTCCATTTCTTCTTAGTCAAAAAAAAAAAAATCACCACTAAAATACAGAGGAAAAAAAGAACACCACTAAAATGCAGAAGTTATACATCCTCTTTTGGTTTTTCTTTACTTTACTATTTTAAAGATGATTAAAAGATGCTATTTTTGCATAGAATATGGTGTGTAATCACATAAATAGGGTAAAATATAAGTTAATCCTTAAACATTGGAATGGTTAGCATTTTGTTTTTAATCACATATTTATGCTGTGATCAAGTCTTTTAAAACTGTTGCTGTGATCTATGTGTAAGGTGGAGTAAGTTGGCGTCTTAAAGAAAAGATGTGAAAGTTTAAAAAAAAAAAAAGGCCTCAAGGGTGAGGCAAATTAGTATATAACACTACTTTTTCTAGGATTTCAAAGGTTAATTTCAAGGCTGCTAATGGGGTACTTACTGAAGGTCACAAGGGTTAATGAATGTGTTGGAAATAAAAATCAAAAGTCCTGGACCTTTGGCCTAAGGGCAAGATCAGATCAAATTTTCCATAAATGTTTTAGCAAATTTTTTTTTTGTTATGTGATAGAAGAGCTAGCTTACCTGAGAGATATTTTCCTTTGTACCTTGCAGGGCTTCTCTTGTGAGTTTTAGAAGCAGGACAGTTTGCCTTTGCCTTATGAAATTAGTGTTCTTTTCCTTTCTTTTTTTGTGCCTGCATTTGTGTGTGTGTGTATATATACATGAATGCGTGGCTATATACAGGTGTGTTTGTGTATACACATACATATGTGTGCCTAGCTATTTAAAGGTGTGTGCAGAAACACTCGAAACTTACAGGAAGCTGGGAAGTACCTGTTTTTTAATATCATACAGCAGCTTGCTGTGATGGGTTTAATTCCACAGGAAGTAACCAGAGGGGCTGTGGGGGAATCAAGCAAGAAAGGCAACGTGGAGGCTTGTTAAGAGGTGTCCTGAAAAACACTCTTTCCAGGTTCTTTTACTGCATGGATGGTTTGACCAAGTCAAAAATCAACACACTGACCCGTCAAAAGGTCTCCCTGCAGAAGAAAATAAAGGATGTTACCGTTTATTACAAGCTGACACAGGCAAAGTCTGAGGATACGCAGTGAGCAGAGTTGCTGAGTCTCCAGAAAGGCAGGGTCATCGCAGCGAAGTCCGTGGCCTCATAGTCCATTGGGGGGAATACAAAATACAGTGTGCGTTACAACTTGTAGGTGTTTTGAATCCGTTCTTCTGGACGTTTACTTTTAGGTGAATATATCGTACCATGTTTTGAAGGTGTAACACCAGCTGTGTGTTATAGCAACTGTTCTTACAGGTAAGAGACTTGTTTTAGGAGGACAGCTTTGCAGGCGCAAAGTCTCTTAGGTCAGGAAATTCCATGGGTACCACACTTCAGTGTAACTTCAAACCCAGCGGATTTTGCTCAGAAACAGCGCGAGTGGTTGGAGGAGCTGGGCAGGATGAACAAGACACTCCAAAGAAAATTCAGTGAAAGGATTAGAAGACATCTGCCAGAACTTCTCCAAGACTGCAGCAAGACTTTCTCTTTGAACCCTACTGTGGTGCCGTCTATGGAGTCTTCAGTGACCTTTCCACTCCTTTAAAGGCAGCTGAAGGAAGAAATGAATTTAACTATTACCTGTGGTTCCACAACAGCTAAACTCATCTAAATGCTACCTGTTGGGCTAACTTTCTGCCAGTCCATTCAGTTAAAATGGTTCCATGCAGAGTAAGGCAGGCAAGGGAGATGGCAGGAGCCTGCAGCCAGATCTGGAAGAGTTGGGTTAGGTGTGGAAGCCCTGCCTCTGCCACCTCTTGCCAAGAACAGTAGGAAATTGTGCCACCAGCCCCAGGGCCCTGGGGTTTGCACAGGAGCTGCAGTGCAAAGGGAAGTGAAAAATTATCAGTCGTTGCCCTGAGTCTGTATGCCAGCTTTAGGCCGAGTCATGGGAGAGCTAAATAATAATAGGCCCAAAGACTGGTTCAACAGAAGCTAAATGCCATGGCACTGTCAGATGTATATATGAAAGAGTTTCTGTGGACGGACAGACCTTGAAAGAGTGGTAGAGCTTTAAAGAGTGGAGAGAGAAGGTGGGTGTTTGTTAAACCGTGACCCCTGCTTTCAAAGGGTTATGAAACTTGGCAGTACTTAAGACATTGGACACAAGACCCATGAATAGTTGCTTGAAAATAAATAGCTCTGCAAGAGTAAGGCCTTTATTCTTCAAATACATATGTATGTGTGTACGTGTGACTTCAGGTGTAGGAATTGTTCTTTTGAGGTGTAAGAAATACTTGAGTGCGTAAAGCTAACCAAGCTTGAAAGTGTTTTCAATGGTAGAGCCTACAAATGCTCATAAAATTTATTGTTGAGGGATTTGGCTGTACAGCTTATGGAGTATGCTTTTAAAAGGAAATTATATATATGTATTTCTGGCAGTTCCTGAAATAGTCTAAACTGAGTGTTGACATGAAATTTTGGACTGTTTTGCTCCTTCTCAAATCAATGGATGCTATTATCAATGCAGAAAGGTAGATTGCAGTGTTTTTTTGTCTGATAATTGGTTACAGCTGAAAAATTGTGTTCCAGAGTGTTCATCCATAAATCGTATTTATTGGATCAGCATGAATAAGCTGATCCAGTGGCGTATGCACTGAAAAAGGAAGTGCTAGTAATATGATACAGAGGAAATACTGACTGTCTACTATGATAAGGTGTGTACTGTGATAAGAAAAGTTTATATAGAACGGCATTCTGATATATTTTTGGATTTTTTTAAATTATATATATATATATATATTTTTTTTTACAAAGAACAAGTTAAAGCCACAAGTAAGATCTCTTTCTGTTTCAGAGGGAAAACACCCCCTTGCCTTTTTTCTACCATTAGTTGAAGTTCGCTACTGAGTGATTCAACTGAAGAGGAAACCGCTCTTTAAAAATTACAAGAAATGGTGGCTCTCTTTTGAAGTAGCATTTGTTGGAGAACTTTCTCTGCTGATTCTGTAAGCGTTTACAGTTCAGAAATAAGCTTTGACTAAGAATTCTCGGCAGAATCATAAATATGTAATTATGTAAGCAGCCAGGATATGTAGCCCCTGGCAAGTGCCCAGTGCAGTGAATCACAAGAGCAAAGGGAACTGGGCCAGTATCAAACTAGAGGAACGTCCTCTGTAATAGGGTGAGGGCCATTGCTGTTCCTTTCCTATTGCCATTCCTAGTTTCTCAATCTTAAACGTACCCAAAACAGGGTGTTTCTGATGCAATAGGTTGTCTTCTGTTACCACTTTTTTTTTCCACATTCTTTGTCTTCCTCCCCCTTTGGCTCCCCTGCCTCGGGCTTTTATTTGTCTTTACTTCTTTCCACTGGTTTTGGTTCACAAGTTAATAGCAGCAGTAGTAGTGAAGCTAGCACTGGATTATATCTGACTTGATCGGCGTGCCATCTGTTTTACAGAGGGGGAGATCTTGTGTTTCTGCTGTGGATTCACTGCCATATGCCCACGGTGGAGTCGTGTAACCTGGAATGACCCTTTTTCCACTCTGTGAATGATTGTACGAAAAAATTGTAGTATTAAATGAATAAGAAATGTAGTGTTAAATGTTCTTGGTAGTGACTAGGTTTGTTGCACGTTAGAAAAGTAACTGGCTGTTAGGTGTAGGTGAGGTAGGATGTTCTAGAGAAGACCTAAGGGCAGGCCCCCTTCTGTCTGAGCACACGAGTGCTGCCTTCCAGAGAGGAGCAGTGCTGTTTCACGTCAGTATGCTGCTTGTGCAGTCGGGTCATGATCCTGGTTTCATTGTTGTCAACAGAAAGTTGATATTGATTCAACTCAACAAAAGTAAAAGCTCCCCTTAGTTTCAGTGGTGTAGATGCTGGCGATAATGAATATTGCTGCAAAACAACAGGAAGTCTGTAGGCTGGGGGAATGACATTGAATATATGTACTTCTATTTGCTCAGGAGAGACTGAGACCTGCTAGCCGCCGAAGACCAGGTGCCCTACGTCTGCATGGCCATCAGAATGGGTGGCAGACCTGGAAACGTGTACTTAGATGTGAAGCCTCTAGTACTTCCTATCAATAGAGTTTAAGATAGGAGTAAATGGAGGTCATGTGTTTTCTTCTGTGATTTAATGAACATACTCAGGACAAGGGATCAGAATCCTCCCAGGGCTGATACTGTGCGTGTGTAGGATCCATGTCCATGAATTTAGTGTTTACACAAACGGAGGGTATTGATGTCAAATGTGAGCCATCGTTTGGGTTCCGTGTCCTCATTACAGATGTCCACGGCATCTTCCCCTTTCATTTCATTTCTTTTGTCTGTAGATGGACAGTATTTTATTATGGTCTACTTGGGTGTTAAAAATGTTTTATCATATCTTAAGGTATTTGACATCCGTTTCCAAAAAAAAAAAAAAGTTAAAACCAGTAACATAAATGAAGTTAAGTCCCTCATGAGAATATAAACTTCAATAACCTGGCAAATGGAATTTCATAAAATAAAAATAGCCATTTCACTGTTTTTTTAAGCTTGTTTTGTGTTAGTGCAGTCACCAGATTTTCTGAAAACAGCAATGCACATCTGGTAAAGAGAATAATACAGTTAGTCAATGTGCGTGTAAGATGGAGCATGAAGAACTGATTTTAAGTGCATGCTTATTAATGGCGACCTAGAAAAAAGTCAGTGGTAGTTAAAATGAATAGAGGGCAGATGAACTGTCAGCGGATTCTTTTTTCATGAATAAAAGAAACAAATTTAAAACTATCAGGTACATAACACACAAATTAACGGGAAAAATAGATGGTCAAAGGTTAAAGAGGGAATGAAAACACAAGTTTTATGGTCACAAGATCAAATGAGGCATTAGTTAATTTTCCTTTTTTGGTGCAGTTCACCAGGAGTTCAAGTAATTCAACTGAGTGATTGAACTGGAACAGAGAAGAGTGCCAGAAAAACTGATTACTAATAACATAAACAGAAAAATAATCAAATGAACTTAAGACTTGATGTCAGCATTTCACTTTAAAATGCTTTTGAAAAGGCTGGAATTCCTTTCTAGTTGCATGGAACCTGATTTACATAGAAAGCAAATTTATAACAGCTATTCTTGCAACAGTTGATAAATTATTCTACTAATGAGCCGTCAGCATGGATTTAACCAAGACATGGCTGAGGCCCAGAAGATATTTTCTGGAGACTGACCATCTGGGATTTCGGAAGTAACCTGAGGAGTAGGTAAGGGTGCTTGAACCCAAGGAAGCGTTATTGTTAATTATATAAATTGCAAGTGGAAACCGTGCTAGAGATGCTGAGATTTTTCTCTAAATGGAAGATAACCATACAAGTTGCTTTGAAAAATGTCACTGTAAGATTTGTAAGGTGAAGAGGGGCGTATGGTAGGAATAGGAGAGTGTTTATGCTGCTCACGTGCAAGGCAGCACTGCTAAATCCCTTTGTGTAACATTGCTGGTAGACCTTGTCCAAGAAAGATGAATGTAAAGTGAAGCAGGTGTGGAAGGGGACTACCAAAATGGTGAGGGAAGAGCAGAGTTTGTCTCACAATAGGACACTGAGAGGCAGATATGATTACTTTCTCTACATATATGAGACATGTTGCCATAATATGGCAACATATATGTTGCCAAACACTTCAGTGAGTACAAGTATTTTTATTTTTTTTATGTTAGATTGAAGGCAGCAGTAGGATGGACAAGAAGAAATGAATATATCTTGGCAAGGAGTATATTCAGCCTGGAATTTAGAAGACAGATCTCATCCATTAAGGGAGAAAGATTTTGCGATAATCTTCTAATAATATTAAGGGAGGTCAAAAAAAAAACCCAAAAACTCATTAGCTTTGAGACGGACACTTGTTATTGCACACTGGTCTTCCTAACAAGCACTTGTTTGTGGCATAACAGTTTTTGCCTTTAAAAGATAAGGGAGCTTAATGTTTGTTACCTGCATCAGCTGCCTTTCAGCTATGTTCTGCTGAATTAGTTAAGTTTAACTTGTAAATCATGCCCTCCTGTTAGGGAGCAGTTTTTGTCCTGTGGCCCTGGGAGAAAACAACAGAATGAATGCTAATGCCGTAGCTCAGCAAATTCAGAAGCACGTAACAGGTCTTGGACTCTTTTACTTTTTTTTTTCTTGGTCTGAATTGGAAGACTGCTTATGTTAATCAGTTATGTTAATGTCTTTCCATTTATACTTTGAAAAGGAGCGTTACGTACTTCAAGTCTGAAGCCATCCAAAGAGAATTCATGATATCTGTACATAGCAAACCGATAGCAAAAATACTTGTTTGGGGTTCCTTAGCTTCGGTTGTTATCCCAAGATTAATGTGGGACTTTTTGCATTATGCATGAGTGGAGAAACGTCAGCAAAGGCGAAGCTTGAGCAGAGTGGCTCTGGAAGTGCCAAGTTACAGCTGTGGGTGACATCTACTTAAAAAGATCTCAACTATGCAAGTCTCTTAAGTTAGCAACCCCAGTGCTTGCTTTTGAAGAAAAACGCATTGCAGCCTAAGCAAAGTTAATTGTTCTGCATACTTCTGTGACTTGTAACTCATCCAGTGGAAAGTCCACCGTGGTTTGTAGGCAGTGTTCTGGGTAGGGAAAGGTGCATTGGGATCCCAGGAGGAGATGTAGGTCATAGAATAACACACTTGCTTCCATTTTTCCTTGCCCTGGCAGCGTGCTCATTCGTGTTTTGAACAGTGACACTTCCTTGGGAATCTTCCACTGCGAAACGAATGCGTGTCACATCGGTTACACACAAACACACCGAACCCTTCCTTGCCTGTCTCTGCTGGCTACGCTCCTGAAAACCACCTGGAGGTCAACTAAAGGGCCTGTTGGCGAGCAAAAGTGGGGAAAACGTGACTGCCTGGTGTTCATAGTCCTTCTTTGGATGGCTTGTGTGAGCTCGGTATCACGTAGAGCAGTTGGGAAGATAACGCCGCGGCGCGTTCACACGAGCGGCTCGCCGCACGCTGTGCCCGAGGTGAGCAGTGACACTGCGCAGCTACTGCGTGCGTGCTTCTAGGGTGTTTGAAGAGCGGTTTCATGGTTCACTCTACTTTAAATGCACAGAGCTCTTACCCAGTGCCTCCGCTATCACGCATTGAAATCCTGTGACAGGAACGGTGTAATTAGGAAGCTCAGTTAAAGGATTGGGTGGGGGAGACACTTGCAGTGAAGAGCGTGTTGCTTAAGCGCGGCTGACTCGTCAGTGGGGCAGAGAGCCCCCTGACCGGCCATGTACGCCGAGAGTTTCGTAGCAAACATCTCGGGTTAAGCAAAAAGAGCAGTGCTGTAGAAAAGCAGGAACATGCCGAGAGGGGGAAGGGAGTGGTTGTGTCTGGAGTGACAGGCGGATGCTGAGAAATCCCCCAAGCCAGAGCGTCGTGCTGCTTTCCTGCACCGAGTCGCAATGGGAGAGGCGACTGGGAGATCCGGTGTGTTTACTTCCCTGTAGGAAAGGCATCTTGTTCATCACCTGCAACCAAATCCGGGCAGTCTGGGGGGGTTTGGTCACACCTAGGAAGTTGTTTGTTTGAGGAATCTAAATCTATTATTTTGATATTTGACGAATGAAGAAAGAATTCTAGATAGCACGTATAAAATTTTGCCTCGCTATCCCTTTCTAGAGCTTGAGCTGCGTATTAAGGCATCCCCTAGCTCAGCCCAAAGCCCAGAGCAGAAGCGGTGGCTGTTCCTGTGATGCCTTTTTCCCTCCTCCTGCCGCCTGTTCCCTCCAAGCCCTTCCCTGCCCGCTGAGTCTAGCTCAGTGCTCACGTTTCTGCCGGGAGCGTGGGGACGAGGAGAAGGACCCGTCTGTAGGAGGCTGTTTGTTACGTGGCTGCTAAAATAACAGAAATATGCACTGTCACTGTTAGTTGTGTATTGGTCGTTTTTTTCCAAACACAGGATAGATTTGTTGCACAGCTCCTTATCTAGCTTTTCAGCACATAAGCCAAGGGTTAGCGTTTAGCCCTGTTGCAGTACGAAAGTATTTCATTTCGTGGCCCAGAGAAGATATTATTGATTTCAGATAAAGACGGCAATATTCAACAATATATTTATCCTAACTCAGAAACAACGAGCGCTTTAGGAGTGACGAGAAAAGCTGTGTTACATCTCAGCACTTTCTTCATCTTTGAAGAGTGTTGGATGCTTTTTGCATGTTTGTTAAAACCCTCTTTCCTAATTGGATGTGCCAGGAGGACATAATCAGCAGCAGCAGAGATGCAGGCTATTTGGAGGACCTTGATCAGTAAGAAAGATTGGAGCAGATGGTCTAAGGAAAATATATTAAAACAAAACAACAAAAGTCCCGCGCAGGAGGTTTTTTTTGTTGTTGACATTTTGCTTTTATGTTGTTTATCAACCTTGTCTGGATAGATTACAATCTCTTCAGCGCAGGAACTAAGTCTTATATGTTTATGCAACGTTAGCACAATGGGGCCCCGATCTTGAAAAGGGGTCTTTTGGATGCTGCCGTTGTTCAAATAAATAGCGGTGATAATGTTCATAATGTCTGGTTTTAATCGGTGTGAAGGTTCCTTGAGCAAAGAGAGCTGCGTGAAATAGAAAAATGTTAGTGAAATGAGTAAAATCCCATGATATGTTGCATGTGTTGCTTTTTAATCGGCCGTGGGTTTTGGTAGACCTTTCGCATACCTCCATTTTATGCAAGTGTACATAATCACATCGCAATTCTTGTAAGGGTTTGTGTCAATGCATACTGCGATTTATACTCGGGTAGGAAGGATGATGACTAACAGGGTTTTTTCAGGTTTTGTATAACCCTGGCCTTCCAGCCTTGTAGTGCACTTGCTGTCTGTCGTTTTGCCACGCGGATCAGCCTCGCGAAGTCTGCACGTGGGCTGCTTTGGCTTTTCCTGCCCCGCACGCCCACACGGGTTGCCACCTGCTCCCCAGCACATGCACACGGTCACCTTCCTCCAAGTGCCTTCCAGTAGCCCTGGTTTTGTTCGGATTCCTGCGTTACAAATTGATTTGAGGGCCAGAGTAAATAGGGGTGGACTTGGTAACACAGTGCTGTGCTGTGAGAAATGCTGCCATGTCAACACAGTTAATTTGGGTCTAAAATTGGGTCCGTTTTTAATTGCGTTGCTGGGATTCTGCATTCAGACTTAAATATGTTTGCTGCTCAATGTAAACAGGAACAAAAATGGATTTGCTGTTGTCTTATTCCAGTACCTCAAAATACAATGTGTGTGTGTATAAATATAATTTGCAATAGGTCTAGAAAGTCCTACAAACTTCTCCCTGCTTGCAAGAGCTCTCGGTTTTCTTCCTGACAAAATGAGCTGTATTTTCCATGTCTGCTGCGGCGTGCTTACAGGCTGCCTCTTTCTCAGCTGAACGTTGCTATTCCGAATAGGCAGACAAATTTGCTTCACCTGAGGTAGAAAATAATGTTTTGGATCTATTTTTAAATAACATTTTAGAAAGCTTAGCAGATTTAGGAGCCAGAGTTACACCCCATGGTCGCTTGACAGAGCTATCCTATTCTTCTGACTGCCTTACGTAGTCTTGAATAATACTTTTTGCTCTTATCTTTGTCCACAGAGAGGTGGTGTACATAAATAACACAAGTGGTTGTCCTTCTGTACTGCATGGGGTCATCACATTTCTCTCTCTTCTTAATTGCAGTTCATGGGAAGGATATGATGGCAAAGGATTCATCATTTCTGTGATTACATAATGTAATATTCAGCTATCATAATTCAGTTAGTGTATTAACTGAATGAATTCAGTTAAAATCCATGGAAAGGCAGCTTCACAGGCATCCTTGAGGGGGGATGCTCCTATCAGGAGGTGCGGCTGGCTCGAACGCCCACGTCTGTGGTTTGTCTCAGCAGCTCCAGGGGACCTGTGGGGTCTGGAATAAGCATCCAAAGCCCTCGTGCTCCAAAATGGATGCTCACCTTCCAGCAGCAGGAGCCAAGTGCCCATTCTTGGCTCGTTCTTCTGCTATTTCAGCTATGTTTTGAAGAAGTTTTTGTTGTGGGTTTTCTGTGTGGTGTGTGTGAACCAGCACCTCCCAGAAAACCACCACTTGTCTGCATTTTCATAGCATACCCAAAACTCTATAAATTCTGTCCCTATTTCTGTTAATTTTATGCAGAAACCCTGTCAAGTGCCTTTCACTTTGTAATGTCAGGTTTTTTTCACCACGGAGAAGTGTAACTAAAAAATAACTTTAAATGAAAATAATCTTTTCCTTCTGCCGATAGTGTTTGCATGTTTGAAGATGAGCTGTTGCAGTTCCAAACTGATTTGGAACAGGAGAAACTAAAACGATAGAAACTGGGCCTTGATTTGGTGCCAGTTCGTTATCAACCAGGCCTTGTGAGGTTGATTGCGATGTTACAGCCACGGAGGGAAATTAGCTTATCAAATCTGGGCTCTGGTATTTATTCATAGCTATAGGAGACGCTGATCCCCACAGCCATTGCTTGAATGAAATTCACTGATAATGGAAAATTTCACTTAGCTGGTTGAGCCCATCCTAATCCCGAAATGTTCTGAATGATCTGCTTAGGGTTTAAGTATTTTTCAGCATATAAAAAAGGAAAAGCCCAGCAAGGTATGGATGGGACCACGTTCATCTTTCATTACTTATCTCCTTCAGAAGTACCCTGCAGCTTTCCTGCTTACATGTGTGACAGTTATTAGGAAAAAAAGAGTGTACAATGGGTATAAAAATATCCCATGTGATGAAAGTGGCTTTGGATCCCAGCTGGTTTTGTGTTCTGTTTCTTTTTGCAGCTGGTTTTCTTTTCTCATTTTTTGACTCCTCTAGGTTTTAATAGTTGTAGTCTTAGAGTGATTTTTTAAGATAAAAGGGAAACCTAGGAAATGAAAAAACATAGTCCTGTTGCCCAGATAGCAAATGATGATTTTAATAATCCAGGATTCTCTTCGCTCCCCGTGGATTTAAAGGTGAACCAGCCACGTGCAAAGTTATTTGCAGCTACGGTTGATTTCTTTGTACCAGTAGTTTGGCATGGATAAATCCATGAGAAATTAAACAGGTGGCACAGGGCCCCTGGTTTTGGGTGAATCTTAAGGCTAAGAGGAGGATTTTTTTTCTTTTTTTTACAAGACAGTAAAAGAAGGAGCTGTAGAAGGATGTTCTATAAGAGGTGTTATTAAGAAGCCTGTGCTCCTGCAAGCTGATGAAAGGCGATACGATTTTATACCAAGAGGAAAGACAAGCAGCAGTGATTACTGTTTCATTTCAAGTCTGTCTTTCAGAGATTTCTTACTATTCCAAATTAATCTGCTATAAAACTGTAAAATGTACTAGTATCCACCAAAATGGGAGCTCGGGTAATCTCTTGTTGAAGAGAGAGTCTGAAGTTTATTTAGGGAACGGTTTCTATGTAATTCTTTCTCTATTTCTGTTTCTTCTCTATGCCCAGATATATCCAAAACAATGAGTCCCGCTTCTCTTTCAGCAGAAGACTCGAGGCAATCCAGAGTGTATTGCCAGGATTTCTCTTGCCAGCTGTCCATCTACAGTGAGCCTCTCCAGCACGCTCTCTTTTTTTTCCTACTTTTTCTGTGGATAGTGTCAGGTATCTGGAGAGAGAAGGGGAGGAGGACTATTTTCAAGGCATGTCACAAAACACAAACCAGAAGAAAAGTCAGTGGAGTAGGCCATATTCTTAAAAATGTGACTGGCCACAGTGACTTTTGACCTCATCTGAAAAGCTCAACGTAATCCAGTTTTGCCAGAGAAGTCCTGAATTACATGATTTTACAAAAGTGGCAGGGGAGTTCCCTGCTGGCTGGACTCAACTGCTCTTTTCCATGCTAGAAGAGAACTGGAGAGGCCAGAGAGAGATGTCAGGATATGGCCATATGTAAAGTACTCTTCCAGCTTGGGTAGCTGGCAGTCACCAGCTGATTTGACCTGAACAAGGGTGGTTTTGTGCAGGATATCTTAAGCAGGGGCCTGCATCTTTCTGTTATTGATTAATAACAAGTATTGTTAGAGCTGTTGCTCTTCTAGTGGTGTAACTTTAATAGTATGTTGCAGTCTTACGTTTCATAGCACGTTGCTTGCAGTACTAGCAGTCAAAACTAGTCTCTGGATGGAAAATAATAAATTTGAGATCCAAGGATTTCTTACTAGCATCACCTGGACGGTCACTCTTCCCTCCTCCGTGCTGCACAGGAACTTTAAGATACAGCCCTGTCAGTGTCCAACCTAGCTTCATACAGATGAATTACTTCATGCTACCTTTTTTTCCCCCTCCCTGAATAGACTTCTGTAAGGAAAAACGTCTGTACCAGCTCATGTGATGTAATAAAGACTGTAAAAATACAGTATGACTTCTGTACGTATAGTTGCCTATAATGAGAGTTAGGTGTAAGGGTTTAATTTGGGAAAGAGCACAATAGGAGTATTGTAATTTAGCAGTGGTTGACATGTCTCACACTCAGAGTAGGTTGTACTATAAATATAGCCTCTTGTTTTGCAATTGACATTTTGCTAGTGGGTGGCTAATTGCTAATTTGAAGGGAAATAGACCAGAGATCTAATATTAATAACTAATTAATAGTTATGCGGATATTTTAAGTCTATTTTTCTGCTTATTTATAGGCATATATTATTCATGTGCTGTGTATCCTTCTTTGCATATACATGTTTTATTCTGAAAGTTTTGCTTCAGTAACGTTCAAGCCTATGTGCTTTTGCAAACAAAATCTGGAATGCAAAGGCAAGTCGGTCATAGATCTCAAAACCACTTTCAGAGGAGGATGATTTGGAAGTATGAGAGTGGCACTTAAGGAAACATTTTTAAGAAAAGCCTTCCTCTTGAACCAGGGCCTGAGAGGAAGGCCAACAATATGTTTGCCTGCCTCGTATCATCTTAAATTGTGATTACTAAATCAGCATCAGTACCGTCTGTTTTCCTGAGTATAAAGTAAAATGTAGGGAAATTCTTAGGCCTGTGTCGGAAGTGGATAGTTCGTACACAAACTGGAGAGGAGTAAAAAGAGAGAGGCAGCTCACAAGAAGCTTGGCTGAGAGCAGAGAGCAGCAACATTGGCTCAGGTAGGTGAACGTGGCCGGTCTGCGCTTCTCCTGCCTGTTCCCCTGGCCTCCCGTCATCTCTGTCCCACCTACGCTGGGCTGCAAATTAATGACCACTGCCGTGATTCTAGCCTTTTAATGAAGTCTTCATCTGTAGTAGGGTGGAAAGATTACATGAGAGGTTCGTTGTACTTTGCATGTGCCTGATATTTTCAAATCTGTTTTGTCACACACCCAAACAATTCTAAACGCGTTCCTCTAAACGTGGTGGAGCAGTTGCTGGGCTCTGCCTGCTGGCAGCAGAGTTTGTATCGTGTTTGTATCTCGTCCCTCTTGCTAGTAACTGCTGTCAGCACTCAAGTGAGTAACTTGCAAGGAACAAAAGTTGCTTCCCCACTATCTGTGGAGTTCACGTTACTCATTTTGCTAGCTGTCCTAGGAGATTTAAGCTGTGTCCTAGAAAGCATTTGCTATTGCTGGATTAAAACCTTGCTGGCTGCTATCTGTGAAACTCACGTGTTAGAGAAAGCATCAGAGGGGCCTCTGACAGCACGCTACATCTTCTGTGTTAAGGTTTCCTAAAGCATTTGTTGCAAGTACGAGGATAAACCTATCATTAGTGCCAAACTTGTAATAAGTAGATGTACTTCTCTGCCTTTTCGATACGCTATACATTTGAGGGTAGCGTGCTGCAGCTGCTCGCTTGCTGTAGTGCATGCTTGAAGGTAGTGGTGGTGTGGGACTTGGAGCTTCTGCAGCCTTCCTGGCCTCTGCCAGCACCCTTGGGCAGGAGATGAACGGCCTGCCCCGTCCCCCAGGGCCTGCCCCGTCCCCCATGGCCTGCCCCGTCCCCCATGGCCTGCCCCATCCCCCAGGGCCTGCCCCGTCCCCCGTGGCCTGCCCCTACACGCGCTGCACTGCAGCTCGCGGTGTCTGGTTGTGAAAGAAACAACTGGGGACAGAATTATGCCACTAGCTAGGACTCTCAACAGCATGCTTCTTACTTGCATTTTCTTCCAGATATACAAAAATCCCAATTGTTTTTTTCTGGCTCTAACGCCGTGTGTGACACAGCTCTGGGCAGGGACCCAAGCAGAAGCAACTTGTGGCGTTACTGACATGGGGTGCGTAGTGGGGAGGAAAGGTGTCCGAAGCGCTGCTTTCGGGTCCCACCACTTCGAGAAGTGCTGAAGGTTCAGTTATTCTCCATGTGCAAAATGGTGGTGGTGCTTGTCCGATTCACAGCAGTCTTCTGAGGAGTGGCTGGCACTGCCAAAGGCCCTCATGGCGCTGGTGACGGGAGCTGTGTGTAAAGGCAGATAACAAGGCACAAATTTAAATGCTGCAGGAGACTGGTCAAGGATTTATTTTGCACTTTATTGACCCTGTACGCTTTTGTGACTCTTGTATTAGAGTGCTTTTTTTTTCAGTTCCATGTGATTCCAGGAATACTGTATTTATGTCTCTGCTTACTGTGTACGGTCCTGTGATTAGCATAGACCTTGATTTCAGTCAGTCATGAGGTACGCATTTAAAATCTGTCTATAAATCTTGGCAGATCAAGATTCTGAAGTAATATTTTAATATCTGTAACAGGTTAAAAATTCACAAAATTTCTCTTGTGTTTCAAGTGACGACTTGAATATTTTCCAGTCTGCTAAGAAGCATATCTGAGTCTGGGAAACTCTGCTTGTCCTTGTAATATTTGCTTGCTAATCTCTTCTATCAAAAATAGTAAAGCATATTTGTCAAAGTACTAATATAGCAGGCCACAACACTTGAAGGATCTTGAAAATTATCTGTATGCCAGTTCTGGTAATGAAATGAAAGCATTTGTCAAATACCGTGCTCTAGGAATATCGATCAATGATTTCTGTACAAAGTTCTCTTGAAGTGCCACTGAACTAGTGGCAGCAGCAGTGTCTAGGATCTTCACGTGCCCTGTGAAAGATTGCAAAGACATTAAATAGTCTGATTTTTTGGAAATAAGTTCTTGAATAACTGTTACAACTAAGTTTCGAGGTAGGAGACTTTTTAATGTCTGGGTTTCCTCTTTGTTTTGCATGTATGTATTGAAATACGTTCTTCCATATGAATGAATTTTTTACCTGTTCCCTTGATTTTTTTTTTTTAATTTCTAGTGTTCCGTAAATACTTAAATACATGTGTCTTCAGCTTCTACAGGTCTCAGTATGGTATTTTCCTGGAGAAACATTTAACTTTTTGAATAGCACCAAAGATTAGTGTCTGTTTGCAAACATTTTTTTCATCTCAAATTACTGAAGGTCCTTTGAGTGTGAAAATGAAGTAATAGGGCTTTCCACAAACATAAGTATTTTTCCATGTAATTGGAAGATGTTTTGAAATACTGTCTTTAGGCCTTTATAGCCAGGAAACCAATTACAGGCATGGTTAAAAAGTGATAGCGTGTATTAGTCAGATTATAACAAGATTCCAATAATGTAAAATTGCTGTGTGACAAATTAGTTTGTATAGATTTTGACAGTTGTTGCCTTTAATAAACTAACTTGTTAAGCAATATGCAGCTGCAGTGTTTCCAAAATTGGAGAAAAATAGGCTATATTTCCATGTCAAAATCTTTTCCATAAAGCGGGGCCATGAGAATGGGTAAGCCTGTTCTAAATTGTTGGGTTACTTTGTGAACTGGTCTGTCGCAAGATGATTTTGTCGCAGTAAGCAGATGACATGAAGATTATAAAGAGCTACTTTTAAAACTTTGGCACCTTCTTCTCTCAATAAGTATTCTGTTACTTCTGACAAATGTAATCTTTGGGCTTGGCATTTAGTAAACCAAGGTTTTCTCTTTTTTCCATGTGATTTATGAATAAACGGTGATTAGATTAATGTTGCCTGTTCATTTTCACCACAGACCTGAGCCAAGAACTTAATTTGTGTCTCCTGAGACAGTGGAATAACTATGTTGTAACTCTATATAACTATTGAATTGCAACTCTGAAATCCAAGAGTTGCTTTTCCTCCAGTAAAGTGTTACTGGAATGCTATAAAATAATGCAAAATCTGCAAAAGTTCTAGAAAACCTACTGTTCAGTCCGTAGCTTTCGTGTGCTTTCGTATCCTGAGCTATGTTCCAGTTGCAGGTTTGAAAACCCCTGTGGCTGGCAAATGACGTTTGTATCTGCCTACCTTAGTAAGTCTCTATTTTTGGTGATATGGATATTAATTAGATAACTCGCTTTCAGTCTAATTTAGAACTAAGTCACACTATTTTTATACGCGTATAAGCAAATTAAACCCCAGTTTGAGGTCTGTGCTCCATCCCTGAAGTGCCACTTTATTCCCTTCCACGCTTGATGGACTGCTGGCGTAATGTATAGACGGAGTATGAATATATTCCCCATGATTCCTAGGAAAGGAAGTAAAATTTCTGGCATTGGCTCTTCCTTTTTGGAAGGAAGCAAGGCTCTTCCAAGGCGTGGTAGCTGCTCAGCAGTTTGGCTCTAACCTTCTCACAGTCCAAGAACATTAAAGGCAGATCTCATTTACATTTGTCCTTGTCTGCTGTCACAGGTGGTGCTTGTACTTTTTTCCAGGGAGAATGTGGTGGCACTGACTTAATAAGGGTGATTGGGAAGATGGAAGGTGCTACTTTGCAGCTTTTTTTTAAAAATCATTATTATTTTTAGTTTTTATCTTTATTTGTGGTGTGGGTGAACCTCTTGTGAATTCAGAGGCAGGCACAAAGTATTCACTGGCCTTTAGCTTTGGGAATGGTGATAGTGCTGTGGGTTGCTGCTGTAAGCTAAGTTGCTAGAGATTGTGCAAAATGGCAAGAAAAAAATTTTTTTTGAAGGCTGCATTTTCAGTAAAAAGAGATGTAAGTTCACGAGATCATTTTTTATGAGTATGTGAAGCAGCTCCAGTAGCATTTGCAAGACCATCCATGAAACAATGCAAGTGGAAGCAACCTTTAAAAATAAATAAATAAATACTTTTGACCTTTTGCCCAGTTCAGTTAAAAAGGGAAAAAAAAATCCCCATGTTTGATTTTTCACTAAGAATGTATATATAAAACTTGATGGCTTTAACCCAAATAGTTTGAATTATGATCAGGCCAAAGAATTGGAATAACTTAAAAAGAAAGAATGAGAACTTCAACATCTTGTTTCCAAAATAGTCAGGCCAAGTAACTATATGCAATCCCATGAAAACTATAAGCAATACACATCAGTTCCTTGGGGGTGCTACAGAATACCAAAGGAAAAGAAGAAAGGGGGGAGAAAAGGATAGGAAGAGAGCCCATCTTCCGTGCATAGAGAGTGCTGGGTAATAGGAAATGACAGCCACTCTAAGTTCTTTATTTCTTGGGTTGCTTTTATTTATTTTTGAAAGACGTCTCGTATGAAGATTGCATGATGCAATACAGCTCAAAAACCTGTCTGTTAAATATATGCACCCATCAAAGCACATAGAGATGTGTGTACTGCTCCTCGCTGTACCTTCAGCAGCTACTCAAGTATAAGATGCTCTGAGCACCATCAGTGGACTCTGAAAATATCATGTACAATGGTATATGGCTTTTTAAACGGGTGAATTACGGAAATGACAGCGGATAAGGAAGGGGAGATGTGTTGACTTGGGATGTTGCCTTGAGGTAGTTAGGGCAGAACATTAATGTTTTACAGATAAAGATCTTAGACTTCATTGTTTCATTTTCAGAACCTGGAATAACTGTTTTGCTAACAAATAATGTTTAATAGTACTGTTATACTTAAAAATATAATACTGTTGAAGCTTTGCTTGTCTGTAGCATTTTAATCCATGTCTAGTTTATCATCTTTAGGGCAAATGTTGGCTGTTTGGACTACAAGGTGGATAAAATTTTCCTGGGGGGTTTTACTTAAGTATGATTACTGACCCATAGACTTAGACTTAAAATAATCTAAATTCCCTGCCTGCATTTTTCCAGTACCTGAGCATCTTGCCGAATTGATGGCTCTGGCATGAGCCTGAAATTTGGTGTGTACGTGCCGGAGGATTCCTGCAGCTGGGTCTCGCTGGGCGCAGGTGCGGTTGGACCTACCTGACCACGCCGTAAGCTCTGCTAGCCGTGGAAGCAGCCCATGCTGGTGGGGCCGTAATCTCCGGAGAGGTGGGCAGGGGACACGGCTCGTGCCGTGGCTCCCCAGCACGTCCCACGGCTGCTGCCGGCCCCGTCCGCTCCATCCCCTGTGCTGCAACACGCGTGCAAGGGGTTGGGTGGATCACGCGGCAACCCAGGCTGCATTAAAACCTTTTCTGTGTTTTTTATTTCAACTTGGATAACATTTCAAGTGACTGCCCTGGTCACTGAAGGCTCACCAAGCCCCGCATTGGTCCCGGCACGCTTCTACCGTTCAGCAGCGTTAGGGCTGTTAATGGCTTTGGAGTCTTGCTTGCTGTGATGGGTGTTCCTTTTTTCTCCTGAAATTGCTAAGTCTGCTGTTGTCAAGAAAATGTCATTTTTATCACGCTTACTTTGTGATTAAAAATGCTATTCAGTAACTTGTGATCTTAAAATTCTGCTATAAATGATGTATTGTCAGTTTAACTTCTGATACTTTGATTGTGCTGTTTGGAAGCTGGGGAATTACAGCAAAATATTTAATATTTAGCAGCGAGTGCAATCATGCTAAAAAATTGAACAGATTTACTTTTGTTTTGTGGAGCAATTCTAAGATGCTGACGTGAATTTTTCAACCCAAGAGTTCGGTTTTCTCAAAGCCACCTCGCTTATTATTTTTTTTTCCTCCTCCTTCCCCCTCCCCAGGTATGGCAAAAAGGAGTCTGTAGTGCTGTTTGGAGGGACAAAATGAAGAAAGAAGTCGCGTCTTTATAGACGAACCAGCCTTTATTTAGTGAATGCATTACTTGAATTTCAGTTTCTCTGCTGGTGACATTTGTTGGTTGGATGGTCTTTGAAATAGAGGGATTAGAGGGAATAAGTGCTAGTGAGCAGATCAAATGTCTCGGCGATGACATTTTGTTTTTGTGCAGATGGAGGGAAAATCAGACCAAGAGTTATGCTGTGCTCGTAGGACAGACTAAAAAATAAGGCCTCATTCATGCGTTGAGCTCTCTGAAAATCCAAAATGCACGCATTGCTCTAAGTTCGAGAGTTAGGTTTTTATTCAATGTCAGTTTATATGATACATTTTTTCTGTACACAAGCATTTCATTGCCTTAGCAGCATTCTTTGTTACAGCCATGCTTATCACACAGAAAGAAAACAACATCAAATACTATTAACGGGCACTCCAGTGGGGAAGAAAGCAGTAAACAATACTACTTAAAAGTGGATAATTTCTCTCTCCCCGATGGGACACATTCAATTTATAAAATGTGCATCAATACTTTTTATGAGCACATAATTTACCATTTTTTCTTCTTTTTTTTTTTTCCTTAAGTGTGCATGATCAAAACAAATAAAACACACAGGTAGTTGTTTGTTTGTTTGTTTGTTTTAAATGGATTTTTAACAAACGAATTTCATTTTTTATTATTAAAAGAAAAATTACATTGACTGAAGAACTCCAAATCTAATAGCAGTAAGGATTTCAGTTATAATTCATGGAAGAGGAGAATCTGTAACTGAAGTTGCTGCCCAAAAGCTTGGGAGGGTTGCAAACAAACATCATTTTAAGAGAGAAACTTGGTCTAGTTTGGGTAGCTATATTCTTTTAATTTAGAGAAATGCAAGACACTTTTTTCCCCTGTATTTTTTTCAGTTAGCAAAACTAAAAAGGTGGTGGGGAAAAAAAACAAGGCCCGATGAAATGGGTAACGATGTGCCAGTTCCTGAAAGCCTGGAGGTGGTTCTGGAGCATGGGTGCGTGGCTCCAGGCTGAGCCAGGAGCACGCCCTAGTGGCAGGCTGACCCAGCCTAGCGCTGTGATACACGGTCATGCAGCCTGCTGGATGCTAACTACTTCAACTAAAATAGCGGATTTTTAACAGGTTTTTGTTTATTTGTTCATTTTTTAATTTACCACATCTGCTGCTGACCGCTGCCAAAACAAACACTGTATATTTACGTTGGGCATCATCATGTTTGGTAGTAGTAGTCTGATAAAATACCTGCTCTGATTAATTTTGAAACGTGGAAGTAATATCTATCAACTTTTTGTATAGTTTTTAAATGTACAGATATTTTAAGCTGCAGAGAGAAAGACCGTGATCACGAATTCTTACCCCGTGAGCATTTTCATAACAGATACCGTCATTAAGGTTGACTTTTAGCATCACGTAAAATGCTGGGTTCTCAAAATCATCCATGTTTTAAAATTGTTTTCTGTTCTTGTCCTCTCCCTCAGGCTGCTGTTCTTTTTTGTTCGTTTGTTTGTTTTTGAGCACGTTTTTAGCTGTTCCATTCCTCCCCAACTTTTAGGTTTTCAGGGTTTTTTGTTTGGTTGGTTTGGCTTGTTTGTTTTTTGCTTCTTCCTCCAGATTCCCTGAAATATTTCTAGCAAGGAATCTTGTAGGAAAGAGAAATAAAAGACAACTCATGCAACTGCAAACCAATCCACAGCATTACTGTGGAAAGAACATTTGAAGACTAAATATAGTAAGGGAAATTCCACCCAGTGATGTGCTTCATTTCACCGCATCACTTGGTAGGAATCCAATGAAAGGTGAAGTTTTTATCCTACGTGTTACAAATCCTATGCACGTCACTAACTTAATCTTAAAAAAATAAAAGCAGAAAGGGTAGTGACCCTGTTCTTTCTCTGCGATGTGTAAGGCTTTGCAGGACACGTAATAAATTTTACTGTATTTATTAATTTGAAACCTGCTAAAATTGTTTCCAGGATAAGTACATTTTGGGGGATTCTCTGGCGCTGTGTGATGCCGAGGTAGGCAGCGGCTGGGGTCTGTCTGAGGGCTGCTGGCGCTGCTCAGTCATTCTCCGAGCCCTGCTCGGTTGGACCCTGCCTTGAAGTCGTGCTGTGCGCCCTCTCAGCCCTCTCCATCCCGTGGCAAATTAGTTAACTGTAAACAGATTTCCTGTTGTTGTTGTAGGGGAGGCTAATGGAGCAGCGAGTTTGTGGTGCTGTGTACGTTGTTTTTATGTACGCTCTGCGGGGAATTGTCGAGAGGGAAGGAATTCCTCTTAAACTGGCTTCTGTTCGGTGGGGTCACGCTGCTTCCTTTAGGGCCTCCTTGTTTCTCCTATTTGGCATCATTTGCGGGGTAATATTAATTAGTTACTCGAAACAGTATTTACAATGAATGAGTGATAAATGCTTAATGCAAATGCCAAATGCAGAAAGTTCAAAGCGTGTAAATATTGAAACTTGGTGCTGCCTCCTGATAGTGGAACCAGCGGGGTCGGCATCCCCTTTTGATGATCTTCTGGACTATAGTTCATCTTGGAGTTAAAATTTTGTAACTTTGCTTCTGATTTTTAATTTTTTTAATTCAATTGTAGCAATAGAGTCAATACGTATAATTAAGTTTGCAGAAAGTGATCAAAGCAGTGTGTAATAGCCTAGCAGAGAATTAAACCTACATATATATATATATATAGGTTGGGACCTTTTCGCTTCTCTTGGCCTGTGTCTGTAAGTGTTGCTACCAAGAGGGACCAGGACACTTTTCAAATCCAGGCTGATGGATTGGGGTGTTTCTGTAAGAAACGGCAGGGTCAGTAATGAGTAAACTGACTTTTCTTGTTCGGAAGCGGGTGATCTCAGTCAGCATTTACTTCTCATCCCTCTAGGTCCTAGCATTTGTTTCTCAGTCTGAAAAGGAGAACCAGTAACGTGTGAAAACAAATGCTGAAGTCTCTGTGTACCTTGAGGAGCGGTGATGTTCCCCTTCTCACATCTGCAGCTCTTGTTACTTCCAAGGCTGTCCTGCCAGCTGGGGGGGGCGCAGAAAGAAGAGCAGATCCTGGATTACTTGAATCTCTGGGGAATTTAAATACGGAAAAGGAACATTAGCATATTCTGCAGTTTCTTGGTCAAAACAAGCAAAAAAAAAAAATCTGATGTTATTAAACTTGGTAACAGACTAAATAATGGAGGGTTTCTTAGTGATTGTTTTGAAAGTGATGTGAAGTTTTAATGATACGTGCTGTTTAAGGCATGAGTTGCCTTTCTTGGTTTTAGTCCTTGTTTTAATGTTTTAAGGAGGTCTCTGGGAAGTTTTGCTGTTATCTGTGATGTATTTTGTGAGCTTTTGTGGCTGGAGTTTAGTACTTAAAAAATAGTTTGCTGTTTTCCCTATCTTCTTCCATCTTGGGGCAAGGTTTTCTGTTTTGCTAAGAACTGATTCAAACAGCAGGTTTGGGATACGTGGTGGCTGCTGCTGCTGTGCCCAGACAGTGTTACTGCACCCTTACCTTCAAGGCTCTCTCGAAATCCCGTAATTTCTGTAAGATTACAGATGAAATCATTATAAAGCAATGAATATCCGTGGTAGGAACCGCTGTGTTTCGTGAATGCACGATCAGTAATTGTTCTGATCACAGGTGTATGAGGTACTTAACTCCTAGGGAGCGTTTAAGCTTTGAAGTCGCTTGTGGAAATTGACTCCATGAGGGTTTTGTAAGGATTCTCTCATATTTCATGCTCTTTCTAATTTGTTTATTTTAAACTCAGATCCAGGATAGTCAATTCTGAAAAACACTGGAGGGTTTGATTGTGGCCTTGTGATTCCTGTTTTTCATCTTGCTGTTGAAACGTTTTAGTTGTGTACTTCAGCTAGCACTGGAAAAGCTACCACATCGATACTTAGCAGTTTGTAAACTTTAATCTGGATTCTCATAAAGCTCCCATTTGTCAATATGAGCAGCCAAAAAGAACAGAAATTCCATTACAGCTAATGCTCTGTTCTGTGCTAGGGTTTTGTTTTCAGCTAAGGGTGAGAAGAGAGTGGAGTTGAAACTGTGCCTATAATTTTTTTTAACACATTCCATGTAAGTAATCCGAAGATGGTCTTTAATTTTTGTTCGTTTATTTTGTTATGTAAACATATGTTGTAATCCATAGGAAACTGAATGTTGTTTTAATGCTTTCAGTAGAAAGACTGGTAGAAAAATAGCTTTTATCCTTTTTTCATCCATTAAAATAAATATTGATAGAAACTATCATAATATGGTTTGTGTTACAGGTGGTGTAATACCAAGGGCTGTACTGCTGCCACATCACAATATTGTGGGGTTTCAGAGAGTAGTTCTGGTAAGGACACTCAATGATTTATCTATTTATTTGTCATAAAAGTGGACTGATAATTTGGTACAATTTAGTATTAGTAATTACAGTTACATGCATTTACAGTATTTTTTAGGTATCAGTTTTTGCAGTCCACTGAATCTCTACATTAAGCCTTCTTTTACTCAACAGTATTTTAACAGCTCCTCTTGGAGCTGTTATTGTCTAATGTGTAAATCCATATTCATTTTATTGAGAGTTGTTACAATATAACGCATCAATTCACAGCATGGAAATATTAATAAATAGACCTTTTGACAAAACATCTTGTAAAAGCTATATTGTCTACTTGATACGTGGATCGTTAGTGTGTATCAACAACAACAACAACAAAGGCAAAAGTTACTGGGGTTTCATTGTCGTATGGGTTTGGTGGTGTGTTTTATTTTTTCTTCTTCCAAGTACTAACGTCTTGGCTTCCTAACGGAAAATATGAGTATGTAGTTCAGAGGGCAAATACCCAGACCGTGTGCTGTTATCAGACTCTTTTTAAGTTTAATGTATAGTAATGATTTTGCAATTGTTTGCTTAAAATGTATGTAACTGTAATCCCTCTATCACTCCTCTAGACTTTGCATACTTTTCTTAAACGTACTTTCTTATCTTCAGTCTTCTCTGTCCTACATGGCTAGAGTTGCAAGGCAGACGAGATTACCTTACTTCTACTAAAGGGAAAATTCGTTCTGAACCCGTCTAGCAACAGCAGTGCTTACGCATTGTGCAAGAGCACAATCGAGTATTTGTTCTTTCAGCAGCAGCTAGCTGATACTGCGTTTGTATCTGTAGAATTGTTAATATATGCTGTAATTTAACAAATGGCTTGTGGGTGTAGCAGATGTCTTTTCTTTCTTTTTTCTTTTTTAAATCACTATCCCTGAAAGTTTTTTAGCAAGCCCTCCTTGTGTACTATCTTAGGTCTATAGAGGGCACTCAAAGACAGAGGGAGTTGGTTTTAAAAAGCCTTATCTGGCAAGTAGGCCCCCACAACCTAGAAAAGGAAATTGCTGACTGTTCTTTATGGCCTTGCTCTTGCAAGGTACTATTGTACTGGCTGTGCTCCAACAAATCACTTAAGCAATTGAAGTCAACGGGACTGTAACAAGTTTGAAATATTCTTCTGGATTAATCCATAGCTCCTTATACTTTCACAAGTTCCTTTCCATCTTCTAAAAACAAGATGGGGTACACACAAATTTCCTAATGGGATTCCCTAGTCAACCTAAGAAACTAGTAGTAGGTCCAGCTGTGTTGGTTGCCATTAGAAGATGCAAGTGAATGGGTGTAAAGACTGAAATTATTTTCCCTGTTGTCATTGCGTTAGGGTGGTACAGCTAAAATATTTGGGCATGGTAGTATTCACAGTGTGTGTTTTCCAGCCTTATAGGTAGATAATACCTTGAGCATGCCTAAATAACGCATGTAGACTTGAATTTGTTTCTAAATCTTGGAGTGGAAGAAAAATAGGCTTTCAGATTTATTCTAGAGAAATGGCATCATGAAGGTTTGAGTAGCGTTACTCAATATTAAAAGGCAATTCTGTAAAGTAAAAACATCTCAGCTTTATAAATATTGTAAGAAAAGATGATGGGAGCTCTTTGGAGTCTGAAAAATACAGAGAATTTTTCAAAATGTTGCGAGCAATTTGTGCAGTCCTTATTAAAGTATAATGTAATCTGACAAAGTCACAGACTTCTTCACCTCTATCATCTCTTTATTTTCAAATAACACTCCTATTACTGGAAATGGGTGAGCAGAATTTTTCATGTATAGAACCTGTGATTCCTGTGCTGGAGGTGAGGTAAAGATAATCTAGCAGAGTGGGTTTCTTTTTTTCAAAAGCGGTCCTACCAAGTTTCTTTAAATCTGAACTAGCAGTAGTTAATGTGGTAGCTTAATTCTGCAAAAGATAGCATAGAGGTCACTTGTGGGACAACTTGAAGACAATTTCACTGCAGCTGCTTATGTAATAGTAGCCTCCAGTTATAAGCCATGATACATTTCCATCTCTGCTGATGTTTAACTCTTCCGAGAGGAACTGTTTTCTCTAAACAAAACATGAAACCATGATCATGTTTCTAACTACACCAGCAGAGGAGAAAGTTTAATTCAAAATACCGCCTTTTAATGGAGGGGGGAGTACTTATCATGTAGATGATGTATCTTCAGGTTTTAAATAGTTTGTTTCAAGGGGAATTAATTAAAAAATTTGTGAGTACAGATGTTTGATGTTGCCCTAAGCAGTGAGAAAGAAGAGGAAATGTCTTGGTTTTGAACCTCTTGTCTGAACTGGATCCATTGAGACTTTTTCAACCCATTTTACAATAGTTTCTTTAGTAGACTCTCTTGGATCTATTGTACAAAACAATCAGTTTAAAATTTTAAAGTTTTTTGGTGTATGTGTATAGACATTCATGTAAGCATTTGTATACAGCTTTGAAGGGTGCTTCCGTCACAAAAACGTTCTGTACAACAGGTTGCTTTGGTACATTTTTTATATATATATATATATGCTAGGTGCTATACGGAAGTGTATATAGTTTTCTTTTAAAACACCTTTTAATATTGTGTTGAAATACATTTTGTATCCCTCTACAAGTGTATTCAGATTCCTTTTATTAGTCAAAGACCCTCTGTGCTGTGCCAACCGAGCAAGAAGGACATTTGGTTCATCTCTTCAATCTTAAGAGAAAACCTGTGCGATTTGCTTCTATAGATACAGGTGACTTTACACTGTGTAGGAGCCATCTGGGGCTGTTCATCTGGGCAGGCATGTTCATAGCGTCTCTGGGAATGTTTCCTTTACAATAGTGTAAATATATCTCTAGACTTAACCAAGGAAGAATCAGATCTTGGCACTCATTCAACATTGCCCATAGTCTAGGATAATTTGTTAGGTAAAATATTTCATTTTCAGAAAACGAGGAAGGAAGCTTGTTTTTATTTTTCAGTGTTCAGTAAAAGAAAAGACTGCTCTTGATGATTGAGGTACTGGAACAGCTCCCAGTAAAGAAAAGATATACTGCAGAGTATGGAAGATCTTGTCAAGGATGATGACTGTACTGTATGTATTTTCTGTGTTTTATAGGCACATCACCTCAGCATATACACTATTCTTAATATTTTGCCCAAAGACCCTTGATACAGCTTCATTTAGGAGGGAGGATGGAACAAAAACAAACAGATGCTGAAGGTAGGAAGGGAGATTGAATCACTGGCTAGACGACCTCTGGAAGCATAAGCAAGTTTTTTGTTAAATGCATATACTTAAATGGAAAAATCGGTGCTATTTCATAAGGAAATAGAGGTACAGCTAACATAGATTGAGATACTCTCTGCCAAAATACACAGTAGTAAGACCTAGATAGTGTTTTTTGCTCATGACAACTGGAACAGTCAAGCTTTGAGATACGGTACAGAGTGGGATGTGGAGATGCTGAGACTGAATGTGTGTATGCACTATCGTGTGCAAAGAACCTGAAAAGTAAGTAAATTGTGGAGGGACACCTGCAGGCTTAGGAAACGTTCTGGCCCTTGTTGGACGGTTACTGGGGCGAGGTGTTTCTGTCATAGTTACCTGTGTCCTGGCAAGGGCCCCGTGTGTGCAGCTCTCCTTGTGGGGTGCAGTGGCTTGTCCCACAGTGGAAGCTGGGCCATCTGCTCCGCAAGTCATTTCCTTAACTCATTCTAGAGCGTGTGGTGGAGATGACAGCTGCAAGAAAGAGATGATAAGAGAACGGTAGCCCAGGAATGCCCAATCTTTCATGTCAGTCTTTTACCATATGTTGCTTGTGCTGTCACAAGGGTTTTAGTTCTGCCGTGCTCCATCTGAGCAGTTACAAAGCTGCTGAGCAATCCTTAACTCCACCTGCTCAAACACTGCTGCCTTGGATCCTAAGAAGGCATCACCTCCAAAAGCAGTTCTCTGTCCCCACGACCCACGCCACCAGCCCTTAGCTTGCCTCTGGACAGATGTTTCCAGACTCATCTCAGCAAACTCCTGCTTGTCCTGCTGTTTTGGCTGGGCAGTGCATCTGAGAGGTTGCTTGGCTTTGGGGTTGCTTTATTTCTCTATTTCTTCTGTAATAGATTGCACCAGTATTGCAGAACGGCATACAGGGCAGTGGAAGCAGAAATGAAAATGCTACTTCAGTCTCATTTTTTATTTTTAGGTTGTAAATATAAAATAAGACAACTGCATTGATCGTACTGTGTGCCACAGCACAGACAAGTCATTGCGTGCGGTCATCGTGCCTGCGGCTGATGCTTCATGTGTTGCTGCCATACCCAGCCTCATCAGGAGGGTTAAGATCATGGGTATTAAATCCCTATCAAAATAATTGATTTGAATTTAACAGATGAGAAGATCTTTGAATATATGAAAGCCAGAATGTAATGTCTGTCAGACAGTGTTTAATTATTTATTTCTTTATTTCATGTTTTTTGAGAGAGATGTGAACTTGGTCTTAGAAGGTACCCAGAGAAGGCAAGTACTTTACATCCTCTTAATTAGAAGTCAATTTTAATAAGGCTTCGAAGTGTTTATGTGTTTCTGGAAAATTTAGCTACCTAATTTCAAAGTCCATCAGAAGTTAAATCTTGAGGTGCTAAAGTAAATACATTAGGTTTATGATCCCCTTTAACACTTATTTTTCCGAAGTAAATTTTTAAGTGGTTAATTCATTTTAATTCTTTCAGCTCTCTTTTCTGAGGAGTGCCCTGATATAGTTATTTCTTCCTACTTACTAGTCTTTAATTAAAAAAAAAAAAAAAAGCTTGAAGATGGTTTCATACTCTCCTGGTGTACATGGTTTTGTTTGCATTGGTAACTGATTTGTTATTTAAGCTCAGATACTGCAATCTGATTGTTCTTGTAGAAAAGCGTGCTAGCTATAAGCTTTTAAAGACCCAGAGAAGCAGTTTGCTCCTTTTTTAATACTGTCGTTGCATTCAGTTTCATTAGACTTTTATTTGGGAATGAAAAGCAAGTGTTGTAGGTGGAGTGGTTGTGAGGAAAGTACGTTTTGCTTTGCAGATAAGCGATCTAATAAGGCAGGGATAGTTGGAGGCATGTGGGAACAAACACATCAAATGTAGATTTACAAGTTTTCTTTTTTTTAAATGTTCATATGGCCAGTTGCACATATATGTTACTTTTGGTTTTGCAGAAGTTTTTTTTTTCCTTTTTTCTTAGGTTCTCAGTTCATAATGGTTATTTACCCGCATATTCCCACTGGTTCATTTAAGGCTACTTTAGTAACTCAGGTAGATGTGAAAATACTTGGTAAAGGAAATAGAGTTGAGTTTTTAATCTGAGGGTAAACTTTCTTAAGCCTTCCTCATTCATGCATAATGCTACAGTCAATCGTGGGTTACATGTCTTTAAATCTTTTTGGTGAACATCTTGGGGCTAGAAAAAGCTTGTCAGCTTATGTTTAATTTATTCCAGGCTTTTAGGATATGTTTCATGGCTGTAGAGAACTTTTAACACTAAATATGATCAACGTTGGCACATATTTTCAATACCAAATTCCACCGTTCAGCTGCAGTTACATTCTCAACATGTTTAATATCTGGGTTAATATAGAATAACATGTCTAAAGTAGTGTATTTCTACTATTGACATTTATAAGTACCAATCTACCTGTCCATGACTCATAAGTAATATTGGCCTTGTCCCAAGTAGTCAGGAGGCATTATAAAAACATACTGTAATCCTAATACCATTAATTCATTGTTTTCCCTATCTGAAGGGCACAGTTGGCTTTTTATTCAGCCCAGTTAGAAAAAAAAAAAGAGAAATAAATCAGGCTTCCCCTCCAGTAAGTAGCAGGCTCTGATCTTTTCTCCTGGAAAGAGTCCAGCGGAGGGCCACAAAGATGATACGGGGCCTGGAGCATCTTCCCTATGAGGAAAGGCTGAGAGACTGGGTCTGTTCAGCCTGGAGAAAAGAAGACTGAGAGGGGATCTCATCAATGTGTATAAACACCTGAAGTGTGGGAGACAGAGGGATTTGCCCAACCTCTTTTCAGTGGTTTGTGGGGACAGGACAAGGGGTAATGGACACACGATAGAGCGCAGGAAGTTCCGCACCAACACGAGAAAGAACTTCTTCACGGTGAGGGTGACGGAGCACTGGGACAGGCTGCCCAGGGAGGTTGTGGAGTCTCCTTCTCTGGAGATATTCAAGGCCCATCTGGACGCCTACCTGGGCAACCTGCTCTAGGGAACCTGCTTTGGCAGGGGGGTTGGACTCGATGATCTTTCAAGGTCCCTTCCAACCCCTTCAATTCTGAGATTCTGTGATGTAGTTGCTCTTGATTAACAATCACTAGAGCTGGGGTGATATCTTTCGTGTTAGTGGTTTATATTTTCCTGACTCGAAATTGTAATAAGTTGTAATTGAAAGTTCTTCTCCGTGTCCTGTGAGGTTGCTAGATTTTTTCTTTTTCATACTCCATTATTCTATTTTCTCATAGAGGTTTTCCATTTCACCCTCTGTTTTTCAGAAACAGTGGACTCGGAGCTGTTAGTAGTCACAAAACATCTGCCTCAGGAAAAAATTGGCAGCTTTCATGCACTCACAAGGGAATCTCAAATAAATTATTTGTTATCCCCAAACTAGATGTTGCCAGAGTACATAATTCCAAAACTTCTTTTGTCATGGGAAAAGTATATAAGCCTAGGCTTAATAATGGGGAAACAAGTCAGTTTAATTTACATTTAGAATAGGTCAACACCTCTTCACCTGCTCTGTGAGCAGAACACCTAGTTAAATCTTTTTTTTTTTTTTCTCCCTGATCGAATTGTATGTTTGTATCCTCACTGCAGAAGTTATGTCCTATGACTGATAGCCCAAAAGCTTTTTGAAGTTATGTAGCAGCCGGGAAAGGCACTCATCCAGTTTTGTGAATCCTTTACTCCAGACAGGTTCACGGGACAGCTCTTCTCTCTGCCACGTGCTACAGGAGATGCTTTTCTTGCTCCATGTATGTGGTTAGGATTAATGTACTTCTCTTAACTTACAAGTTGAAAACAAAACCTGTACTTGATGCTAGCTTTGCTGGTGCTAGAAAGCTGAGATGAGCGCTCAGGCTTATATACCGAGGGCAGGACATGTGAGGGGGTCCTCTGTTGGACAAGGTCCAGGTTGTGTAGCTGCATCCAGGCCAGTGTAAGCATGGTTGGTTGTAGTTTGTCATTTGGTTGCTCACTGGAAGGAGAGATTGGGCTCAAAGAAATGCAGGAATTTAGGATAATTACCTGAGTAGCACAAGCAACCTAATAAAACATAAAAAGCTAGCATTTCACAGAAGACCCACCCCTTGAGGCCATGAGGCACTTGTCGTCTCCAATGAGTGATTCAAAACTTTAGACCCTACCAAAACCCACAACTGTACAGTTCAATGCGAATACTCTCAGACCCCGATGCAAGGCCTTCTTGGGTTCCTAAAGGCTCGTCTCCGCAAGCACCAGGGCACATCAGAAGAACATCTGGGGTCTTTCTGTATTCCTTTTGGTTATGAAGAAGTTCTACGTGAGCAGCACGCAGTGGAGTTGAGCAGAGTGCCCAGCCACGGGCTGCAGAGGCCAGCGCTGTGGGGAGGCCCAGGCTGGCTCCGGCAGGTGCCATGGTGCCCTGGGCCTGCACGCCGCTCTGCCTGCCCCGCTCCTGCGCCTGTGCACGTGCTGCTGGCTTGTACCTCTGCTGGGCTCTGTTGTTCTGGGCGGACATGGCTTCAGATCACCTCCTTTCAGTGTTATTATGGGCATTATTCAAAAAAACTGTCTAATGAGGAACCCTATGTGGTAAACAACACCGAAGTGAGTCAGGCAGAGGCCTTGTGTCCTGCAGGTGCTTCAGGATGTGGCTCAGGGCGCAAGTCTAAACAAACAAGGAAAAATAAAATAGTTTAGGTGGAATAAAAATCACTGGTGTTAAAGATGAATTGAATCTTACTCAACTACCAGATTTTACTGTGCAAATTGTTAGGAACTCGTCTGTTGTAACAGAAAAGCATTGAAGGAAGAACAGAGTGAGAAATTACTGAAGGACGTACAGATAAAGTCAGCGCTCCTGCAAGTGTTCTGAGAGATGAATGCAGGAGAGCAGAGTTAGTGTAGGCAACATGTGGTGAGGAGGTGAAAAACAGGGCAAATGCATGACCACAAGCTCAAGATTGCACGTCAGATCAGGAGGTGAAAGCCAGAAGATGGATCACCAGCTTGAAGATAGCAAATACAATGGAGAGAAGATGTAAAAGGGTGACAATGCTGTAAAATGGAAAAGGAATCCATACACCTTTTGTGAAAAAAATCCCTAGTCGAGATAGGGATGCTCTTCTAGGCATGCAGAGATACCTTTCCACAGTTCACTGTGAGAACTGCAGGTGCTGTTATGTTACCTTCAGGTAGCATTATAAATATATCGGTCGTAACAAACAGAATTGGTGCGAGGCTGCATGGTCACTAAGCACCATTCCACAAAACAAAAAAGTTGAAAATGAATTTATTACAAAAGCATGCTAAAACTTTAGTAGTTTGCATTGACAGGTAAGCAGCATTAATTCAGGCTCAGAATGAATCTTCTTTGTAACCCATCAGTATGCAGGGCAGCAGCAGCAGCATAGTGAAAAACTGTGTCACTGTTAGTGCACCAATATCCATCAGCTCAGGCGATTGATGTAGATGTAATCACTGTCTCTAATAGAAGTGAAGTCAGGGTAATGGAACATTGTCACAGGATCAATGTCTCCTGTTTTGAAAATAAACCCCCTCAGCTTTGCCTTTGCATTTATGTAGCAGCAGGCGACCATATCATTCAATTCAGTTGACACAGTCCCTTAGAGCTCTGAATGATCTATTGTGGGAACATCAGGAACAACATACTGGAAAAAATGGAATGTTCTTGATCAGGCTTACACGCCATGGGATTCAGTGGGTTTTCCAGCAGTGAAAATGAGAATAAATCAGCTGAGAGCACAAACTTAGCATGGTACAGAGATCATTAACTCCATTTTTAGCTTCAGTAGTTTAATTTCTGCCCATTCTTGATCAAAAAGTTTGACCCATAGCACTTGTGCTCATTTTTTGATGATGTGTAGTCACAAATAGAAGACATTTTTGGATGATGCTCCTCCCCTCCCTTAGTCTCAGCAGAAGCTCTTGATAAGGCTTATTTTGACTGATTCAAGTGCTCTTCTCATTCACTTATTTTCTCTGAAATTCTTACACAGCTTGATCCAAGTGAGGATTAAGGGGTGTGCTCCCACATTCATCCATAATTAATCTTTCAGTAGAGCTTTATGCAACACAGAACATTAACAGTCATATATTTGCACGCTTAAAACTGGGTGGATGTTTAAGAGGTATATTGCATTGGATTTTATACAACATAGCAGGTAACGCTTATTCCAATTTTAATATTTCTTGCATTTGATAAATCTATTGGTTTTCTGTGTCTAGATCCAGAGAATATCAGCAGGTTGCTATTTCAGCACTTACTCAGTGAAGCTGTTAAGCAATTTGACAAAGCTTTCGTGAGGCAGGGTCTATATAGTTGATTGCAAAAGTCTGAATTTGTTTAAATTAGGTATTCCTGAAGATTTGTAACTTGGTCTAAAAGGACATGACCTAAGAATGGAATCTCTGCAACTTGCTTGATTCCACTGTTTGTGTGATGGCCCCCCAGTAAGAAATTTTCCATTTTGGGGGCAGATGTGTCTCTCTCGAGTAATGCCAAGCATTCATCCGGTGCTTCCTTCTCCTGTGCAGAATACATACAGGTTAGTTACTATGCATAACCTAGAAGGTGGATTTTGCAGGTCATGTTTTGAAGTAATCCATGCTGACCGAAGCTATACTACTTTTTCCTCAGGTAAATGTGATAATTCTGGTAATCAGTCAGAAGCTAACTGTTTCTAATCAGCTTTAGAAATACCACATTGCCAGTTTTGCTGCCAGGAGCATTTGGCTAGCTTGTGTGGAGGTAGGACAATCTAACCATGAAGATCCTTCCCATAGAGCTGCTGGTTCTTCCTATCTGAACAGTTGCTTTGGTCTGGATTAGATGGTCCATCTATATTTTCATAATGTTTGGTTGTCTTTCCTCGTGTTCTCTGAAAAATGGTTTAACTATTGAAAGAGGGTTGTGACTTGCTAACTAGTACTTCTGGACAATTTTCATTTAATCCTAGTTTGCTTGCATCAGTGGATTTGAGCTCTGTGCTTAAAAGCCCCCACTTTGTATTCACCGGAGTGAGACGGGATGTTTGGTTTTGGGATCTTGTGGAGAGTCAAGCAAGGGTTGCTTTCATAAAGTATTCAAAATTGAAACAAAACTTTCTTTCTGGTTACTTTACTGGCATATGGATGCATGTTCTAAGCAGCTGGATTTGACTTCTAAATTTTGAAGGAATAACATTTGGTCCTGAAGAACTACTTCTATTTCAACAAGTTTGTAATTATTGTGCAGCAAAGTTGTTCCTGGAAAAAAATGTCTATTTTAATTGTCCCCGAAACTGTTGAAAGGTTTTAAAATTACTGATATGTGATTTCTCTTTGCTATTCTGACATAGGAAATGAGGAGAAAAATCTCCCACCTGCCTCTCAATATCTCTTCTTGTGGTGCACTGTAACAGGAAAAAAAGTTTAAGAACCTAAACAGCACTGAGTAGCAGTAGCAGAAATATCTCCAGTCAATGTAGGGATTTACAAAAAACGACTGCCAAGAATCACCATCAGATGTCCAGGAAGCTGTGTTTTTAATTCCAGAAAGCACGGAAGTTGCAGCTTTTTAGCCATTGCATGGGAAGTGTGATATTGAATATACTGTCACTGGTCTCTGCTGGAACAGCCGGAATCCCAATCTCCTGGGTCACATAGCATATGACTTTGGGGAGGAGATTCATAGTTCAGTAATTAAATACTACTTTGCTCTAGGCAAAACCAACAAATAGGCTTCATCTGCAGCTTATTTTGCAATAGTACTCAGGACTGTGCTTGGCGTTTCTGGGGATTGAGTACTCAGATAAGTAGACAGTAACTGTTATTTTTAGCTGAGGGTTTGGGTGGTGATTTTTTTTCCCCTTTCAGGGTTGTAATTCTTTTTCTTCAGAAAATTGGAAACTGGCTTTGTCATCTCGTATGCTTCATACTCTCAAATTGGCACGGAAAGACAGAGACTGTTGCCATAAATTAGGTCACTAAAGCTGAAGTACAGAATACAAATATTTATTGCCTGAGCTAAGGAAAACAATTCAGATGAGGAAAGGAAAATTTATTTTTTTTAGTATTTGGAAATGAAGCTGTATTCTTGAGATGAAAAGTAAAAACAAAGCACTAGAGTGAAAAGATGAACATGTAAGAAGCATCTCTTGCTTTAAATTGCTTATAAGGAAAACTACCAAAGGTTGACCATACGATAAATCACGAAGAAGGTTAATTAGGTAGAATTACAGATTATTTTTTTATGCAGGTTGACAGTTGACATAGATTATTGAGAAAAAAAAGGGGGAGGGCATTTAAAAATAGCAATTTAGAGATAAAGTAAAAACGCATAACATGAGATAACATTAAAATGTATTACAACTGAGCTTATACACGTAATTTTAAAAATGTTTTCCTTTAAATTCAAAAGGTTGGAAAGAATTCCTAATTGCAGATTTATCAGGTAGTTGGAGAATCTTAATAAGGGCTCATTCATATTGTGTGCTCTCTCAAATGAAGATGTGAAAGAGCAAATGGAGTTGTTTAGAGTAATTAGTCAATACAATTAAAAGAAGAAAAAAAACGTGTCTTGTAAAGTATGAGGAAACATTCATTCTGATTGAAATGAATGTCTAATAATATATGCAGGACATCCAACATCCATTTAAAATACAAGGTTCGCCAGTTTGTTTATAGAAGTTTTCCATTATACCGTTTCTAAGTGGTTATGGATGAAAACTTCTCTCAAACACTTCTTGCTTAAGTTTGGAAGCAGTTTGGTGTAGAACTGCTGTGCCTTAGGAAGAGCCCTGGGAGAACGCTGTGAGTAGGAGGGCAGCCAGCGGGAGCACGGCTCCGTGGACCCCATGCTAAAGCTTCAGTTCTGCAACCTGCTCACGGTGCGCTTTGTGTCTTGAGTGCCGTCCTGCTGAAACATCACAAATCCAGGGCTTTGCCCTTTTGGTTTTCTTCATCACCTCTGGTATTGGTGCCTTGTTTTCTTAATCAACCTGGATGCAGGGATGCAGTTGGACAAGAGGCAGAGAGGTCAATGCATCTGTGCTGTGCCTGTGCTGTTACCTGTCCTCCGAACCACTGGGACAGCACGCGTAGCTGTCAGGTTCAGCAGGTGTAAAGCAGATTTGTAATAAAACTATCCAAAGGACTTGTATGCAGCTTCAGGGTTTTTTTTTGGGGTGTAATTAAAAGACTATATGTTTCCAGGCCAGTTGATAGAATTCATTTATTTTCAGACTATCATGGTTTAAAAAAAAAAAAAAGGAATATTCTTAAGCAGCAAGAAAAAAAAAGGTACCCCTGTGTATGTGTATATATGCTGACACACTCTTTGTCAGGTTTCTTATGGAAGAGAGAAAAGGTAAAGGGACTAGTGACAATGTTTTTGTTGTAGGAGATTTTATTGTTTCTGTATCCAGGCTTCTGTTTTCCATGGATAAATGTAGCAGCCTGTTTATGTCTGAGCATTAAACGTTTTTCAGAGCTGCCCAGAGCATTAGCTGTTCCCTTTAACATATCATATTTGGTACCAAACTAGTGATTGGTATGTTTGGGGGAATTATTATTCACAGCAGCCTGCCAGGCTTCTCTGTTATCCTACCTAATTAGGATGTGTTAGAGCCCACCTAAAACTGCAGAACTGTTTCTTTCTTAAGCTGTTGTTTGATGATAGAGTAAATCTAACTGTAGTGAATCTACTATATGTTATAAAACTGTGATTAAGAGATACAAAGTGCTAATCTGATGTATAAACTTTCTCTGCCAGCTCACGTTCATTTAGAAAAAAACAACCAACTATTGGGCGAGGTGCCATATCAGATGGTATCTGTTCTCTAGCATTTGGCATGAACCTGGAATAAGAGTACAAAGCTAGCGTAAACATGTATAGTAGAATAATAATTTGTTAGAAACGCAGTCAGATTTGTACTGTTGGGTACCCATTAGTCTGCAGATCCGGTGTTCATGATAGTGGAACTTGATCTTAGTGGAATGGATTCTACTTGTAAATGTTATCCAAAGCATGAAAGCATGAGGATGGTCCTCAAGGGGAGGAGAAGCCTGTGTAAGACGCTGCAGGCTGGTGTTGGATTTACAGTAGTCAAGTTGCAGAAATACAGGCATGTGTTTGCTAAGTGGAAGCTAAGTTGGAGTTGGTGTGCAGGCTCTGGGACAGGAAACCTAATTTCCTTTGACAAAAGTAGCTTCTGAATGACTTTTTGTTTGATTCCAGCCATTGATTCACCACTTGATTGAGTTGGGTCAATTTGTCAAAGGCACAGAAGTGCATCGTTTGTTTGATACTGATGTGTGATGCACCAAGTTTATGACTAGATCTTGAGGCCAGTGTTAAGTACGGACAGCTGATTTTTTATTTTGTGGCTGGCGTGTTTTATGCCTGATAAATTTTGGGAGTTCGGAGACTTTCTATAGCAACATTGAGAATGTCCTGGGATACCTTGATTTGAATTCGCTGTAAATCCACGAAGAGCGTTTGAGGAAAACGTGGAATTGTTACAGGGCCGGGTCAGAGGTAGCTTGCCCTAGGCTAGAGTTTAAAAATGTTGCAGTTGGTTTGGAAAAACTTGTCTTTTGTTACCTTCTGGAGTAGCGTGTGATTTTTCAGTGGTGTTTCTGTAAACAAGCGTTGAGATGCAGGAGGAGCAGATGAGCAGGGTGCGCAGGATGCAGCACGCGTTCGTGTGCTGGTTTCAGGTGGGTTTGCACTGGACTGGTCCCGGTGAGGTCCCAGGGCCTGAAAGTCCATGAGTGCTTTGGGCACGTTCAGCGAGCCCTTGTGCACATCCCGGGTTCAGTTCTACCCACAAGGATTCAAGCTTGCATGTATTGGGGCTGCTCCAAGGCACAGAACAAATGTCGGGGCAAGCGGGAGGCTTCCCTTTAAAAGCGTGCTTGGAACCAGAGCAGTAGTGGGGATGTGTCTGCCTGTTTGCTTTTCCTGTAAACCCTTGGCACGTTTTCAGGAAGACCTGGAATTTTTATTAGGGCCAGAAAAAAGGGCCACAAGAATCTTGATAAATTTTCAGAATGTATTTGGAATATGCAGTTGCAAGTATTTTAGAATATTTTTAGTGGGCCCTTTGCGAATTAGGCTGGACATGTAAGACTGGTAGGAGGAATTCTGTGTCAGTTCTGCTTACTTTTGGATCTTTTTTTCTATCTTTTCTGTTATTTAGTTGCTGTATCTAAAATGAAGAGCAATATCAATATGCTATTAATTGCCTCAAACAAATAGTTAATTGCACATGGGAACAGCAGATTTGAGGGAAATAAAGTGCCATTACTGATGTATATTTGTTAGTATGTGGGGTATGTGTGTATGTGCAGGGGTACATTCATATGTAAAGATAAATCTATTTCCACCCCTCTGATTTTTCTTCTGTTCAGTCTTTCCTCCTCTCTTCATGTTTCTGTTTCCATTTATTTGATGCCACTTGTACGAAATCTCTGTCACTTCCCAGACAAACCCTGGGGCCCTGTGCGGGCATTAGGGAAAGCGGAGCTGACACTGTTGGTAGGCTAGCTGCTTTATTTTCTGCTGTGCTACAGGTTTTCTTTGGCAGACATCCTCTGCCACCTGCAACTTGAGCACGGAGTGAGGGGGTGGCCGTGTGTGTCGACTGCTGAGCGTGGCTGCTGCCTTTGGGCTTGGCTGTCCCGCCTCTGCTCCGACCTTGTTTTCATCTTGCTGCTGTGGGGACCGGGGGACCTCAGGGTGACCAGAGCAGCTTGGGGCTCCCGGTGCCACCCGAGGCGCTGCGTGGGGCTGGTTGGCGTTGTGGTTGTGGTGAGCCCCCTCTGCACTTGGGAGTGAGCAGGGGCTCAGCTCTTTCCTGCTCATTTACAAAAAGCCCAAAGTCCCGCTGGGAGCTCCTGCGGGAAGCCATGGGGCAGCCCTGTCCCCATGGCTGGTAAAAGCGGTGCCACAGCCTCGCCATTACATGAAACGGAGGTTCAGCTGGCTGCATGGCTGGCAACTCGGGCTGGAGGTGGCCACGCTACAGGACCCGCTGCTGGGGGAGCCCGGCTTGACCTGCTGCTGCTGCTGGGCCGGCCGGCAGCCAGCCTGGCATCAGCCTCGGGTGTGTCAGAGGGGGAGAGTTATCCTGTCCCCTCCTGTCGTGTGGCTGCTGTGTCCTGTCTTCAGTTTGACAGCTTGCTTTGGGGATGGAAGGAGGGCTCTTTGGCTTTGCTCCTTCCTTCCACAAGTCCTCCCTTGGGTGCAATGGGTGAACCACAGCTCTTGTGGGGAGGGGGTGCTAGGAAAGGGCTTCGCAGGAGCATTAAACAAGCACTGGAAAAATGGATAAAGCAATAGCTTGATTTAAAAAAAAGGGAAACTTTTGCAGCCTTTTCAGTTTCATGCCCTCATCAGGCAAGCTGTGTATTTATTTAACACGTTTCTGTATTGTTGGAGTTGTTACCGTACCAAAGCCAGTGTTACACTGCCACCTCTTGATAGCTGGGTAGGAAAGCAAGTTTCCGTGAGCTGAGTGGCAGGAGTTGTCCTTACCTTCCCAAGCAGCTTGTTTAAAAACACTTGGAACCAGCCTTGAAAAATTACACTCATTTGACTTGGGCAGGGTGAATAACACTTTTGAAAGACATGCAAAATGTTAGCTTTTTCGTTAGTTATCCAGCTACATAATGTGACAGGCAAATTTGTGGCATTTCAACAATTCTGCTTTGAGTGGGGGAGCCCTTTTTATTTTAATAATACAGATCTTTTCTATGTAGCAAGTAGCGCTCATATCTGGTTCTTGCATTTTGAGCCATCTTTTTTGGATGATGCCATGAGACTTTAAAAATCAGTAACAGACTCATGACACAGACGCTGCCGTTTGTGTGTTTCACGTAAAAAGGCTTCTTTACAAGCCTTTTTAAATTTAATTACCTTCTTTTTCTGAAGGATATTGTTCCTGCTTCTGCAGAACTTTTCTGCTATGAGGAGTCTTTAAAGATGATTTGCACCAGGCTTGACAATAAGAACTGCTTGCTAATGCATGAAATGGCTGAAAGTGGCATTCATCTCACACGCTGCTCGATAAATGATCCCCCAAAGTGTGCAGTAATTTGCCAGGTATTAAACAGAAAAATAAACGTTGTACGTCTGGCACCACCGGGGGCTGTGGATGGGGGAAGTGCGAGCATAGTACCAGTGTACCTTTGAAAGTTGAGCTGCACTAGCAAGAAGTTGTACTGGAACCAGTTATTTTCTTCCCTTAAATAGAAATGAGAAGACTTTATATAGCTCTGCCTTTTTTATTTATTTCCTTTAGAAACTCTGAGGATCTTTCTTCCTTCCCCAGCGCAGCCCTTGAGCCCAAGCCTCTCGGTGAGCACTGGAAGGCACAAGGCCGGGATTTCTGCGCCGCCTCCGGCCTGGTTCCCAGCTCCCTGTCTCCCAACCCCAATGTCCTGCGCTCCCCTTTGGCTCTTTGGGGTGTCCCTGTGCCCTGCAGCCCTGCCTGGTTTCGGGTAAATGCACCCCTTCGCTGCCCAAATTGTCTGTAGCCCCTCCGTTTGTGGGGGAGCTCGGTTGGGCCCCTTCTCTTGCACAGCTGCCATTGCTGTGGGGCCTGTAGGAAAGTCTCGTCCCTGAGAGTTCTTCCCTGTCGGATTCGCTTGAAACGGGACGGTGAAGTTCAAAAGTTAGATGACAAGAGAGGCGATGTGGTTATTTCGTCCTGTTTTCTTGGGGAATCTTGCTGGGAAAAAAATGCCTGGAAGGAATATGTAAAGCCTTTTGCTGTTTGGCAGCCTCATGATGCAGATCAATCTTTTACCTGTTGTGTACTGCTGGGTTCACGGCTTTCCCGCTTGGAGCAGCAGCGGCAAATGAAGCTGATAGTTAACACCAAGAACTTATTAGCTGTTTTTTATTATTATTTATTTAAATGAGGTCCAGTCAAGCCTTGTCCAATAACAGTAGGGAAGTCACCTTCTCTGACTTCCGTCGGAAAATGATGGTGGCAGCTGGGTAAAACACTCGAAGGGCCCGCTGGCGTGAGGTGCCAGGCAGGCAGGAGGAGCAGGAGGTGCACCTTGTTTCGTACTCTTCCGGGAGCTGATGTCTTTCTGTGTTTGCTTGATGTTATGGAAAGATCAGGATTTTAACTTTCAAACATTCAGAAGTCAGGAGAATGTTCTCAAAAATGAAGCTTAAAGTAAGGAGGAAAAAAAAAAAAGTATGGTCTTATTTTCATGTTTTAAAGCCTCTTGATGCTTTTTATTTTCAAAATTTGTCATCGAAAGTGTATATATTCTGATGCATTATTTCTCTTGCTAAATATTTACTTTCAATAAAATTGAGCAAAATCCTTGTGTGTACATATATAATTGTGTATCTATCTATATCCATAGATTTTCTTAAAACATTGATTAAAAGCATGGAGAAATGCTTTTACTAAAAAGGCTCTGCTTAAACTTTGTCTCTAATTTTAAGAATTATTTTTGCAAAGCATAAATATATGGCCGAGGCATTTTCTAATTTTTAGGGGAAAAAAATTGGGCTTTTCTTCGAGCATATACTGTGTTGTAGCCTATGTTACACAATTTTCCTAGAGCAGGAGGACCTGAAAATTGAAGCAGATTAGAAGTAAAAGTGAAAAATTGCCTGGATACCAAAGCGAAAACAAGTGCTCTATCTTTGTTACCCAAATATGGAGAAATCCAAAGTTTGAAAAATGTATTTCCTAGCAATAATGTTGATTAGGTGGAACTCACTCGATTATTTGTGTAAAGACCTGTGAAATGAGGCATTTTTAATATCGGTGTTAAGGGGAGTGCTTTCCCAGTTCATACCAATTTATGTCATTTGAGAATCTGGCCCTCCAGTATTTAATTTACTGACCTTAATGTTGCTGAGAGATAAATGATGTTTTAACGGCTATGGTAGACTTACTCACATTACCGAATAAAATCAGTCTGTGCTGCCAAGGAGCTACTTAGTTTATAAATATAGCATTTGTTGAGAAATATGTTTTACTTGTTAAAAAAATGTTTAATTGACCTACTTTTTATTTTTAGGGTTGTGTCCTTTGTTGTGACCTCATGGTTTAACTGGGAATAAAGATGAGTATAAGCAGTGATGAGGTTAACTTCCTGGTATATAGATACTTACAAGAGTCAGGTGAGTTGTTTTTTTCTTTTTTTCAATTCTGATTGTTCTAACAATGCTTAATTTATTTGGTTTTCATCTGCAACCGACTTTAGCCAATGCCAAGTTATTTAATTATTTTGCCAGTAGGCATGTGCTTCTGTCTGAACTGTTTCTTGGTGTTTCTTCTCAACAAGAGAATGAACTCCTGCCAAGTTACCTTCTGTAACAATCAGATTTAGTTGTTTGGAGATTTCAGATGGCAGTCAACCAAGGACTCACTTGATTACTAGAAATGCACTTTCCTGGTGATCTTTTTTAGCTACAGGGTCACAACGACACTTCGCACTATATTCTTTGGAGGAGAGGAAGGATGACAACCAAAAATACAGTTATTTCCTGCTCTGTCATGAAGTACGCAGGATGGTGCTCCTGAAAGCTGGTGTTGTATGACCAAACTTCTTGCTTGACTGTGACTGTGGAAGGGCAGACGTTGCTGTATTTCAAGGGAAAAAAAAATGGCAGCTGTGACCAAATTACTGGTATCATTTGAATATAAATACAAATGAACAGCTTTATTTTTTTTTATTTTTACAAGAATGACTTGGATTCTGAAAAGCCTTCCCAAAGGACACTTTCTTGGAAGGTTTTCTCCTTCTGTGTAAGGCTAGCCAAAGTCTCCGGCTTCTTAGGAGTAAGAGCAAAACAGATGAATATTGTCAAACTTGCAAAGAAATTTTTTTCCTGCCATTTATATCTGAACTATTTCTGCAAAACATGAGCAAGAATACTGTAGTGATGGTATGATCCCTTAGCTTATTTTAAAAAATTCCAAAAGCGCAGCAGTTTGGGTTGCATGTTTGAGTTTCTAGATGTGACCATATGGCTGCAGTGGTTTTTGTGGTGGTGGTGGATGCTCTCGAAACTAAGAGTAGAAACAACATTAGCTTTTACTTACAGCTCTGATATCGATTGCTTAAAGCAGTCTACGTTTAGAACAGGCAGATTTGACTGGAAATCAGGGCGTGCTCCAGTCTTTGAACAAATGATGATTGTCAGCTAGCAGGAGGGAATATGGTCTTAGCAATACATAAAAGAAGTCTGTGTTTCAAATCAGAAGTAAACTCAAATCTTAAGGTAATAGTTCAAGGGATCAACTTCAGTGTGCATGTTACCTTTCAACATCTACTGATTATTAGTTTTCTGTTGTTGATGGGTGGCTTCAGACTTCTTTAAAACTTGTTTGACGGTTATGCATCATAAAATCATACATATGATAAAATTAAATTCAGTGTAAGAACCCTTTTACCCAAGTTGTTCCGTGAGTTTTTACTGAGTAACTGTTAAGATCACTAGAGTTTTGTGAGGAAAAGAGTCCTAGAATTTTAAGAATAGTGGGGTAAAAAACAAACCACATTTTACTAGTTTTACTGGATGAGTGGAATTCTTTGCTCCAGGTGATTAGTTTAACAGGTTTATTGTCAGCTTCTCAGATCCCATTTGCTTTTCAAATCTCATCCTAGCATGTTGCCAGTGACCCTGACCTGAGGACAGGTGCAACCTTTTTGATGATGAAAGAGGCTAAACCTTGATTATATATATATATATATTTTTTTGCACTGGCACAGGATTGATGTTTGGTTTTGGAAAACAGTGTCATAGATAACTAACTCTAAGGGTTAGAAGTAATTGTCTTTTCTTATATTTCTATGCAGGCGTCAGTAACCAGTCATGTCTTACTTGTAGATGTGTGTGTAAACATACATACGTTCTTTGAGTACTTACCTGCAGCTGTATTATTTTTGCTCAAAAGAGGTTTTGTGGCTTTAACACATACACCTTTCCTTCAGAGCTGGTGGAGGCTGATGCAACATCTGTCCACTGCTTATAGACTTCTCAAGCTGAGACAAAGAAGCACCAGAAATAGTGGTGGATGGCAGGGTTTTTCAGTCTCTGTCAGAAGAAAGAAGAAACTCATTGTTCCACCTGAATTTGCAGAAAGCAATTATGCATTCCTATTCCACTTGCAGATTGCTTTTGTCAGAGAAGCCAAACTTAAAAATTGCTTTATCTTCATTTGAAAATTTGCAGGCAGGTTCTTAGTTATCTGACAAGAAAAAAAAAGAAAAAAAAACAAACAAAAAACTGTAGTTTAAGAAAAAAATTATATGACAGTAAAGTTAATTTGCTGAAACAATTAATTTTCTCTAGGTTAAATTTGTGTTTCCAGGGCAGTCAAATAAATAGGAAGCAGCCACCAGTGCTGCACCATAACGTGCTTGTCACTTCTTAATCAGCACACAATACTGGTGGAGTTCCAAGTGCTAAAACATGCACAGTTATGACAGCACCATAACATGAAATTAATTCTATTCTACGTACAGATTCATTTTATTTTCATGGGTAACAAACCAGTGAGAAAAAAATAACAACTGAATCTATTTAAATAAAACTGGCTATTTTTTAATATTTTTATACTTACGCATAAATGTTTTGCCAATGATAAAATTAATAATTTCTGTGCTAATACAAACTTAGTTTTTGTCTTTTTAAATTAGAAGCATTAAGAGGGAAAAAGAAGTGTTATGATGAGCTTTTCATATTTTGTAAGGATGCTATAACTTTGTAAAACTTGCTTAGATTTGTAAACAGGAGATCTTGCTGTTCTTTGGTGCGTTGCATTGTCCATCTATAAATCAATTCTGGTGTTTTTGCCTTGTCTTTAGGGTTTTCCCATTCAGCATTTACCTTTGGTATAGAGAGCCATATCAGCCAGTCCAATATAAACGGTGCTCTGGTGCCACCAGCTGCTTTGATTTCCATCATCCAGAAAGGTCTGCAGTATGTAGAGGCAGAAGTCAGTATTAATGAGGTAAGCAGGCTTTGTCTACGGGAGCATTATGTCCTTGCTTGCAGTAAGTTTCAATGCTAGTATTTTTTCTTAACTTTCTTGTATCCTATTTATTTACTTTTACTTCAGATTCCTCACTGCTGGTGTTCACCATGACTCCAGTGGTGGAACCAGAATGGAGTGACATAACTGGGTAGGGGTTCTGCCCTGTGCAGCCACACAACACCAGGCATGGTGTTCTGGCTCATTGCTTAAAGGTCCGTTGTCTGTAGAGTTTTTACCCTAATATAATGTTGCAGTAAATCCAGAAAAGTGCGATAAAATAATCATTGAGACGAGTAACCTCTTACTTTGTGTTTCCGTAGACTTGGGCTAGGGAGGGGAGCAGCTCTCACTTGGGTGACTTCTTGTAATGAGATAATGAGAGGCCAAAGGCAAGATTTACAAATAGAGAAATGGTTTCAGTCTGTGGCAGGAAGGATGAAGTATGCCAGTTTGCTTTTTGCCTCTGCTGGTTAATTCATCTTTGACCAGGATCTATTGAACTTGATGTTTAAATGGTTATTCCATCAGCACAGAAAGCGAGGTGTCTCCCTGCCTGAGACTGCAGACTCTCACCCTCAATTTCCATTCTTATTTATGCCTGGAAGGTTAGCAGCTTTTGTGTGTGCCAGTTCTATTACAGAAGGAAACAATTTTTCCACTAATTCTGCTGTCTTTCCAGTCTTCCGTATGTCTTTTGTTTATGTGTTGTTTTCATAGTCCCAATGAGGCAAATCCTTTCCCTTAGGAACCCTCAGAAAAATAAACCAAGTGATCGGAATAAAAGAAGGAGACCCTATATTTATCACAAGGAATCCTTCTAGGTCCTAAAAATAGATCCTTGCAAAGCCCTAGCGTATGTATAAGGGTATTTTTAACTGGGTCTTGTCCATTTCAGGATAAAATTCTTCTTTGTTGTTTGAAAGCATGCCAACACTGTTTAAAAAAAGGAAGAAAACTAGTGAACTCTCCAGATAATATGTTTATGGAAAGTATTAGTCTAATAAGATAGAATAACTTCACAAGCCAGTGACCTGACTTGCAATGTTTGCAGCTCTTCAAACAAACCATTAGACTTTGTTACAGCCACTCATGTTTGAAATCATATTCATAGATAGCTTACAGAATTTTTTGCTTTAGCAGACAACTTAGCAAACCTGAAGCATATAAATTTTGATTCCAGAACCTTTGCCAGAGGCCTGCAGTGGCTTTTTTGCATATTTATGGTGGCCACTTCACTTTAGAGTAAAATTCCAGTTCTAACCACAGAAATGAGAAATCACTTCCAGCAACATTTGTAAACTGTTGCCTTTTTATTGTATTTAGTTTATATTAGAGTTTTTGCCAGTTATGCTAATTCATATTTGATGTTGTCTTTTTTTTTCCTTCTCTCCCTCTGCTGTAATTTAGGATGGTACCTTGTTTGATGGTAGGCCGATAGAGTCTCTCTCACTGATAGATGCAGTGATGCCTGATGTGGTACAGACAAGACAACAGGCCTACAGAGATAAACTTGCACAACAGCAGGCAGCAGCTGCTGCAGCCGCAGCTGCAACTAACCAACAGGGATCAGCAAAAAATGGTGAAAATACTGCAAATGGGGAAGAGAACGGAGCACATACTATAGCAAGTAAGTTGAGACAAATGAACTCAGCCTAACCAAACCCTCCATGGCAGGGGGTTGGAATTAGATGATCTTTAAGGTCCCTCCCAACCCAGACCATTCTGTGATTCTATGATATGTCATTTCCTTCTCTTTTTTCATATAACTTCTTCACGTGCCTTAGTACTAGCTAGCAGAGAATGCGATAAATGTGTATAGGTATTAGTAACCCTTCAATTTGCAAAGAATACTTTATTTGTACGTGATACTTTAATAGTGTCTCACCTTTGACTGTCCCTGCTTTGATGTTAGGAGTTGTAGGAGGAGGTGTGAACTTCTGAATTCATTAGTTTACAATGTACAATTGACCCTACTTTCAGTACTGCTACTTCCCTGTCATTTGAAGATTTTCCACAACGCCCTGGGAGCTCTTGCCTGAAGAGAAAATGTTGGAGACGATTCTTTAAATATTACACCTCCCCAACCCTGGGCCCTGTACAAAGATCAAGGAGAGGAGCCTGCTTATCCTTAGCTGGTTAAAACACAGTACTGCTTGTCATGCTCCAGCAAGCACTACTTTTGCCAGGTTCTGCTAACCAACTGAATCAGAGATCTATAACTAATTCTCTGTTGGGCAGACTTCCTTATCATGCTGAGAAGATCGTGGTTGCCAAGACAAATCCTGTGTCCTTTGTCTTCTTTAGCAGTATCAGTTTTCGTGATTTGCTGTGCACAATTACACTGCATGGTTTTAGTTGCGACTGGTGAAACAAGCGAGTTTTATTCGTCATCGCTGGTCGAACATAACTTACAATCAGGCTTATTATAGAAAAGTTAAGGTAAGACATCAAAATTAGGTTTTGAAAATACTATTCTGGAAGCCTGAGTTACACATTTGACAGCAGGAGTTACAGCTTCTGCTGTAACAGCTCCTGAAGTAAAGGCCTTTTTGAGAAAATATTCGTATCAGGCCATGTACAAATTCTACATTTTACAACTGGATTTTACTATTTTTTAGATTATTATATATTATAAATAAACTTAGAAATATAATCTTTGGTTTAAACAAATAAGCTCTCAACTTTGATGCTTTCATGTAAAAATCTCCTAAGATTTGCTTGTGAATTGTGAACTGGAACGAGTAAGCTTAAACTTCAGATCTCAGCTCCTGTTAAACGTGATATACCAGCAACCCCTACTGGCTGGAACATCGAATTATACTAACATTGATTCCCTTTAATTGAAACAGGGTTTTATATGGTACTGTATCTTAAGAATGCTTATGTTCTAATAGCTTTTTCTGTTTTCTCACACATACAAACAGTGACAGAAACTCTTAATGTTAAATTAAGCAATAAATGTGAAATAGTTTATTTAATCACAGTGAGTAAATATGGAGCAGGTGAACTGTTTAGCATTTTTTATATTTTGCATTTATCCTCATTGTGAAAATATTTTTAATAATAGAAAATGATTGATGATAGCTGGCAAGAAAACTGTTTTGTCAGTTGAATTACCCCCAGTACATTTTACAGAACAAAATGGATTCAACATCCCTTCCACACAAAAAGCTATGTATTGCCACAATTTTGCAGCAATTGCCAATGCAGTTTAAGAAGCTCTGTTAGCAGTTTACCGTATCACCAAATGTTACTATATTTAATCAAAGCCATTTTAGAAGTGAAGTGTCAGAAGTGTTGATTTAAAACCTGCTTGAATTCTATGATGATTTTTGAACTTGATTTTTGAAAACTAATGTGCCATAAACGTATTTTTGAAGTACAAGATAAACTAGCAGCATATTGTACTAAGCAAGTTAGTGCTTGAAAAATGGTAAGTACTTTTAAAATCAGCATTTATATTTTAACATGAAGTCATTTTTGGTGTCAATTTTGAAGTTTCATAATGAAGTCCATTTGGATGCTGAGGTTTAGAAGAGGAGGTTTCTCACTTCATTTTTCCAAGTACCAATTTATGAAGAACTATAAACAGATTGGGATTTAGAAAAAAGAAAAAGGAATGTAGCAGCTTTGTCAATTTTGGTCCATATGCATGGTGAATTAATTGTACTTATTCCAGAAGAATCCTGATCATACAGTAATTAAACTGTATTATCCCAAAATATTAAAATCTACCTCTCTCTACTGTTGTTTCCCATAATGCAGATAATCACACAGATATGATGGAAGTAGATGGAGATGTTGAAATCCCTCCCAACAAAGCAGTGGTACTGCGTGGCCATGAATCTGAAGTATTCATCTGTGCCTGGAATCCCATTAGTGACCTTTTGGCCTCAGGGTATGTGCTGCATTAACTATGGATATACATAATATTGATGTTCATTGATGTACTTTTGTATGGGTATAGTAACAAGTTAAAAGAATTCCAGCCTCAGTGCCCTCTAGATCAAAGGCCACAATATTCATTGTTTTGAAAGGAAGACCTTTTTAATTGAAATGAATCGAGAGAAGGGGTAATATCCTCATAACTGTTTTGTAGATCTGGAGATTCAACAGCACGGATATGGAACCTCAGTGAAAACAGCACAAGCGGCTCAACGCAGCTGGTACTTCGACACTGTATACGAGAAGGAGGGCAGGATGTACCGAGCAACAAAGACGTGACATCACTGGACTGGAACGTAAGTCAAAATGACAGTGCTCAAAATACTGTGAGAAAATTGTACCTACAGTTTTGCATAGTCAAATTTTAAGTGACAGCAACGATGCGTCATCTGTAGCTGCACACAAAGTATATCTCACTTTGAGTTGCATTGTAATTTCTTGTGTTGTACTTTGGGGACTTGTTTTAAATAATTGTAGTCTGTGGAATAAATATCATCAGTCTTATGCAGATGTCTGCTACCTGAAATTTGCTTTGTGCTCCTTAACTTTGAATTATACAGTAAAATTAAATAAAAATAACCTTTTTGCCGGCAGAGTGAAGGTACACTTCTAGCAACTGGGTCTTACGATGGCTTTGCAAGGATATGGACTAAAGATGGTATGTGAAATACTTCTTAATTTCTAGTATTTTTCCTTTATTGTGGTTCACAACATAGCTTTTTATTTTTTTAATGTATTCATATCAATATAAATTTTCAGGTAATCTTGCCAGCACCTTAGGGCAACATAAAGGTCCTATATTTGCGTTAAAATGGAACAAGAAAGGAAACTTCATTTTAAGTGCAGGAGTGGACAAGGTGAGATAATCTTTGGTAAAATTAAAATTCTTTACTTCACCGTTATAATCTAATTGTAAACATAATAACAAAGCTGTAGAAAGTAAATAACTAAATTTAAACTAAAGGCGTGGGACGTAAATATGTACTTACAAAGAACTTGTTATGCTAGCTATGTTTCACTGTGTTTTATAATAGTTTATTGAAATACTTTAATTCATTAGATTTTAATGTACCTGGGTCTCTTCCCAATTAGGTTAGTGTAAGCTGCAAAGTAAGTGCATTGAATGCAGTAACATTAAAGCTTTGTAAAACCAAATCAGGTACAATTTAGTGAAGCATGTGATGCAAAGCCTCAGAAAAAGAATCGTACTGGAGGAATAGATTCAGGCTGATTTGGTTATCATTCAAGCCTGAGAGTGATTAAAAAGGTTAGAGCTGGAACATAAGAAAAGTCAATATATTTGATTGGGGGGTGCTCGTAGCATAATGCCATGAAGCCCATTGTTTAACTTTGATTTTATTTCATGCCTCTAAACAAACTTAAAGACTCGCAAGGTCTTTAAATTCAAAGCTGGAGTTAGTCAGAGATTTTACAAATGGTAGGAAAGATGCAGTAGTGATGACGAAGAACAGACCTAAGATGAGTTCAAAGAATAGTAAAAGTTGTTTAGTTTTTCCTGTTTATAACCTGTTCAGGGTGCAGAAGTAAGACCACAGTTCTGCAATACTTGAAACTGGCAGTACCCTGTGAAGTAGTAACCGACCCTCAGATATTTTCCTCTCTATATATGGCTGTATTTTCCCACATTGGCTTAACCTGGTCTGCCTTAGTGCCCAGCTTTATAAATGCTTGTGCTCGCACGAAGGAATGAAAAGAGTAAATGTTTCAAAGCATGGAAAGGATGGGTTTCTTCTTTTGGCAGCTCTGATGGCTTACGCCAGTTTTTACATTTTTGTGAGGATGTAAAAGATGTAAACCTCCACCTTTGTGGGGCTTCAGCTTTAATTTGCCGAAAAATATGCTGGAGGAGATATAAGCCTCATTGTTTCAGTCAATAAAACTCATTGGACAAAGCAGCTGAGATTGTGCTTTGAAAAATACTCTGCATTAGCAGAAAGATTGGCTCAACCTTATGTTTCTTTTTCATAAATAACTTGTGGTCAGTTCATACTTCTGCTGACTTCAGTCTCAAAATTTTCATTGATCAAAAATTTTCATTGATAAGGTAGGCCAGGAATATTGGTATTTAATATATTGATTATGAAATACCTATTAAACTACAAAGTTTTCTTTTATCAGAAAGATAGCAGGAGTATTGGCAGAGAACTCAGAACAAGAACAAAATTACACCCCAAAATCTGACAGAATCTGAAAGATTTGGTTTATGAGGCTGTGTTTGTATAAAGATCTCCATAGGGACAAACAAGGAATTGAAATGACAATTTGAATATGCAAGTATCTGAAATGAAATTAACTGTGTGAAGTGGATTAGAAGGATATAAATAGGACTGAAGAGAGAGATTTAAAAAACAAAAACTCACAACCCCCTTCTTCCCTGCAGACCCTAAGATGTTATGATAAAACACCTGTTTAGGTGTTAAGGTTCTCTTCTGTTGTCTGTAGATCTACCACTATTTCCTTTAGTAGTGGATAAAACACTAGAAACACTTAATCATGTAGGTGAGGGCAGTGGGGAGTAGGCTAGGTAATTTGATACATGCGAATGGTGGAAGTTGTGGGAAATTAGCAAGTTGTACAAGTTTGTTTATTATTAATTTATCTGTTTAATACAGACCACAATTATTTGGGATGCCCACACTGGTGAAGCCAAGCAGCAGTTTCCATTTCATTCTGGTAAGTATTGATTTTGCTTATTCAGGATTGTCATCTGGGGGGAAAAAAAAAAGTGTTATTTATTTAAGAAATAAAATACCTGAAGTTTATGGAGCTTGTGTACACCGTTTTAAAGTCTTACAGGCAGTCTTTGGATACTGAGTGCCTTATTTGTAGTCTCATGTAGTTTTAGAACTTTATAACTCATAATTTCATTGCAGTTATATGGAAATCATAAGAGACAGTCCAGGTATTACCAACTTGCTGCAGTACAGGGGCAGATAGCAAGTGGTTGGGCCTCAGAGGATTTATGTTTATCTGCCAAGGACTGTTCATCACCTTCCTGCTACAGTAATCCCATCTCCACATCCCATTGTTCTTTACTTCCCGCTGTGCCATCCCCAATTTGTTTGGACACAAACCAGCTAAAGGCTGTTCACTGGCCAGCTCGGATGAGAGTGCTGCCATTCGGGGAGGTCAGACAAATTGCTCTGTGGGCTGCATGCTGTGCAAGCCTGCGGGAATCAGCTGGAAAATAGAGAGAACAACAAACAAGTTATTGAAGGGCCTTTAAGAAACGTGTCTCGTTTCTACTTTTTATTCTACTTGTCCCGTGTTTTTGGTAGCATGACAACAAGCAAGAAAATCAGTTGTTGGTAGCACACAGAATTGTTTGGAGTATATCTGCTATAAATATCGCAGCCTGGCTAAGTGGTATATGTGGACTGTGATTAAACCTCCGGTTAAAACACCTTAATATGTTGAAATTAAAAAACTCATAGCACCTTTCATTCTCTGCCATCTATGAGCACAAGCATGCACTGTTAGTGGAGACAGCTCATGCGTGACTGTGCTAAGCTGAGGGAACCTGTTTCTGATGGGGACTTTGGAGATTTATTTGTAGATTACTATAGCTTGTTGTCTTGCTCTTGTCTTCTGCATAAGAGTTTCATTTCAGTTATATAGTTTTAGTGACTATCATTTTTTTTCTCATTTTTCTTTCTAAGATTGTTTTTGGCTGCATTTCACATTGTTCTGAGTGTTTGACTGTCTTTAAGAACTTCTGTACAATTAATAGTTGCTTCCTGTTGACATTTCTTCTAAGGTAGTGCATGCTAAATTTGTAAAGCAAATTTCTGCAGAATACATATCATAGCTTTACATATCTTGTTCTTTTAGCACCAGCATTAGATGTTGATTGGCAGAGCAACAACACATTTGCTTCTTGCAGTACAGATATGTGTATTCATGTCTGTAAACTAGGACAAGATAGGCCCATCAAAACCTTCCAGGGTCACACAGTAAGTACTGGGAAATGGCAGATTACTGCATGGTATTTTTATTAATGAGAGGTTGGAGGAAGGGGGGAGTGTCAATATTTTTGCAAGTATACAGCGCTTGCATAATGGTTGGTCTTTGGCAAGAAGTGATGGATGTATTTGTAGTTAAGATGATATGGTAAACTGTCCTTAGAACAATACTTAGTCCCGCATGCAGCCTCTCTTACCAGGATGGCATACCAAAGGTGAGCTTTAGAAGAAGAAACACATTAACTTTAGGCTTTACTATGTATCGTGCATGTTGTGGGAGAGCATGTATGGGAAAATGTGGTGAACAGGCAGCAAAAAGTTGTTCTTGAAGGGGAGGGTAGGAATGAAAATTAACTATTAAAATACTAATAATTATGCAAATACAACTGCTGCCCAACTTTGTCTTTGGTATGCTGTCATTTGTAATGAAAGTGAAGACTTCAGCTTATTCTCACTGTTCAATTTTAGAATGAAGTAAACGCAATCAAATGGGATCCAACTGGTAATCTTCTGGCATCCTGTTCTGATGATATGACTCTAAAGGTAACGGGAGTTTTGGTAACGGCTGTTGTAGGATTCTGCGATACAAACCATTAGCTTGGGCAGTCCAGTGACATCATTGTACTTTCCATATCGTCTAATATTTATTCTTTTTTAATATAACAAGAACAGGCAATGCCAACAAATCTTTGTTAATCAGAGCCAAGCTTTGGTCCAGAGAACTTGTTACAGGCTGCCACCCTGAGACTTGGAGTGTGATTTATTAGGTGCTTTTAGCTGTTTACAAAATTAGGTCGTTAATCATTAAGCTGTCACACTTGTTGGTTGCTTTTGGTTAACAGGAATAGTTGGAGTGCATCTAATGTGTAACGCATACAAGAATGGGTGACTAGGTCTTTTCCTAGTTTTCTTCTGTTTTCCCCTTCTTTCTAGTTGAAAGCTGTAGCATATTGTTTCTTGAAAGTCTGTGTGTACTCCCTTGTTTTTCCGATTCAGCCAGAGTCATTCTACAGTTTTAATTACCCCAACATGTTTTTCCAAAAATAATTACTATGTAAATCTTAATAAAATGAAGTTACTGTGTTTGTTGAAGGCTAGCGTGGAGGAGTTGGAGTCTTAAGGAAATCCTCCTCTGTGCGAAGTATTGAACAAACACCTGGCAATGCAAATCGTTATAAGCCAAGAAAATGCCATAATGTTTTTTGCAGTATGCATCTACCGCTTTGTACGAAAACAGCATTTTCCTCTACTGTCCCTTTATTTTAGTCAGTCTGTGTAGCAAGGAATTCATTTAAAAATAAGACTGTGATTTTTTGTCAACTCAGACATGAACATATACATACTGCTCTTCTCATTTTAGCATCTGTTATTATCCCTATATTTTTCAAGTGAATTGTAGTTAGCACGTGCGGATTGGTTTCTATAGACGATACCTTTATTACTTATTAACCCCATCAGGTACTTAGAATTCAAAGAATGGAGGGCACTGAAATAATACTTTTAATAATTACTCTAGAAACCCAGTAGTCATAGCAAATGTTTTGAGTAGCGTAAAAGGTAACAGTCAGGCTGCAAATGATGAAGAAAGATTTAGGAAGAAAAAAAAAAAGTATTTTGATACAATACTGTGCTAAATGTCTTTGTGTTGTCTTCCATTTTATCATAGATCTGGAGTATGAAACAAGACAGTTGTGTCCATGACTTGCAAGCACACAACAAAGAAATTTATACTATCAAATGGAGTCCTACAGGACCAGGAACAAATAATCCAAATGCCAATCTTATGTTAGCAAGGTACTATATAATCCTGTTTTTAAATGCATTTTAAAAAATTGAGCCTTATGTTTGCTTCGCTTTTTACATATGTATGTTTGTAAAATGTTTCCAAGGATGTAGGATACTTTATCATGTTTGTATTTAACACAAAATTGTGTATAACTGAGAAGTAATTGATCTGTTTTTTCTCTCTTGATAGTGCATCCTTTGATTCTACTGTTAGGTTATGGGATGTTGACAGAGGAATTTGTATTCATACTCTGACAAAACATCAAGAACCTGTGTACAGTGTAGCTTTCAGTCCTGATGGCAGGTACCTGGCCAGTGGCTCCTTTGATAAATGTGTACACATCTGGAATACACAGGTACAGCTCTTCTACCTGTTCAGAAAGTTTGTTTTTCAGTCTTTTCCATTGTACTCTTCTAACCCTTGCTGCTCTGTCGTGTTTCGGCTACAAAGTACTTTGCCTTTGATAATATGCTGATTCACTTTCTCTTTATCCTCAGGTTTCTTTTATTAATGAATGTATATTTAATTTCTCTCTGAGAGAAATTTGCCTGCCTGTGGTGAAGGGTTTATAATTGTCTTTATGTTATTAGCAAAAATCCCCACACCCCGAAACACATTCAACAAAGTGTCTCCCATAGCATGTTCCTTCCAAAAATTGTTACTTCTGAAATTTAAACTCCTGATAAAGCGGGTTTGCTGTGAAAAATGTTGACTGAATATAGATGCAGAAATCTGATGCCTGATACCTATTTCATTGAATTTCACTGAAAAGGAAGAGAATGTAAAATGAGAGATGGTGATGATGACAGATCTTTCTACAGAACTTTTTCTTAGAAAGAGCACTACTACTGTTTTTGTTTCTCTGGCAAAAAAAGGGCTGAATGCAAATGAAAGTGTAAAGACCTTATTGTTAGGCAAGATGTGATCTCTGGCTATTGGGGATTGGATATTAATTTTTGAAGGGCTTGTTTTAGTAATTGAAAGTGGTCATGGTCATCTATGGGTTCGTATTTGAAACACAGGAGATCAAGATGCAATAATTGCTAGGTAAGTCCTTTCACACAGTTCTTAGGCTGTCCGTGAGTCTCTGAAGCATTTGCTCTGAGAATTTCAGCTTTCAGTGGGGAAGATTTACATGTTGTGGAAATGTACTTGTTTGCATGTATTTTGTTATACTAATTCTGTGTTTTGTCCCTTTGTAGACAGGTGCCCTAGTTCACAGTTATCGGGGAACAGGAGGGATTTTTGAGGTTTGCTGGAATGCAGCAGGAGACAAAGTTGGAGCAAGTGCTTCAGATGGTTCAGTAAGTGTAGCTTGACTTGTTTGGCAGTCTGATGACAAACATCGTTTGGAGGTCTTTTGGCTAACAATGGCGACAATATTTCCATATGTACCAGATGTTTGAATACAGCCAGCTTGCATGTAGATTATTTTCATATAAAGGTGCTGTAATATTGAAAGTAGGATGCCTTTTTTCCAGCTTGATGTGTCACTGTTCTAAACCCTCCAAAGTTAGAAGATGAAAAAGCATTAAATTTAAATTTTTTGTCCCCGTTGGTCCTTATTATGGAAATAGTTCAGTGTTCCTGGATTGTTATTTATATCATTTTTTTCATATAATTATAGAAAATATCATGGAAGCAACAATAGCTCAAGGCATATCCTGAGTAAAAATTAATTATCATTCTACCCTAAATTACCCTTTTATATACATGTGGCCTAACCTTTCCAGGCTTCCACTTAATTTGACCCAAGAGACCGATTGTACTTGCAACAGATCTGTGTGGTTTTCATATAGTTTTGACTCTTTTTAAAATATTGTTGTGTTTTTTTTTTGTTGTTTTATGCAGCTTGTTAGCAAAAGCTTGCCTCACCACCTCTGTTTTAGATATAGGTGGTAATAACTAATTATAGGAGAACTTTTGAACTACTTGATGGCTAAAAGCATAGTTTGTTTATGATTGTTATACTTGTAGATTTCTGTATCTGACAGAGCTAGGAGTACTATTTAGTGAAGAGTTTCGGAAGATTAAAACTGGAATTTATGATGTTGCAATGTTAAATGTCTTTTTGAGATTATTCTGATCGGTTCTAGTATTTCCCCACAAAGTATCTTTAATTTCATCTTACTGTATTTTTGTAAATTAGATTCAAGTAAGTTCCTGGTTTTCTAATATTAAGTAACAAGCAAACAGCTTACATAAGATGTTTTTAATGTTCCAATCATAATTCATTAGGCAGCAGGTCTGGCTGCGTGCTCATACCTAAAGTGCTCACCTGGTGATTTTTTCCACCAAAGTCACAAATAGACTTAAAATTAAGCTTGCACAATCTGTTTCATGGGTTTTGCTCAGATATTTTACACAGAATTGTATAAATGTGTCATATTGTGCAAAGTGCAATTTCCATATGTGTATTTTTCTTTCCCTTACAGGTTTGTGTATTAGACCTACGGAAATAGCGCTACTAGTTGGAAGCCATGGACCGACTATGAATGTGTACATAGCCAAAATGACTGTCCCTGACCCATGTACTGCTATAGTCCCAATTGAACCATGGCCAGTCCACTACAGCCAAACAAAAAGAAATATATACATATACTGTATATAAAAAAAAAAAAAATTACACCCTGAAGAGGATGACAGAGTTTTGTCACAGCTTGTGAATCCTGTTCACCAAGTGCTGGAATCTGCTGTGCCCCAAAATAACATTTAAATGTTTTGGATATGAAAAACAGAAGAGAGAGCGAGAGAGAGAGAGAGAAATATACCGTATACAAGAGCAGACCCATATACATACCAAATTCAGAAGATACTAATGGCAGCCTTCATTACCCCTTTTCCCCTCTAAATCCATTATGACAATGGATTGTGGGGTATTTTTTTTCTTTCCTTCTCAGTAGTTGAGCAGTTTGTGTGTACAGAGAAAATGGACTTACAGAAATCTGCAGCAGTAGTTTTTTCTTTGCTTTTAAACATTGGGTTTTCTGTTTTGTTTTGGTTAAGTTTACGGATGCATGAAGTAAGGGAGTGAATTAGTTTCTTGTTTATGTTTTTTTTCACCTTGAAAAAAATGTTTCTTTGAAACGTATTTTAATGCGTTCTTTGAAGAGGTAGACTGAACCTGATAATGTTTGGTACATTTTGTGGCTCCCAGAGCACAATCGTGTGAACAGAGGGAGGGTGGAAAAGGGATTATGGAGAGAGAAGAAAAAAGCCTTCTTTGAGGCATGATACTTCACATCCCACTAATCTACGAAGTATGACAGTAATGGGTATAATGCTATGTTTTATTTTCTGGTGACATGGCTGAAATGCAGTAGTTTCTTATTTGGGACATAATTCTGCCAAACTTAAGAATAAAAGGGCACAAATATACAGAAAAGAAAAATACAGGGATGCGCAAAAAAAAAAAAAGACAAAAAAGAGGAGAAAAAATGCATCTTCTGTTGCTTTAAGACCATAGCTAAAATATGGTTAAATTGTGCACTATTGTGGAAAGGAGCAAAATATAGCTGGGGGATTTGTTTTTTTAAGAGGTTAAGATCTTTCTGGACAAGGGTTCATGCCACAGCTTCTCTGAGAGTTGGCCATCGTTATTTGTAGGAGCTTAGATGTATAATTGTAACCAAACTCCAGTATTAAAAGTATCTCATGTAATTTTTTCTTTATTAAAATAAAATCTTTGGCATATATTTGATAACACTGCCATTAAGAGGCAAAATGTTTACTACCTTAGATTTAAAAAAAATCTTAAACAGAGGACTTGCTTCAAGTTTATTTTAATAGCAGTGATTCAGCTTATTTAAAAGATGAATACTTGCACTAATTCCCCTGCTGCTCCAGCCCTGCAGTTTATTGTATCTTGTGACTACATTTTTTTCCAAATATAGGGTAGATGTAAGCTGCTATTTTTTTAATAATCACTACTATATAGTGTCTTTTACTCTGTTTACAATATCAAGTATTTTTCTTACAATGACAGATGTATATGGCAAACCTTTTTCTGCTCATGTGATTAAAAGTATACTGATAGTGATTTTATTTGTAAATGATAGCATGAGGTTGTGTTTACGCGTACGTGTAGTTGAAAAGGTTGCATCATGGCTTGCATAAGATTCCAAGAGTGTAAATTTATAAAAAGAGAGGTTGTCAAATTTATGTCACAGGCATTTTACTTAAGGAATGGTTTATATTACAGAGCTTTACAAAGTTATCAGTTTTAGAACACTATTTCAATCACAAATAATTTTGTGGCTTATGATTGGTAGTCTAATTTTTTTCTCCCCTTCCCCCCCCCCCCCCCAAGTTGCGTATAAATTGATTTAATCAAGGTAATGCAGCTTTGACATTTTAACAATCGTTCTTTAGGCATTCATTTCTGCTATTTCCATGGAGTAAACACGACTTGAAGCAAGTCTGAGTTTGGCTAAGGTAGGGTAGCAATTTGCCAGTGGTAAAGAGAAGTCGTCAATACGTTCTTTATATATACCCCAGGAATATAATACTATCGTATACAGCATTTAAAATAACAAAAAGTCATATCCATAAAGGCAGTCATCCATGATGGTTCGGTGCCAGCTGTTTTTAGGGTTTTGGAACATATTACGAATGTTTAGAGCATACCCTGTGAGTTACAGTATGTAGGAAACCTAATATATTGAGTGTCTGGCACTTGAAATATTGCTTTTATTGCTGGAGGTCCATGACTGTGGCTGACCTCTGTCATTAATGAAAAAAATAAAAATAAAAAAAAATCTGTGCAATAATTTTAAACTGTGCTCCCAGGAATAGACACAAATGTTTTGAGTATGTTTAAGCTGCATTTTTCATTTAGCAATGCGTTTGTCAATTGCACTGAATTTAAACCTGAAAGTCAGAAGTGATTCTTGATAGTACTTTTGTATTTTAATATGGACAGTTTATTCATTTTCATAAAAGTTATTGGATGATTCTTTCAGCCAATCTAAACAATTGTGGTGGAATTCTGTGACATAGCTGCAAAATCACACAGCCATGTTTTAGGGTATTGCCATTTTCCTCTTTCTCAATCATCAGCTGTTTTGGTTGTAATTCTAGTTGCTTAAGCATAGTATCACATATTCATAAATAGATAAAACAGAGCTTCAGTATCAGAGGTCTAGGGTTTTCAAGTGCTTGAAGCATAGTCCAGCGTTGCCAGATCTGTTGACGTGAGTGCTCTGGACGCGCAGGCTAACACCCCCAACCCAGTGTTAATCAGCAGTGCCCCACTGTAGTGGAATTCTGCCAGTTCCCAGTAGCGACGGGTCTGGCCACTAGGTATTTTATTGTTGTCCTTTACTAGCATGCCACAGTGCTGCTCCTGCTCACATCTCTTCTCGCCTCTTGTTTTATACACTGTTAAATGCATGCATGCCAGGTGTGCTAGGTTCTGTGATTCTGTGAAGCAAAAGAAAAAAAAAAAAAGAAAACCATGACATTATTATATTTTATAGCACAAAGACCTCGTATTCAATAGTGAGGTAGACTATCCAAATTGTTCCCCTAAATTGAGTATGCCAAATGTCAGTAAGACCCTAATTTTGTATAAATGTATGCACATGCTTAATCTTACCTACTGGTTAATTCTGTTGCGCCTGTTTTCTGAGTGTAAAGGCAAATGTGTGCATAAGCCTTTGCACACATCGAAGTTAGTATCTTTTCCAGTTCAACACGTTAACGGGCAAATATCCAGATAGAGGATAAAAGGAAGGGGAAAAACTGGGCTCAGAGTTAATGAAGGAATAAGAAAGTAACTGCTCTCGAGTTTGCTGTCTGTCCGTGCCGTTTCTCATTTCTGCATAATGAGGTCCAGGTTTCTGTAGAGTTCCTCTTTTTCTATTTTACTTTTTCTGCGTTTTTAAATTGATGTAAAGATTCCCAACCAGTGGACTTCCTGGCGTAGTTAAGAGAATATCTAGGTCCTCGTAAAAGCTTTTTTTGGATTCTTTGTAATGTTGATAAACTCAGTTTATTCTGGGACTACAATTGTGCAGGGTTATTTAGCGTGTCTACTAGATGATTGGAAATCTTATGTGAAACACTAAAAGTGCCTCTTTTTCTGGGTTGGGTGGAGGGAGGTAATAGTTACCAGAGTCAGAATGACATGGCATTTTGAAGCATGTTTCTTGATTTCATGACACTTTAATGCATCTTGAGAGAAAGGCCAAAGATTTCTACCAATTTTAATTAATTTTCATTTTAAAAGCACTCCTTTTTCCTTACACTGCTTACCTCATGCTAGGGTATATTTAACGGGACGTTGTACCTTTGAGATGTTCTTTGTGTTTAGGAAGACTAGTAGGGGAATAGGGTGGCTGTGCCAGTTTGCCCACAGAGCAGCCTTAGCAGCTGACACGTTTAGTTCTGCCAAATGAAGGAGTTTCATTAAAACTGCAAACTGGGTTTTTCAGCGTGTAAATAAAGGTTGTGTGTTTTTGTCTGTTTAGCAAAGAGGAGCCTTGGGACCCAATTTTCCAATCTTGACTCAATCAGAAATCCCATTGTCTTTCACTTCGTGAGAAAACCTTGCCAGAGTAAGCATTGGAGGCTTGGGGTCCGTGTCACACCGTACGTACAGCATGCTGCTCAGGGCGAACGAGCCTCGTCTCCCCGGGGCTTCAGCAGGGGCTTTGCGGGAGCAGGGCTGCCGGCTTTAGCCCAGCGTTCCTTCCCATTGACGAGCCGTATCTCCCAGCTTCACAAAGCCCTGTAGAGCCGTTCCCCAGCGGGATCGGTGTCGCACTCTCCAGAAGTCTGAAGAAAGCAGAAGCAACATTGTGGCATGTTAGAAGCAGATAAGGCTTCGGGAGGCAGCAGTAAATCTCCATCGAGATCCCTGACATTTTCCGTAGGGAGAGAGCCGTGGAGCAGCCTTCACTCCTCCCTCTAGAGAAAGCTCTGAAATAACCACGGTCTGTGAAAGTGTGGCTGTCTTCGCTGTCAGTCTGGTCGAAGGCAGACAAAACAGGAAAATCTGCCGTTTCTTACGGATTGCAGATTTAGTGTTAATAGTGCTTCAGATCAGTAGCTTTGAGTACATACTCTCTTTCTCTGCCTTTAAGTTTGAAGCTTGACAGTAACTTGAGGCATGTTTTCTTTTGTTTTCTTTTTTTTTAAATAATCATTCATTTTTACTTCATGATGTTTTTTGACATTTGTGGGTAAATACAAGAAAACAGTCTGCATGTTGTTGCTAGTCCAGTGTACTTTGCAATCTTGTCCTCAACAGACTGCAGTGTGCAGAACAGTAATTCTAGAATACAGAAGTAATTTTCTCTCTCTCCTGACATTGACATTGTAGTTGTAATGGTTTCATTTGGAGTTACAAATCCTTTGGGTCTAATTCTGTGAGCCTACCTATAGCACTGGATTAAAATGTCTGCATCATTTCTTCAGTTATCCAGTTAAATTACAACTGTTGTAAAAGTGTAAACCAGCCCATGACAGTTTTTTGTACTTGTTTAAAGGACTTTTATTGTTCAGTTTTCATGATTATTGTCTAAAGAAGACTGATATAGATGTTCTATACTGTCCTGGACCATGTTAATTACACTTTATGATGTATTTTGGTTCTACATCACAATGATTTGTCCCCAAGGCCCTTATATCCCTTCTAGGCACATTTTCTGTTGCAGTTTCCCTTTGCATTGTATTGCTTTGACAACTGTAATTTGAATCAGATCTGAAAGAGGTCCAGAATAAAATATATTTTGATATTACCTTGGCTGAATGTTATATAACAGTAATTTTAAAAGCTTGGTACAGAAAACTTACAGATGATTGAGTTGGGAAAGTGATAGATTTAAACACTTTTAATACTTATTTTGGCACACTTTCGTGTAAGATAGTAGGCAAGAAGCAATGGAAATCAACGTGTTGTACAGTTACACACTCTGTAAACAACAGATCCTCTGACAGCAGCGAGGCTGTCCACAGCATCCCTTTACTGCTCTGCCTTTGACTTAGAGGAACTGCTTTCTCATGTGTGCGTTTCAAGTACTTCACCTTTTCATTGCTCATCCGCTTGTGGAAGAGAAACTGAGCCTGGTGACGCTCACAGCTCCACTCCGGCTGCTTAAAGGATTTTGGTGGGTGGCAGCAGGTTTCTGTACAGTCGTGCGATCTCGTTTAGAGAGATCTGTTCTTAAGAAGTTACTCAATAGCACTATGCCAAAAAATGCTATTACTGTATTTCAGGTACTTGAAACCATTTATATTTACACATCCATCCATCCATCCATACACAGTGATGATTTAATTCCTCTAGAATTGCGGGTCATGTCGTAATCCAGGAGAGGGAACCCAAATGTTCAGTGTCACGAGCTTTATGGTGGAATTAGTGCTTTGTCATATAATGCATTTATTTGCTATCATAAGTTCAAAAGTAATAGCTTTCAGTCCTTGTTTTACTGTTGAATTTAATGTGAGTACATTACCAAAATCCATTTATTTTAATGTGCTGAAACCTGTTTTTAAAAATCATCCCTGATGGATTGAAGGTGGAGGAGGAGGGACTGTATTTTTAAGGTGTAAAACCATGGATTTTGTTCACCTGGAGTCTGAGCATGCTTCAGGATTTCTCTGCCATTGTTTGAAATTTGAGAGAGCAATGCTGAGGCAAGTTCCTGTTTTTTCAGACAGACTTTATACTAATCAATGTCACGATGCAGAAAGTTTGTGCATCTTGAAGTTTCATTAGCCTAAATGCTCCATGCTCGAGCGTGGCCACCCTGGGCTGAGGAACGCAGAGGAGCGTTGCGGTATGAAGCAGTGCCCGCACGGGAGCAATGCCTGCTTCCGTCCTGCACGGAGGAGCCTGCTCCAGGTACGTTCATTACACCATTGCTGCCTGAATTTTCTGTTTGAAGTTGAGTTATTCTGTAATAACCTGTTTGCAGTTCTTTAGGAACTTGGGATCTTGGGTACTCATAAAATGCGTGTTCCCTACTTCATGAGGAAATGATTTAAGGGAAGTCTAAGCAGCACTTTCGTTTCTCTGATGGCAGGGCAGCTGTAACAGAACAGTAATTTAGGAGAAATTTGATGATGATTAAAGAATGGTGATGCCCCAGTTAGTACAATTTGTCCTTAAGGAAACCTGACCTAGGAGATCTGCAGTGCAGAGGCTTTCTTATTTATACCCTTAACTGCAAATTGGTACCATAAAGGGTATTTGAAGGATTTAAAAAAAAAAAAAAAAAAGCTTTCGTAGTAGACTTAATGTGAAAATGTTCAGCTCCCATATTCATTCTTCAGATACCAAGTCAAGGTTTTGGATTCAAGAAGATGTCAAGAAGTCTCAGTGGAGGTGAAGTACTTTCAACAGACTCTCTTCTTGTTTCCACCAAGACTTTTTTCATTTTTTCTAGATGCTGGGACCGCTGATTTGTTCCCTTAGGAGCACTGCATTCTGAGCTTTCTGAATTATGTGTTTTTGAAGCTTTCAAGACTTCTTTGTGGGTTGGTGACAGCTCAGATGGAGTTTTCTCCCTTCAGTGTTAAAAAGTCAGAGGTCCTTGCCCACAGCAATGTCAAGGGGAAGTTTCTAATGATTTCAGTGCAAGCAGACCTAGGGCAACACTTCTGAAAAGATAAGTCAGGTAAAGAAGGAGGTTTTTTTTTCTTTTTCCTCCTCCGGACAAGCATTAACAATCTCTATATTAAATGCTGTGTTCTCCATTCTACTATCCTGAAGACCACACCAACAAATCTAAAGCGCCATTTGCTCTTCTCACATGTTGTCCCAGCCTTCATAGAAGAAATTACATTTGCAGGCTCCATTTGGGCAGTTTAATTTCTACGTTTATCCCCACTTCAAGTGTTCTACCGACAAAAACATCTGAAGGCACAGGGTCAGCCTCTAAAAACCACCAGGCACAGGGGAATAGGTGGGACATAAGCCACCTGAGTATGGCTTTTGGTTCTCCAAAACCATGTTGGGTCTTACAGTCCTTCCTGACGGCGTTGGGATGATGGGGTTGTAATTACAAGTGCTACTTGGAAAATAATGCCTGCTAGCTGTTACACTTAACTGTATTGTGGCTTTACATTTTATAATTATGGAAAAAGACTTTTTAACTGTACAGTAACTGCATTCCTAATGCTTAAATTGGGAGCTGCAGTTGATCTGACGTTTCCCCTAAGTTCTTACAAGTGAAACATTTTAAAAGGTAGGAAGTTCCTGCTTCAGGAAAATAGGAAGAATTGAAATTACTGATGCTTAATTTACTTTTTAAATTGTTATTTGAAAGGCTTGGAGTTCTTTCATTTCCTATTGCCACATCTCATCTATCTTTGGTTTGCTTGAGTAGTGCAGCAAAGTTGGATGCTGATGAGGTGGGTGGGAGCAAGCTGCTTTCTAGCAGTAACGTGAGGCCAGAAGCCAATTCCCAAGGCAAAGCAGCAGAAGTATGTGTAGTTTGTTGCAATTGTGTTGCTTACAATTTCATGCTCAAATCCGTGAATTTTGCTGCTTGTAGTGGATTAAGTATTCTATTATTTTATTATTTTGTTCTGTTAAATATTCTATTTCACAAGAGAGTTCAGTTTTGGCTGCTCATCTTACAGGAAATCATTCAATACACTTTGTGTAGAAAAGAAATAGCAACTTTGCACTGTGTGCTTCTAAAACAAGGAAATTTCCTGTTTGGAACCCCTTTGAAATGTCATCCAAACAGAGGTGCGGTTTGTTGTTTCTGGGACAGCAGCTCTGCTGGTGAGTTTGAGTTTCAGGTATGTGGTTTCTGATCTAGAACATCCAAATGTGAAACACTTAGTGACCATTCATTTATCTATGTCCTGGCTCGTTACTGTTCACTTAGCAGGGTGGATAGATCAACGTAGTATTTCCATAAAATGCTTTTTTTTTTTGGTCATTTTATTTCAGTTTATTTGAGAGAACTTTTAATAAGCAAGATCAAATTGAATACTGTTGCTTTGGGGAGTTCTGTTTGAAAATAATGGGGTCGACAAATGATCAGGAAGGCAAGTGGGGATGGCTGCGGTTGTAAGCCTGGAAGAGAGCTCAGCAGTCGGGCCGGCTGCTTGCACCCACCTCTGATAGCTGCTGGTCCGGTCTCAGAGGCTTTCCTGAGCGACCTGTTGCAATACTGGGGTAGCGGTACTGATAAAGCACATTTCTGTCTAATCTGCGCCTTCCTTGTTGCAATTAAAAACTTACCATTTTGTCCACCCGGAATAGGAGGGTGGAGGGGGGGAAGCTGTTTCTTTATGGTTCGTAGCAGCCTTTTACATATTTGAAATCTGTTATTGTGTCTTTTCTTCTTTAGGCTGAACCGTCCCCAGTGCATCTTAATCAATTCATCAACACCAGCTGCTCCTCTTGACAAACAATCTAATGACTACTGAAATAAGAATCTTGTCTGTAAGAAATTCGGTCTCTGGCGCTAGTGAGGAAGGGGGTGGGAGGGACAGGATGGGACTGAAAATGAAGTAAAATCCTCAGTTTTGAAATTCTGCTGTAATAAATATGAACAATGGCTCAATAATTTGTGGGTTTGTATTACTGGTGTTCCAGCAAAGATGGGCCCCAATTGTTCTTTGGAAGTTTTACGTATACATCTTTTTTTTTCTTTTTCCTTTTTTTTTTTTTTTTTTCCCCCTTCTTGCAAGGGTTAGTTTGCGTTGTTACCCCTCCTGGCTTTCAGGTAGTGATAGGCTTTGTCCAGAGTCACCAGCAGGTCTGTGACATGTGAGGAATAAAGCTCAAATCTCTGCTCTGAAGGCATCTTCCACGAAGCAGGACCGAGGATCTGGTGAGGGTTGCAGCTGCCTGCAGCTCCCGCTTGGGACCACCCTCCCAAACCAGCACTGCCACAGAAGTGTCCCAGAAACAGCATGGGGAAGGTTCCCTGGGAATGGGAAATGTACGTGATGCCAACATTTAAACAAAATGGAAAAGTGAATTCATAAAATGCTCCCGTGATACGCTAATATACTTGGTCAGAGTACTAAGAAAGAGGATTTTGCTGCTTTTTATTAAACATGCTTTCAGGCGGTAAATGTTTTCTAATGTGATAAAAATATCTTTCAGTCAAAGCTGCTTCTATCTCATGGTGGAAAGAGGGAGACCTGCATGTCCTTCATTTCTGCCCACACAGCTATTTTGTCTCCCAAAGAGCTGCTTTTAAACAGACCAATGTCACAAAAATAACCAAATCTGTAAACAAAAAGCTCTAAAAGCATACCACTTTCTAGAAGTGGAGAACTCCAGATACCAGCAGACTAACCAAGATGTTTCTTACCTGAGATCGCATACAGATAATTTCAATCCAAATGGGGATTTTGAGGGAAAAGCAGCAAATTGTAAAAACCAAATCTCTGAAACTTCTCTCAAGTGTTCCCCTTAGCACTTGCAGTGGGATCAGAGCAAACTGAGCGTCCTCACTGCTAGAGCTGCTCGGCAGCACACGTGGATGTGCTCGAGTGGAAATGTTCTCGTACATACGTAGGGAAAGTGCTGCTGCTTCCAAGCTGAGGCATGCCGAGATTTCTGGAGGTATTCTCCAGCAAATGGGCACCTGAGGGTGCTCTTGTATCTCTCTGTCTGAGGGATGTGGGGAATGAAGCTGTGCAGCTGCATGCGCTGCACCTTCAGTATGTAGATCACTTCCAGCTCCGGGTTCCCCCCTGCCTGTACTGGGAGAGCAACCTGAACCTGTCCTCTTGGGCCTGAGAGCAACTGCTGCTGCCGTGGGGAGCAAGTCGGACAAAAAGAAATCTCGTTTATCAGCCCTAATCGAGAGAGAAGTGCAAAGGAACCGTGAGTCTCAGCAGGGGCAGAGGGTAGGTATGTACTGTATTTTCTGCCTTCCATATCCCCAAGGAGAATTGAAAAGCAGGAGAGGAACCACAGAATCACAGACTGGTTTGGGTCGGAAGGGACCTCAAAGCTCCTCCAGGTCCAACGCCTGCCATGGGCAGGGCCCCCTCCCACCAGCCCAGGCTGCCCCAAGCCCATCCAGCCTGGCCTTGGGCACTGCTGGGGACGGGGCAGCCTGGGCCAGGGCCTCACCACCATCGTCACAAAGAATTTCTTCCTTATCTAATCTAAATCTCCCCTCTTTCAGTTTAAAGCCATTCCCACCTGTCTTATCACCACACCCCCTGACACAGAGTCCCTCCCCAGCTCTCCTGCAGCCCCTTCAGGCCCCGGCAGGCCCCTGTGAGGCCTCCCCAGGCTGAACAACTCCAGCTCCCTCAGCCTGTCCTTAGAGGAGAGGTGCTCCAGCCCCCTGACCATCTTTGTGGCCTCCTATGGACTTGATCCAACAGGTCCGTGCCCTTCTTATGCTGGGGACCCCAGGAGATTTTTATTAGTATCATTTATCACTGCTGCTGAGCAAGAAGGATGTGTTATTTTCCCAGTCAATTTGGACATCACCATTTTCCAAAACTTGCTGCAGCAATGCTGCATGTTACGGCAAAGCCCTCACATCTTTCAGGACAAACCACAAGATTTTGTCGTCTTTTCCTGCCCCTGGTGCCGGGGCAGTCGTGCTGTGCCTGGGCTCCCTGTGCTTCTGGTGCTGCTGCCAGGCTTCCCTGCAGGCCTCTCCATGCCTGGAAGGCCACAGCCAGCAACCCAGGTAACAACTTGGGCAGGGGGTGGCTCTCCCAAGGCCTCCGCCCGCCCCTTCTGAGCCATCGTGCTGCTGCTTGCACCCACCGACGCAGTGTCCGGCTTGTGTCAGCGTGGAAAGAGAGAAAACGAAGTGCAGCATTGCGGTGCGTTGGGCGGTCTGAGCTAAACTGTGCCATGCAAACAGAAAAGTGCCTTGGAACGGGAGCGAATGTAGTCAGTAAGATTCAGAGCATAAGTGGTGTTATTATTTCCCATTTCCTGCGAGCCAATTTGCCGTACTTCCAGCCTTCCTTCTTCTCTACACAAAACAGCAGCCGGAGGAGTCATTAAAACAAAGATTGGATCCCAAGATTGCCTATAATTCAGATACTTCAGTGATAGAAAAATGTATAGTTTCAAAAGAAAGCATGTGCAAGCACCAAATCGCACCAAATTGCAGAGATGTTAGTTTGTTCAAACCAACCCCTCTGTGCTTTAGAGGAAACAATTTACTACTTTAGTAAATAAACACAGCTGTTAAGAAGTTAAGATTAGCCTGTCAGATCCATCGGCCGCTGAGTAAATGATAGTGTACAGGCCTGCAGAAGTGAAGATGCCAAAGTATGCCGCAAGTACAGGAAAAAAGGAGATGGAGAGGCAGATACACCAGATGATGCGTTGGGACTGCAGCCCCTGCAACTGCTGGGGGGGTGGAGGGCTCCTCAGAAATCCCGTTTGCTGCTACTGCAGGTGCATTGGTGTAGGTTAGACGTAAGGAGGGCAGGGGAGAATTTCGTGGAGAGCATGGGGCTGTCACCTCTGCAGGACATCAGGGAAACTTCCCCAGGCAGAGTGGTCACCGGGGATCGGGGGCAGCTCCACGTGCTGAAGACCTTTCCTTGGGTTTGGTCTGTCCTGCAGGAGCGCTGCCTGCTCTGCTCCTGTGCTCCCCGGGGCACAGTCCTCGGCCGTTAGCATTAAATGAAGGATTTAAAGCGATGCCTGTTCTCCGTTAAGATTTGCTGCTTTGCTGGCATTCTTCAGTGGTGTCCTGCTAAGCCGTGCTGCACCTTTCCCTGAAGTCTCTCAGTAAGTACAGTGAGTCTTTTTCATCCTTAGGGGGGAGACCTCAGCCCCCCAGGCCTGGCAGCGAGTGACTCCGCACGTCGGCTGTGTCCCCACAGAGCAAAGGGACCCCACGTGCCACAGCTCGGGGCGATGGCCCTGTGGGGACACCCCAAGCACAGCCCGAGAGGGAAGCAGGCAGACAGAGGTGGGGAAAGGAAGGATGGAGGGGTAGGGTAAGGGAAGCAGATCCCAGCGAGGGAATTGGGGTGAGGATGAACAGTGGACCAGAGAGGAAAATGTCACAAAAGGGTCGTGAAGGGGAAAGAAATGCTGGAGCTGAAAGCTGAGCAAGAGAAGTTTACAGGGGTCGCACTGCAGCAAGAGGCTGTCATCTGGCAAACACGGAAATAAGACGCTGATGTCTTCCAGGAAAGGCCTGTTGTTCGAGTCGCTTCATGTCAGCAGCCGCACACTAACTAATCCAAGCAGTCAGTTTTGTTTCATCTATTTTTCATCAGCCCAAGAGAGTCTCCGTAGGTGCCAGGAGCCCTGCTCCTTCCCTCTCTCTTCCCAGCTAAAGCCCTGGTGGTTTTTGTGTTCGCTGCCCGTCCCGTTTTAGTGAAAACCAAAGAATTGAGAATTAAGCAATGTTTTGCATCAAAACAAACAATAGCTTAGAAGTTAAAGGTGATGCCTCTTGCTTTGAAATCATCCCTTACCTTTTTCATTTGAATGAAGATTTGGGGGGTTAAGGTTTTGGGGGAGTTACGAAGGGAGTTATCTACTTAATCATGCCTAGTAGCTCATTCTGAAATCATAAATATCCATATAAAAGCACAGAGGTAGAACAGCCATGATTGGTAGCAAGTTAAAAAAACAACAAACAAACAAAAACTAATCTGATGATTTATGTAAGTGATGTATGTTGGATTTTTTTTTTTTTTTTTTTGAGATACAGGTTGACAATTTGAGAAAATGAAGTTGTTCTATTTCACTAGAAAATGTAATAGTTGCTTATTGGGCTTAATTATTCCATATGGTAACGCGTTGCTGCTCTTGCAGCCGTTGGCAGAGAAGGGCTCCCCCCTTTCAGGGACTCGCAAGCATGCTAACGAACCCCCGGGGCTGGCTGTAGAGCTGCTGCTGCAGCTGGCCCCGGATAACAGCAGAGAATCCCTTACTTAGCAGAAACAAAACCTACCCGTGACAAATGAGTTTCCCGTTAAAAGCTGTAAGGATTGATGCAAATTCAGTACGTGCTGTGAAGACAACCACAGAGGCTTGTTAGAGAAATCAGACAGCCTCTTAAAAAAGATGGGAGAAACGATTCAGGCACTCATCTGAATTTTTTTTTAGCTATTGTCAGTCAAAATGCCTGCAGGAGATAAAACTGTTCTCCTTCCACCCAGGGGCCTTATGGCTCCAGGAAACCTGGGCAGAAGTTCTCCCTGTGACATCCTCCTGACTCCATGCTGGTGTTTACGAAGTGCTTGCATCTTTTAACCCATGCCTTTCGCTTACGGGCACAAGCTTTGGTTGACACCTTGGTTGGTTCTCACTTTCTGTTGCATTTATGTCCCATCGCTGTGCCTAATATCTGCTTAAGAGACTATTTTTGCTTCATTTCCATGCTTCGGTGGTATTTACAGTAGAGCTACCAGTACATCCATTGCCTGTTTCACAGGTGTCTCCTTCGCAGCCTGCACCAAAGGCGCACGCCCACCGGGAAGCCCGCTTCGTGCCATGTCCTTACACCCGAGCTCATCAGCTCTGGTCGGGATGTTTGTGCCTTATCGCCTCCTTTCATTGCTGCTGGTCTTTAAAAGCAAAAGGCAAAGTACCAAAAAAAAAAAAAAATGAGTAGAGGGTGAAAGAAAAGAAGAGAGAGAAAACAAGCCGGGCTCTGTTGCTGCTTTCTGAGCACTATTCAGCCCTTACACATCTTACCCGGCTCTTCAGAGGTATGTAATTATCTGGCAAAGCCGTGTACTTTCCTATCCCCTCTCTGTGCTGAGGCAAAGCTGCTGAGCCTGTGTTCTTTTTGAAAATAACAGTAATAAAAAAGGAATTTAAAGGAAAAGATGCTGTTCGCATGCAGAGTGTGCTTGTTTGGGCAGTTTGATGTCCTATTTTTGTTATAAATATAATTGAATTTCCAATAGTTACACGCAAACAACTGTCGTCTGGGAATAAAAAGAAGTAGACGTATGCTAATTGAAAGCTCTGATAATTACACAATCTTCAAATTAATTAACGAGCCAAAGGCAGCCAAACATTAGCATTTAGAAAGCGCTTTGCTGCATTAACCACTAATGAGTTCATTTAAATCTATCATGCAACCCATTTTGGAAAGCATGAGCCATATTTAATCATATTCAATCAGATTTAATAATGAAATCCTTAACGCCAGGCATTGTTGATTGTGAAATTACCAGAGAATTTTGGTTGTTCGGTACAGGGGGCAGGATATTGCTATTTAGTGGTAGCTGCAATGTACCTGGAGCGAGTTACGGAAATAAAAGGCACACGTGCCCAGGTAAGCGTAGTTTTAAGGTAAGTGAGAAGTGCCAAAGGCGTTTGTATATTCACGTGTTGTTTTCCTTTTCATTAAATGACAAATAGGAATATGGGTTACTTTTGATAAATGAACAAGCAATTTCTAAAGTATATTTAGCAATTCCATGATCAAAAGAAAACGCTTTTGTTTTAACTGTTTCCAATTTCCAGCATAAGCAATCGCAGCACTGCTGTGTGCTGGCACAGCTCTGCTCTGTTTCTTTCCTTTGGAGCTGAAATAACACAAGAGTCATCACAGGAGCTCCTCTGCATTTAAATCAGAGTAACTGAGGTGGAACCTCTATCCTTCCGTTGCCTTTTCACAAAAAGCCTAATTTCTGGCCTCCCTGAAAGCACAGTGCGCTTTGTTATTGGGCTTAATAGAGCAGACAAATCACCGTCAGCTCCAAAAGCAGACGTCTCCCACCCAAGTTAGTGGAGTTACTAAACTCACAGCATTTTGGGGGATAAAATACCTTTCTCTACAAAGTGCTTCGCTGAACATTGCAGCCATATAGAGCTGTTCTGATGAAAATTTCATCCCAACAGCTTCTTGCAGTCGGTGCTACGTGCAGCAGCCACAGGCTAGGTTGCCCACCTGGGATGCGGCAGAGAGGATACCAGCAGAGAGCTCTCCTGGCACGGGAGCTCTCCTGCCGTGGGGTTCTTCCCATTTTTCATTAAAGGGCTTGTACAGGGCTCAGTTTTGTTCCCATATCTTGAATGTGCATAGTGTGGATATTCGGTACCTAGGGTAAGTCAGGACATTGGAGATCAGCACCGGACTCCCCAAGACTGTTCTGTACTGGTACAGTGCTGGTATGGCAGCCACTGGTGATGAGGTTAGAATAAAAGGAACAAACGAGATCTATAATCCTAAAAAAGATGAGATTCTCTGAGGGGCTTATTCCCGTCCTTTTCCTTGGGGAGATGTTCATTTAGAAACAGAAGAAGAAAAAGAGGAGAGTAGAATAAAGTCAGGCAGGAGTTGTCTGCCCAGCTCTCTGCAGGTATGGGAGAGGAAGCCTGATGCTCCGTACGGCTCTCTCCAGGCTCCCTGTGGGATTTCCGCACGATGGGCTAAGAGGCGTCCCCTGAGATCTCTCCTGATGGCTGCGTGATGCCTGCCCAGGTGATCTGCAATGCTTGTCTGCCCTGTCTCTTCACCTGGGGCTGGAAGGGGAAGATCTAGGACCACGCACATAGAAGGTCAGATTTCCTTTTTTATTGAAAAAACAAAGCTGGAATATTATTAGAAATAGAGGTGTTTGCAGCCTTTGGGTCCTGGAGCGGGGGTGCAGGTAGTTTCATTGTCTTTCTGAAAAGCTGGATAGTTCCAGAAAAATGAAATCCTCTCCCCAAATAAAAAGGGTGTATTTGAAAACACCTTTAGTAACAACTCAGTGTTATCTTGAATTTCCTCATAAATGTCTCTGTTCTACCTCTTATCCAGCACTGTTAGTTCAAATTCAGCTTCCCTTTTTTGTGACTCGGGTCAGGGAGAAAAGGATTAAATCACTAACCACCCGTAAACACCAATAAAAACGCTCTTAACAGCGCATTTCAACTGTGAACCTCAAAGAACCTTATCAGCAGCAAAATGCCCTAGGGAGAGCAGGCAGGTGAGGGGATAAACGCCCCAAAGTCACCCTTTTATTGAGTGCTTGTGGACGTATTTTGCAGCAATTTCTTAGCAACACAGTTGGGTTTTCAGTGGGTGAGGCATTTGGTGACTCGCTTTGGGGACAGCACACCGTGTCTGGCCTACAGCTCAGAAGAAACCGAGGAATCCTAATTCCCAATCTGGTGTGATTACAGAACCTTCCCTAGTGAAATGGTGGCTGTAGGAGTCGCTCCTTTGCGCCCTGACACACAAATATCCAGCAGGTACAGCAGCATAATAGAATAAATTTGCCAGGTCTCATGAAAATACACTGACTAAACCACTTGATTACGACTAGTTTAAGGCATCAGAGGGTGTCTTTAGCTGCTGGTAAAGATGAAAGCAATCATAAAAACTAAGTGACTCGCAGTTTGATGCTCTATTCTTAAGCTTTTAAATGTTTTAAAATGAGATTTCTGTATTCATACCGGCACATCCCCTCTAATTACCAAGTGCTTTTTGGTACCGCACGCTTTACAAGCAACAGGGCAAAGTTTCAGGGTGTTGTGTTTTCGCAAGTTGAAAGCCATTACTGTTTTAGAACTTCTTTATAATGGGAAAATTGCACTGGTATAGGAGTGATTTTCTGCAAGCATAGTTAAACCTGTGCCAGCCAATGTGGGTGTTCATTTTTCATTTAAGAACTGTTTATTTTCCCTTAATTTAAATCAATCGAGAATGCATTCAAGTCGAACTAAATGCAGCCCGTGGAATCCAAAACGCGTACATCCATATAGCTGTTGGTACTGCCTGAGCTTTATTGTTTCTGAGGCTGAAGTAAGCTGAACTGACGCAACCACCCAGGGCAGAACCGCCCCGTTCACCCCCAAGTGCCCAGGTACCGGCATCCCTCTCAGGCTGATGGTGTGACACAGTCCTAAAAGAGGCCGTGAGCAGGGGCACCCTGAGCTGGAGGGCACGGGGTGCTGCTCCAGGCTGTCCCCCTTCCCGTACTCTAGAAGCTGAGCCATACGAGCACGTGTGCAGCTACCCCGAGAGCTGAGCGATGTACGCGAAGGGAAGACGCCACCAGTTTAATTATACGGCGCTCCGAGGAATACTCGCATATTTTCAGGGAGGTTTATTTTAAGTGTTGTGCGAGACAACCTCACGAGATGCTCGTATAGCAGGCAGTGTGTGTCCAACTGTGCTCTGGAAATATCCTACTCGCTTGAAAGCATGCTTAAGAGAATGACTATCAAATTAGATAGGCCCATTAAACATTTGTTCTTTTTGCGAGGTTTCTCTCGCTTTTTCCTCTGAAGGGATGATGGGAAAATCACGAGCCTGCTAAGCTGAAACGGGGATGAGCTGAAACAGGGGTGAGCTAATTTTCCTTTATTTCTAAAATCAAGGCAGTTTTCCACTATGGAGACATAGACCACAGAACAAGAGGATGTGACCAGTGATCCCTGATTATTCATGACTCTGCTTGTGATCTTAATTCCCTTATTAAATGGCCCCATAAAATAAGACATCAGAATGTCAACAGACATGACTATGGCAAAGGCTCCGTGTTATGCCCTGGAGGCTTCCTTTATACTCTATTGACCTTTCCAAGTGTTTTCTAATCTACTGTTAGCTGACAAAGTTGGTTATCCAGTCCTTGCATGTAACTATAATAAATACTTGCTAAGCCTCTATCTGCATCTACAGCAAGGTTGTGCTGTTATTAAACCTTGTATTTGCATGTGGAAGATAAACACAACCAATCCCTGAACTTGTACAGCCTAGAAAAATCCCAGACCTCCATCCTCTCTTCTGCAGGACCGGCCAGGGCAGTGCAGAAACGCTGGACACGGGGCTCCCATCTCTGCAGGAGAACCCTGCTGTACGCACTTAGCCCCGTTTTAATGATTTTCTCCATCTAAGCATCTAATTGGGTTCTCAAGTGGTTCATTAAGACATGATTGGTTGGTGTATGCCATCCTGTTCCCATCTGAGATGTCCTTAATGTTCAAGCTGCTCCCACATGCTGAGCAAGACTTACAGATTGAGGTCAGGGCGATCTGTGCTCTGGTGATGGCCACAAGGTGTTCAGCCAACCTGGTTGTACCTTGCAGTATCAGCCCCAAATGAAATATAGCCCTGCTGCTAGAGTCCAAGAAGCAGAGAAATGGTACTGCAGTTTTGTTATCTATGGGTGCTGAGTCCTGCGCCCCAATAATACGGTCACATGAAATACAAGAGCTAAAACCTCTTGCTTTGAAATGAAAAACCTGTGCGTCGCCAACCGCCAGAACTTCAGAGGTGTTTGAAATCCAAAGAATTTAGTAGCTTAAGCCTCATTCCTAATTGAAATAACTGAGAGCGCCTATACTCTTTACTAGTGTTGGTGTCATAAATATCTCCATTAAGTAGCAATTAAGCTGCTGGGATTTGGGCTGTATGCCATTATAAGAGGCAATTATAAAAGAATTGGATTAATTAGTTCCTGAATTATTTATGTAGACATAAATATTGCACAAGATCAGTGTTAAACAGGATACTGGCATGAAGAGAGGAAGGGTATGATACATTGATTTATGCTATTCCTTTAGTTCTTCCTCAGCAAAATTCAAGAAAAGTTGAAGTTTGTGCACACATCACCTTATCAGCTTTTATAGAAATATACTCCCCTGATAAAGCCATTCTGTGTGCTTTTTGTAATCTCTCCAAGTCACCACAAATAATAAGCATCGAGAGTTCTCTCTTGTCAATACAATGAAGTCAATCTTCTGTCTGTTGCAGTATAATTTAGACCTAGGGGAAATGACTGATTTCACAGATATTAACTTTATCGAATATACAAACAACAGATGTATTATAGGGGAAAGAAATTTTGTGCGAGCAGCACAAAGAACTCCAACAATCAGCAAATTCAATCTGCTTTTGACACTACAGTGTTCCCACAGTATAAAAGCGGTTGTCAGCTATAAAAGTAATATAATACAAAGATGTGGCAAAATGAAAACAAGGCAGGCTATTTAGTATGCAAACAGCTAAGAACCTTAAACAGAAGACATTTATGAAAACAAAAAATAAGGTTTGAAATAAAATTGTCCTCTCTAAATTTACCTATTTTCATATTTCAGGGCATAACTTGATAGGATGGGGAAGAAATTTTGTGAAACGTAAAATATGGTGCTAAAGTGGGAAAAGGCCATGCTGCTCCTCACAGGGCAGACTGATCAATGGAGAAAATGTGCCTGGACCTTTGTGGTGGTTCCTATGACACAGGGTGAACGAGTCCAGAGGAGGCTATAAAGATGGTCTAAGGGCTGGAGGAGGAGGCCTTACAGCGGCCTGCCAGTGCCTAATGGGGGCTGCGGGAAAGCTGGGGAGGGACTCTTTGTCAGGGAGTCCGGTGGTTTCCCTGCCCATGGACGGGGTTGGAATTAGATGACCTTTAAGGTCCCTTCCAATCCAAACCATTCTGTGATTCTATGATTATGTATATCCATGAAGCAATGGGTATTTATGGGGCTGAAGTCAGTCTGGTTGTTCCATGAAGAGCTGGTCTAAAACACAGGCTGGAAGAATTACCTTTGGGGAAACGCAGTTTTGTTAGTGTTGAAATCTCAGGTTTCTGGTGATTTGACAATTTTTAAAGGAGAAAGTCAAAACAAATCATTCTGACTTCCTTGTGCAAATTAATTTCATTCTGGCTTATTAAAATGGTCAATCTGTTTACTCTTTTGCATATAAATATTTTAGGATGTTTTGACATCACCAAAATGAAGTGGTTCAACCTTGTGGAAACAGAACAATTTCACGTTTCTGTCTCATGAAGGAGTTTACTTTTCTCTTAACTGAGAAAAAATAAAATTTGAGATGTCAGTATTTCCCCTGAAATTTGGAAATTCAGCTTTCTGGAAAGCTTTAATTTTATATCATACAAAAACTTTCCTGTACCAGGAAGACCCTCTATCATGCAACTCTGAGATTTCAACCTTTAAGTCACTTTATCTGGTGGAAAGTAGATAGAATAAAAGTCATAGGGGCTGGGTGGAACCGCTGGTGCTGAGTTTGCTGGTGGGACATGTAGAGTAACATTTGGGCATGTGAGTCCATTTGTCTGCATCTCACTCACCTGTTTTATGGGAACAGCATTCATTGTTTAGTGCATCCTCAGAAGGTGCTGAGATTGTGCTAACACTCCCCAAAAAGCAATTCTGAGGTAAGACACTGTTCAGGTGTACAACATTGATCACAATATAATGTAGAACCTGGTAAGCTTCATGCTTGCTGTAGTCTCTGATCATGCTGAGTACCCCAGCCCTGCGCCAGCTGTGATCCTCCTTGGGGTCGTGAGCTCGGAGCATTAATAGCATCGCACTGTGTGGTCTGGGATCACCCCCTTCCCTCTCAACCGGCTACAGTGAAAAGGCTTAAACACATAGACAAATATGAATGGGGTCAGCAGAGAAATGCGAATGTTTGTACAAGGCATCTGCAAAAGCCAGTTGATAGCTTCCCAGCTGCAGGCCAGTTCATGCCAATAAGGGAAGCAGGCTGCTTCTGGGCATATCCTGCATCTTATCTCTGCTGTCCTGGGCTGGCAGCAAGGCGCTGTGGTGACAGATTTGTTCCCTGAGATGGCTGAAAAGTGGTGGGGGAAACTTTGCAGTTGGCTTAATTCATTTATCTGAGAGCCCCACAAAAGCCTCTGCAGCAGTTGTCTGCGTTCCCTTGTCTCAGTTAGCAGACTGAGCAACCCTCCCAAAATCACAAATATTCACTCTAGACCCTGTGGACCAGCTAGTCTGTATGTCCAGGTTGTGGTGCCGGGAAGGGTCTCTGAAATCAACCATGGGTGCCTCAGGGAATGGCAGAGAGTTGAATCCAAATTTCCATTTCTACATTCCAGCTCTTCTCACCTTGAAAGCCAACAGTGCTGCATAGTCATGAGCCCTCAGTAACATCAGTTTAGGGGCTAACATATTCTTAGGTCCCTCATCCTGTGGAGTTGGATGACACAATCGTGTGTGAGTGGCTTAAACCAGTATATTTCACACCATCTTTACTGACATGATATAAACAGTGATACAGTCCAGTGTGTCTCAGATGGTGGGTTGTGATTGCTCAGGCAATGCATAACGTGTTTTTTTTTTTTTTTTTCCTTTGGTTTTCTGAATAAGTAGAAAAGTGGAGGGGGTGGAGGGGTATCAGATGGCAGCAGTCATTCAGCAGCTCAGATGGGGAAGTGGTATCTGTAATTACTGGTTGCAAATGTTTACACTCTCCAGGATACTGCTGACTCCCTCTAATTGCCAGAAGAGTTTATTTCCTTCAGAGCAGGAACTGAACATAAACGCCTGTAAGTCCTTTCTGCCAGCTCTTATTCCACTGCTTTCTGAATGAGATGCACAAGGTCCATTGGAAAAGAGGAATGGGCATCACGCAGCTCTCTCTCCTCTGTCTGCTGGGCTTACAGCTGGTTCTGCAGAGGTGTTTAAGGCCTCAGTGTCCAAACCCATCTCCATGCCTGCGAGCTGACCTCCCCCTGCCTGAGGGTGCTCCAGGAGTGGTCCCGGCCTGGTATTGGCGAAAGCTCTTCAACCACTGAGCAAAGTGTCTTAAAAAACACAACCCAAGCAGTCTCTCCTGTTCCAGATGTACAATTCCAGGAGTGAAATCCTGCTCGCCAAAGCCAGTGGTGAAATTTCTCCCTGACCTCGCTGTGCCCAGGGCTGCACCTCACGCGCTGCCCCTGCCCCGTGCAGCCGCCACCTGCCCAGGCACAAGGCGAGGGCAACGTGGGGCCCACCGAGGCCTCACCAGGCCCGCAGTGCCCATGGGGCTGTGGAAATCGCCCATCAGGATCACTTGTCTGGCAGCCGAGCAGCTCATCAGAGCAAGCCAGTGCTGCTGTGGAAGGCGAGAAGCTCAGGTGGAGAGGGTTTGGTAATTTAATATTAATCCCCTCCTCTCCCACCATTTCACAAAGTGGTGGAAGAGTCCCAGGAGGCCCATAGATGGTGCTGTGGGTGCCGAGGCCATAGAAATGGTATTACGGGGTCCGTCTTTGGCTGTTTTTCACCAGGTGAAGCTGGCGGTGGAGGGCTCAAGAAGGATTCTGTTGGTCACAGCCCATGGGAAGCTTTTCTCCTTCCCCAGTGGCTGTGAGGAGAAACCTCAGCCTAATTTTGCCCAACCTCTGCCAAAGCTGAGGCCCTGGAGGTGCTGAGGAGACAACGCTGCCTGCCAAGAGGCCAGACAGCTGCCATCGCCACTCTTGGCCGTGCCCTTGCCGGGCCCATGGTGGCACCTCCAGTGCCACCTCACAACGCCTGGTGCGTGCAGTGCGGCGTGCTGCCGTCTCCACTTCTCCCCCACCTTCCACCCCTTTAATCCCCTCACAGCCTCGCCTCCCATCTACCGTGCTCCCAGAGGAGCGGGGCAGAGGCGGCAACCGACTGAAAACGGGGGGAAAAAAGCGCTGGAAAAAAAATCACCTCACAGACCCCAACCTGGCGGCGGGCCCCGCGCCGCAGCCGCCGCCAGGTGGCGCCCGGCCCCCGCTGAGGCGCCGCGGCCGCCGCCCGCCTCAGGGCAGCCGAGAGCCCGGCCCCGCTGTCCCCGGGCCCCGACAGCACCCGGCCCCGCTGTCCCCGGGTCCCTGCCACCCCCTGGGGGCCCCGGTGGTCCTCGAGTTGGTCGGAGGGTGCGGGAGGCGGCTGCCGAGAGGGCCCCCCCCGTAGTTTCTCGTTTATTGGCCACCGTGCGATGCCTGCTGAAATTCGTGTTTGTGTGGTGAATGGCAGGGAAGAACGTAAAAACGCTTGGAAAACGTTTTTATGGTGTGGCTAAGAAGCTCTCTGGCAATTGGGATCCACAAGGGATAGTCCTGAAGACCCAACCTGGGCCCCGTCGAAGCAGTCGCCTGTGTTAAGTTGCAGGGGACGGGGGCAGGTTCCCGAGCAGCAGGTAGCTGCTGTAGGACAGCCTCACCTCTGAAGTGTTATCCCCCTCGATCCACAGTGCTTCCTCCTCAGTTAGTACTGAGCTCCTGCCACAGGCCAGCTCCGTTTCCTCTCCGTGCCTCAGGTTTGGGTCTCCATGTCCCCACCCTGTGCAGGAGAAACCCCAGGGAGCAAGGAGGAACGGTGATGATTTTAAGTGAAACGCCTGTCTTTTGGTGACTGGCACAACTGGGGGCTCCTTGTGGCCAAAAGTACAGCATTGCCTTAGTGAGCAAAGATAGCATGTATCATCTCGCTGTTGAGTCTCCTGTAACCCGTAGGGAAGAAAAGGTGGAAAGGGGAAACTTTTGCCCTTAGGAGAAGAGATGGATCTGTCAAAGTGTGGAATCTTTCTGATTTGTTTGCCCCAAATCTGGTGCTTATTGATGAAGGCCATACTTCTGTACTGCTCATCTGCTGGGTGATCTGCTAGGGACAAAGTCACCACAGGAAATCGTGTGGGAGATCAGCTAGAGACAGGGCAGTGCTACCTCTGAAAGCCCTCCTACCAAGGAGCTCCTCATCCAGACTGCCAGCGTCTGGGGTGGTGCCTCCCTCACAAGCCCGTCGTCCCGAGGCTGTGTGGTGGGGCTTGTGTCCTGGCTGCAGCTGGACAGGCAAGGACAACCTGGATGGACTGCCACCTCCAACCCTGCGGTTCTCACTCTTCCCTGTACGCTGGGGCAAAGGAGAGCAAAGCCCTGTAACACATCACTGTTCAGGGCAAGAACTAAGTGTAAATCTCAGGAGCTCAAACTCTCAGTTCCATTCTGTGACCTTTAGGAAATCTTTCCAAGTGCTGCCTCGCAGTGAAAGACTCTTTCTGCAGAATATTTAGCTTGGCTAGAAGAAGCAGACTTTACCCAGAAATCTTCTAAAATAGGGGAAAAAAAGATCCCTGGCCTGTTTGCGTGAGATATCTAAGCCCATTTCTAACACTCCACAGGAGGCAGGGTTAAACAGGTGAAATGGGATGCTGTGCATTAAAATTGCAGCTGAAACCTCCTATCACTCATTACAGCTGTATTATTCTGCACCACTTCTTACAATGGAGAGCTAAGGAGAAAGTGCATGGAAAATTGTAGAACAGCCATCTAAACACATAATGTGGCTGCTATGACAAAAATGAATTGCAGAAATGCACTTTTCCCCCTTTCCAGTGGCTGTGACTGGCCATCACATGCAGCAGCTGAGGTGCAGGGCTGGCAGGACCCCAGCACCAAACTCAGTGTCCCCATGGGACCTGCCTTTCCATCTGGAGCATGGAACTGCCGATAGAGAGGCCAAGAGCCCTCTGTAATGTGCCTGATTTTCTGTCTCAGCCCGTTGCCCTGTGGAGCGAAGATGAACAGTGTTTAGCTCTTCAAAAAATAAAATAAAATTGCTAGCTCATGTAAAAGAGGGAACCCAGCTCTGTTTTCCAAAAGCCTCGGAGAAAAGACATGCCTCGCTGCCTCTAGATTAGATCACAAATTTTCTGGCTGATGGCAGCATCTTAGTGTTCACCCTGAAGGCAAGGATCTGAACAAATTACGTTTTACTATCACAAGTTCATATATCCCTGCCGAGTTCCCACAGAAGGCAGAGGAAGGTACTTACGTGAAATGCGGTGGCTTTGGGGAACCCAGAGGATTTCTGCTCTTGGGAAGGAGCAGTGAGGGAACCATTGTGCTGCGTGTGTGGTCGGCAGTCTGCGGCACTTAGCATGTGTCACCAGTTTGGTGAAATATAATACTCTGGGGGAGAAAAGGCATGTGATGGATATGTGTGCTGCAATCTGGAATCACTCATGTAGTTTATTGCCAAGCCTTTTATTCAATCAAATTCTTCATAAACACGGGAAGCGCTGATGTTGACATATGCTATCTACTGCATCGATGGATGTGCTTCTGCATCTCTTCCCTTGTCAAAAGCGTTGTCATCAGGCCCGACAAGTGCCCAGCAATGCAGAGTGATTTTGCTATGGGATCTCACTCTCTTGTAGCTATACGCATGCAGCTCTCACCGATGCCTATGCATCGAGAGCAGGATCAGACCTTCAGGAAGCACAAGGTGACACTCATAACAAAACAGGAACAGATGCAGCTGCATTTCTAATCTTGGCTCTGAACTCTTCCTTTGTTCCTCTAATTGATTGTTTGCTACCAATATTAACGTTTTCTGTAACGAGGATGTTTTCTGAGCAGGAGGCAACGGCACTTGTGCTCTCAGCTCTTCTCAATGAGCTGCTCAAGCTCGGAGCAGGCATCAGAGTGGGCCTGGGACTCCGACAGATCCAGACCGCAGGGCACGTTGTCTTCAGCTCCAGATGCTGCAGATCTTGGCAGAATTTAGATACATTTGATTTTACAGGCATTTCATGTTCCCGTCAGGAGAACGCGAAAAATTAAGGAGGTGGATGCACCCAAACTGAGCAAAAATGTGTTTGTTGTTCCGAACGGCAGCCCTCACTGGTGAACACTGAATGCCATTTTATGTACCGTGTTCCTGGAAAATAACTCCTGCCTGCTCCAACATCCCTCCTCTGAGACATAATCTCCAAGAAGCCTTTTCTGTACAGCTCTGCCCCTCTGTGTTGCTCACCCTGTGTAGCACACAAGACCTTGTCTTTATTAGCACAAACATGTTCCTGAGCTGATGCAAGAGGAGACCCTTAATGAGGGATGGGTGAATGCCAGGTTCTGACAAGAAACTCTCAATAGTGTGAAAGCTCAGTGCCCTCCCAGTCTTGAGTTTAGCCACATGAATAAAATAAACACCTTAGCGTAGGCGTAAGGCTTTTTTCTGTTTATTTAACCTGATTCAAGAACAAACCTTTCACCTGTTGAAGACATACCCTCAAACTTCCCTCTCTTCACATCTTGTCATCCCTCCTCCAGGTAGCTGTGACCAGGACGACTCCTCTGCAGGGCTGTGTCCCTGAGGTGCACACCAGCTCCCCAGACCAGCACTGCTCTCACCGATCTGTGTAGGACTGCCACTGGTCCTACACAGTCCTGTCCTTGACCTGCTGGGAGCCTTCCCTGCTCAAGAGGCATTTTTGGATACAAGTAAGTAGCTGTGGCTGTGAGAGGCGGTGTCTCACACAGGCTGGCAGAGGAATGGCACAAGCGTATCTTTAAACTGGAGGGTCTGCACTTTGTCCCTCTGCCCTGCCCCTGTGCAGATGTGTACACGGGTGCGCGTAGGAAAGGCACATCTTGTTTTTTCTTACAGGGACGCAAACCATTTTTGCAGTGCTTTGAGAGAAACAAAGATAATACCTTCTCAAACACCCCGGTGTAATCCCAGACAGAACTGCTCTCTGAGTTTTTCTGTTTGTTTTACGTGGGAGGGTGAGGGATTTTCACAATCAAACTTCAAAGGTTAAAACTAGTGAAGTCAGCAGGAAAATATGTGAATTTAACCTTTGGCTGCAGCTATGTAAACCACTTAATTTCATGAAGTTTGCACTGGAATGACAGAAGGTTTGTATGTGCCGCTTGTCAGAAGGATGTAAACTTTGAGCTTGGGGAGGAAGAGCAAAACAACTCAGTAAAGGGTTCTTTAATGACTGCTTGTGAGTGCACTCGGTATGAATTCATTTCACGGCAGTGCATATACAGATAACACGGCCTTCTCCAGGACTTGTGTAGGCTTCTGCCCTCCCTTATCTCTGCCTTGATGTGGAACAATGCATAAAGGTTGGTGGTGCTGGGGCGAGGACCCCACCAGTCACTGTTGTTCCCTCAGGGACAGCTCAGAGGGGAAAAACAGTTCATTCTCCTCGCACCGCTCCCTGAACCTCATCAGGACAACTCCAGAAAGGACATCCTGGAAACGTTTGCTTTCTTGACCTCAAGAATTTTTCTCCATGAGAGAGGCCCGAGAAGATCAGCACAAGAAATTTCCAGTCAGCGAGGCGTCAGTGCTCACTCGGGGTGCGACGTGTGGACCCGGTTGTGATGTGCAGCAGGTGGCTGCGGGAACGCACATGCAGCACGGCCCCAGGAATGAGGGGAAGCTGGGATTGATGCAGAGCCACAGCAACACTCACTTGAGAAGCTGGACAAAATATTCCCGCAGTAACACTGAAACCCATTTTGCTGCCAGCTGCCTGCGTGCACAGCCCTTCAAGCAAATACTCGCTGGCCATGGGTGGAGAGCTGACCTGGGTCCTGCCACTTCTGAGCATGAGCACAGTCAGCATTTGATAGAAAAGATTTATAACGACATACCGTATATTTTTTGCCGTGCCTTAGTTTCCCAGGAACAAAGGGACAATAAAATGTCTTTCCTTGATCTCCCCATTCTGTTGCATTCTATCCTATCAGGCAGAAACTCCGCTGCAGCAGGAGAGGGACCTGACACCAGCTGTGGGACACTGGGCTTGCTTTAGTGCAAATAGGCAATAGCACAGTTGTTGTTGAGTGTATCACAGGTGCCATCGAAGTGGTTAGACTGCTCTGCTGCTGTTATATCACCAGTCTAGCAAGTAAAAAAAAAAAAAAAAAAAAAAAAAAACAACAAAAAACAAGTCTGGCTGCTGTAATCACATTATTTTAGGCAAATCTCAGCTTCATTAAAAAAAATAAAAAAACAGAAAAAGAAAGAAGGAAGGAAGCAAAGAAAGAAAGAAGGAAAAAGAAAGGAGAAAGAAAAGAAAAGAAAAAAGAAGAAAGAAAAGAGGAAAGAAAAGAAAAAAGAAAAGAAAAGGTTAGGCACTTATCTTCCTGATCCAAAGAAAAGTTTAAAATGTTAACCAAATATGACCCTGGATTTCAGAGATCAGAAGTCAGTTCCTACCCAGAAGAGCAAACACCATCCGCAAATGATTGTTAAATGTTATTATTATTTATGGATTTTTTTTTAACTTTATGTTTTAAAAGACAGTGCCATGATGCTTGGGAAACCGCAGTCAGGATTTTGATCACTAAAAATTGGCAGTGCTTTGTAGACTGTTGTGTAGTCAGTGACGGTGCTTCACAGCAGCTGGGAAGATCAAGACAGATCTTGGATTAACCTTGCTAATTAGTGCTAAATACGAAAAGCACATGCACGGAATGCCTTGCTAAATTTCCTGATCTAGATCAGGAGAAAGTGCACTGGTATACCTATTTTTTTTTTTTAACTGTTCTGCTTGCTGCATCCACACTCCTGCATTATCAAAAATATCCACTGAGTGTGTGCTGATTATGCATTTTCTTGTGGTGTATATTTGTTATGCAAATTATTATATTTCCTTATGCCTGCTCTCTGAACTCATATTTGTAGAGATGAAAGGTCCTTACACGCCACTACCAAGTTTAATTTTCTAAAAAGGCTCTTCTGGGGATGTGAGCGAGAACATGATGGCATGGGTGTGTCTGCAGCTGTTTTGGTGGTAGAATTTACACATCCAATGCCCTATCTGGAGATTACTTAACCGTGTGATTGCAATTATTATCTTCATTGAGCAGCAAATGAGTGAGACACGCCACGAGCCAGCTTTGCCCGTGGGGCATGCCAGGAGCAGGAGGTGTTGGGGCAGGTGGGCAGCCTGCAGCGGGCAGGGGCAGCCCTGGCTCCCCTCCGTCTTGGCACGGCCGCCTGGCTCAGCTCTGGGGAATTAACGTTTGGGGAAGTCGGCCATGAAATTCTGCCATCAAACCGTTGACACGTAGCTGAGGTGACCGTGGTCAGCAGTGCTGTAGTCAATGGAGGGTGATGGGCATCTTTAGAGGGGATTGGTTTGCCAAATAGCCACTATTTAACAGCCTCAATCAAGTGCCTGAGATAGGGCGGACCCAGGCTAAAGTGCCAAAAATACCCTTAAAAGCAGGCACTTCGTGTCCACGCTGTGATTTCTCTGTGTAATGAAGGCAGCGCAGATGTACCTGCCTGGCTGGCGAGCAGGGAAGTTAATTCCATTCATATTTAAGAGTCTCATTCTCCTTGCACATTTGGGCACCTAACGCCTTTCAGTATCTCTCTGCGCCCGAGTTCCCTCATTCATAATTCAGACGTGTTCGGAGACTCAGGCATGCTGCGGTCCCGTGCAACTTCTGCGCTTCCCAGTCCGCGAGGAGGCCGGGAGCAGGTGGTGTTTTTTCCGCGGTGCTTAGAAAAATGAACCCACACCCCGACCAGGAGACGAATTGGTTGTAACAGTAATCCACTGATGTAACGACAAGCTCGGCTTCTGCTGGCATTTGCACGAGCGTAACTAATAGCAGAGCTTGCTCTTCCCTCTTCTCTTGGCTGTAACCACTCAGCTCTGTTGCTGTAGGGAAGGGAAGCTATTCAGGATGGCTGGCTCACACAAGGACAATAATGATAGCCATAATATTTTACATGTCTTCTGTTAACAGTGCTTGTTGGCAGGAGGAGAGAGGGAGGGTATGATTTCTTTAAGCAATACCTTATTAAGTGGGGAACTATAACTAAAAAGTGAGTGAGGCTTACCAGGAGCAAGTTAGAGTTTATTATTAATGTTGATTAGTTTTGTTCTTTCAGGTTTTAGAGTGTGTGGCTGAGTGATAAGGGATGTGCCTCAATGTTTATTTGATTAGAGCCAGCAACTAAGTCCAGAGGGTGCTTGCTTTCACTTGGTGCTTTTTAATAACCAAATAATTTCTTTGGTATCGTTTCACAGACAGCCAGTAGGAGTCACATCATTTAAGGCTGTCATCTGCCTCCTGGGGTTGTTTCCAATGATGTGATGATTTTTTTTCCTGGCTTATTCACTTATTTTTTTTCTTGGTGAGAAGTGGACTGATGCCCTCTGATTGGAAAGCAGCTCTGAAATACCTGGCTCCAGCCTCTCTAGGAGGTACGTAGTAATTAAAAGCTGGCCAGCCCAGTTAGGTAATAGTATGTAAATGTTCAGCTCTGATTTCTACTTGAAATGTATCAGATTGATTTGTGACTGAATTGAACTGTGAGGTGCTGAAAATTATGTTTCTGCTGAGGTAACTGGTAGATCCCCATCTATAAACGTTTAGTCACTGGCTGTGCAAAGAGAGCTGCCCAAAAAAAGGACTTTGAGGCAAAAGCTGGAAAAGATCTGACTCACTGCAGTTGCATGCAATAAACTCTGCTCCTGAGGGGAAATTACTGTGTCCGTGAACTTCAAAAGGTGCTCTGATTCAAGAGAGTTTGTCATGTGCTCGTCACCCTCCCCTCTTTTCCAAAATATAAATACTAGCAGGTTTAGGAAATACTGTCAGTCCACTGCTGTATGTGTGTAAGCAGTCCCATTTTCTTCAGCAGAGCTCCCCAGCTTGATGAAGTTACTTCTGGATGTATGTATGTGGAGGATGTGGGGCCAGAGCACTGATTGAAGCTATGTTCTCAGAATAGTGAGTTTTACAAGGAAGTCTGTTTTCTCTTCTAGAAATGGGGTTGACTGCATCCAGCTCTGGGTTATGTCTCTGCACTCAGATGTGCTCTTCAAACCTTCAGAGGTTTGTGTGTTTCCAATTACTCGGGACACTTGCACAGGTTATCCTGTCAGCTAGAGGCAGAAAAGGCATTTGCCATTGCAGAGAGATGCAGGAGGATCCAAGTAAATTAGAAGAAGAACACGTGTACCTGGCCCTTGAAGACAGCTAATGTTTGTTGGGTCCTGCTCTGTGTTGACGTTAGTCTGTTTTGCTCAGAGGTCCCTACAATTGTACCGATTTTATCTTCATTCAAAATAAGGATGGAAAAGTTGAGTGAACCTGAACTGGGTTTCCCCAGCACCCAGTGTTTGCTCTTATCATATGTATCCCTCTGTACAGATGTTTCTGGGGTATATATTAAAAAAAAATAATTTTTGTGGAAAATAAGCCTGATCATTTGAAACATGTTGGGTAAGAAGAAGTTGCATTTCAGTGTCTGTTGGTGTTTTCTCTCAGGGCATATTCCACTGCTCCTTGACTTATTCACTCTTCAGTAAGAGATCCTTCAGCTTCTTGAAGGTGAACACTTCTACATTTTCCTTTTTTCTCTATCTTAAAAAAAAAAAAAAATCTTCGCAATTCAGTATCTTTCCATAGTCGTCTTTTGCCACTCAGAAGGGAATATGCTATCAGGTGCTTCCAAGAGGCTGGTAGTGCCAAGGATCTGCTGAAGGCAATGGAAAAATCCACCCAGGATGTCACTGGGGGCAGATTTCATCTGTCTACTTGAGGGAGCTGAGAGAGAGGCTTGATAAAGGCTCTCAGATGTTTCTGATGTGCATGAATCTAGTGACCGCGACAGTGCCATGCCAACACGTGTTGATTTGGGCCATAGGATGCCCCAGCCTTCTGCAAGCTCTTGTTTATGCAGAGATGGACGTATTTTACCCCATCTCCAAAGTCACCTCTGCCCGTGGGTTTCCTGCGTGTGGTTCTTATTTAAAGGATGGTTTGCCCACTTCCACCATTTTTCTGTGGCAGCAACAGGCGCTGCAGAGCTCTGTCCTGATCCTAAGCTGACCCCTCTGGCCTAGCTGTGACACTTCGGTAATTTAATGGACAAATCTGCAGGTTGTCGTCATTATGTTCACTCATGTAAAGTACTTTATACTTCAGGAACAATTTGGCCGAGGCAGCAGGGATACTTCTGTGTAAATATGTCATGAGTTCAAGCATTTTAATGTTCATAAAAAGACAGGATGTCAATTTAAAGTCTCAGCTGTCCCATGCATCTTAGGTCTGCTGATTTATGAAGTACTGAAAATTGGAATCATATAAGCCTGTAACACTATGGCAGCTATTTAAATAGCAAAACTTTCTTCCAAAAACATGATATATAGAAGACATAAAAGTTTTAAAGAGGTAGTCTGCCTTAATAGGGAGAGAGCATTAGCATTCATTTACTGACAAGAAAGAGCTGATTTTCTTTACAAGAAGCACTCCTTCCGTAACCACCCCATGCTTAGCATTAGTCAAATCGCAGCTGTTCTACTGCCGAGACCCCGGCTAGGATTCTGCTTGTGGGAGGGCTGGAGAAGGTCAATATTCTCCGAATACTTTGGTGACAGAGCTGAGCAGCCAGGGCAAGCGCTGAATTTCTGGTCCCTGGTAAAGCCAAAGGCCAGGCGCTCCTTAGCTGGGGAAACCAAACAAGTGCTCACGACCAGGAGGAGAGCGGAAGGACGGCAAAATAAATCAAGCTGAGCTGTCAGTGTGAAGCTGGAAACTCCAAGGGCCAAATGTCACCCTAAGTACACGGCCCTTCACCAGGGATGCTCTGTTAAACCCTGCCTGCCTCCGGACGCTGTTCCAGGTGGCTCCCATGGGAGCGGGATGCCAGCAGGCAGCGGTGCAGACGCCTGCCAGCTTTAGGTGCATCGGATTGGCACTTCTGAGATGATAAAAGACACACAAGTCTCATGAGATGGGAATAGGGGATTCGAGCAGTCTGGCTAACTCGCTCGTGTTGGCGCAGAAACCTTTGTTTGAGAGTAAGCTGAAGTCTTCAGCATTTAAAATAGCTCTTATCTGGGAGGCCACAATGACAAGGAAATGACTGTTTATAGGTGCAGCGCTCGGGGAAGCAAGGAGAGGAGCAGAGCACAGGGCAGGAGTGTGCGCTGACGTGATCTTAATATCAGAAGATAATTGCATCCCAGAATAAGAAAGGGAGGGGAATGATTTCCCGTGTAACAAATCTCATAGATAGTAGAGATATTTACAGAGCGAAAAGCATAACTAAAAGGTAGTTCTTCCTTTTTAACGCTTCACTGTAATTGGCCCCCGATCAATGTTAAAAACGAAATTATTCTGGTTGCCTGGGGTCCTTCTTAGGTCACTGGATCAGCTCATAATTTGGAGTATCTTAGGAGGATAAATCTCCTGGGGAAAAAGGTATAATTCTTGTTGTTTTATGGATGGGCTACATGTGCTTATCATCCTAAGTGACTGGCCCCAAACTGCACGAGACGTTTGTAAGAGAGAGACCTGAAAACACACCTCTCAATATAGAGAGCAACGTGCTGGTTGTGGGATCATTCTGGTCTAAATGAGGCCAGTTTGGTAACGAGGGTAACGACGTCTTGGTTGTAGTACTGCTAGGGGGGGTGCTGGGATATGGCACCTGCAAATGCCCCAGGGGGAAGGAGCATCTCTTCACCTAGGGAAGTTCACGGGGCTTCTTGCTTTCAGCACTGGCAAAAGCTTGGAAGGGAGAAGTGAAAATCCCGCTATTAAATGTAAGCCTAGCACTGAACACTAAGCCTGAGTTGTGTCATCCAAGGATAAACGAGGCTGCTGAAGCCTCTAAAGTAATTGCTCACTAACAATGCTAAGTGTAGCGTGCATCTTACCAAACAAAAGCCTGTCTCTTTGGCACACATAAGACTTGCATTTAATTTCCTTTAAGCCCAAGTCCCTATTATAGCATTACCCTTCAGGTGTAACAAGATAACCGCCTCGTTGATATTAAGGCTTGGAAAGGCCACCAAGAGGCCTCTTGGAATCGTGCTGTGGAGGAGAAGGAAACATCCAAAGCAGGGAGGGGCCACGCATACAAGCTCAGCATTTTGCATAGAAAGGTACTGTGAAATTCATGGAGCCTCCCTCACCCTGCTTGCTGTGCTGACAAGGAAGGAGCTCACAGCTGCAAGCGTGCTTTATTTAGCACTGGTTTGGGCTCTTTGTAAGAAACCCACCCAAAGAAGGGGCAGACCTGTCTGATAAGGTGTCCCTGGGACCTAAAATGGTGCTTATTTAAACTGCAGGCTGGCTTGGGGGCCGCAGGTATGTACTGTGCTGTGTGCCCCATGCTCTGCTGCGCCTCGTTTAATTCTGCTTTCGGTGGTAAGTCAAAGATCCTGAAAAGGAGTTGCAGCTTGTTAGGCTGAACATATGGTGCTCTCTACAGAGGCTGATTATCTCCACACCTCGTGGCCAGATTTTCAGCGAATATTAATTTCTATACCCCATCTAAATTTAGGGATGTAAGAAATTAACTCGTAAGCTTGAATTTCTTTTCCTACACAGAAATTTTTCACTCAGAAGGAGGTGAGGCACTGGCACGGGTTGCCCAGGGAAGCTCTGGATGCCCCATCCCTGGAGGTGTTCAAGGCCCTGGGCAACCTGACCTGGTGGGTGGCAGGGAGCATTGTTGTGGTTTCTTTTAAATCCGTAGGACAACTTTTGATGTTTCTTATTGTCCTGTTTTTTCTCACATGTTTTCTCTCTTGGGCTCTTTCAAATATGTGTGAAGATCTTCCCATCAATGTGACTAGGCTGAACGTGGAATCATTTCTGAGGCACTGGCTTCTGAAGCCCTGTATTTTCTGCCTTTTGAGCCGGTCTTCCAGTTGGCAACAGAAGGCAGCACAATAGTGTTCATTGTAGCTTTATTGTCAGGAGAAATCACTTCTCTTAAAAGCTTTTTCTCACAACTGAATTCCCAAGCTAGAGACTTCGATAAAATAAGACAGTTCTATGTTTGGAGCCAAATACACTGTCATTGTTTTCAAATACCTTTTAGTTACTGAGGTGGTGTTCGTGTGCAAGAATGTATAGATTAGACCATAAAGGAAAATAGGAGTGTTCGTGCTTGGTTAGAGTTACTGCTTTGCACAGCAAATCATAAATACAATGTAATTTTGCTGCCATTGGTCGTGTTATTTGCTCCCTGACACTCTGAGTTTTGCTGTGGCAGCAAATGAAGTTTTGTGCTCCAGACCCTTAAGCCTCTAGGAGTAAATCGAGGAGAACCTCTGGCAGTTGAGACAGCAAAGGTTCGTGGTGCACAGCTGAGCCCGGTGGCCTGTTTTCAGAGATAGGGGTCTGTGAAAAATAAACTTCTTAACTCTGGGCAGTGTCAAGCTATAACACGCACACAGATGTTTTATTCGACTATGTTTGGGTTTATTGTTGGTTTCAGTAGGTGTGCCCTGTTAAATTGTCTGTGACTCTGAGCATTAGGTGGGAACAGCAGCCTTGAGAAGAGCTCTTGGCTGTCGGGGAAGCATTAAAGTGTGTGCTGGTGCTGGAGCACTTGCTTATGTAGAAAACAGTGTGGTCCGTGTTTGACTTAGATGCGGTAGAACTGCAGCTGTTGAAAACGTGTCTAGATATTTTTCATATCTTGGTAGAGCCAAAATTGGGACTTGGATATTGCAAGGTTGTATTCAAGATGCTGAAAATCTCTATTAATAACCACAGATATCTCTCAGCTTGGAAAGGATTCATTCTTTCAGTTTAACCATTCTTATGCAAAATTTGGATCCACGGAGAAGCTGCTTTGTTTGTCTCTGCCTCAAAGCTCAGGTTGGTTTGGACACATTAAAAATATATTTTACAAGCACACCAGCCAGGACAGCACTGCTCTGGCACTGCTTGCAGAGAGCAAAGCATAAATACTTTGAAGTAAAAGACAAAAATTTTCATCGGAGGAGAAAAGTGGTATCATCCATGTGAGAGTGGGTGTTGGTAAGGACGGGAGCCTGGTGTCTCCAGCAAGGACAGGGATGTACATGATGCTGATTCCCTTTAGCTCCTGATTATGCCACAGGATAGCATGTATCCCTGTGCTAAATCTATGCCATTGACTTTGCTTTCAGGAGTTGATCTGTGCGTCCAAAAGGGA